>NC_134861.1:4975000-5575000 GCF_049852395.1 Peromyscus maniculatus bairdii
TGAGCACCTATTTGCTGGTTGGTCCCAACCATAGAGTGCTTTCCAGGAGCTGTCAGCTGTGTGCGTTAACTGCAGTTTGGCTTGATGCTGGACTGACTCTGATAGAGGGGGAACACAGGCCTATTTTATACAGCTTTAGACAGTGAAATTACTCAGAATGAGTAAGCTTTGTACCTGCTATTTACTGTGTTGAAAAACAATCCCCATTTCCTAGTTAGTTTAGAATTTCAGTGTCTATATGGTACATAGTTAGTCTGAATGAATGTTGGATTTTGTCATTGCCCTTTTCTGCTCTATTATGATGTTACTGTTTTTAAAGCCCTTTATCCCATGAATGCTATGTATTAATTGTTTTGGATTTTTATTGTCTTTTTTTTCTTTCTGGAACTGAGGACCGAACCCAGGGCTTTGTGCTTGCTAAGCAAGTGCTCTACCACTGAGCTAAATCCCCAACCCCTGTTTGGGATTTTTAAACAAACCTTGCATTCCTAAGACAATTCTCTCTTGTTCATGATATATAATCCTTTTTCTATGTTACTGGATTTGGTTTATTAATAATTTGTTAAGAATTATTGTGCCTATGTTTAAGAATGCTGGTTAGCATTTTCTTCCTTCTGCTGCCTGATTTTAGTAACAGGGTGTCACTGATTCCATATGAAAAGCTCCTCACTCTTCTGTTCTGAAAATACCTTTTAGTGCCAGGGTGCTTATCTGTTTGTTTTGTAGGTTTATTTCAGTAGTTTATATTTTGTGTCTATGAGATTTACAAGCAAAATTCCAATATAAGCTTTTCTTTGCATTACCTTAAATCAAATGTTATCTTAATCAAGTGAGTAAGTAATCTTTTTTTGTTTATTCTTTGAAAAAATTCATGCATGTACATAAAATATGTTAATCATATCCACACCCCACTTCACCAATCCAAATTCCCCTAGGACCTCCCAATATCTTCCAATTTTATGTCTCTTTTTAATTTTATTTTTAACCCACTGATTCCAATTAGTGATGCTGACATGTTCGTGGATATGTGGTTATCCACTGGGGCATAAGTAACCTACCAATGGCCACTTTATCCACAAAGAGAAACGACTCTCTCCTGCCCATCAGCCATCAACTGCCAGCGAGAAGTGAAGCTTTAGTGGCCTCTCCCCATCGATGTTAGAAATTTTAACTGGTTTGATCTTGTGCAGGTCTCAGTTTCCCTGCCAAGCTGGGTTTTGTTTTGTTTTGTTTTGTTTTGTTTTGTTTTGTTTTGTTTTTCAAGACAGTGTTTCTTTGGTAGCCTTGGCTGTCCTAAAACTAGCTCTGTAGACCAGGCTGGCCTCAGACTCACAGAGATCCACCTGCCTCTGCCTCCTCGGTGCTGGGATTAAAGGAGTGTGCTGCTGCCCCCCAGCTCAAGCTGGAATTTTAACTGGCTTGATCTCATGCAGGTCTTGTGCAGGTAACCACAACTCTTGTGCAAGGAAGATGAAATACTTGCCTCGTACCTTTTGTGTTTCTGTGAGACCTAAAAGGGTCACCTGCAAAATGGATTTTAATGGTCAGCATCTGGCACAGTATAATTCATCATACCTAGTCGGTTGGTCAAGATCAACGAGTATCCAGAAAACTCCACTACCAGACAAAGTAGCCTGTTGTTCACTGTACTGCCAAGCATAGGAAGGTGCAATGACAGTAGAAACAGGATGGAATATGGCTGTTATCTATTACTATTATTATTATCATCCTCATCTACTGTCATTACCTGGTAAAGGTAGAAAGCCAAGGCACTCAAGAAAATCCTTTGAGGGCTTGTAAGTGATAGCACCACTGTTAGCCATAAGCTAAGGCCAAGGCCGGTACCAAACACCAGGAGCAGGGGAGGGCCTGCACAAAGCTGAGACCAGAACTTTCATTTTAAAATGTCGTGGGGATTTTGTTTTCTTGTGCTTTTAGGCAGTACAAAAGATGAAACCTTGGGCCTTGTACATGATCATTAAGTGCTACATTCCAGCTTAAAGAGTGCTTTTAAATTAAAATATAATGTACAGATTTCCTGGAAATCTACCTTTAGCATATTACATGGACTTTTAAAATTAAGAAGGTTCACAATTTGGGCTACTGTCAAGTCACTGTATGTATTACAGGCTCACACAGGCCAGAGTCAAAGATGTTCTCACACTTGCAAATTGTGATTAGTGGTGTCTCCATTGAAACTTTCACATTAGGCATTTGTATTATATGCTAATATGCTTAGGCATGGCATATTGGCATTATATATTTAATAAAATACTATGTATTTTAAATAATCTTGAATGGTACAGATTAAGTTAGGAGTAGATATTTCAACTAAAGCTATTGTCTTATTAACAGAATATCCAAGGTATCTCCAAGAATCCAATTCAGATTTCTAAGCCTCGGGATTTTAAAGGTAACACATTGCTTCCTCTCTTGCTAAAATCTTTGGAGCATTTCTTAAAACCAAGAAGTTTTTATATTACTTTCTTACAATGTCACTACTATACTTTCCTGAAGTGTTCCTCTGTGTTTGCATGACCAGTATTTAAACCTACATTGAAAAAATAAAAAGCAGCTGAAGTGATATAGTACCTCCCTTTTAGCAGTTTTACACATTAAAATAGATGGTAATTATACCAGGAAAATATCTCCCTTCCCACCATCCTTCCCCCACCAACTTCCCAATAAAGAACAAACAAAAGCACACACAAAAGCACTGGCTTTTAATACAATCTAAAGTTCTCTGGAGGTGTTTATAAAAGCATATGAAAAATCTTCTTTCCTTTGAGCTATCCCACTGTAATGCTGATGGTCATATTTCTTAAAAAGGAAAAATTCTCATTTGGTAAAGAGTGCTAGGATGTCCACTCCCAATAACCCATGACCATGTCGGTTCTGCTGCTTTGCTGTGGGCATTGAACAAGGAGGCACAATAATACCACCAAAGCCAAGAGCGCTCCTTTCTAATACACAGTCACCTTGAGCAGGAACAAGAGGAAACCACAGCACCTGTGTCTCAGCTGCCCTTCTGTGGCGTCTCCAGTGGGAACCATGTCTCTGCATGGCTTCTACATAGATCTTCCAGTCAGTGAGGCGCTCTCTCCAGTGCTTTCCTTGAGTGGTTTGGGTGTCAGTGTCTGACTTTTTCCTTTCTTCATCATAACTCTAGACAGAACAGAAATTTTTATTATATTCCAGTGCTATTTATTTTGTAATTGTATTAATAGAAGTAGTCACAAAATTAAAAATCTAGACTTTTATTTGTGTATGATATTAAAATAACTTTGAAGAATTGCTGCGAGTCGGTTGACAGTGAAACTCATCACATCCTTTTGAAATGACAATTCAGGTAAAGAAGAGGAGACTGTCACCATCTCCCCAAGAACCCTATTTGTTTCGTCTGAAGGCCACACCTTCCTGGCAGCAGGTACATACATAGGATGGTGGAGGGATGCCATTGTCACTATAGCTCATTTTGTGCATTTTCATGCAGCTTAAATATTTACCAACTAAATAATGCAAAGATGCATATAGAACTCATTCTTGCAAATAAATCCTAAAGCAAACAATTATATGAAGCAAAAATTTCTTATTTCTTATACACTTTAAATAATAACAGGTCTTTGGCTTTCAGGGTCCCTTCATTTTGCTGACATAGCTCATTCAGTCTGCTTCCTCCTCCTTTGCCCTCCCCCTATTCCCTCCCCTTGCTGACTCAAGCAGCCCTGCTAGCCACTGTGTCCCTGTACTTCAAGCCCCTACAGCCCTCCCTTTTTCCCTCTTCTGTCTTTGTTCATTGTAATTTTCTTGAGGACTAGAAGCAGGGGAGCTGACCACCCCACATCACCAGCTTCCCTCATACACACTACTCTCTACCAAACCATACCTTGATCCAATTTTTTCATTTCTCTCCCTCTGACATACCAAATGGTTTACTCAGAATGTCTCCTAGAATGTAAGTTCCATGGAAAAAGGGTTCTGTGTCTATATTGTTTATTAACACATCCTAGTGGGATCCTGGCACACAGGAGGCCCTTCATAAAATTGTGATGGAAGTAGTTAATGAATGAACACTGCCCATCCCTTTGCTGACCTTGCAAGAGGGAGAACAGGTCTATAGAATTGCTGGCATAGAAAAGAGCCAATAGTCCAAAGGCTAAGGGAGTCTGGCAGGATGGGAAGAGGTGTGTTGACCTTGAGCCTCATGGGGGTGCAGTCTGAGAGTGGCTTGGGGTAAATCAATGATAGGGATACCATGGGTGAATTCAAAATTGACTGAGAACTCTGTCTCACAGACTTTTCACAGATTGAATTGCGCATTCTTGCACATTTATCTGGGGATCCAGAGCTTTTGAAGTTATTCCAGGAATCTGAAAGAGATGATGTATTTTCTACCCTGACTTCACAGTGGTAAGATAACAAAGAACAGTGTTATCAGATCTGCAGGAATGCTGACATGATTTTAAAAGTCTGAAGTTATTCCAAAGCTATTTTCATGAGAAAGAAGATAAGTTTTTCTCTAGTAGTTAATCATTTTGAAAAGAAGAGTATATGACTAAGATGCCAAAAAGCTTCCTAATTATGAAAGAACTGATGACCTGTCCCACTAAAAACAAGTGTAAAGGGAATGAAAATATAGTAAGTGCGAGTCACAGGAGAAGGAGCTCAGGTGATGGATGTGTGATCTGTAGGATTCCTATTAGAAGGCCAGTGTCCTCTCTGTGCCTGCCTAACCCCTGCCATTCAGAGGGCAGGAACATATGGGCCTCAGGTGGCAGCCCCCAACTCTGTGTGTCACTCTGTTGGAATTCCAGTAGCCAGTGACTTCAGGTTTTGTTGAGGTGTGCCTCTCTGCCTTTGGAGTCTACCTATTTTTCTGAATCACCATTCTTGGGCACTAACTTTTCTTCCTCCCAGTGGAAGACCAGCTAGCTGCTAGGCAGGTGGACAGAGCAGGTGCAGGGTTCTGATCTCACATATCCCTCTGATCTGGAGTAACAGGGTGTTCCATGGAACTCACTGCAATCATCTGCGATACCTCACTTTCCAAGCAGAATAGTGCTGTCCAGTTAAAGGAGGTCAACTGGCTCTGCTCTGATGAGGAAAAACTGGAGACCGTAACTGGCTTGGGTCATGAGAGAGGCTCACATAAACAGATATGTCACTGCAGCAGAGAGCCAGGATTCTGCTATAAGGAGGAGAAGGAACAGGGTAGCTGCTGGTGGGAGACCCCTGCCTCAGCTGTCACTATCCCCTCTCTGCAGCCACGGGTGCTAACTTCTCTCCTTAAGCCTCTTCCATCAAACTGCTGCCTGTGACTTCCTCCTTTTCCCTCACCTTCATCTCACCTGTCAACTACTTCTGTCAGGAGCTTCCAGAAAGGGTGTCCCTGGCCTCACAGGGCCCTGCACTTGCCTCTTAAGTACTCATTTCTGTTGTTAGTCTCCCTGGCATGTGACCATTATGGGGTCAGGACTGTACACCTCCAGATTAGGCACCAGCTGCTATGGCCCACTTACTGGTCTTCTCTGGCTAGTCCTCAGCACACTGGTATCTACTTTGCTCAAGCCTCTACTTTGTACTCAGGAAGGCCCGTCCCCAACTTCATCAAAGCATGCCCTGCACTCATAACTTCAAGAGCCCTCTTTGACACACCAACCTGACTTTCCCCAGCTCAGTTGCTCCTAATGCCTAATGCACATATGCAGTGTAGCACCAGTTCTGTTCCCTGCTGCACCCTACTAAGCTCTGGGTCTTGCAGAGCATCTACTCAATAAGTGTGGGGTAACATAGAACCATAGAGGCTATATATATAGCATGGAGGTCCCTAGGACGACTGTGGCATATAATAAATTTCAGTTTTACTCAATTATTAAAAAAAATAGCCAAATGAATGGAAACACATGAACTATGAACCAAAGGCTGAGGGGCCCCCAGCTGGATCAGGCCCTCTGAATAGGTGAGACAGTTGATTGGCTTGATCAGTTTGGGAGGCAACTAGGCAGTGGGACCAAGTCCTGTGCTCATTGCATGAGTTGGCTGTTTGAAACCTGGAGCTTATGCAGGGACACTTGGCTCACTCTGGGAGGAAGGGACTGGACCTCCCTGGACTGAGTCTACCAAGTTGATCACAGTCCTCGGGGGAGGACTTGTCCTGGAGGAGGTGGGAATGGAGGGTGGGCTGGGGGTAAGGGGAAGGGGTGGGAGGGGGGAGAATAGGGGAACCCGTGGCTGATATGTAGAACTGAATGGTATTGTAAAATAATATATATATATATATATATATATATATATATATATATATATATATTTTAAAAAAAAGTGTGGGGTAAGTGGAGAGTGCAGAGTCTAGGCTACCCTATGCATTCACCAGAATACCAGGACCACATACTTTTATTTAAGTAATAAAAGTCAGGAAATGTTTTATGTAACAGAGCTAAGGTTGAGGGTAAGAATATAGTGCTACTGTATGCTAAGTTGAACTTGAGAGTGAGTAACCATGGAAATTGTGTTTGATGGGGCAGCAGGGAAATTGGCAGATACAAGGAATAACAGTGTGGTGGTTTGAGTAAGAATGGCCCCTATAGTCTCATATATTTGAATGCTTAGTCACTTAGTGTGGTGGTATTGTGTTCCCCAAAATATTGTGTACCCTAATAAACTTACCTGGGGTCAGAGACAGACAGCCACAATATTAAACATAGAAGTTAGGCAGTGGTAGCACATGCATTTAATTCTACATTCCAGAGGCAGAAATCCATCTGTTCAAGGATACACCCAAGCATGGTGACTCACATCTTTAATCCCAGAAAGCGAGCCTTTAATCTCAGGGAGTGGTGGTAGACAGCAGAAAGGTATATAAGGCGTGAAGGCCAGAAACTAGAAGCATTTGGCTGGTTAAGCATTTGGCTGGTTAAGCTTTTAGGTTTTGAGCAGCACAGTTCAGCTGAGAGCATTTGGATATGAGGACACAGAGGCTTCCAGTCTGAGGAAACAAGATCAGCTGAGAAGTTGGCTAGGTGAGGTTAGCTGTGGCTTGTTCTGTCTCTCTGATCTTCCAGCGTTCACCCCAATAACTGGCCTCAGGTTTGATTTTATTAATAAGAACTTTTTAAGATTCATGCTACAACTTAGGAGTATGGCCTTGTTGGAGGAAGTGTGTCACTGGGGGTACGCTTTGAGGTTTCAAAAACTTATACCAGGTATAGTCCTGTGTCTCTCTCTGTGTCTCTCTCTGTGTCTCTCTCTGTGTCTCTCTCTGTGTCTCTCTCTGTGTCCCTCTCTGTGTCTCTCTCTGTGTCCCTCTCTGTGTCCCTCTCTGTGTCCCTCTCTGTGTCCCTCTCTGTGTCCCTCTCTGTGTCTGTCTCTGTGTCTGTCTCTCTCTCTCTCTCTCTCTCTCTCTCTCTCTCTCTCTCCCTCTCCCTATAAATCAGGATGTAGCTCTCAACTACTTCTCCAACACCATGCCTGCTATGCTGCCTGCCATGATGACAATGGACTAAACCTCTGAAACTGTAAGCCCCAATTAAATGCTTTTTTTTGTAAGAGTTGCCTTGGTCATGGTGTCTCTGCACAGTAATAGAACAGTGACTAAGACAAACATAATCCTTACTAAGTAAAGTAAGAGAGGTTCTAGTTAGAAGTGAGGGATTTTACGTCATAGAGGATGTGATCAGGAGCCAAGTCCAGCTTATAAGCACTAGCTTAGAGTCTTGCCTGTCACCTGCCACCTTCTAGGAACTTTCTTTCTGTCACCATCCTCTGCCCTCCTCCTTAGCCTCCTGACCTTTACCCTGACCCTCTGCAAAGCTGTCCTTTAATACAAGTGGGCTCTAACCCGGCCAAGGCCCTCTCTCAGATGCGACCTTCCTTAGTCTTAATGCTACCAGATGCACATTTGGTCCTTCCTGGCCTGCTCCCATGCTCAGCTGTCTAGCATCTCCCTGTCCTGTGCCTGTCACACATATGGCGATGTCATTTGTCTCTTCTCTTTACCACACTGAGCTTCAAGGCCTAGCTCTTCTTGACACTTAAGTGCCACAGGCTGTAAGTGAAGCATCACTTAGACCCTCTCACCTCTGCTCAGCCCTAGTGGCTGTCTTCTCTGGGATGAGGGCGCCTTTGCCTTCTGGTTGCTGTTTTAAGCCCCGAGTGATACCCACAGCCACTTCTCAATCTCATAGCCTAAGCTCTGGAGAAACCCATGCAGTGGGAGTGATTGAGTCCATTTGAATCCCTATGTTCTTGACACCCGGTCATCAACCTCTCCAAAGACTTATGTCCCACAGATGCCTGCTTGCCTCTGTCTCAGAAGTGGATGTCCTCTACTTAAGAGGCTAGAGCTCTGAAAAGCCACTCTGCCCATGTGCTATGTTCTGTTCTCCACAGCTCCCTCCTCAGAGTACAAGGGCACTCAAAAAGAAACTTCATTCTCAAGGAGACAGTATCTTAAATGCCACAAACTACTAGAAACTAACCAAAATGAAATTGGTTCCTGACTATCCTGTAACTATTAAACAATTATATTTGTAACTTAAAAACTCCTGAAAAAGAAACCTCCATGCCTAGATAGTTTTGCTGAGAATTAACCAGGTCTATAAAGGAGAACTGATATCAGTTTATACAAAATATAAGTAGGTGGATTGCTTTTCAATTCATTCTGTGAAACTAGTATAGACAAAGGAAATTAAAACCAGAGCAGAGTGCAGACTAATATTACTCATGAATTTAGAGGAATGTAGACAAAAAAAATTCCACAAAAAATAATAGAAGCTCCATTGCATGAGTTGGCTGTTTGAAACCTGGGGTTTATGTAGAGATGCTTGGCTCAGTCTGGGAGGAGGGGAATGGACCTGCCTTGACTGAGTCTACCAGGTCGATCTCAGTCCTTGGGGGAGGCTTTGCCCTGGAGGAGGTAGGAATGGGGGGGTGGGCTTGAGGGAAGGGGAGGGGGCAGGAGTGGGGAGAACAAGGGAATCCGTGGCTGATATGTAGAACTGAATGGTATTGTAAAATATAATAAGAGGAAAAAAAATAATAGAAGCTCAAATCCAACAGTGTATAAAAATTATATACTATGTCCAAGAGAAATTTACCCCAGCAGTGAAACAGCGTTTTAACTTGCAAAAATCTATCAATGTAACTTGTCATAAAATCAAGCTAAAGAGTCAATAATAGGATCGTGTTAGATGTTGCAACTAAATTCAACATTCATGATAAAAATCCTCAACAAGTTATAAATAGAAGGGAACGATCTCAATTCGATTAAAAATTGTTTATTTTTAAAAAGCTAAATGGATGGGGCTCGAGAGATGGCTCAGAGGTTAAGAGTACTGACTGTTCTTCCAGAGGTCCTGAGTTCAATTCCTAGCACCCATATGGTGGCTCACAACCATCTGTAATGAGACCTGGTACCCTCTTCTGTGTACATAATGAATAAATAAATCTTTAAAAAAAATAATAAAAAAAAATAAAAAGCTAAATGGTGTTTAGTTTTTTTGATTTGGGGTTTTTTTTTATTTGTTTTGGGAGCATTGTTTGTTTGGTTTGTTTTTTGTTTTTTTTTTTGTTTGTTTGTTTTCAGTTTTTCAAGACAGGGTTTCTCTGTTTAGTTTTGGTGCCTGGCCTGGATCTCTCTCTGTAGACCAGGCTGGCCTCAAACTCACAGAGATCTGCCTGACTCTGCCTCCCGAGTGCTGGGATCAAAGGCATGTGCCACCACTGCCTGGCTGGTTTTGTTTTTTTTGAGACAGAGTTTCTCTGTGTAGTCCTGGCTGTCCTGGGACTCACTCTGTAGACCATACTGGCCTCTTTTTTTAAAAAAAATATTTTTATTTTATAATTAACTTAATTTCACATATCAGCCATGGATTCCTCCGTCCTCCCTCCTCCAACCCCCCAGCCCTCCCCCCCAACCTACCCCCCATTACCACCTCCTCCAAGGCAAGGTCTCTCCTGGGGAGTCAGCCCAGCCTGGTAGACTCAGCTGAGGCAGGTCCAGTCCCCTCCTCCCTACACCAAGGCTGAGCAAAGTGTCCCAGCATAGGCCCCAGGCTCCAAAAAAGCCAGCCCATGCACCAAGGACAGGTCCCGGTTCCACTGCCTGGGGGCCTCCCTGTGGGGCGTTTACCCACCACCCCCACAGCTTCCCAGAGTTTTCTTGAGTGCGAGCAGCAGGAAATATTAGATAGAAGGATTTATAGCGGAGAATGTTGCGGAGATAAACAGATAGAAAATAAAGGATAGCCTCGAGAGGGCCTGGAACCTATTCCAATGGGCCCGGACTGTCTCTGGTCCAGGGTTTTTATAGAGACGCCAAGGGGTGGAGCAAAAGACCTCCTCCCCCAGCACAGCCAAGTGCAGACCATCTCAGACACCTGCACTCAGGCCCGTGGTCCTGATCATCCTCTATTTGGACCTGCTGGGTAAAGCCACGAGGAACCCCAGAACGGGCTCCCACAGGTCCCCCCTTCTTAATATATAAAAAAATAACTATTGCCGGGCGTTGGTGGCGCACGCCTTTAATCCCAGCACTCGGGAGGCAGAGCCAGGCGGATCTCTGTGAGTTCGAGGCCAGCCTGGGCTACCAAGTGAGCTCCAGGAAAGGCGCAAAGCTACACAGAGAAACCCTGTCTCGAAAAACCAAAAAAAAAAAAAAATAACTATTAATGGCTTACAGCAATCTCCATAGCTGTTACACCTCCCAGTATGGGAGTAGAGGATGATATAGATGGCATTTCTCTTTTGAATTAGGTCCAAGGTGACCACAGCAGTCTTAGCTGCCTCAAGCCCTTTCTAAACCAAAACTCTTAAGGCAACTACAAACTTAAAGAATCCCTTAGCTTCATCATTACCATTAACAGGTTAACATAAATATTGCTATACATAGTCACAATTCTCTCAATCTTACAACTCAAAGCAAACTCTTAACAGAACCATTAGAATTAGCATATATGGTGCTATATATAGTTAACAATTTTCTCCGTCTTACAAGTTTAACTTACTCATTTGAATTTTCTTGTTAACAGAACATAGGAAAAACTTCGATGTATTCACATCAAACTTAAACATTTTCTTAACTCCACAAAACCAGGGTGCATTAATATCAATAGGTTTCTGCGAACATAATTCAATCTCATAACTCCTCCTTTTCTTTATAATTTTTTAAACAAAGTCTCAAACCTAGTTAGAGGAACCCAAACTTATCTGTTTGAACAGTTCCATTTGTAACACAAAACCAGTTCCATAAGTAATTCCATTTTTACATAAACAGTTCCACAAAACAATTCATAAATCTCCAGTTAATAAAGCATACACGCATACACAAAATTGCATCTTGATTCTAAGTAGAAATACATTTCTTCATTTAAACAGTTTCATTTTTAACCCAATTCCAGAAAACCGTTCCTAGGTCATTACTATAAGTAAGCTCAAAATTGTCCCATTGCAATGAAATCTCTATTGTTCATTTCATTTAAGTACCAAAATTCAAATGATAAATATTGGTACTAGTCTTCCAAATTTGAAGAAATCCATAACCAAAATGTTTTTGTAATTTTATCTCATTTTAAGTTCAAAAAGTTCAAACAAGAAATAAATTCTGGTATCAGGCTTTCACTTCCAAATATGAAGAGACGTTTTTCAACCAAAACTTTTTGCAGTTAATTTTTTTTTTTTTTTTTTTTTTTTTTTTTTTTTTTTTTTTTTGGTTTTTCAAGACAGGGTTTCTCTGTGTAGCTTTGCGCCTTTCCTGGAACTCACTTGGTAGCCCAGGCTGGCCTCGAACTCACAGAGATCCGCCTGCCTCTGCCTCCCGAGTGCTGGGATTAAAGGCGTGCGCCACCACCGCCCGGCTGCAGTTAATTTTTGTTCAAACAAGCGTCTCTGCAACTTTTGTTCTCAAAGACAGACCTTTTTAGTATAGTAATATTTTAAACTGCACCGTTTTTGCTGTTAGCTCAGGTTTTTCTGTGCTGCGTTGATATTCCATGGATCTCAGCCGCGGATGCCTTGTGCTGGTTCTGGCATCCGCCATTCTTAGCTTCTTAGCGGCTTCTGGAGCTTTTGAAACCATTCAGACTGCCTACTTTGCAGTCTACTAGGACACTATCTCCTGTGTCTCAGGTGTTTTCACCATATACATTAATAGACTCACACTTAACATTTACACTTTTTCACAAACTCACATATAACATTTTTTTGCCTTGCAAAGCATTTAGACTCATATTCAACATTTACACGTTTTTACAAACTCACATACAACATATTAACATCTACTTATTTATACTTTATAGAACTACTTTAGCAAATATATTTCCTATTAATTCTTATATACTTATATTCATTCCATCTTATTTCTTATTTAAACTTACATTTACAACTAGCATCTTACAAGCTTATTACTACATGTCTTAAGACTACCTTAGATACTTCTTACAAGCTTATATTCTTAAAGGAACTCTATAGATCTATTTTACAAACTTATATAGGCTACCATTAGCATATATCTAACTTAGCAAACACCTAAAGATTTCTTAACACAGATCTAACAAGACATAATTTTTACAAACTCACATATCTCATTTTCGTTTTTCTACTTCTTACTCTTAATTATTATCACCATCTCTATCAGAAAGATTCTCTTAACTAGACAGGAAGTACATACATCATTTCTAAAGTTTACAGTTTATAGTTAGCTTTGTTATAAAGCACTGGGATTTAGTGAGTGTTGTCATTATAGAGTTGTGATACTTGTTGCTAGGGGATTGTAACATTCTCAGGACAAAGCCACACCCCAAAGTTGCGAGTGGGCCTTTTCGAACAGGCAGAGATGCACTGTCAGCGGTAAATAGTTTTTAACTAGAGGTTGTCCCTTCACCCAAATTCATAATAGCTCCCCTAAGAATTTCAATTCAAACAAACGTTTCTATCACAGCAGTACTTTTGGTTTGTTCTACTGAAAAACTTTACGCTGAGGGTGAAATTATCATATTTAGCTGCTGTAAAGCTCTTCGCCATATACTGCACACCTATTAGGCGATATAAAGTATTTTTCTAAAGCAACTAGTAAAGCCAAAAGCGGCAAAGCTCCGAACTCTTATTCCTCACTGTTTGCATTAAACCAGTGACAAAACCTCAGAAACACTAATCAAGCCACTTTCATTCTGATTCCTTTATAGGAAATGTCATTGGAGCTGACTTTTCTTAGTTCCACGCTCCTTACCAGACGCTCCGGTAACCACCGAGCTTCATTCTCCTCTTGTGAAAAAACACAAACATGTCCTCGACCCCATATTAACACAGGACCGGGACCCTTCCATAATCCCGGGCAGGGATCTTTCCATTTCACTTGAGTTTCAGGATTTAGTATTTTCACTTCATTAGCTTTAACTCCTGATGTTATTAGCAGCAGTGATATTTAGCATTAATTTCTTATAAGGAACTTTCAGGTAAAGCAACTCTTTTGTAAGACAGCTAGATTTTCTGAAGTTTGTTTCCCATCTAGAAAGCAGTCATTTCTTTTTGAATGCCTGTTTCCTTGTCTCCTTATTAGATTTGCAAAGGTATTACTCATGGCAGGCAGTTTGTCCAAAAGACAAAGAACTTTTTTAATTTCAACATAAGTTTCTTCATATCTAAGACAACGTTCAGTGTATAAACTGCTTTCCCTTGCTTTAAGGATTTTAAGGTGACTTGTTTGCTCTTAAAGGTAGCTTTTTTGTGATCCAACTGCCGTAAAAACTTTGCACAGCTATTAGGGTAAATAAGGCATTTTATCAACAGCGCCCCAAACCACGAAGCACCTAGTTCCGTATCCTTTCAATTTTTCATTGGAACTGACACTTAAAACCCTTAGACGATTTTCCTTATTTTTAAAAGCTGTATTTTAATTTTAGAGCTGACAAAAGTGTTTCAGGGCAATGTCGCCATCTTTAGTGGAAAAACTACCTTTCCCAGAATGCATTTCCCTTATATCAGCCCATAATAATATCAGTTCCATATCAATCCCTTATATCAGTCCCTTATATCATTTCCCATATTTCTTATCATGTTTGAGAGTCAACTGGTTCTCTTTTACCAGACTTGCTTACAAAATCTTGCCCGGGAGGTTTGAACAAAGTTTTTTGCTTTTGCAACGGGAGATTTGAACAAGCATTTTACATTTTCAGCTATGGCACATTGGGAGGTTTCTATTCTCCTAGGCTGGCTTTAACAGGTGTCTCTCCTTCATTTGACACTGGCCCCCGAATCAGATCCACACCTGCCTCGTTAGCGCGCATTGAGGCTGGCATTTCTGATAGCAACTTTCCTCGGGGCTTGTGTTTGTCTTAGCCAGTCAGTGAAAAACAAGATCATTTACAACAGCTTTTCCATAGCTCTTTCAGAGAGATTTTCTCCCACTGATCTTCTCATTTTGCTTGTTCCTTCCCCCCCAGATGCAGAGCTTCAGCTATCTGTCTGCGGCTCTGTTCCTCTGCTAGCTGCCTTTGGAGGTAGGGGCTTTTCTCCCCCCGAATCTACCTCAAACTCTAGCAGCTTTGTCAGGTCATGCATTTTCTGGGGAGGAATCTGTCCCCTCTGTTTCTTCTGAGTCTTTCTCCCAGACAGTTTCCAGTTTGGTCTCAGATTATCCCCTCTACCCCAGAAACAGTTTCTGACACTAGAGCAGCGGCTTTCCCTGCTACTGAAGGTAGGGGCTTTTTGTCCGTTTCTGTTTTCAGGGTCTATGGTTTGCGTACAGACTGAAAAATTTAACAAGGGAGGTTTTTGCCATTTCTAAACTCCCATTAGGACAGGTGTTTTGCCTCTTCAGGCCTTCACCTGGCCCAGTCCCCCAGTGGGTTGCATTTGCTTGTCTGGGTGCTCAAGGACAGAGCTTATGCCAGAGGCAATCACCCCTCAGGGCTACACTCCCTCATCTCATCAGGAGTCAGTTGAAACAAAGCTTTCTCAAAGAGGTGCTTTCTCTGACAGAAAAGAAAGCTTTACTCCTGGTTAGTTCTGTTCTGCCCTGGCTGGGCTCTTTCCCCAGACAGCGTTCTGACTCGGCAGCACGACTGCTTCAGACACAGTTCAGCTTTACTGTTTCCTCAGAAAGGTCCTTACTCTGATAGGAAAGCTTTTCTCAGATTTCTTTTTGCAATTATGGACCTATAAACCTGGGACTTGTAGGAAAGTGGATAACTGTGCCGTTCCCACTGGCTTTAGCTTTGTTTGTTCATTAGCAATCTTCCCCTGGGTCCTGCACCTTCCTGCCTCAGCTCTGTGCTCCAGGAAGTTTACAACTGCAGGAACCCTAGAATCCCCGAAATGCACTCCAACTCAGAGACGCTGGCCAGTCGCCTCTGGGTTTTTGCTCAGAAGCGAGGATACAATGCTAACAGTTTCAGGGAATCTTTACATAGGACGATTAGGAGCACCTTTTCATTCTGAAATGCTCACTCAAAACCTTTGCTGCCTCAGCTCAGCTGTAACTGTGAAGCTTGACTATTTTGCTTTTCTCAGGTAAAGTTTCCTGCCCTTTTTGGGCTCTCTGTAGCTTGTCACCCACACTCTCCCCAAGCGTTTCCCTCAGGGTACTCTGACCCACTGTCTTTTACTAGCTTGAAGAGACAGAGCTTAGAAGGGGTTTTTAGAAACTTGTCCTTGCCTCCTGCATTGCAGGGATGATTTTTAAAGCTTGAAAGAACTTAGAGGTTTTGCTGTCTTAAGAGGTTTGTTGTTTTCCCTTAGAGCTAATCACAGGTGGTCCCCATACTAATATCTTCAGGTGATTCTACTCTTTCTGAGAGAGGTTAGAGGCTTTAGTTTTTAAGTTTCTTAAGAGAGAAAGATTAAGGCTTTTTAGAGAGATTTCCCCCCCCCCAAATTTTCCAAGAAAAGCTTTATAGTTTAAGAGAAAGATTTTTTTACCCCCAGGAGGGAGACCAACTTTTCCCAAAACTTCCCAACTTTAAACTTTGACTTCTTACACCCCCATTTTTGCCTCAGGGAGAAATTACTTTCTCCTGCTGCTTGGACTTAGCATTTCAGCTGTCCCCAGGTCAAAAGCTTCCCTAGGAAACTTTTTCTTCCCCATAAGCTCAAAGAAGAGCTTTTTTACTACCCGTAAAGCCCAAAGAAAGATTTTTTTCCCCCAGTTTGCTTTCAAAGCCCCCAAAGTGAGAAAATTGAAGAGTTTTTCTGTCTAGTTGCCTTACTTATTTTTTCCTACACAATCTTACACTTCTAAGTTTTTCCTAAACTATATTACTACCCTATATCTTATACTTATCACAGATAGAAATTAAGGGATAGAAGATAGAAAATTTTGACAGAAGAGAATTTTGCTGCAGCATCGGACATCCTTCCAGTCCGCTTTCCTTTTCTCTCGAGGATAAAACCCCTGCCTCACCAAAAAATATATATAAAAATATATATATTCCATAACACCGGCATGCCTTTCCACTGGCAGGGCTGACTCAGCACTTTCACCAAAAACTCTGTATTAAAACTATTATTTTCCTTTATCTTTAGTCCCTATTACTTTGTCTTAAGTCCCTGTTCATTTGTCTTTAGTCCCCCCTTTTTTTGTCCCTTTTTTTTCTTTAGTCCCTTTTTCCCCCTTTCTTTAGTCCCTTTTTTCCCCTTTCTTTAGTCCCTGTTCGGGCGCCATTCTGTGGGGCGTTTACCCACCACCCCCACAGCTTCCCAGAGTTTTCTTGAGTGCGAGCAGCAGGAAATATTAGATAGAAGGATTTATAGCGGAGAATGTTGCGGAGATAAACAGATAGAAAATAAAGGATAGCCTCGAGAGGGCCTGGAACCTATTCCAACGGGCCCGGACTGTCTCTGGTCCAGGGTTTTTATAGAGACGCCAAGGGGTGGAGCAAAAGACCTCCTCCCCCAGCACAGCCAAGTGCAGACCATCTCAGACACCTGCACTCAGGCCCGTGGTCCTGATCATCCTCTATTTGGACCTGCTGGGTAAAGCCACGAGGAACCCCAGAACGGGCTCCCACACCTCCCAAACAGTTCAAGCTAATCTACTGTCTCACTTATCCAGAGGGCCTCGTCCAGTTCCATGGGGGCCCATCCCCAGTTTGCTCATGTAGATCTCATCCATTTCTCTATCATTGGGCGATCCCTGTGTCTTTCTTAGGGTCCTCTTTACTAGGTAGCCTCCCTGGAGTTGTGAGTTGCAGTCTGGTTATCCTTTGCTTTACATCTAGTATCCACTTAGGAGTGAGTACATACCATGTTTGTCTTTGTGAGTCTGGGTTACCTCACTCAAGATGATTTTTTCTAGTTCCATCCATTTGCCTGCAAACCTCATGATGTCATTGTTTTTCTCTGCTGAGTAGTACTCCATTGTGTATATGTACCACATTTTATTTATCCATTCTTCAGTTGAAGGGCATCTAGGTTGTTTCCAGGTTCTGGCAGCTATACCACTCTTGGGCATATACCCAAGGAATGCTCAATCATACCACAAGGACACATGCTCAAATATGTTCATAGCAGCATTATTTGTAATAGCCATGCTGGCCTCTTAACTCAGAGATTCACCTGCCTCTGCCTCCCAAGTGCTGGGATTAAAAGTGTATGCCACCACCAGCCCCTGGCGCTAAATGGTATTTAATGGGGAAAGGTAGAATACTTTCTTTCCCCTGGAATGAATAACAATTCATTAAAACTGCAAGAAAGGGTGAAGAAATAGCAGATAGCTTGGACAGGATGAAACAAAACTTCCCTATTTTCAGATAACATGATTGTTATCCAAAGAATATAATACAAGCAGGTTTGGTTTTATCACTAGAACTAATATATGAGTCCAGCAAAGTCACAAGACTCAGAATCAACACACAAAAATCGTTTCACATTCTTTTAAACTGACAACATGTAGAAAGTGAAACTAAAACCAATATCATTTAGACAGACTGCAAACCCTCCCCCCCCACACACACACACATGTTCTTTACTCTGGTGTGAAAACTATGTAGGTATAGGTAGACGTCAGAGTTTGGAGTTCGATCACTTTCTATGCTAGTGCTAGGCAGTATGGCAGTATGGTGCTCTCTCCACACTAGGCAGTGTGGTAAGATGCCGTCCTCAGACAGGCCTTCAGTGAAAGGGAGCAGCAGTATTCTGCCATGTGCTGTGCTGCTAAGCTAGGGTGTGCAGCAGTTTAGCTGCACTAAGTTCATTTTCAACCCAAATTATTTTTCAGTTTTAAATGGGCATGCCAGGATGAAACCCATTTATAAGTCAAGTAGTATCTGTTCTTAATGATTTAGTCGCAAACATTTTATGCTTAAAGTTAGAAAATGCTAAGGAAAAGAATCAAAGATCTAATATATCAAGAGACATGCTGTGTCTGTAGTATGGGCAACTCAGTATACACATATCAGTCTTGCTAAATAGATCCATGTGTTTATATGAAGATAGATAGATAGATAGATAGATAGATAGATAGATAGATAGATAGATATGATCGTGAAATTCTTTTAAAGTCCAAGTAGTGTGTTTATACACATAGAGGAGCTTATCTAAAATGTATGTGGAAAGCATTGGGGGGAAATGCTAGATCAGCTAAAACAGTAACTCTGCCTGGTAAGAGTTAATATACAGTGATCAAGGGACAGTGATGTTATAGAGGGCTGAAGACACAGATCAACAGAACAGGAATGAAACACCAGAATAGTCCCTCACAGATATATGTTCAACTGATTTTTTTGGCCAGGGTTTAATATGAAGCAGAAAATCATCCTCTTCAGATTTGTGTCAAGCTTATCACACATAAAGCTGATGTGAAAAGTTCATGTCTGCATTGGAAATTATGTCTTTTCTGCATTTTATTAGCTTGTAATAGTTCAGCGAAGAACTTCCAAAATAAGAGGCTTTTAGTATTTGCATGAGGGTTGCTTCCAACCTCCACAGCAGTAGTAATCTGGCATTTGTGACTTATACTATAATTAGTTGCTGTGGAAATGATTTTTATGTTCTAAACAGAAGACCAGAATAGCACATGGTAAAAATGCAGATCAAATACACTTAAAAAATGCCTGCAACCTATAAATGCTCTTGTTATTCCAAAAGCAACAAGCAAAAAAGCAAGTAATCAAAAATATGTAATAACATTTTTCAAAGTAATAACAATTTCCTAGGAAAACTTTGGAGGCCAAATAGTTACACATAAAGACGGGTTTTAGAAGAAATCATGGAGATCACTTGTGAGGCCCCAGCCAGTGCTGGAATGTAGTAACGATGAAAAAGACAAGACCAGAAAAGAAAATCCCCACAGGATATCATAGTTAAAACACTAAGTATATATAACAAAGAAAATGTCTTGAAAACTGCAAGAGAAAAAAAAAGATGTCACATATAAAGGAAAACCCATCAGAATAACAGCTTCTCAGTGGAAACTTTAAAACTCAGAAAAGCCTAGAGCAATGAACTCCAAGTCCTAAAAGACTATGACAGCCAACCTAAAATAATATATCCATCAAAACTATCTTCCATGATTAAAGAGAAAGAAAAATTCCCCATGACATAAACAGCCTGAAAAATATATCCAACAAACCAAACCTAAGGAAAATACAAGAAGCAGTGTTGGGGGCTGAAGAGTGGTGTGAGCATAGAAGAGAGACTGTGGAAAGAAATACAAAGCTGTTTATTAAAACACAGTGTGCCACTGAGCACACAACAACATCACAAATCAACAACACAGTGAACACAACTAATACATTTCAATAATAATTTTAAATATCAATGACTTCAATTCTCCAATCAAAAGACAATGACTGAATAGATCAAGAAACAAAATCCATCTATCTGCTGCCTACAAGAAATACATCTTAAAGCTGGGCAGTAGTTGTATGTACACACCTTTAATCCCAGCATGTGGGAGGCAGAGGCAGGTGGATCTCTATGAATTCAAGGCCAGCCTGGTATCCAGAGCAAGTTCCAAGACATTTGAGGCTACACAGTGAAACCCTGTCTTGGAAACAAACAAACAAACGAACAAACAAACAAAGACATCTTACTTTTAAAGATAGGTACCACCTTAGAGTAAAAGGATGAACAAAAGTACTCTAATCAAATGGGACTCCAAAAAGTGATAAGCCTTTAAAGAATCCATGGAAAGTGTCTCTAATCCCCGGAGGAGGGAAGAGAGACCATCTAAACTTATAATTAACTTGTGTCCTAGCATGACATCAACAAAAAGCATTCTGGACCTCAGCTTCCAAGGGCTAGGGCAGGGCAGAAAAGCTGAGAGGATCTCTACCCATTTCAAGTGTTCTAGCCCGTTTGAATCAAGATACAGAAAGCCAGGCTAGAACTAGAGGGCAAAGTGACTTTTTAGACACCCAGAAATTGGCAGTTGGTTTGCCAAGGGAGAAAGATCTGAAAAGCTGACAGCTGAGCTTGGAAGCTCTAAGGAATCCTTTATCTGTGTAGTTCTCTTGCTTTAGACCCTATAGAAGGACAGTTTTGGGGCCCACTCACAAAGCAGTTTAAACTAGTAGTGATTTGCATCAAATTATGATTGCAATCAAATCCAGACCCAACCTAACCACAGATCAAGTTAACTTTGCTCCCAACTTTGTAGCCTGACAGGAGTAGTATGTCTTTTATAGGAAGTAAATGTTGCTTCAGTACCCACTGTTATTTTCTGTAAAATGTACAGTGTATAATAATTTAAATATATGGAAATGCCAGGAGGTGGTGGCTCATGCCTTTAATCCTAGTACTCAGGAGGGAGAGCCAGGTGGATCGAGGCCAGCCTGGTCTACAGAGCAAGATCCAGGACAGGTACCAAAACAACACAGAGAACCCCTGTCTCTAAACAAATAAATAAATAAATGGAAACAAGAAATGTGCCCTGTGACCAAAAGAATAAAGATTCAACAGAAGTCAGCCAAATGAACAGTCCAGACATAAAGCTATTGAAGAGCATTCTTAAAAATTGTACTAAAGATGCCAATGTGTGAAGCTCTTCAAAGCTGATGGCCTCTGGAGGCATGGTGGGGGGAACTGGGGGGTGTCAGTTTTGTTTAAAGGTATGGTCACTGGGAGCTGGACCATGCTCCACTGGACAGCCCAACACCCATGAGTATATGGGCAGCACAAATTGGACTTGGTGTTTTTTTTTTTTTAAAGAGGCCACAAAAGTGGGAGGGTAGACCTGAGAGAAATAAGAAATTAATGTCATCAAAATACATTGTATGAAATTCTTAAATAATTAATAAAATATTATATTAAAATGGGTTGAGGATTTACCTCAAGTCCCTGGGTTCAGTCCTCAGCTCTGAAAAAAAATACATATTATATTATACTAAAAAATATGTCAGGCATGGTGGTGCATGACTTTAATCCTAGCATTCAGGAAGCAGAGGCAGGTGGATCTCTGTGAGTTCAAGGCCAGTGGGTCTACATAGTGATAGTCTGTCTCAAAAAACAAAAACAAAATACCCAACTAAGTATGTAGATGAAAAGTGCTAAGATGTGAAGAACTTTAAGAGATACATAAACACTGCAGAAAGGGGTGAGATTATTAAAGTGAAGAACACCATATCAGAACAAGAATAGAAAATGCAGCTTAGGTCAAGCATGGTGACACACACCTTTAATCCTATTACTCGGGAGGCAGAAGCAGGTGGATCTCTGAGTTCAAAACCAGCCTGGTGTGTATACTGAATTCCAGTCCAGCCAAGACTACATAGTCAGACTCCCATCTCAAAAAGAAGAGGGAGGAGGCGCCGGGCGGTGGTGGCACACGCCTTTAATCCCAGCACTCGGGAGGCAGAGGCAGGCGGATCTCTGTGAGTTCAAGGCCAGCCTGGACTACCAAGTGAGTTCCAGGAAAGGCGCAAAGCTACACAGAGAAACCCTGTCTCGAAAAACCAAAAAAAAAAAAAAGAAGAAGAAGAGGGAAGAGAAGAAGAAGGGAAGAGAGAGGAGGAGAAAATGCAGCTTAGAAAAGAATCCATGAGTCTATGCCAGTACACAGATACAAGGAGAGACAAAGAGGAAAAAACATGGACCACTTAAAACCCACACATGGGATAAAATAAAATCGGTCAACTTTCACACGGAGAGGAGAGAATGAAGGCAAAGTATAATAAATATGGCTGAAAACACTCAAATATTGATTAATGATAATAATTTACATATCCAAAAAGCTTTAAAACATCCTAAATATTTAATGCAAAGAAAGTCACACAATGGGCACATTATTAAAGTAAAACTTGTAAAAACCGAAGATGAAAAGAAAATCTTAAAAACCAGCAACAGAAGGGAAGACACGTTGGCAAAGGAACAACAGTGTAATTACAGCCAAACCAGAGGCAGAAGACAGGAGGTTAGCATTGGAGGAGTGCTGAAACAGTCTGGGATTCTCTATTAGAAAATGACGAAGATTAAAGCAAAACAAAGACATTTTCAGACTTGCAAACTTTTGAAAGTTTGTCTAAGTACTTCTTCACTACTTGGATGACTTAAAGTTCTTTGGGCTGAAGAGAAACAAGATCACACAAAGCCCCGAGTCTTCAGGAAAGAATCGAGTACTAGAATGAACAAAGATGAAACATGCTCATTTTTGCTTTACATCACTTGTCTCGCATGTTTTATGTTGCTCTAAGTGTGGTTTATATATAATATTTGGGTTCTGCAATATCTTTTTTTTAAGAGCACAGGTAGATGTAAAAGATAACAACACCAAAAGCAAAAGGGGTTGGAGGAGCACATGTGAGTTATCTGCATACGGCCTTACAGTGGCCATGAAGTATGGGAGTGGTACTTAGAGGTGGGTGCTAAGGTCTTAAAGATGCAGATCTTATTTTCTAAGGTAAGGAAAGCCAGCTAAAATATTAATGGACGAAGTAAAATGAGGTATTAAAATCCTTGTGGTTCACGCAAAATAATTCAAGAAAGGAACAGAACAAAATGCAGATAGAATAAATAAAAACCAAATACTAAAATGAAAAGATTAAACTTAATAGTATCAATAAACATTAAACATAAATATATTTAATATTTTAATATATATTAAATATAAGCTGAAAACTCCAATTAAAAGGCACAAATAAATGTGTAATGTGTATCATGTAATTATAAATATATTATTATGCCTCCTACTACCCAAATGTGGGAATAGAGGAGTATTTAATATCACCAGCAAATAAAAACATGTGTTTTTATCTTTTTTCAAGAAATCTTCCCCCTAACACCTTGTGATTGCTGTATTGTTGGCCCAGTGTCCCTTTTCTGCTGGATAGGCAGAGGCACTCAGGCCCCAGAGGAGACTTTCTGCCCCACTGACCTTATGGAATCTGCATTGCCCTACCCAGCCAGGTCTGAAGGAAGATTCATTCTTGGTCAGTGATCATTTGCACCAGAGCTAAATAATTGCTCTGTTCATGGAATGATGCTTCTCTTCCTTTGCTTTACCCCTCCTTGTCTCTATTTCTCACACAGACTATAAGAGCTTAGTAGAACAAGAATTCCACAGTCACACACTATGGATATATAGCTTAGTTGGTAGAGCGCTTGCCTAGCATTCATAAAACCCTGGGTTCAGTCCTCAGTAAACTAGGCATGGTAGCTTACTCCTATAACCCCAGCACTCAGGAAGTAAGGTAAGAAGATCAACAGTTCAGTCATCTTCAGCTATGTAGTGAGTTTGAGGCCAAGTTGGGATACAAGAGACTTTCTCTCTCAAAAAAAAGAAAAAAAAAATTCAACAAATCCCAACTACAGCAGCAATAACAAATTTGTGTATCTATATTCTGTTTTTAAAAGAGAGAACTAAAATCAGGCAGATTATGGAACCCTGGAATTCCATCACTTTGGGAAAATCAGAAATTCAAGGTCATGTAATATATTTTTATATATTTATATTTTTTGTAATTTTTAAATGTGAAACAAACAGAAATTGTCAGGCTAGATAAAAAGACAATACCCAATTGTAGCACTCATTACAAGACAAGGCATAATTTGAAAATAAGTGCTAAACATAAGAAAGCTAATGTACTACATTCATGTCAAAGAAACAAAATGAAAACTGTTGCCAGTGACAAAACAAGACATTTCAGAATGGTAAAAGATGGATTCATCAGGAAGATGCAACAATCGTAAATTTGAATGTGCCTAACAAAATAACCTTAAACTACAAAATACTTGAAGAAAGCTGGGTGTGGTAGCATACCTCTGTAATCCCAGCACTCTAGAAACTGAGGCAGAAAGATCCCAAATTCCAAGTTTGAGATTAGCCTAGGCTACATAGCAAGATTCTCTCCCAAAAATAAAATACTTGATGCAAAAAATGACAAAACTAAAGACAGAAATAGAAAGGTATCATTCATTTATTCAGTGGGAAAGTCTTGTTGCTTTTCCCAGGAGGGAAATTTATCTTGAAATATACATCAATAAATATGCTGTACTGTATCCTTTTGATTATAATTCCCTCCCCCTCCCCTCTCCTTTTTTTTGAGATAGGGTTTCTCTGTGTAGTTTTGGTGCCTGTCCTAGATCTTGCCTTGTAGACAAGATCTTGCTTTGTAGACCAGGCTGGCCTCGAACTTACAGTGGTCTGCCTGCCTCTGCCTCCCAAGTACTGGGATTAAAGGCGTGTGCCACCACAGCCTGGCTATAGTTCTCTTAATATATAGTTTATGCTGCTGGTGTCCTGCTATATGCATTGTTAGACATTATTATTTCCAAGGTCCTTCCAGAAGAAAGTTCTGCTATATTCATTAATTGTAGCAAAGGACTCCTCAGGATTGATTCCATTTCATGGACCATTTTGTTGTTGTTGTTTTGTTTTTTATTAAGCTTTATCCTCCTAAACAGAATTGTTTAATATTCCAGATTCTTCTATTAAAGAATTGGTTTAGGGTGGGGAGAGATGGCTCAGTCAGTAAAGTGCTTGCTGGATGAGGACTTGCACTCAAAATCCCAGGACCCATGTAAAAACCAGCCAGTGAATGGGGTGCCTGTAATCTCAGCACAGGAGAGACAGAGACAATCAGTGGGACTCACTGGCCAGCCATTCTAGCCCAGTATCAAGTTGGTAAGAAACCCTGTCTCAAAAAGTGTAGTGGAACTGGGCTGTGGTGGTGGTGCATGCCTTTAATCCCAGCACCAAGAAAGAAAAAGGATTTGTTTTTATTATTTTAAATTATATGGGCTGGAGAGATGGCTCAGAGGTTAAGATCACTGCTTACTCTTCCAAAGTTCCTGAGTTCAATTCCCAGCAACTGAAAGACCCTAACCCTTCAGACTTACACCCCCAAGCCCCAGGAAAATGAGGAACTAAAAATCTAGTTCCAAGGACAAGCTGACTCAACCATTACTCAATCACCCCTGCCACAATGTAACAATGTAAAGAGATTTCTATTAAGAGATGTGCTCAACTGTGACTGGGATAATTGCAAGTGTTCCAGGAAAGACCACTGTAACCTTTGTGTAACTCACTCCCACTCTGATACCCCCCTTGAGATTTCAGGAAGAATGTGCATGCATACGTGACTGTACCCACCCTGTGATCAGACCATGATCTTGTGAAATTAGCCTCTAGACATAAATCAATCGAAACGAAATTGTATGGGAATTGTAATCTTGTAGCTTTTGTGGGGTTTTCCTTTAAAAGTACCTATGTGGCTGCAGTAGGATATGACTCTTGCTCTCAGGACAAGAGTAGCCCAACTGTACAGCCGCATCAATAAACCTCTTGCTGTTTGCATCAACTGGACCAGAGTCTGGGTTCTTGGGGCGCCCACCCAAGAAGGTAGTACCCTGGGCCTGGGATCTATCATGGGTCTATCACAACCACATGGTGGCTTACAACCATCTGTAATGAGATCCAGTGTCCTCTTTCTGGCCTGCAGGGATATGTGCAGACAGAATATATACATAATAAAGAAATCAATCTAAAAATAAATAAATAAATAAATCTTAAAAAAACAAAAAAATTATGTATGTATACACAGGTGTGTATGTGCGTGTGTGTGTGTGTGTGTGTGTGTGTGTGTGTGTGTGTGTGTGCATGAGTGCATGATCATGTGCATGTGAATGAAGGTGCCTGTGGAGGCCACTGGAGTTGGAGTTACAGAAGGTTGTGAAGCACCTGATATAGGTGTTGGGAACTGAACTCCGGTCCTGTGCAAGAGCATTAAATGCTCTTAATCACCAACCCATCTCCCTAACCCTGTATTTGGAATCCTGAAAGAACCTTGGCAGAAAAAAACGATCAATCCTTACATGGTGCTTTAAAGAGGAGATTATTTAGACAGTGAGAAGTGTGGAGACAGATCCAGTGGGAGCCACATGTCCAAGAAGGGTAAGGCAAGAGCTTGAGGTACAAGGCAGCAAGGTCACAGCTACACAGGAAGGGCAAGAAATTTGATTTGTGCTTCCCACTCCCTGCACTCTGAGGGTGTTGTTGGCTGAGCTTTGGAGGTCAGTGCTGCAGAAACAGTGCCCTGCAGGGGTCCAGAGGTACAGAAACACAGCAGTGCAGAGCTCGAGAGAAAGTGGTTACTCTTCATTGTCTACTGACTGGATTTTAAAATCACTGAGGAGACAAACCTTTGAGTGTGTCTATGAGGGCATTTCTGTAGTTTAACTGAGGAGAGAGACTCCCCAAAGTGTGTGCCATACCATGGCTGGAATCACAGACAAAATGAAAGGAGAAGGCAAGCAGAGCATCAGTTTGCTGGATAGTTTCATGTCACCTTGACACACGCTGAAGTCATCTGAGAGGAGGGAACTTCGATTGAGAAAATGCCTCCGTAAGATTGGGCTCTACATAAACCTGTAAGACATTTTCTTAATTTGTGATCGATAGGGGACAGCCGAACCCATTGTGAGTGGTGCCATTCCTGGGCTGGTAGTTCTGGGTTCTGTAAGAAAGCAGGCTGAGCAAACCACATTAAGCTATCAAGCAGCTCCCCATGGCCTCTGCATCAGCTTTTGTTCCAGGCTCCTGTCCTGTTTGAGTTCTTGTCCTGACTTCCTTCAATGATGAATAGTAATGAAATGATGAACAGTGTAACCAAAGAAACCCTTTCCTCCCCAACTTGCTTTTTGGTCATGGTGTTTCATTGCAGCAATAGAACCCCTAACTAAGACAATAAGCATTCATATATTTCTACATCCTGATTGTTGTAACATGAATCTTAAATGTTTTTATTAATAAAAAACTCAGTGCTAGCTATTGAGATAATTCTGAAAGATCAGAGAAACAGTACAAGCCACAGCAAACCTCACTTAGAAAACTCCTCATCTGATCCTGTTTCCACGAATCCTCAGACAGAAAGCTTCTGAGTCCTCACCCAAATGGATCTCAGCTGAACTTCTGCTAAAAGCCTAAAAGCATAAAAAACCTCTAGTTCCTGGTCTTCACGTCTTATATACCTTTCTGCTTCCTATCATCACTTCCTGGGATTAAAGGCTTGTGTCTTTCTCAAGCAAGACATGAGATCTCAAGTGCTGGGATTAAAAGGCGAGTGCCACCATGCCTGACTGTTTCCAGTGTGGCCTTGAACTCACAGAGATCTGGATGGATTTCTGCCTCCAGAATGCTAAATTAAAGGCATGTGCCTAACCTCTATGTTTAATATAGTGGCTGTTCTGTTCTCTGACCCCCAGATAAGTTTATTGGGGTGCACAATATATCAACCACAGATTGTGAACACAATGTGACCAGACATTTCTTTCATGCTGCCACCTCTAAGCCTTCCCCACCGTGATAGACTCTATCCCCACAAGCCATGAGCCAAAATAAACACTCTGTCCCTTAAGTTGCTTTTGTCATGTGTTTTTGTCCCAACAAAATAATACAGAAAATTGGCACAAAGAGGTAGAGGTGATACTATAACAGACCTGACCATATAGCTTTGCAGGCCTTCGGAATTTGGCAGAATGAGGAAAAATATAGAACCGAAGACTAGAAAAGCCTAAAATACTGTAAGCAGAATTTACTAGGCCATTCTAGTGGGAGTGTGGAAGACATGGAGAGTGGAGGCCTGGCTCATGGGGTTTCTGAGGTGAAAAGGACTCTGTTGGAAACTGGGGTAGAGGCTACTAGTGTTACATTTCTGGCAAAGGATCTGGCTGCAGTTTATCTGTGTCCTGAAATTTTGAGTGTGGCTGAATTCAAAAATAATGGGCTAAGTCACTTGGAGGAAGCTTTAAGACAGCATAGTGTTTGAGTTAAGGCATGGCTCTTGTTCTCTACACTTACGGGGGTTTAGAATGAGAAGTCAAAGCAGAAAGGTAAGAAAATGTGAAATTTGGGGAGCAAAGAAGTGAGTTTAAGGTCGCAGACAAGGGAAATGCAAAGAAAGCAGCTGTAACTGATAGAGCGCTGATAAAGAGAAATCCGAGGTTCTGCATTGGAACAACAGGAAAGATGCCCTGGGGGCAAGACTCTGCCAATTGATGGCACCAACTTCTGAAAATGCAGATCCATCAGAAAGGAGAGAGGGAACTGAGCAGCTGAAGGTTTTCTCTACTGGAAAACAACTGTCCCAGGAATTTTCCCCCCTGTTCAACTACCAAGTCAGACAGAGACTACTATAGCTGTGGTAGAAGGGGGTCAGACTCCATCTGGAGCTGGCAGTAGAACTTGGCAGCACATCCCCTGGTGCTGGTTTGCTGGTATGCAAAGCACGTAAGAGAGGGGGTCATGGAGGCTTGTATCAAGCAGGGTCAGCCACTGTAGAAGCCTGTGAAAGTAACGCTTAAGTTGTAGTGAAGACCCAAGTATATTGGAGATCTCAGGACATCTGCTGAGAAAAGCTGCAGAAATGAAATGGAGCTGGCCCAAGAGGCTATAGGTGGCTAACCTAGGGGTGAGACCGTCTAAGCCCACTGACTCCAGACGACACCAAGTGTCCAGCTGGAGAATAGGGAGACGTAGGACTTGGTGGTTGCCTTGCCAGGTTTTGGTATTGCTTTGGTCTGCTCTTCTCTTGTTTGTCCCCATTTTACCCTTTGGGAATGTTTATTCTGTGATATTGTATATTGGAAATATGTAACTTATTATTATTACTATTATTATTGTTGTAATACAAGGGCTTATAGTTAAGAGATTGCCTCGAGTTTCAGAAGAGTAGACTTTTAAATAATGTTGAAACTGTTAAGACTATAGAGACTTTTGAAGTCGGACAGTTAATTTTGCATTATGAGATGGCCATGAGTCTATTTGGGTGAGGGATGGAATATATGGTTTAAAAGTGATATATTTGGGTGTCAAGTTGACACAGAGTAGACTTGTGGTTAATCATCATGGTTAACTTGACTGTATTTGGAATCACCTAGGAAACATACCTATGGGTCTATCTGTGATGTCATTTAAAGAACAATTTAGTTGAAGAGGTAAGATCTACTCTCAATGTGAATGGGAGCATAGTATAGATTGGGGCTCCCAACTGAATAAAAAGAAGAAAGCCGGTTGAACACCAGTATTCCTCTTTCTGTGCTTCCTGACCATGGATACAATGTAATCAGTTGCCTCACACTTCTGCCACTATGCTAGCCTCTCAAACCATGAGCCTTAGCTTTAACAAACCCTTACGTTGCTTTTGTCAGAGCAATGAGAAAGCAATTAACACAGGAACCCATCAGCCCCCTTCTCACGAAGCCCATGGGAGAGTGACTTGTACATACTTGGTGCACTTGTTCTACCCACCCTTACATTGGAACCTAGCCTCACACTGCAGAAGTTGCCCTGCTTGCAGGACTGACATTATGGGAATGCCGCTAATAGGCAGCCTAGAAGAACCAAGCTGAAACAGAGCAGACAGCATCCGTCCACTCAACTAGTCACCACTCTAGTCTACATACTGGGAAGTAGCAGCTAGAGATGGATCCTTCTGCCTCCCAGTGAGGGACCCCCAAGGTTATGTTCTAGGCTCTCTTCATATCCATGGCTCCCAGAAGATTCTTTCCCCAGCTCTGGTTCTCTCTGGGCTCCAGGTTAGCTATGCCATTTGCTACTTGTATGACTTCATTTTTAGAAAGGACCTTGCTGTTGTAGCCCAGGCTGTCCTTGAACTCTCAGTCCCCTTGCCTCCCAAGTGACTTTTCTGCCACAAGCCAACCATCAGGCATCCTACTTGAGCATAAAATACTAAGGTATTCTGTGAAGTTCAGAATCAGAAAAGCCACAGTCACTATGCCAGCCCTACTTGTTCTAGTGATGTAACAAACAAACACTGGAAAGTAGGAAGCAAGCAGTAATTTGGTGAAGACTGTGATTTCTGCCTAGGAAGCTGAGAGAATCGATAAAGGGAAAGCCCTTAACAGCACTTGGGTCCAGGAGCTAAACAGGTACAAATTAATGCACAGAGTCCAGCTCCCTAAACATAAACCTCCACCATTGTAGGGAATGTAATGGGAGAAAAGGTGCAGTGAAAAAGATAAAAATACCTATGGTAATGTCATTTTAAAAAGGGCAAGATCCCTGTGAAAATTAGAAAAGCACAGAAAACAGAGGAAACCTGAGTTTTATTAAACCATCACCTCTTTTTACATTGACATAGAAATTCCCTACTAAACATGCCCAAGGATAGGTTATTTTTAGTGGCCTACAACTAATCTGCAGATTATGCTAAAAAGTAAAGTGTATAATAATCATGAAAAATGTTTAGTAAGGTGGACCTAACAAATATTAAAATATAAAGGCGAGATCACTAGAAAAATTAAGTTCATAGATCCACACATGTATTAAAATTTAGTATGCAGTAAAGGGGATATTAATTTAATGAAAACTCGAGTGATTTGTTAAATAGCAACAAGCAGCAGTTTTTTGTTTTGTTTTGTTTTGTTTTGTTGTTTTGTTTTGTTTGGGGGTGGGGGAGTGGGGTTAACCCAAGATCTTCCCATGCTAGGCAAGCACTTTACCCGTGAGCTGCAGCCCCAGAGCATGCTGTGCTTTGCTTTGTTTCTCAAGCAGGGTCTCACAGTGTAGCCCAGTCTGGCCTTGAATTGGAGATCCTCCTGCCTCAACTTCCCAGGTGCTGGGATCACAGGCATGTGCTACCCAGCAAACCATAGGTTTTTGTTTAATCCATCTGAGTGTAGGAAAAAATTACCAGGGACTGCCTTCTTGTTGAACAGCCAAGTCTCATAATTTTGATATAGCTCAGAAACTTTACCAGAGTCACGGGAAGCGTTCAAGACCATTTTCACAGGACAGAGTAACACATTTAACATCTGGGAGTCTTTTTCCAAGAGGAAATGTGTAACTGCAGGAAGAAGAAGGCCTCAGCAAGTACGCTGCTCACCACTCTAGGACAGTAAAGCAAGGTTTGACGTGCCAGTTCCCCATTCAGCTTGGATCTATGGACTACATTCCCTCCTCCTCATTTTTAAACTCTTAAGACTGAAGTTTTGAAACTAGACTGCAAATTTATGTTAGTATTAAAAGACAATCACAGAGATCACTCGTGCTAGAAGAAATAAGGAGGAGCCTAAGAACATTGTACTGTGTTTGCTCCCATGAATGAGCAGCACATGAAGCTTTCTTTTGAGACATTTTATATAGATAGATGACTGTGGAGTGATTGTTCAGCATTGTGAAGCTCATTGGGGAACTCACTGGCTCATTCCATTTTCGTCATCATCATCGTTATTGTTGAGGATCTGGGGGGAGTCTAGCTAGATCCATGTTTTAGGTGAAGGAGGCAGAGTGACAGGTAGTTAGAAAACTTGGACACTCTATACACACATGTTGAATTCATGCCTTCCTCAGTTCCAGCCCCATCTTCTGCCTTAGATTGTGCCTGGCCCTAACTGGGTCAAATATCCCCATGGCTGCCACCCTGAAGGCATGCACACTCACTCATGCACAGGTACACATGAACCCACACATGCTGTGCACACATGCACACATGTACACAGAACTATTCCTTACTTTTCATAGGTGTGCGGAACTCTCTTGTTTGCTGAACATCCTTCTCCTCTACTGTATGAATGTATTTACACTTTTTCCTTTGGTTTGTTTATTTTTGGTTTTTTGAGATAAGGTTTCTCTGTGTAACAGTCCTGGCTGTCCTGGAACTCACTCTGTAGACCAGGCTGGCCTCAAACTCAGAGATCCTCCTGCCTCTGCCTCCCAAGTGCTGGGATTCAAGGCCTGTGCCACCACCTGGCTCCTTTGCTTTATTTTAATGATATATCAGAAGGGAAAAGGATAGATGTGTCTTCTTTAACTAAATGCCCATCAAATGGCTTTCAGGAAGGGGCTCTGTGTTTCACTGTGGTTGCTAGCAAAGAAGTGTGATAGCATGGGAAAGACTGAGAGGTTCTCGTTACCATCCAGTGAGAGTTAGGGAGGCATCAGTAGAGGTGTTGGGAAGGTCCAGACTCCGCTGATATTAGAAGGTGGAGCCAACAAGAGCTAGGAATGGACTAAATGTGTGAGTGCAGGAGGGAGTCATGCAAGATGAGTAGTGAGCACTGCCCTGGTGAGGGAGGGGAGTCCAGCTGCCATTCCTGCTCCATCCTCAAAGAGATGACAGATAGCTATGGTGGCAAGACTGGCCCTCAGAGAAGGACCTCAGGAGAGAAGTGGGAGATGCTCAAGTGGTGAGTACCAGTGGTTGCCATCAGGCTGGGCAAAGCTGCTGTGTGTGTGTGTGTGTGTGTGTGTGTGTGTGTGTGTGTGTGTGTGTGTGTTTATTGGAGCTGAGGACCGAACCCAGGGCCTTGTGCTTGCTAGGCAAGCGCTCTACCCCTGAGCTAAATCCCCAACCTGCAGTTGTGTATTTATAAGGGCTGTGCACACTTCTGAAGGAAGCCATCTCACCTCTGAAGATGGGTGTCAGCGCACAGAATGACAGTGAAGACTATAATCTATGCATCAGTCACTTCCTCCCATGGCCACAGATGCAACTGTCTCTGCTCATGTGATCTGATGGGCAGGAGTGACCATGTGACGTTCTCAGCTGCACAAGGGAGACAGAGACTCTGTCGCCTGTGTGGCTCCCTCTGGGAACTTTATTACTTGTTAGGGACTCCAGGACTGGATTTGATGGGGGCTGGGCATGTACAGAACTCAAAGGTGGGTCTTCATTTTTGCTTTCCTGCAAGACAGAATAAGTACATTCATCCACTATCAGTGGACAAATGGGATAGTCACTGTAGAAACATTCTGACAGTTCCTCAGAAAGCTAAAGAAAGTGCCATGTGACCTGAGGGAAATGAAAACATGCCCATACAGACTTATGTGTGAATATCCATAGTGGTATTATTCATTCTGATGGCTTTGTCAGTTTCAGTGAATCTTGGCCAGACATTTGCAGAATGTCCTGACTTTGGCACTTGTCCGATGCACTTCTGGTGTTTATACTAGGGTTATGGAATGTGGAGGAAGACCACAGTCTCACAACCTCACCTGAAGGACAGTCTTCAAGAGAACTTATCATTGTTGATGTCACTGGACTGCAGTGGTGTCTATACCCTGTGGAAGAGAATTAGGAATCTACAACTAAGGGGTAGACAGTGATGCCCTGTCTTCTTAAGTTCAGAGTGTATATATAATTTGTACTTTTTTTACATAGAAAATGTGTCTGTTCTTGTTTATTAATTTATTCAGCCAATTATTTGGGTCCATGAATATTCTATTTTGGGTTATAATCCAGGAATACTTTGTTTTGTTGTTTGATTTATTCAGCTGCCTCCTGTGTCTCTTTGACTGTACCTCTTTAAGTGTGTGTGTGTGTGTGTGTGTGTGTGTGTGTGTGTGTGTGTGTGTTCCCTGTACATACATAGATATCTATAAGTATTTTTATATGTAAACATCTGTAGCTATATAAGACTTAAGTGTTTACTAGAGCTTTGGAGGTCTTTTGGCGTAGACACAGAAGGCAGGAGACCAAGGCCGATGTGCAGGGAATGCTGGCGAGGCTTTAGTGGGGTCCACAGCTCTTTACTGACATGGCAGGCAGTTCTCCGAAGAAAGGCTTTTAATGTCATACCAGGTGGGCTATTGCCACTCAGGATCCTTGCCTGAGACCTTCGGGTGCTAAAGAGAACAAAGTGAAACAGAGGCTGCAATGTAGAAAGACCCTCTCAAAAACAAACAAGCAAGCTCACAGACCAAAGTGAGTCTCTGTCTAGAAACTGAATTCACAGACAACACATCAAACAGGAAATCTGCCTTCATTCATGAGCTGCTGGTACAGAGGGCTGAGTGAATTATCTCCCCAATTAGTGACATAGTATCATTGGTCCTAGAAAGACCCTGAGATAAGATTGTAAAAAAGTGTTTCCTGAGGCTGAAGAGATGGCTCAGTGGTTAAGTGTAGTGCAAATTCTAATTGGTCTTAATAATAAAAACCCAGAGCCAGATATTAGGGTGAAAGTTGAAAAATCAGAGAAGCCGAGCAGCCAGCCACTAGAAAAACTTCTTACCTCTAGGAATTCTCAGAGGGAAAGGGCGGAGCTGTTGTCTCAGCCCTGCCTCATCACTTCCTGTTTCCTCCTCCCAAGTGCTGGGATTAAAGGCATGAGATTCCAAGTGCTGGGATTGAAGCTGTGTGCCACCACTGCCTGGCCTCTAGTGACTAGCTCCATACTCTGATCTCCAGGCAATCTTTATTTATTAGTGCACAAACAAAATATCATCACAGCTAAGAGCACTGACTGCTCTTCCAGAGGACCTGGGTTCAATTTCCAGCACCCACACGGCAGCTCACACCTGTCTGTAACTCCAGTTCTAGGGAATCTGGCATCCTCACATATACATGCAGTCAAAACACCAATGCACATAGAATTTTTTTTAAAGTGTTTTGTAAAAAATGCTCTTGGTGGAAAAAGTGGTAGTCTAAGTGGATAGATTGGAGCAGGAGAGAATGAAAATTAGGAAATCTTCAGAAATGAAAGCTGTAAATCAACATATATAGGGCAAGGTCAAAGCAATATCTAGAGTAAACTTTGAATTTTAGTGAAATTAAAAACAGACATAAAAAGTATTCAACTCAGTATGTTGGAAAGCATGTATCAAACAAACAAGAAGGCAACTGTGTTCGCTTTATGTCCTTGTCACAAATAACTGCGGCACAGCTTATACAGAGGAACGGTTTGTTTTGCTCAGTGTCAGAGGTTTCACTCCTTAGTCTGACTGCTTGGGGCTGACAGCACATTATGATGGAAGCATGTGGTGGAACAGCATCATTTCTTCAGGACCAGAAGGCAAAACAGAAGGGGCCAGAGTCCCTAGTCTCACCTGTTAAATTGGCGCCACAGGGGGCTGCAGGGAGGGCTTAGCCATTAAAAGCTGCTCTTGTGGAGAATGCAAGTTCAGTTATTAAGTAGCTCACAACCAACTGTAACTCCAGCTCCAGGGGATCCAATGCCCTATCCTGGTCTCTGATGCACCCGAGCTCACACATATATGTGCACATATACACATGCACATACATATAATTTTTACAAATCTTATTTAAAAAAAAGTAGCACCACAGACTAGAATGAAGCTTCCGACACATGGCCTTTGGAGGGGCATTCTAGATCTATTAATTATAAAGACCAGACAGACGTCAGGGAAGACATAGAAATTAATACATTTAAGTACTCATTCTTTTCCTTGCCATTAGTTTCTAAGTGAATTATTGTTTCTTAATTATGTATATATAATATATATCATTTGTTTTAGAACTAGGATTGAATACAATGCATTTTAAGCAATTGTCCTACCTGCCTATCCCCAGATCGATCCTACACCAGCCCCAGCCCTGTCCCAACCCTGTCCCAGCCCTGTCTGTTGATTCTTACTGAAGTTTCATTTATGATGAGAGGGTAGTTGTAGTTTATGAGTTTCTGGTTACCAACAGCTTGAGCTTAATTTCTTTTAGTTCTTTTTCTCTGATTTTCATTTGCTTGCTCACTTAATCTATATAAGTTCCTAAGAAGAGTATGTTAAAATGTTTTGTTATGGGGCTGGAGTGATGGGTAGTTGTTAAGAGCACTTGTTGCTCTTGCAGAGAATTGGGGTTCAGTTCAAAGCACCCACACAGGGTTCTCAACTATTTGGTAACGCCCCTTTCAGAGGAGGATCGAATGCCTCTGGCTTTTGCAGGTACTGCATGCATGTGGTGCACAGACACATGCAGCCAAAACACCCATGCATGCACACACACACACACACACACACACACACACACATTTTAATGCCCCTCCTCCCTGCGCCAAGGCTGCGCAAAGTGTCTCACCTTAGGCCCTAGGAACAGGTCCCAGTCCCACTGCCTGGGGGCCCCCTAAACAGTTCAAGCTCTGTTTAGCATTTTTAAAAAAGAACTGGAAGTTGAATCCAGGACCTCATGTATGCTAGGCAAGTGCTCTTCTAGTAAACCAACCTCATTAACTTTCATCTGTAACGAGGTCAGTTTTTCTTTTTTTCTTTTTAATAGTCTTGATATATTCCTTAGACTGTTCTAAAATTCAGACTTCTTGCCTCCATTTCCCAAATTCTGAGTACAGGACCATGCCACAACATTTAGCCTGAAGTCAATTTTGACTTTTTTTTTTTCAATGTTGAGAATGGAACAAACCCAAGTGTTTGGAAATGCTAGGCAAGGCCTGTGCCAGCAAGGTGCTTTCTCTGACTCTGCAACCAATTTGTATAACTGAATTTTCTCAAGATAGTGTTCATCTAATCTAGGTTTTCAAATGGGCCTATATAAGGTTGCACAAGATCATTTACAAGCGTTTTTTTTTTTTAACTTCCTCCATATCAAGAGTTACTTTCCTTTGTAGTTTCTTGTTTTGTATATTTGTGCTTTCTCTCTTTTAAGAAAATTAGCAAAGTTAATTGTCTATTTTATTTGCTAGAAGAACAAAGATCCTAGTTGCCAATTTGATCTCCTCTTTTCTGCTCCTTAGTTCATTGACTTAGTTCAATGTCTTTATAATTTCCTTCCTTTCACATTATTTTGATTAGTTTTCTTGTTGTTATTTTCATTGTGTTTTGTACTGAAAAAAATTTTAAAACTCTCATTCTTTCTTAGTTATTAATAGAGGGACTTAGGTCTATGAATTTTCCTAGCTGTTTTCTATTTAACCCATTAGCAGATACAAATTGGAAACTATGTAATTTCTGTGTCTATTTCCATTCATAGAAAATGGTTTACTTTGAAAATTGTTGGTCTTAATGCCCATGCTACCAGGGTCCTGTTCAGAAAGCCCTTTCCCGGCCTGTAAGTTCAAAGGTACTCCTTACTCTCTCCTCTACCAGGTTCAGGGTATCAGTGTTTATATTGAGATCCTTGATTCATTTGGAGTTGAGTCTTATGCAAGGTGAGAGATAAGGATCTAATTTTGTTCTTCTACATGTAGCTATCCATTTGTTGAAGTAGCTGTGTTTTCTCCAGTGTGTATTGTAGGCCTCTTTATGAAAAATCAGGTGGCTGTAGGAATGTGAGTCTTCAATTTTACTCCATTGGTCAAGGTATTTATTTTTATGCCAGTACCATGCTGTTTTTGTTGTTGCTGTTGTTTTTCTATAGCTCTGCAGTATAACTTGAAATCAAGGATGGTGATACCTCTAGCAGTTTTGTTTTTTAATTTAGGATTCTTTTAGATACCCTCAATCTTTTGTATTTCCACATGAAATTTAAGACTATTTTTTCCAATTTCTGTGAAAAGATTGAGTTGGAATTTTGATATGGATTGTGTTGAATCTGTAGATTGCTTTTGAAAAGATGGCCAATTTTACAGTATTAATCCTACCAATCCATGAGCATGGGAGCTTATCTCATTGGCCCCACAGCTATTTATAAAATCAAGCTTAAGGATGAGATAAACAAGTATATAAAACAACACAACAGGAAAGGAGAAAGCTAGAGATACATCGTTATTTAGATAGAAATCAGGTGACCACAATTAATGAAGTCTAACATAGCGGTGGAAGTACCGAAGGAGGCAGAACCATAGAGCCATCAGCCACAGAAACACTGAAAACTCAGGCAACATCTGCTAAAACCAACGTTGCCAGAACCCCGGAGAGTAGGCAATGGTTTACTCCAGCCAGACAAATGCTGGGAAAGGCATCTTGAGAGTGGAAAGAGCTTTGTGGTGTATTCCACCCTTTCTCTGCCCCAGTCAGCACCCTGTGGCAACTGCATATTTGTTCCTGCCTGGAACCTGGTTCCCGGTTCTGAAGGGAGCAATGTGTATCTCATTTGCAAAGAAGTGCAGTGGTTTCTATCTCATTTATTGGAGCTCCCGGAGGACTGACTGACAAGGTGCTTATCGTTTTTCTGCCTGATACACAAGCCACTGCAGAGAAATCAGCAGGTATCACTCAGCCAAACGACCTGCAGCTGCCTGGGGCAGAAATAGTAGCTGAGGTAAAAAAAGAGCCCAAGACTGGGGTATCTGAGAGAAAGCTACCTTGTGAAATCAGGTCATTCCAAAGCACCTCTGCATGCTAGGAAATCTAGAAAGCCTCAGGCATCCCAGGGCAGCTGACATGCTAGGGAAAGACCAAGACAGACTGAGCCCTCACCTTGATGTGCAGTATAAACAGGGAGTGAAAGCTGAGACAGCTGGGAATACCGTGAGCATAGGAGCCCAACTCAGAACCATGATCACAAAGACTGAGAGAGGCTTCTGCCTTCTTGGTGCTTGAATCTGTGCTTATCCCATCATTGAGGCTGGTGAAGATGCTAAGGATGTTTTTAAGAGCAGCAGTCGGAAGCTCTTCCTAGGCACAGGCATCTGTCACTGAGAAATGCCCGGCAGGAAGGAACAGCTCTTGGGGCTCTGCTTCTTAGCTATTCAGCTTTAATCTCCAAGACACTGAATCACAGGCAGTCAGATGTAGACCTCACCCCGCTCTCTGTGGGAGATCAAAGCAGCAGCTGCTTATCCAATTCCGTGAAGGACTTCAAAGGACTAAAAGCAGCTCACCCCTGCAGCGACCACAGTTGTGGCCCAGGACCTGTCACACACAGGCTCCCCAAAAGCAGTGTTTGGTTTTGATTAATGGTCACCCCAGAATTTGAGGGCCACAGCCTCACTCTTAGTGTCTGTTTGGGACCCTTGGGTGGATGCTGCACACATTATAAGTCTCTGCTGCCTACTGGACAGGCCTGGCTTGAAATGGTGAAGGACTCCAGGGAAGGTGACAGGATGCATGTAATTTGGACTCTGTCCCTCTGCAGACAGTGCCAACCATGATGGATAACATGCCAACTTTCCATGCAGGAAGGACATTCCCATGGAGCATGTGACACACAGGGACAGAGAACAGACCAAGAAAGTGGTGTACTCTGTGGTCTATGGAGCAGGTGAGCCATAAGGAAGGGCTGGGGTCTTGGTGTCACTCATCAGCCAATGTCTGTATGCCTATATTTAACTGTGCCATGCTTCAGAGAAATCACTCTGTAAATCCCTATGTGTTATTTACATAAACACTGCAGTGGTATTTGTGTCACCAGACACCAGTCAAACCACTCCCTGCTGCTGACTTATAGCGCCATAGACCCTTCAAAAGGAGGCAATGGCCAGGCGGTGGTGGCGCACGCCTTTAATCCCAGCACTTGGGAGGCAGAGTCAGGTGGATCTCTGTGAGTTCAGGCCAGCCTGGTCTACACACCCAGTTCCAGAACACTCAGGGTTACACAGAGAAACCTTGTCTCAAAAAACAAAAGAGGAGGCAGCAGAGGTGCAGAGTGTGACCAGACCCTACCCCACATCTCACCACGGTGACAGGCATCACTTCTATGCTTAGAAACACATCCCCAAACACACACCAAGGTTTTATAGAGTTCCACCGCCCCAAAAGGGGCTCCAGTTGGATTTGGTTCTTCTCAGCATGCATTCAGTAATAAGCTGTCCTTCTCTTTCTCCTCTTTCCAGAACCAGGAAATGTAACTCTTCTGCTTCCATCCACTTGCCTTTTTTCTCCTCCACTCCCCGATTAGTCCATCAGTAGTTGTCTTGGTTAGGGTTTCTATGCTATGAAGAGACACCATGAGCACAGCAACTCTTATAAAGGAAAACATTTAATTGAGGTGGCTTACAGTTCAGAGGTTCAGTCCATTATCATCATGGCAGGAGTATGGTAGCATGCAGGCAGACATGGTGCTGGAGAAGTAGCTGAGAGTCCTATATCTTTCAGGCAACAGGAAGTCGACTGAGACACTGGGTGCTATCCTGAGCATAGGAAACCTCAAAGCCCACCCCCACAGTGACACAATTCCTCTAACAAGGCCGTACCCACTCCAAGAAGGCCACACATCCTAATAGTGCCACTCCCTATGAAAGTATGGGGGCCAATTACATTCAAACTACCACAGTGGTGTTTTGTTTAATATTTTGTTTATGTGTATAGATATTCTGTCTGCATGTCCATCTGTGCACCATGTATGTACACTGTCCCCCAGAGACCAGAAGATGGCATCAGATCTGAGTGAACTGGAGTTACAGATGGTTGTCAGCTGCCATGTGGGCACTGGGAATCAAACCCCAGTCCTCTGGAAGAACAGCTAGTGTTTTTAACCACTGAGCCATCTCTCCAACTCCTGGAGTGTTCTCTTTTCTCCCCTTGGGTCATGCTATAATAAGGAGTGATTCCACTCAGAAGAGGCTATGAGCTTTCCAGTCCCTTCCCGAGGAACAGTCTACCCGCTGTCACAGATCCAGGCCTGCATGCACCTCTTTCTTGCTTTGGTCGATACTACTTTGAACACACTGGGGCTTGTACATAGACCGTGAGAAGAGTCACCTCCTGACCACTGAAATGCTATGCTCTGTCAAAGAAAGCCAACAAAACTACATAAGCCTCAGTGTACACTGCAGCACAGTGCATGTTTGTCACCCCTAGGCTCCACAGTCTCTGTGACTGCAGTGCATGGATGTGCATCCCAAATGCTTCTTCTGGATCACAAATATTGTCTTGTCCAGACCCCTCCCAGTACTCACAGCTTTGCACTTGCCCTTCCCTTAATCGGAATGTTTTTCCCACATGCACAAAACTCACCCATCTTTATTCAACATTCCCCTTCTCAACCATCATCTACCACTGTACCAGTTACCCATACCTACGCAGCAAGCTGCCACAAAAAGCCATTGGTTAACTCACAGTTGATGTGGTGCCTACCCTGCGGGCTACATTCAGTATGCTAACTGGGACTGTGGTATCATCTGTGTGGTGCCATCTGAGTCCTGCTGGTAGTCTACTTTCCTCAGCTTTTGTTTCCTGCTGGCCCCGTGGGTCTCTGGCATGAACTGCCTGCACAGTGACCACTTTACACTTCAAAGCCAGATAGCTGCAAAGTACCAGCTACATACCTACTCATCTGGCCAGGGTAAAATGCCCATCCTGAGCATGAGCCCAAGAAGCCAGGAGTGCCCATCAGTTCTGCTTACTAACTAGTGCAGAGAAGCACAGAGCACCCACTGAACAAGTAGAGTCCTTTGAGAACATCAGACCATAGGAAGTGTCTAGAAAGCAGCATGGAAACCAGTAATCAAACTTAGGTCATGGTGGTTCTCCTGTCCCATTTCCTCCTCAGGTTCCTCCTTACTACCCCCTCCCCTGGCCCTCGGGTTTCTGCCCTGGAAGAAAGCAGCATTCTGCCAGACAGATTAGAACTTGATGCCTTGGATCCTCCTGCAGATCTGCCATAAGCTCCAGCTCTGCAGGCCCAGTGTTGCCTCTACCCCTACCTCCACCCAGGCTCAAATCGCAGTCAATTCTGTCGACTCTTAACCTGCTGATCTCAAAAGAAGCCCTGTACCTTTTTGCCCATCCCTTCTCCATAAAGACTCTCCTAGGGTTGCTGGAGCTACAGTTGGCACAGTTAACGCACATCTCTGCCATCTGCTTCCTGTTTGTCTGTGTCCTATTTCAGGGGTGAGCTATATAGCTAAGCTTCCAGAGGTCTCCTGACCTCCAAGCTGGAGCTGGCTCAGGAAGGCAGGAGGGATGCAGGGTGAATGTGTAATTCTTCTGAGTATTGCCTGGCCCTTGCCTCTCCCATAGTAAGGTCACCCCTTACCACAATAGTTGTATCCCAAAGAGAGGTGGCCTCACAGCACCCACTGGCTCCTTGTGAGCTTTCACTTTATATTTTCTGGAGAGGAAGAGTGCCTCACTGTAAATAAGCAGTGAGTCATTAGCTATGATGCTGGTGAAGGGAGTAATTTGCTGCTTTTAGCCCTGGTGGTGACAGGGGCTCCCACCCTGAGCTTCTATCTCTGTTGCTCCATTGTTCTTGCTCCACCTGACAGCTGGAATTACTGTGTATCTGCTGCTCAGTTCATGTCGTCTCTATCCCACCCCCTTATTTGAGCCAGAACCTTGCTGATGAGCAGGCTGAGGGCATAAGTGAATCACCAGGCTTCAGTGCTGCTGGGGCCTTGGGAAACCCAGTGGAGAAGCCTTGGACAGGCAGCTGGTGATGGTATGCAGGAGTGTTTCCACAGAAGCCATCTCTGAGTAACCCAGAAGCTGCTGATAGTAATGCTGAGCCTGGGAGAAACATAACTCCAGTGCAACCTTCAGCTGACAGTTATGTGATCATTATGATGACTGTGATGAGAACAGAAGGAAAAGCCACGGGGCTATGAGACAAGCAGAGAAGGCACTTGGAAGAGATGAGGGTGTGCATGCCCAGCCACCTGCAGCATATGACAACCCTGCCTGGCCTCCTATGACCTCAAATTCATGTACCTTATGTGTTATCTAGAATCTTGACCTAAGGTGCCTCACAAGTCCACTGCCTCTCCTGTATCCGGCTGAATTCAGCATCTGCCAGCTTACTGGGTACCTCCTCTTGCTGGGCCTGATTATAGCCACGTGTGCTAGTTGATTTTTATAAATCTGATACAGACCTAGACATATCCTGGAAAGGGGCATCTTAATTGAGAAAGGGCCTCCATAAAACTGTAGGAAAGTTTATGGGGTATTTTCTTGGTTAATAATTGATGTAGGAGGCTCTAGCCCATTGTGGATGGTGCCACCCATGAGCAAGTGGTCCTGTGTTGTATAAGAAAGCAGACTGAGCAAGCCATTGGGAGCAAGCAAGCAGCCCTCTTCCAAGGCCTCTGCTCTTGTTTCTGACTCCAGGTTCCTGCCCTGCTTGAGCTCCTGTCTTGACTTCCCTCGGTGATGGACTGTTACCTGGAAGTGTAAGATTAAATAAGCCTTTTTCTTCCCAAATTGCTTTTGGTTATGGTCTTTATCACAGCAATAGAAACCCTAGCTAAGATAGGATCTCTGAGCTCAGCAGGACCCTAGTCTCTACTGGAAGTCATTCCGAATCCCCAGGCTTGCTGGACTTCTGCTTTCTAAGGGTTGGCCGCTGAGTGCTGAGTTCTCACCATGATTCCTCAGTGAACTCCATATTCAGATGTTGTATAATCTGCAGATGCTTACTGGATGCATGCAGAATGCCAGACCCACCCTGCACCAGGAGGACAGTGTATAGGCTCATCCTGCTCCCAAGCACCTGGCTCTGCCAGGAGAAAACACCAAGTGAAGCCAAACCTCATACTTCGTGCCCTAGGGGTTGTACTTATGATGGAGCCTTAGAACCTGGGGAGCTGCCCAGAGCACCAATAACTGGACTGTATGGGAAGTTCTGATCAAGTAGACCAGACAGCATTCCTGGGGCTCTCTGTGGCTAGGCACTTGCTCAGCCCTGGAAACAGAAGTGCCCTAGTTACATTTCTGTTTGCTGTTATAAAATACTCTGCTGAAAAGCAACTTAGGGAAGAAAGGTTTTATTATACTTACAATTCCAGGCTATAGTCCATTATTATTGCGGGAAAGTCAAGGCAGCAACTTAGACATCACATCCACAGTCAAGAACAGAAAGAGAAGAAACACATGGATCCTTGCTTGCTGCTTGCTTGCTATTCTTTTATACTGTTCAGAAGCCCTGCCTAGGGAATAATGCTGCCCACAATGATCTGGGTCTCCTACTTCAGTCAAAATAATTACACATGGACATGCTCAAAGGCCAACCTGATCATAGATAAGTCCTCAGGTGAGGCTTTCTTCCCAGGTGATTCTACTTTGTGCCAAGTTAACAATTAAAACTAAGGAGCATAATCTGCCCCTTACTTTGAAACGCAAGCGCTGTAACTTTCGACTCCTTGACCTGAAAGTCTCATTTGAATTTTATTTTTTATTTTTAAAGACTTATTTATTTTTATTTTATGTGCATTGGTGTTTTGCTTGCATATATGTCTGTGATGGTGTTGGAGTTACAGACAGTTGTGAGCTGCCATGTGAGTGCTGGGAATTGAACCTGGATCCTCTGGAAGAGCAGCCAGTCTCCCCAAGTGCTGAGCTATCTCTCCAGCCCTCATATTAATTTTATAATGTAAAATACAATCCAACTCCAAAAACCTCTCAAAGTCTTCAAAAATTCTAGCACTTCAAAAGTCCAAAGTCTATTTTAAATTCTCTTAACTTTAGGCTCCTACAAAGACAAAAACAATTTTCATACTTCTAAAACAACAACAAAAAGCTGGGCATAGTGGCACACACCTTGAATCCCAGCATTTGGGAGGCAGAGACAGGTGTATCTCTGAGTTTAAGGCCAGCCTGGTCTACAAAGAGTTCCAAGACAGCCAAGGTTACACACAGAGAAACCCTGTTAAAAAAAAAAAAAAAAAAAAAGTTCTACTAAAACAGAAAAACCAGGGCATAGCAAATGAAAAATTACACTTAAGCAAACCCAAAATCCAGTATAGACCCAAATCTTATACCTCAGTGTCTGACATCCAAGGTTTGCTCATAGTAATGAGTAAATGAGTAAACCTTCTGGTTCCCAAAGGGACTGGGCAGCCCCACTTCTCCAGCTCTGCCATCTTCAGCACACGTAGTTTCCCTGTCAAGCAGCTCCATTCCGTTCCCACAGACATCCTTGGGTATACACCCTTTGGTTCTGGACTCTCCAATGTCTTGGAGTCTTCATTGCAACTGAGGCCTCACCTTCACCAATGGCTAGTCAAGCCCCCTCCCCCCTTCAGGGACTCCAACTCTGTCCCAAGGTGCCAAGCCTCAGATGTTCTCCTAGACCCCTTCATGCCTTCAAAACCATTACCACATGGACAACCCTTACATTGCCAAGTTCTGCTGAGGTGTATCCTGCCCCCCACCTTTGACCACAGCTTATCAGCTCTTGTGTGCTGATGCCGAGAAAATACTTTTCTATTAATCCAGTGAATCAGAGAAGGTTTTACCTTCATGGTGCTAATCTTATTGACAATCACAACTGATTCTTCAGCTCATGATCAGCACACAGTTTTTTAACCAAAATATTACGAAAATAGCTTTACCTCAGTTAATAACAAAGTCCTTGTTTCCCCCTGAAACATGATCTGGGCCTCCTCTGTCTGTATTACTTTCAGCCGTCTTACCTTCAAAACTTCTACAAGAATGGCCCATTAAACCATCTGCAAATCCAGTTCCAGAGCATCCAACACCCTCACCTGATGTTCTGATCTCCACAGGCACCAAGCATGCACATGGTTCACAGATAAAGGCAAAACAGTCACACACATAAAATAAAATGAAACTGAAAAAAAAAAACATTTAAAAAGAATTTCCCATTAAGTTCTTCCCAGATAACTGAATGGCCTTTTCCACCCAAAGTAATAAATGCTTCCACATTCTTCCCATAAAAACAATCCAAGGCATAAAAGCTACATGGTCAGGTCTATTGCAGAATATCCCACTTGTGATAATAGTTTCTGTCCTAGTTACATTTATGTTACTGCAATAAAAAATACCCTGGAAAAAAAAGACAACTTATTAATTTGGGATTCAGTCTAGAATTCCTAAACATATAAAGAAACTGGATACCTTGATCACAGTCAAGAAAAGGGCACTCATGACACCAGACCTTGAGATGACCCAGATGTTAGAATTCTAGACAAAGACTTCAAAGCTGCTCAAGAACCTAAGTGAAAACATGCTCACAACAAATGGTGGAAAATAAAATGTGCCAAATAAAAAGAGCCAAATGATAACTCTAAAGCTGAAATTAACATTATCTGAAATCAAAAGTTCCCCAAATTAGTTTAATAACACATGGGAAATGAGAAGACAGTTCCTAGTCCCTCTGTCTGACCTGGATAAGGGGTCACTGTTCATTCCTTTCTTAAAGCCAATGGACTTGTATATTCCAGTGCTATAGCTGAAAGTGATGATTAGAACTTGATGGCAGAAAGAATTTTTGATGATTTGTTTTTTAATAAAATGCAGCAAAACACATAACAACTTTATTGTGGAGACATCACACTATCTCCATTGAGCCCTAAAGGGAATTTAGGAGTTTTTAATTTCCAGTAAAATTCATATCAGGAAGGCCTAGACATGGACAGAGGACCAAGGACTTCAGGTATTTGTCCTTCTCTATTGGGAAAAAAACTAGCTCTCCATACTTCCAAGCAAACCACTTGAAGCCATCTGCTCTTTCATTGTCCCACATGTTCAGTAATGCTGCCATTAGAACTCCTGGAGTTTTCCCATCCCAGCAGCTGCTTCCAAATTACCACACCGAGGCTTATATTACTTATAAATGCTTGGCTGGTAGCTCAGACTTGTTACTCCCTAACTCTTACACTTTACCCATATTTCTTATCTATGCTTTGCCACGTGGCTTGGTACCTTTTCTCAGTATGGCCTGCCCATCAAGCTCTTTCTGCATCTGGCTGGTAACTCCTAACTCTGCCCTCCTTCTTCCCATCATTCTCAGTTTGGCTTTCCCACCTAACTTCCTGCCCAGATACTGGCCTGTCAGCTTTTTATTAACCAATGAGAATAATACATATCCACAGTGTACAGAAGAATGATTCCACAGGAGGTTTCACCTACCTAAGGCCAGGAGTGGCCTCACTGAAGAAGGAATCAAAAAGAGATTCTGAGAAGTCAGATAGTTCCTCTTCTAAGAATCTCTCCTGATTTTCACAGACACAGAGCTCAAGCCCTGAGCCATGGTTTCTAGGCTAAGTGTCTGAAGGCCTCTTGGGTGCCCTTTTTGTAGCCAGTTCAAAGTTCAATGAGGCCATTAATGACCTAGTAATGACCTTCCCAGGAATCAGCTCTTGGAATCCCTCAAATACTGTTACCCCTAGAGCCCAGGCCTTTCCCCACAATACTACTGTTAAGCAAAGGACCTGGCACCTATTCCTGGAGGAAAAATAAGAGAGAATGATTACACATTAAGTACCAAATAGAAAGAAAGTACACTTGGCTAGAGTTTGGTTCATCGGATTCCCTGACCAATCTTAGGGCTAAGGATTAGGCTAAAGACTGTTTTTCCCAATTCATGAATAAAGAAACAGATTTATTGAGAGTTAAGCAACTTCCGCAAGGCCACCAGAACCTCCTGTGGGTGACTGAGCTGAAGTCAGACCCAGGCCTGTGTACCCCAGTACCTGCACCTGGTGAACATGAGGCTTATGTGCTGTGCTGGAACCTCGTACCACTTCCACAGAGACCTTCCCCACTTCACTGCAGCTACTTCACAAGAGCTTGGCCTCTTTCAGGAGCAAAACACTGATCTAGGTCAAAAGCATGTATTCTAAAAGAAGAGTGCTAAGCATAGGGGGCTCCTGAATAGCATGTTTCCACATTTGGTAATCAACTCTGCCTTCCTTGTTCCTGTGGCCCCGCAGCTTCCCCCAGTTCTACATGCAGATCTCCCATTGATTGAGAGCAGCACTGAGTCTGTTTCCAGCTTCACATGCAGCTCCTGGCAGAAAGTCAAGACTACTGAGGATATAAGTGTTTAAATGGCCCTCTCCGGGTCAATGGCCATCCAACATCTAGTGTGGAAAGCCCAAAGCCAATATTATCCAAACCAACCTCATAAGGCCCACACCACCAATGGGTCCTTATTTGCCACTCTGTCCCTGAGGCCTGCAGTTAGCTCATTTCCACACACCATGTTCTCACATGATACGTGTTAGGCCTGGATTCTGGTTGTTATATCTTCCTGATTCACAGGGAAAGAGCGGCTTGCTGCTTGCCTTGGAGTCACTGTTCTGGAAGCCACCCACTTTTTGGAGAGATTTTTACAGAAGTACAAGAAAATCAAGGACTTTTCCCAGACAGTTATTGCCCAGTGTCATCATGCAGGTAAGCCAGCTGCAGCCAGGCCTCTCCTCCTACAGCAGACAGTGGTGTCCACAGATTCTCATTCTGTGGCTGTGTGGATGGACAGACAAGTGAGTGTATGGGTTACTGAAGTTAGGTGGAGGTGGCTGGGAGAGCCATCAGCCCTACTGGATCAACAGGGCTGAAAGACACCATGTGGAAAAGAAAGGGCTAGAGCTAGGTTCAACCTGTAGCAACAAAATGAACAAGCTTGAATTAACGTGATAGCTACACATATAGGTAAAAATAGACAGATAAAATCTTACACTTGAAAGCTAATTGGGCATGGTGGTGCATGGCTTTAATTCCAGCACTCAGGAGGCAGAGGCAGGTGGATCTCTGTGAGTTCAAGGCCAGCCTGGTCTACAGAGCTAGATCCAGGATATCCAAGGCTGTTACATATTGAAACTCTGTCTCAAAAAACAAAATCAAACAAACAAACAAAAAGACCCTGAAAGTGGAGACCATATATTCCTGCGAAAGGCTTGTAGCCCATTTATACAGTATCTCCACAAGAAAAATATGTCTGTGAACACAGAACAGTAAGTATGTGGCTTTATACACACTCTGTGAGTATGCCTTCTGTTCTCTGTTTGGAAATGCATTGAAATCCTATGTAATTTTAGAATATATATATATATATATATATATATATGATACTATATATACATATATATAACAAGTCTCACCAAAAATGTGAGACTTGGCTACATATATGCTTTAATTGGAAATAAGAGAATAAAATAGTATTTTTTATTTTATTTATTTCTTTGTGGAGGAGGGGGGTTTCCAGACAAGGTTTCTCTGTGTAGTTTTGGTGCCTGTCCTGGATCTTGCTCTGTAGCCCAGGCTGGCCTCAAACTCACAGAGATCCACCTGGCTCTGCCTCCTGAGTGCTGAGATTAAAGGCATGCACCACCACCACCTGGCGTTTTTATTTTTTTATTTTTTTAAATATGTATTTATTTAATTTTTATGTGCATAAGTATTTTGCTTGCATGTATGGTAAGTATATGGCATGTGTGATGTGTGATTGGTGTTGTGGAAGATAGAATAGGGCACTGGATCCCCTTGGAACTGGAGTTACAGATGATTGTGGGGTACCATGTGAATGCTGGGAACCTTTCTTTCTTTTTTTCCTCTTTTTTTCTTTCTCCTTTGTTTTTCACGTTCTCTTTTTGCAAGAACAGCCAGTGTTCTTAACCACTGAGCCATCTCTCCACACCAAGAGTGTTTTTATTTCTTTGGGGAGGGGTGGAGTATGACATTAGTGTTTTATTTTTATTTATTAAGAAATTTTTTATTCATTCCACATATCAACCACATATCCCTCCCTCATCCATCCTCCCACTCCCCCCTAGGCTTCCCCCTCAGGCCACCCCCCCATCCCAACTCCATCCCCTCCTCCGAAAAGGTATGATCTTCCATGGGGAGTCAGAAATGCCCAGTACATTCAGTTGAGGCAGGTTGAAGCCCCTCCCCCTGCATCAAAGCTGTGCAAGGTGTCCCACCATAGACAATGGGCTCCAAAAAGCCAGTTCATGCACCAGCGATAGATCCTATTCCCACTGTCAGGGGCCCCTCAAACAGCCCAAGATATACAACTGTCTCGCCTATACAGAGGGCTCGGTCCAGTACTATGCAGGCTCCACAGCTATTGGTCCAAAGTTCATGAGTTCTTACTAGCTTGGTTTGGTTTTATCTGTAAGTTTCCCCATCATAGTCTTGATGCCCCTTGCTCATAGAATCCCTCTTCCCTCTCCAAGGGTTTTTTTTTGTTTGTTTGTTTGTTTGGGGTTTTTTGGGGGGGTTGTTTTTTTGGTTTTTTGTTTTTGGGAATTTTGTTTGTTTGTTTTTGTTTTGGGGGGTCTTGTTTGCTTTGTTTTTTATTTTTTCAAGACAAGGTTTCTCTATGTAGTTTTGGTGCCTGTCCTGGATCTCTGTAGACCAGGCTGGCCTCAAACTCACAGAGATCCACCTGGCTCTGCCTCTCAAATGCTGGGATTAAAGGCATGTGCCACCACTGCCTGGCTTCCAAGGGTGTTTTTAAAAGAGATATTTGTAGCTGTGGATTCAATACACCCACACCAAATAAATAAATAAAATATATAAATAAATAAAATAAACCTTTAGAAAGATGTAGGCGCAAGTTTATGTCCTGTAGCCACTCTCAAATAACCACGCAGAGGCTTAATATTAATTGTAAATGCTCAGCAGATAGCTCAGGCTTGTTATTAGCTAACTCTTACACTTAAATTAACCCATATTTCTTATCTATGCTTTACCACATGGCTTGGTACCTTTTCTCAGTGCGGCATACCCATCTTGTTCTCTCTGCATCTTCCAGCAATTCTCTCACTCTGCCCTCCTTCATCCCAGTATCGTTGGTTTGATTGTCCCACATAACTTTATCCTTCCTTGCTATAGGCCAATCAGCTTCTTTTTTTTTTTTTTTTTTTTTTTTTTTTTTTGGTTTTTCGAGACAGGGTTTCTCTGTGTAGCTTTGCGCCTTTCCTGGGACTCACTTGGTAGTCCAGGCTGGCCTCGAACTCACAGAGATCCACCTGGCTCTGCCTCCCGAGTGCTGGGATTAAAGGCGTGCGCCACCACCGCCCGGCAATCAGCTTCTTTATTAACAAATGAGAGTAATACACATTCACAGTGTACAGTATTATTCCACACAGAGAGAGCAATGGAAATTGCAGAAGGAAGGAAATAAATGGAGGATCACATATTAACAACAAGCAGCAAGGTTAATAATTAGTGCAGAGATAACATTCACAAATCAATAATAACAGGATGAAAAATTAAAATTGGATTGGGCTGACAGGACTTCTCATTCCTAAATGTGAGTTCTAGCATGTGCCCCCAGGGTACAGCAAACACCTGTAGTTCCCAAATGCTCTAGGGGACTCAACAGATTATAGCCTGGAGCCTGTGCTCATCCTCATAAATTCTGGGCAGCTGCCACAGGCTTGTCCTTGGCCTTCCTGCAGATGTCATCAGGCAGCATTTGTGCCCAGTTACCTCCTATTGGTCAAAGGGAGCCTCCACAAGCCCCCAGCACACTTAGATCCCAAAGCTCACTACTCACTCAGACCATTGTCATTGCCCCACATCCCGCAAGCCTCTGACCCTGACCACTGTCTGCCCAGGAGTCTCAGTAGAAATTAAAATACTGTCTATTTGAAATGATGCAATAGTGATAATACCCAGTGTTGATGAGAACATAAGAAGCCAGTGTCTTCTCACATGTTACAGATTGAAATATAGTCACAATGTAGACTCTTTGGTAACACCAATTGCATATTGGGAGTGATTTTTAAATGTCCATAAAGCTACTTATGTAATCTTCACAATATTTAAGAAGTGGGTGATGAAGAAAATAAATAAGTGGGTGATGTAGTGAAATATTGTGTATCCTAATAAAATTTGCCTGAATATCAGAGAACAGAACAAGCCACTAGATTAAGCATAGAAGCCAGGCAGTGGTGGCACACACCTTTAATCCCAGCACTTGAAATCTCACACCTTTAATCCCAGTATTTGAGATGCACACATGTCATTAATCCCAACACTAGGAAGGAAGAGATGGTTGGGCGGAGAAAGGTGTATAAGGTGTGAGGAGACAGGAACTGAAGGCTTTTGGCTGGAGAGCTTTTGGCTGAGGACTCAGAGGCATTAAGTAAGAGTATTCATGGAGTTGGCAAGGTGAGACTCAACTGTGGCTTGTTCTTTTGTCTCTCTGATCTTTCAGCATTTACCCCAATATCTGGTTCTGGGATTTTTATTAAAAGACTATTTAGATTTCGTGTTACAGGATTATGGTGCTGCCACCATTTTACAGCAGAATCAAATGAATCAGCAAGAGGTCCAGTCAATATCTGAATCACAAGGCCACAGGTAGAGTGACCACAGTTTCAACACTCTTCTCTGGTACAGACATCTTCTCTCCTCCTTGTACTACACTTTCCTAAAGGGATGTGGAATGATAAATACCCAAAGCATACTAGAATATTCACTTGGTTATTGGCCAAGATTTGCTGGATGCCTGGCATGTGTCAGTTACCATGCCAATGCTAAGGACAACAGTTCTTCTCTCTTTCAGAACTCACCTTTTGGCAGGTGAGACAGAGAGCCCATGGGATACAACAGACATTACATCCCATGTATGGAAGAAACAGAAAGATTTCAGGGCAGAGAAAGAACTCAGAAGAGTTGACAGGTACAGCTTTCCTGAGGAGGTGTCCAGGGCTAGGACTTGAAACATCAGGGAGGGCCTAGGAAAGTACCCAGTGTGAGCAAGTGGAGACCTGAGCAGATGTATGGACAAGAGAATAGATGGGGCTGATCAAGCCCAGCCCATTCATAGCACTTTACATGGCAGGCATCTGAGTTTTATCTTTAAAAATTAGTCCAGTAGCACTGTTGCAAGAGATTTGGAGAGTCTGGAGTCAGAGCTACAACCAGAAGACCATCTAGGAGTAGCAAAGGTATTAGATCAGTAGCAGAGATGAAATGAGGAAAAATTAACAGAGATGTCACTCAAGCAGATGCCAGAGAAGCTGGGGCTCAAACTTCCTCTAGCTGCCAATGCAAATGGGGTCAGGCTCTCTACCTGGCTCTCTTCCCTCCCCAGCTCAAATGGTTACAGCCACACAAGTTGCTCCTAAAGCCTCAGAGAGGCCAGGCCTCACAGCTTGTTCACATGGTTGTATCTTACTCAAAATGCACAATTGTCCAAACTAAGATATCTTGACTGCAGTCAACCAAGACTGCTGCTGCTTTTGCCCCAGGTTCCTCTACCTCTCCTTCCCATGTCTGGTACCTTAGAGTGACCACAGCCATTTTAAAAGTTTAACTGGGGGTGAGTGGGTGAGATGATAGATTCCTGTACCACCAATATTTGCATGGCTCACCACTCACTCCTAAGTGTGTGGTGGAGGGATGCTAGGTGTCCTGACATGAGAATGACTTCCAGAGGGTTGCTTCCACCCTGAGCATACAGTGGCACTATAGATAGAAACTCATCCCCAGTGCTGGAAATGCTGGGTAGAGTAAAAACAAGGTTTGAAGCGTGTATAGTCAGATGACATCCACTTTGGACCACAGTAGAGTCACTCCATAGGCAACCTTACAACAGGCCAAAGTCCATGAGTTTTCAGATACTTAGTAGTGAGTATCCTATTGCTGTAGGTGTTGAGAGAAAAAAAGGTGAGATGAATCCTGTAAGTGCCTGTGTCTGCAGGCACACAGCGCAAGGCAGGAGAAGCCCTGCACAAAATAACCACTGGGAACAGCCAGCAGGATGGTCCCAGAGTTCATATAGGCCAGAGTTAACTCACTGGATACCTGATCCATCCAAAAAATGCCTCACAAGGGCCACACCTTTTAGCTCTATGGAAAGATTACTCTAACTTCCTCACCCTCAGTATAAAGATAGGCCTCAAAAGTCAAGGATATATACAAGTGATGTAGACCTGCCAAGACAGCCGAGGATAGAGAGCAAAGACAACATGAAGTCTATGATACCCAACATCCAGTCACAAGCTATGGACATGTGAAGACATGGGAACCAAATGTGCTGAATCAGAAGCATAGTGCCCTGTCCTTGTTTTACATGTCCATGTAAAGTGACTCACACCAAGTTAAAACAAAAGTCCTCACTGCTCAGGAACATGTGTAACCTACTGAGAGAGCTATTCTTGGTTGTCAACTTGACTACATCTGGAATGTACTAAAACACAAACATGGAGGGCACAATTGTGAGGAATTTTTGCTTTATTTGAAGTAGGAAAATCCACTTCTAATTCAGATGGTTGAGGAAGGAAGACAACTCCTTTAATCCAGATCATTTGATCCGGGACACCCCACCTCTAATCTAGACTACACCCTTTGCTGGAAGTCTATATAAGGACACGGAAGAAGGAAGCTTTTGCTCCTTGTGTGCTTACTCTGGCCTTGTTAGCAAGTCTGTTCCTTCACTGGCAATAGAGCCTGCTTCTTCTGGATTCCAGTGTATACTAAAGAACAGCTAAAACAGTTTCATGGATTGATCCACTATTGGATTCTTGGACTTTCTGTTCACAGCCAGCCATTGGATTAGCAGCCTGTAAATCATTCTAGTAAATCCCCTTTCTATATATATATATATATATATATATATATAGAGAGAGAGAGAGGTTTTTTTACTCTAGAAAACCCTGACAATACAGATTTTAGTACCAGAATTGGTTCTAGAGCAACAGAAGTATAAGGATGAATAGGCTTTTCAATTTGTCAATATCTATGATTGCAAAAGCCTCTACAACCTCTTCCCTTGGGAGCTTGGAGTACTAAAAGCCCATGGCGTAAACTTTTTTTACAAACTTAAGGAGACAAAAATGCATTAGATTTTCCTGATTCACCAATTGTGGCAATGGATTTGGTGACCCTGTATCTGAAACTTGACAGTTTGGGCAAAAATAAGAAAAATGATGATGCTGGTCAATTGTTCTTAGCATCTCTGAATAAGCTGACAAAGAATAGGGATAAGCTCCATGATAAAAACCAACCAACTTCTAGCATCTCAAAATATAGTGAAGGACAACAAAGAATTTAGTGATTAAACTGACCAGCTCCAGATTCCCACAAACAGTCTAAAAGTTTCTAAATGTGCCCTAGAAGAGAATCTTCCCAGTAGCCACAGAGTTCAAATTGCAGAAAACCAAACCAAAGCCCTCATATAAGACTGGCTGAATTAGAGCAAAAAGTTAAGCCCCAGCCTCAGATGGGTGTCCGCAGTTAAAAGAAGGGCATTAATTGGTAAAGAATGGGATCCCATGACTGGGATAGGGATGTGTGGGAGGAACCTTTTGAAGCCGAGAACTTTGAGCTTTCAGGTTCTCAAGGGTTTATCTCTCCTGAAGAAGTAATCTCTCTACCTTTAGCCCCATCCCTTGAAATATAGCCTTTTTCACCTTTGACCAAGGAAATTAATCCTTCGTTGTCTGCTGCTAAACCAGCGGGACTTTTTCTGAAAGAGATGCCAGGTAAGACAATACTGATGTCCCTCAGGACTCACCAATAGTTGCCTCTAGAGCAGTTGTTCTCAACCTTCCTGATGCTGCAGACCTTTAATACAGCTCCTCATGTTGTGGTGAACCCCAATCATAAAATGATTTTTGTTTCTACTTCATAATTCTGATTTTGCTACTGCTAAGAATTGTAATGTATGCTGTTGCCATTGTTGCTGTTATAGCAATGGCGGCGACCACTGCTACTGTTTCTGGGATTACCATTTCATAATTGCTTACTACAGCTAGCACAGTGGAGACCTTGGCAGCAAAAGTAGCTACCACAGTTAGTTAATCTTTCATTCTATTGGGCATGATAAATTTAATTCAATAGTTATATACATTTCTATTGGCTTTAAAAATTAAAATTTAGCCGGGCGGTGGTGGCACACGCCTTTAATCCCAGCACTCGGGAGGCAGAGCCAGGCGGATCTCTGTGAGTTCGAGGCCAGCCTGGGCTACCAAGTGAGCTCCAGGAAAGGCGCAAAGCTACGCAGAGAAACCCTGTCTCGAAAAACCAAAAAAAAAAAAAAAAAAAAAAAAAAAAAAAAAAATTAAAATTTATAAACTCAAGTTCCATTTGCTTTTGGGATACCATCTTACAAGGACTCCAGTTTGCAGTAAGGCTCGTTAAGGAAGGGAATGGCTCAGTTGCCTTTAGCCTACTGGCTATGGGTGGGATAGGACCTCTGTTGGTCTTTTCTATGTCGAACACACAGATTGCAAGCCCAGTGCCACTTTGAGATCTTTGGCAGCAGTTAACTCTGCAGCTCACACACAATTGAGCCTGTATGATAATGAGTATTCAGAAATGGGTAATTCCTGGGGGGCACTCACCAACCTAAGACAGAGCGCCTGGGTGGCCTGGGCAGGCGTCTCCATGACGGGTAAGGTGACCTGCTGACGTCCCATGCAACCTAAGTCAGAAGCTCATTTTTTAGTAAAAGGGGAACCTGTAGGGCCCTGGTCCCCATTTTGGGTAACTGTTGCCTTGCTTGCTGACCTTGACCTTGATATCCTCCCTATGCTAATTCCCTCCCAGGTTCCACCCTCCTGAATGCTTAAGGGAAGTTCCTTTTCTGTGTATCCTGCATAATGGGCATTAACAGCTTAGATGCAAGATTGTAAAATATCGGTAGGGAACTTCTGCCCTCTGGGGTTCTCCCATTGTGCTGTAAGCCTGTATTTAAGACCTCTTCCTTCCTTCCTTCGATAAACAGCATTCTGCATTTAAAAAAAAAAAGAATTGTAAATATCTGTGTTTTCTATTGGTCTTAGTAGACCCCTGTGAAAGGGTTATTCAACCCCCCTGGGGGTTGTGACCCACAGGTTGAGAATCATTACTTCATACCTATAACCAGACTTAAAGCAGGCTTCTAGAGGGGAGGTGGAAAGTGTGGTCCATGAAAAGGTGTGCTACACTACTAAAGAGATTAATGAGTCTGCTAATTCATTCAAGCAGAAGTCTAGGGAATATGTGTGGGAATGGATTTTAAGGGCGTGGGATAATCGTGGAAGGAACATATAACTGGATCAGGCTGAGTTTATGGCTCTCTGAGTGGAAATTCTAGGTTTAATATGAAAGTTTGCAGTTAAAATAAATGTTAAAAGTTTGTTTGAATGGTTGGCTGAAGCATTTATCAAAAGATGGCCTCCTAGAAAGAGTTAAAGATTCCTACTATCCCATGGCTTAGTGTTGATGAAGGGATTTTTTGTTTGTTTGTTTTTGTTTTTCGAGACAGGGTTTCTCTGTGTAGCTTTGTGCCTTTTCCTGGAACTCACTTGGTAGTCCAGGCTGGCCTCGAACTCACAGAGATCCGCCTGGCTCTGCCTCCCGAGTGCTGGGATTAAAGGCATGCGCCCCACCACCACCCGGCCGATGAAGGGATTTTAAGGCTCAGGAAAATTGCATTGCTAGAGTAGGTACACTATGTAAAATCTAATCCTCCACAATGGGAAGACCCAGAAGACACGCCCTTCACTAATCCTGTCAGAGACAAAATGGTGAGAGAGGCACCAGCACATTTGAAGAGCTTCGTTGTCACCCTTTTTCTTGTGCCAGACCTTAGGGTTGGAGATGCTGCTGCTCAGTTGGACGAATTAAATGCAGTGGGTTTAACTGGGCCCCAAGGTATCAGGGACCAAGTGGCTGCACTGAATCAACCAAGGCAAGGTGATTGTGGTGATTTGAAAGAAAATGGCCCCCAAAGGGAGTGGCACTAATAGGAGGTGTGGTTTTGTTGGAGGAAGTGTGTCACTGTGGAGGCAAGCTTTGAGGGCTTATATATGCTCAAGCCACGCCTAATGAAACAGTCTATTCCTGTTGCCTGCATATCAACATGTAACAGCTCCTTCTCCAACACCATGTCTGCCTGCATGCCACCATGTTCCCTTCATGATGGTAATGAACTAAAACTCTGAAACTGTAAGCAGTCACCTCAATTAAATGTTTTCTTTTATAAGAGTTGCTGTAGTCATGGTGTCTCTTCACAGCAATAGAAATCCTAAGACAGTGATCGTAGTTATTGTAATGGGCAGCACAGACAAGTAATGTCCATAGTGGTCTGGTCCATATTGGTCAGCACAAGCAAAATGAATTTTATGGTGACATGACTCATATGGACCTTTGTTACTGGCTAATCAATCATGGTGTTTCTAGGCATGAAATGGATAAGAAACCCGCTAGGTTTTTGTTTGATCCGTATAAGCAGAAAAATTCTCAAGCAAATGAGAGAAAGGCTACAAAGGATAGTAGCAAAAGGCAATCTTGGCCCGTGAATCAGTTTCCAGACTTGAGCTAGTTTTTAGACCAGAACCCCTTGAATGAAGGGATGCCAGGTTCCCTGAGGAAGGACTTGATAAAATACCTAACGGGTTTTACCGTTAGCCTTTCTCCAGTCCTTCCCCAGAGGGACCTACAGCCTTTCATGAGTGTAACTGTACAGGGGGAAAGGAAACAATCAGACTTTCTGGGGTCTATTGGATACTGGTTCTTAATTAACACTGATTCCGGGAGACCCCAAGAAACGCTGTCGCCCACCAGTTAAAGTAGGAGCTTATGGAGAGCAGATGATTAATGGAGTTTTGGCTGATGTCCTACTCACAGTAGGTCCAGTGGGTCCCTGAACTCATCCTGTGGTTATTTCCCCAGTCCCATAATGTATAATTGGGATAGATATACTTAGAAGTTGGCAGAATTCTCACATTGGTTCCCTGACCCTGCAGAGTGAGGGCTATTATGGTTGGACAGACTAAATAGGAGCCTTTAGAGTTGGCTCTGCCAAAGAAAATAGCAAAACCAGTATTTCATTCCTGGAGGAACTGCAGAAATTAGTGCCACCATCAAGGTCTTAAAAGATGCAGGGGTGGTGGTTCCTACCATATCTCCCTTTAACTCTCCTGTCTGGACAGTGCAGAAGACAGATGGATCATGGAGACTGACAGATGACTGTCAAAAACTTGGAGTCAGGTAGTGACTCCGATTACAGCTGCTATACCAGATGTGGTGTCCTTACTTGGACAAATTAACACATCTCCTGGTACATGGTATACAGCTATTGATCTAGCAAATGCCTTTTTCCTGGTGCCTGTCCATAAGGACCACTAGAAGGAATTTTCTCTCAGTTGGTAAGGCCAGCAGTATATACCTTTATAGTTTTGCCTCAAGGACATATTAACTCTCCTGCCCTGTGTCATAACTTAGTTAGAAGGGATCTTTACCATCTATCTCTTCAACAAAATATCACACTGGGGCATTATATTGACAACATTATTCTGATTGGGCCAAGTGAGCAAGAAGTAGCAACTACTTTGAACTCATTGGTAACACATATGCACATCAGAAGATAAGAAATAAATCCAACCAAAATTCAAGGGCCTTCTACCTCAATGAAATTCTTAGGAGTCCGGTGGTGTGGGGCAAGCAGAGATACTCCTTCTAAAGTGAAGGGTAAGTTATTGCACCTGCCCCACTCACCACCAAGAAAAAAGCACAGTATTCATTGGGCCTATTTGGATTCTGGAGACAGCACATTCCTCACTCGGGTGTGTTACTCCACCCCATATACCAAGTGACTCAGAAACTGCTAGCTTTGTGTGGGGCCTGGAACAGGAGAAGGCTCTTCACCAGGTCCAGGCTGCTGTGCAGGCTCACCTACTACTTGGACCACAGGATCCAGCAGACTCATTGGTACTTGAGATGTCACTGGCAGGCAGGGATGCTGTTTGGAGCCTTTGGTAGGCCTCTATAGGTGCACGAGAGAAGAGACCTTTGGGATTTTGGAGCAAGGATCTACCATCATCTGCAGACAACTATCCTCCATTTGAAAGTTCCTGGCCTGCTTTTGGGCCTTTTTGGAAACTGAATGCTTGACAATGGACCACCAAGCTACTATACAACCTGAGCTACCCATTATGAACTGGGTGTTATCTGATCCACAAAGTCATAAAGTAGAATATGCACAGCAGCAATCTATTAACAAATGGAAGTGGTATATTCATGATTAGACCAGGTCCTAGAGGCACAAGCAAGTTACATAAAGAAGTTACCCAAATGCCTATGATCTCTACTCTTGTTACATTGTTGTCTGCTGCCCAGCATGCGCCTATAGCCTCATGGGGTGTTCCCTATGATTGGTTAAGCGAGGGCCTGGTTTACTGATGGCTCTGCACGTTATGCAGACACCACACAGAAGTGAAGAGCTCCAGTATTACAGCCCCTTTCCGGGACAACACTGAAGACATCAGAGAATAGAAATCTTCACAGTGGACAGAACTTTGGGGACTACACACGGTCATACATTTTGTTTGGAAGGAAAAATGGCCAGATATGTGTTTGATTCATGGGCTGTAGCCAATGGATTGGCTGGGTGGTCAGGGATTTGGAAAGAGCATGGTTGGAAAATAGGTGAGAAAGATATCTGGGGATGAAGTATGTGAATAGATCTCTCCAAATGAGTGAAGGATGTGAAGACTTGTGTTCCATGTAATGCTCATCAAAAGGTGACTTCAGCTGAGGAGTTTAGTAATCAAGTAGATAGGCTGACCCATTCTGTGGACAACCTCTTTCCCCAGCCATTTCTGTCATTGCCCAATGGGGCCATGAACAATGTGGCCGTGGTGGCAGAGATGGAAGCTATGCATGGTCTCAACAACATGGACTTCCACTCACCAAGACTGGCCTGGCTATAGCTGCTGCTGAGTGTCAGATCTGCCAACAACAGAGACCAACACTGAGTCCCAGATATGGCATCATTCCCTAGGGTGACCAGCCAGCAACATGGTGGCAGACTGACTACATTGGACTACTTCCTCCATGGAAAGGACATTGCTTTATCTTTACTGGAGTAGATACTTATTCTGGTTATATATTTGCCTTCCTGCATATAATGTTTCTACCATAAAACTACCATCTGTGGACTTACAGAATGTCGTACCCCACCATCATAGTATTCCACACAGTACTGCTTCTGATCAAGGAACTCACTTCACAGCCAGAGAAGTATGACAGTGGGCCCGTGGTCATGGAATCCACTGTCTTACCATGTTCCCCACCATCCTGAAGCAGCTGGTCGGATAGAAAGATGGAATGGCCTTTTGAAGACACAGTTACAGCACCAATTAGGTGGCAGCAGCCTGGAGGGCTGGGGCAGGGTTCTCCAGAGGCAGTATATGCTTTGAGTCAGTGTCCAGTATTTGGTATGGTTTCTCCCATAGACAGGGTCCATGGGTCCAAGAATCAAGGGATGGAAAAGGGAACAGTTCCTCTCACTATCAGCCTTAGTGAACTACTAGGAAAATTTTTCACCCTGTTCCCTCAACCTCTAGTTCTGCTGGCCTATAAGTTTTGGTTCCAGTGTGTATGTGTGTGCGGGGGTGGGGTGGGGGGGTGGGGGTGGGGTTCCTACCAAAAGCCACAACTAACATTCCATTGAACTGTTGAACTGGAAGTTCAGACTTGCCCCTAGCCACTTAGGGCTTCTAATGCCCTTAAACTAAAAGGCTAAGAAAGGAGTAACAGTGAACCAGGCATGGTGGTGCATACCTTTAATCATAGCACTTGAGAGGCAGAGGTAGGTAGATCTTTGTGAGTTTGAGGCCAGTGTGGTCTACAAAGAGAGTTCCAGGACAGCTAGGGCTACACAGAGAAATGCTATCTCAAGAAAGAATAAAAGAAAGGAGTAATAGTGCCAGGAGGAGTGATTGATCCAGATTATCATGGGGAAATTGGATTGCTTCTCCACAGTGGAGATAAGAAAGATTATATCTGGAGTCCAGGAGATCCTTTAGGGTATCTCTTGGTGTCCTGTGACTAAAGTCAATGGGAAACTACAGCAGTCCAATCCTGGCAGATCACAAAGGGCACAGACCCATCAGAAATGAAGGTATGGGTCGCTCCTCCAGGAATAAAGCTAAGACCTGGTGAGGTGCTTGCCCGAAGTTGGAAGAAATACAGAATGGGTAGTAGAGGAAGGTAGTTATAAATGCCAGCTAAATCCACATGACGAGTTACAGAAATGGATTATAATTGGCATGAATGTTTCTATTGTATTTTGTTAAGAATGTGTTTGTACAGATATTTATGTTTTCTTTCCTCAATTGCTTTATCATATGCTATAACATCAATTAAGAGTTGTTATCATATTTAAGTTTGAGATAGTAAAAGAATGTTCCTCAAGGGACAATATATTCCAGATTTATAATGTGTTTGTGGTTATACAAGGAATAGTCATATCACGTTAGGTATAATTTTGACCTGATTAAATATATAATGAATTATGATTGTACATTATATTTATCTCATATTTAGGCATTATTATGACCTGGTTATTCTTTCATTTGGAAATTAACCATGACGTAAGAAGCTATGATTGTGTGTCAAGTTGACAGAGTGTGCTTATGATGGCTATTCATGGTTGCCAACTTGACTACATCTAGAATTAACTAAGACCCTGAAATAGAGGGCACAATTGTGAGGGATTTTTTCTTTATTTGAAATAGGAAGATCCAATTCTAGTCTGGATCTTTGAGGTAGGAAGACAACTCCTTTAATCCAGATCATTAGATCTGGGACACCCCACCTCTAATCCAGGCTACACTTTCTGTTGGAAACCTATATAAGGACATGGAAGAAGGAAGCTTTTGCTCTTTGTGTGCTTACTCTGGCCTTGTTAGCAAGTCTGTTCCTTCACTGGCATTAGAGCCTGCTTCTTCTGGACATCCAGTCTCATGGACTGAGTAACTAATGGATTCCTGCATTTTTCCATTCACAGCCAATCATTATTGGATTAGTTGGACCACAGCCTGTAAGTCATTCTAATAAATCCCCATATAGCTATATCTATAGATATATAGATAAAGATCTAGATATAGATATAGATACATACAGAGAGATTCATTCTATAACTTCTGTTACTCTAGAAAACCCTGAGTAATACACTAACATAGTCGGGATTTTTGGTTTTTTTGAGACAGCTCTGGCTGTCCTGGAACTCATTTTTTATGCCAGGCTGGCCTCAAACACACAGAGATTTACTTGCCTCTGCCTCCTGAGTGCTGGGATTAAAGCCGTGTGCCGCTGCCACCCAGCAACATGGTGGGTTTTTGTGTGCATTTTATTTATGTATTCATTTATTTTTGTTTTGTGTGTGTATGAATGTTTTGCCTGCATATATGTCTGTGCACCACAAGCATACGGTGCCTGCAGAGGCCAGAAGAGTGTATCAGATTCTCTGTAACTAGAGTTACAGATGGTAACTGCCATGTGGATGCCAGGAAGCAAACCCAGGTCCTCTGGAAGGATAAGTGCTCTTAACTGCTAAGCCATCTCTCTGTACCCTTTATGCATTTCCTAAGAGCCCCATGTAGCACGAATAGTTAAAAGGTCTTATTAATAAAAACAAACCTGGAGCCAGGTACTGGGGTCAATGCTGGAAGATCAGAGAAGCAGAACAAGCCACAGCCACCTCACCTCGCCAGTTCCACAACTGATCCTGTTTCTTCAGACTGGAAGCCTCTGAGTCTTCATTTAGAATGAATCTCAGTGAGCTGTTGCTCAAAAGCCTAAAAGCTTAACCAGGTTCTAGTTCCTCGTCCTCATGCCTTAAATACCTTTCTGCTTTCTGCCATCACTTCCTGGGATTAAAGGCGTGTGTCCCTATGCCTGGCTGTTTCCAGTGTGGCCTTGAATTCACAGAAATCCAGATGGATCTCTGCCTCTGGAATTCTAGGATTAAAGGTGTGTGCTACCACTGTCTATCCTCTCTGTTTAATATTATGGCTGTCCTGTTCTCTGACCCCCAGATAAGTTTATTGGGGTGCACAATATATCAACCACGGCCCCAAGCCATGCAAGCTTCAGCCCCCAGAAGATAATCAACATAACTTCGTGTGAGGACGTATCTATCCACTATTCCTTGCTCTATATTCCAGCTGCCACACACCCCAGAATGACTCCTGTACCCAAGCCCTACATATGGCGTTAAATTTCTATAGAATAAAAATTTTCCTCCCTTGTTCTGTGTAAGATCCTAGTGCAGCTGGAAGCCAGAAAAGAGAAGCTTGACACCTGGCCAGCAGAAGCCACCCCACTCCAGCCCTTACTGTATAGAAGCCATCTTCCCTGGAACTATATGGGATAGCCCTGTGGGAAGTGAAGGGCAGTCTAAGGAAGCACTGACCACTTAGTGCTATGCTATACCTGTTTCTTGTATGCTTCTCCTCCCTATACCCTAGGCTATGTGACATCCATCTTGGGGAGAAGGAGGCCTCTACCAAGGATCTGTGCACAGGACCAGAAGCTACGGGCACAAGCAGAGCGACAGGCAGTAAACTTTGTGGTCCAAGGTACTGGAGGCCCTAGCCTACCACTGCCTGTGGCTCCTTCCCTGAAGGCCCTTGTCCCCTGCTCCTCAGGTGTTTGGCAGATTGCTATGTTACTTCATGCTCTGTATGAAGCCTTACGGCCCCTACATGTCCAGCTGCTGATGTGGTGGCAGAGTCATCTTCATGTTTAAGGCATGTTTGGAAGGACATGGTGAGGCATACCTGTAATATTAGCTTGGAAGACTGAAGCAGAACTGCCAAAAAAATTGAAGCCATCCTGAGCTATGTAGCCAGACCCATAAGAAATGAAATAAAAAGATGAACTCCCCAGACCATTCTGTTCCCCTCTAAAAGTAGGATCCTGAGTCCCCATAATAGAGCCAGTCCTAGAGATGGGTTACTTGACACAGGCTGAGACCTGGAACCTGGTTTATCACCTGAGTATCCGGCTGGGGTTAGGCTTCCTCAGTAAGGTACCCAAACCCCACATCCCCCCAGCACCAAGAAGGAAGCAGCTCTGTTGCTGCTGGTTTGCTTCCATTTGCAAAAACTCCTTCATTGTTAGCCAGTGGAGTGAGCAGTGTCCATGGGAATGTCTCTCTAACAGCTATTGTGTGCCTCATACCTCATACCCTAAACCAGAACCCTTGTGTCCACAGGTTCAGCCGCAGACCTCTGTAAGCTGGCCATGATCCGCATCTTTGCTGCAGTGGCCACGTCCCCAACTCTGACAGCCAGGTCAGTGAAGCAGTCATTTTTCCAGGGCCCAGCCTTGAACTCCTGCAAAGAGGTTTGCTGGGTGCCAACACAGCACTGCTCCTTCTACCCACCGCATGTTTTCCCATCCTACCCTAAGGACTCCAAGCTCCTCCCATGGGCCTCTACACACCAGGGTGCCCATAACACTGCCTAAGTGGGTCAGCACCTCTAGTCCTGGGAGGAAATCTCCTACAGGAAGATGACAGCTTCCCTAGATCCTAGAATGTGAAATGGGTCCCTTGGGCCCCTGTGCTGCAGCCCCAAGAGAGCTTTGGAGACATGGGAACCTGCTTGTCTATGGGCTTTCCTCACCAAGCTCACAGTTTTTCTTGACCTGGAATTTAATTCATGTTCAAGGCATGAGTTTTCCTTTATCAGCAACCTCTCATATTTCTTTCAAAAACTTTTTTCTTCAAACATTTTCCCTGTCCATTTTTACCTCTGACCCATGTTCTTGGGTGGTTTTCACACCTCTGAACAGGAGTATGCTCTGTGGACTGCTGTCACACAGACCCAAGGGCAGAAGGCTCAGCTCCAAGCCCTATTGTCTGCTGCCTTTCGCAGCCCTGTTCAGGCACTTTCCTACTGAAAAGAAGTAGTTTGGGAAGCTACAAGCCCTCTGGGAAGAGTACCAGAGGACGGTGCAGAGACAGCAGCTGAGCCCTGCCCCAAGAGCTAGGAGCAGACTGCAAAGCTGGGCCCAGCTGGTTTCTCCTGTCACCCTCTCTGTCTTCTGCCTAGTACTCTCAATGATTTCCTCCCAGTTCCTTGTTTTTGATGGAATCTGTCCGTCTGCCCACTCCCACTCTTCGTGGGATAACCTCTAGCTTCACTTAGGCTGTACACAGCCTGTGTTAGCCCATCCTGGCAGCTGCTGCAAGCACATGGCACTCTGCATCTGCCACATGCAAGGCTAGCAAGTTGCTTCTCTGATGCTGTTTTTAGAATTGGTGAAAGATGTTAGCATGTTAAGGTTTAGGGTCTCCTTGGCTGCAATGTCTTTCTAAAAGGTAAGCACAGAAAATCTGACTCAGGGGTACAGAGAAAAGGAAACTGAGGCAATAAGCAGCATGTACCTTGTCCAAGTTCAGGCAGAGTCAGGCTGGGGCTAGGACTGCATTCTCCGGGCCTGTGCCACCAGACAAACACACTTCTAAGAGGAAACCACCAAGAATTCAGCATTGCTAGGGTGCTCCATGAGAGGGAGCTGCCTGGCAGGCTATTGGCAAAGGGATGAGGTTAGGCCCTTTTGGAAGTCCTCTCAAAGGACCAGCGTTTGTCTGCCTGGGTCAGGCCAACCAGATGAAAATCCAGTAGCCCTGTGTCCTCTGCAGAGCAGATGGTAACCTATGGAGGCATGGCCCCTGGAGCCTGGGTGGTCTAAGCCTGCATTCTTCTGCTTCTCCTGCTTTTCCCTGTGCCCCAGCTTCCAGTGAGAAGTGTGATGTCTCTGTGGCTGTGACGGTGGTGTGTGAGTGACTAACAGTCACACCTATTAGGTCCTGCCACACTGGCAGTTCAGATTGTATGGTGTGATTTCGAGAAGTGTGAAAGCACTTGTGCTAAATCTGGAAAGAGTTACAAGTGCCTCTTCTGAGGCTTCTGTCCATTTGAAAAGTAAACCCCTTGGGAGCCAAGGCCTGCCAGACACCTTGGTATTAGTTTAAGAAAGCGTGTCAGTGCTGCAGCTTAGTGCCTGCCATGCCCTACCACAGTCTGGCTTCTAGAAGGGCAGTGCTGATGCCCTAGCCAGAGGCAGTACATAAAACACAAGGGAAGCCTCTGTGAATGTCTCTGAGAATGTATACCCCACTCTTCCACAGTCTGGGCCCAGCATGGTGTGTCCATTGCCTGCACCGTCTTTAGGATATGCATTTGTTGACCTCTAGTAACAATGGCCTGGCTATAGTAGCCTGGACTCAAAAAGGTGTGTTGTTTTCCTGCCAAATCCAAGGCACGGAAGTTGCTGACTTTGTTTTAGAAGCTCAGGTCCTTTCCTTTGGTGCCATGATAGAGGTAGCTGCTCTGGCCATCACAACACCTTCCTGGCAAAAGAAGGTAGTGATGGTCAAGGCAACCCTTTACAAGCCTTCCTGGGAGTTTGAAAACAGATGACTTCTGGGTCACCCCATCTTAGAGGAGATGGTGTGTTTGCTCGGAACATAGACCCTTCTCTTCCCCACCCAATAACAAAAGGGTATCAGAGAAGAAGATAGATGGACAGGTCACCATAGAACTCTGCTGTCGAGTGCCATCATGGCCGCTCTGGTCAGGCATTTGAAAACTGCTCCTTCCTTCCAGCCAGGGTCCACCGTCAGATCCTTTATCACTGCTGGGGTAGAGAGAGGTGCCACAACTTCCCTGTGAGCCTCAGCTTCCAGTGCCACGGGGGAATCCAGGGCAAACAGCAGTGGGGGACATATGGCATGGGATTATTGCCCTTCAGAGTCCCATCCAGGAGACAGAGCAAGGACCATAGAAGACAGCACACATGGGACCCTCTATGCCCTCTGCCCTTCCCTGGGGACTATAGGTCCTTGTGACCATCCTTATCGCCTGTACTACACACTCCATTCCTGACAGTGTAGGACCAGCTAACCCTGTGCACCCACAAAGGTGCTGGCCAGATCTGGGGACTACACATCTACAAGGATTTTGAAGTGTCATCTCCCTGGGGAGCTTGACCACCAGGATCCCACCCTCCCAAGGATCCTGTGGGCTTGTGGCAAGCTGTTGCATGTGCTGACATAGATGTATGGTTGAGTCCTCAGATGTCCCCAGCACTCCATGCCTCATCCTGTGCACATCTGTACTGTTCCCCCACTCACCTGCTTGAATCTGTTTGCCCTGCCCATCAGAGCACTGCTGCCTAGAGTCCTCTTCTTACTGGTGCCAGAAGGGGCTCCAGGGGCCATGCAGGACCGCTAGAGAAATGGGGCCTGAGTGGGCCATGAAGCCAGTCAACTGGAACTGTGGTTTAGTGTCCCAAAGGACATGTTCAGTCCTCTACAGGCCATCAAAATATCCCATATCTGATGTGATTTTGTACCTTTGAATTTCTACATTTTCCAAGTTCTGTCGAATCTTTATGTGACTTTAAAAGCAAATTTTAAAAAATATTGCCCAGGGTTGGGCATTTAGCTCAGTGGTAGAGCACTTGCCTAGCACGCACAAGGCCCTGGGTTCAGTCCTCAGCTCTGAAAAAAAGAAAAAAGAAAAAATATTGCCCCATCACTTCCTCTAAGCTAAAGGGTATGCTCCACCACATTCCCGATTTAGCCTCACTCCTCACAGCAGGAGCGACTCTCCAAATGCCCCTCAGCTCTCCTGTCCCATCTACACTCATCATCACATCTCACAAGCAGTGAAGAGGAGAGAACACGCAGGGGTTGCATGTGCTCTGCCCCTAGGTGTTCTTCCTCTGCCCTGCCAGTCTTCCAGGAGTGTGAAATGCTCAGTCCGCTCAGGAGCTGGAAGTCAGCTCTTCAGAAGTCATTTATCCCCCTCCTGGCCCTTCTGCCCACTCCCTGGAGCTGTCCTGATGGTAAGCAACCCCAGGGCACAGTGCCAGGAGAGCCATACCTACTGCACACAGAGCCACACCCTTTCATAAACCGGATGCCCAACAACCTACTAGCAACTGTGAATGATAACACTAGGTCCCAAGTGGAAGTATCCACACCCACAAGTGACTTCCTTCCTCTCCAGGTTAGTTGCCCAAATTCATGATGAGCTGCTGTTTGAAGTAGAAGATACTCAGATCCCTGAGTTTGCAGGTGCGTCCAGGGGAGCACAGGGGTGGTGTTCCCCACAGTCAAGAAATCTGCTGTCTCTTTGAAGCTTTTCCTACTCTGTCTCTCAAAGCCTCTCTCAATTGGCAGCTAGTTTAGTGACCCTAGTAAGGGGAGATCTATGTCTAATGCTCCAGAACAGCCTTGAACTTCTGTGCACAGACATCCATGGCTGAGCCTCCAGTCAGGGCAGTCTGGAGAGATGACACAAGCTCACAAGATAGATCGTACTGTCAGGGCCACAGAGTTCCCTTTGGAGGCATGACAAGAACATCAGACCTGTGCCAGAAGCATCAGGGATTGTGGTCTTCCATGCCCAGACTATTGACTGGGAAGGATAACCTGGTGCTTCCTCCTAACCCCAGCACCATAGCCAGAACTAGTGGTGTGGGCATAGTGCCTACCACCTCAGCTGGCCTGCCTCTGCTAGGAAGAGCTGGGGTGGAAGGATGGAGCCAGCCCAGTCAGTACAGTGGCCAGAAGGGTGGGCTGAGGGTCCTTTAAGCTGCATCCAGAGCCGTGGGTGTGGACACGATGTTGAACCAGCTGTGAGGTCACATGAGAGGATCAAGGCCCTGACCAGTTAGTTGGTTTGAGCGGCTTGTAGACCCAAGAAATAACCAGGTAACTTGGGGTCAGGCAGGATCCTGAAGGTTCCTCAGTTCTCAACTCCTGGGGCCTGGAAGCCAGAAGGCTGGCCAGACCTGGACCCACACAGCTGTAAGCAGCTGTTTTCCTGTTCTAGCTCTTGTCAGAAGGATCATGGAGTCCTTGCAACAGGTACAGACCCTGGAACTGCAGCTGCAGGTGAGGAGACACACATCTGCCCAGCATCCCTGCCACATCCCTTACAGCTGGAGTCAACCCAGGGTGTGCAAGAGGTCAGGACCCACTCTCCAGAGGTCAGGAGGGCAAGGAATAAGGCAAGCCTTGTGCACCAGGACTGCTGCCCTCCAAGCCTCCATTTGTCCCTTTCCCTGCTCGATGACTTGGTTGGTCCCTGGTAAGAAGCCACCACCATGGATATCTGCTGCTGCTCCTACCAGCCTACAAACCCCTTCCCTGAGGCTCACCCTCACTGAGGGTGTGAGCACTGGGCCCCACCTATCCCAAGTACACCCCAGGGCATGTCTAAACACGGGCCCACTCTGCACCTGGCTGGATCCTGCTTGGAGGCAGCTCTGGGAAAAGACCCCTGGGTGTTTCAGCATAGACTCCCCAGAGCAGTGTAGACAACTGGGCAGGGAGAAACAAGGTGGGAGGCCTTGAAGCCTGTAGAGCCACCCAGATGGTACCAGAAACACATCTTGTCACTTAGTCAAGTATCCAGCCCCGTGGGTACCTCAGAACCAACCAGAGCCACAGAAGCTGGCTGACCACCTTCCAGAGCAGCCTTGGCTCTGCTCACAGGCTCTGAGGCTTTCCTGGGGAAGACTCTGACCTGCTAGACCCCTGCAGCACAGCAGGGCACTGTGCACCTCTGGATAGGTGGCAGCTTTGCAGGGCTAAGGAGCCACACATGTATTTACCCTGCCCCCTGAAGTAGTCTACAAAACCCATGCCTGTGGTGGGAAAGAAGTAGGTGCTAGGGGACGAGCTTGAAGTCCAGGAAGCCTTCAAGAGTCAGAAGACTGGCAAACAGCTGGGGGCCAGTCCCTTTCTTCAGACACAGTGGCTTTGTCTTGGGGAAAAGCCCACCCAAGCAGGGGTCTTCTGCCCCCTAGAATCTCTACAAGACACAGCCCTGACAGGGTGAGCACATTGTTGCATTAAGACATTTCTACCCTAAGGCACCATGCAGACCTACACAGCCTAGTAGATAGGGAGCTCCTATCTACTATCAGATGGTAGGCATCTGATGTGAGCTCACAGCAAGACAAATGTGAGTATACATGTGTGTGTCCATGTATATGCTTGTATATGTGACTGCTCTGTGTGTGGAGGTGTGTGTCCCTGTGCTTTGCTACCTCTTCAACCTGCTGGAGGGCCTGGGAGGTGGCTGTTTCTCTTGGAAGGTCATTTCTGGTTGTCACCCTACAGGTACCCCTAAAGGTGAATTTGAGTGTCGGCCGCTCATGGGGACACCTGGCCCCTCTGCAGGAGACCCTGGACTCAGCCTGAGCCACAGCAAATCTCCCTGCAACAGCCCATCTAGCATGAGCTCCCCCTTCAGTACCCAGCCCCATCAAGTACATTTTTTCATCTTAAGTTTGTCCATCCCTGGGCAACAGTGGGAGGAGACAGCTGGTTTCCACCAATCTGTCCTGCAGCCTTTCCCCAGCTTGCACTCCGAGAGGGCCAGACTGATGCAGACACACTGACCCTGTATGGAACAACTGTCACTACCTGCAGTAAATGCCTAATGAGACCCTGTCTTCTCCTTGACTGAGGGGATTCTTCCTACAGGTGCACACACGTACAATATACACTCTGCTCAGCAAGGGGCTGACTGGGGAGTGCCTCAACCCACTTGGCCCTTGATGGGTGTCCACTCGGGCCCTGTTCTTCCCTGTGCCAAACATAAGCCATCATGGAGCATGTCCAATATGGAAGCCAACAGCTGGCACTGGGAAGTGTACTACAAGGTTTAAGATAAAAGGCCCAGTTCCACGGCAGGCAGCCCACTGGCTGTTTCACTTAAGATGTCTCAGAGATGAGTTGTCATGTCACCCAAGCCCAGGAAAATATCACCAACTCTCTCCTACTGGATGAGAAGGGTAGCCCCTGACCATGCCATGGTTACATTCCTTCTGGCTTCTGGACAGGAAAGAAGGGAGGTGGGGAGGAAACTCCTAGAAAGCTCTCCAGAGGCTGGGCTCAATGTCAGAGTTTTGGAAACCCTCTCCCAGCCTCCAAGGGTCTCCCTACTGACAAGGCTGGCTGGTATCCTGCACCGGGATCTGGCAGGAAATGTGTCCTTATTCACCATGATGTCTACCCCTCAACTTGGCCAACACTGATACCTTCTTAGATCTCAAATCATCCCTACGATGTTTGTGAGTAGACAGGCAGACAAAGCAGCAGGAGCCACAGCCTGTGGTGAAGCCATCCAGCAGGAGACTGCCAGCACCATCAGGGTCCAGAAAAGCCCCTTGGGAGAAGAGTGAAGCTCTTCATGAGTCTCGGCCTTGTAAATACCCAGATCCCAGAAACAGGCCAGAACAATGGGACTTGGTAGCCAGGGGACCACACTACAGGTGTCCTAGCTGTGCTGACACCCGGGAACTGGGGACCAGCAGAGAGGTAGGGTAAAACCTTCAGGTCGCTGCTGCCCCCTCGCCTTTCACCCCTCAGCTGAGTTGTCTCACAGACTAGCTGCTGTCTCTGCATCTACCACACTTAGGAAAGTGTGGAGAGCTGCAGAGCCCTTAACCATCCCTGACCAAGGAGGAATCCAGGCACCTCTTCCCTGGTCCGGGAGAGAGCATCATGGAAGGTTGGGCTTGGGACCAGTTGAGGGAAGGGACCTCTCCCTGACAGGGACACCAAGGCCCTACCCTTGCCTCACTGATTCCACTCCGATCCAGGGTCCAGCTCAGCCAGACACAAGCAGAAACAGCCCAGACAGTGGGAAACCCAGAATATCCACCCCAGGAGGTGCCTCAAAAAAGCACAGAGCCGGTTTCCTTCAGTTCTGATTTTATTGAAAAACAGCAGCATTGGGGGCCGTGCAGGCAGGGGCACACACCCACTTGGGCCCCCAGCCTGTCTTCTTGGGAACTCGGCTCGTCACCTGGCCCTAGGGGCTATTTTGGCACATCCTGGGGTCTCAGGACACCCCCACCCCCATCATGGGCTCACAGTACAAATTCAGGAACAAAACCACGACAGTGAGATCTGCCACTGTGTCACACCCTCTGCACCCTGACCAAACCCAGCTGTGTCCTGTCCAGGGGGCCTCCAGCTCCTCTGCCCTACCCTCAGCTGAGGGGGAGATGGACAGAAGTGAGGGCCAGCAGAGGCTCGGCTGGCCTGGTGGGGTTGTGCTACATTCACATGGAGCTGGGCGGGGCAGGGGAGGGCACAGTGAGAGACAACCGCAAGACCCTGCTTCTTACCACAAAGTGCCTCCCAGATCAGAGACTGTTCCCACTGGTTCCCTCCCACAGCTACACATGTGCACATACCAACACACATGCACACATCCATACACATGGAGATGCCCACACATGCACACACAAATACTCATACATGCTCACACACATGCAACACATGAATGTGATTTCTTGGGCACATATAGTCACATGAGCACATGATTACAAATGGCATGTGCTTCTGCACACACGCACCTACTCATACAGATGCTCACACATGCATTCACATACTCTCAGATGCACATGCTCACACACGTGTGCACAGATGCACATACACAGGTGGGTATGCACATTTATGCAGCTACACCCCTTCTTTAAAATGGCTAATTATTGCTGTTTAAAAAAAAATACATCCAACAGTGGTAAGTCAAGGCTCATCTTCTACCCAGACCCAGGCAAGCTCTGCCCACCTTCCATGGACCCCACCCCTGCTGGAAGCACAGTGACGGCAGCACCAAAGAGCAGCGCAGCCCAGGGTCTGCCCCACGCCCAGCAGTGTGGCCAAGAGCCAAGGACAGGACCATTGCTGAGGCCAGAACTGACAGAGAGACAGGTAGCAACAGGTGCTGGCAGCAGTGTGATCTACCACAGACGGGGAGACACAACCGCCTCAGGTCAACTCTCAGGCTGCCCCTTAGGCCCTGACAGAAGGGAGCCTCATGGGTGCTGCACAGCTCCTACTCAGCCATGCCCAGCCCCCAAGAAGCCCCAGGCACCAGCAAGACCCAGAAACTTTTGTCCCCAAGCCTCTAGCCCCAGGCACAGCCCTGGAAGCCAGCTCCAGGAAGCTGTGACTGTGGGGCCACCTGGAGCTGGCAGAGGCAAGTGGGAATGGGCAGGGTGCTTTCCAGCAGCAGCAAGTGAGGATACTGCGGCCTACAGAGTTCCAGCTCCCCTCAGGTGTGTCCCTGACTCTGTGCTCTGACCTATCCCCTTCTCTGACAAAGGGTACCAGTGCAGGATGGGAACTGTCCAAACCCCTGAGACCACCAGCCTCTTATCTACAGGGCCTCCCAGCCAGAGCCTTCTCCCACCTCAGCCAGGTTAGCACATCCCTCAGCTGCTGCCCAGCCCCAGGGCAATGCTAGGGTGAAGGGTGAGCACAGGGGTGGGAGAACAGGGGAGAGATTGCCATGTCCACCAGGGCTTGGCCTCACTACATTCAGGAGTGTGCCACCCCACCCTTCAGGGGCCAGAGCTTAGCACATGCAGGCCAGCCTCCCGGCCATACAGCTGAGACTAGGCATCTGCAGAGACACATGCCTGGGCAGTGGGAGCTGCCCGGGACAGTCAAGCAGTGGTGCACCAGGTCTGTGCTGTAGGTACACTCCACCACCTCTTCCACCCTCCCTACTCTAAAACAGAGGCTTCCAAGCACACAATAGCACTCCTGGAAGCCACAGATCCTGAGCACAGGGCCAGACCCCAGGCTGGCCTTCCCTGGGCCTTCCCAGGCCCGGAGTACAAGTGCTGGCCACCTCAGGTGCTTGGAGGGCCGAGGGAGGGGGAGATGGCCAGCAAACTCAAAGGAGCTGCACAAGCTCATAGCCACCAGGTGGAACAGGGAGGAGGGCCTCCACAGAGGTAGAAGAAACATCAGAATCTCAACAAACATAGAAAATTCACATCAGTGCACATGCGCAGAGCACTTAGAGCCCTGGCTGGGATGAAGTGGACAGGGCCAGGCCCAGTCATCAGCATGCTCAGCTCCCTCCAGCCCAGGGAGACAGATGCGCCTCCAGGGCCTCAGGCCTTGCCAGGCTACATACTGCCTGGCGAAGCTCCATCCTGGTGCAGCTGGAACCTACCCCACCACCCATTCCTGGCATCTCTACCAAGTCTTGGCAGCAACCAAAGGCAGACAACGAGTAATCAAGAGCCCAGCAAGCTTCCCTTTACCCGTGCGCTGTTCGGCAGGAAGAGATCCCCTTGGGTGGACAGGTGCCAATAGGCCAGAAGGACCACACCTTCCCCCCAGGCTCCTAGGATTGGGGAATCTACTATGAGTTCATCCCAGGTCAGTACCAAGGAAACATGGGTGGCTATGGGATCCCCAAGCTCTGCCCTGGCCCAAGTGATCCCAGTGCCCCTCCAACCCCAAAGACTGCAGGCCCCAAAGGCACAGGATCAGAGAAGCCTTGGCAGCTGATGGTATCCACTTAGGCCCAGCCAGGCCTCAGACCCACCAGCAGCCTCTGACCCCCGGCCTCCGACCCCAGCAGTCCCTAATACCCCCACAACAACTAAGACTAGCCCCAAGCCGAGACCAATCCAAACAGAAAAGAGGAAAAAGGCACAACTGTTTGTTTTCCATTTTGCTAAAACACTTTACGTCTGTCTGTATAATCCAGATTAACAAAATCTGAGAGCTGCAAGAAAATAGGGTGCCAATTTCTGTACAGTCTACAAAACTCCCATCCCCGAGAGGGGACCGGGCACCACCAGGGAGGAATGTACAGGGGAGAGCGGGGTCTGTACAGTGTTCTGCAAATGCCTCAATTGCTAACAGGACAAAAGGCCCCTCGGGAAGCTGGGCTTGTTCCACCAATTCATTCGCTCTAAAGAGCCTTTTTAAGAATGTAGCCTTGGTGCTAGGGGCCCAGCTCCATGGCCTACCCAGGCTGCCACTCCTTGTTCCCAAGCCCCACACAGAGGGGGTAGATGGGCCTGTGCCCCACCCCCACCCCACACTGAAGCTAAGTCCAGGTTTCAGCCTGGCCACCTGAGCACTACCAGCCACCGCCTTCCCTTCCCTGTCCCAGGCCACCAGCCCTCCCCCCATCTAGGCTGGACCCTAAGTGGGACCTCAAAAGGGAGAGGCCAGGAGCACAGTTGGCCCAGCAGAGTAGCCTATAGTGAGATGGCTGGACCCACCCCATCCACCAGCTCCTACCCGCAAGGCAGTGCCGAGCCCCTCCTATGAGGCTTTAGAGCCCTCCAGTTCCCTCAGTCCTACACACAAGGATTCAAGGGGCAGCCTGAGGCCTCACAGACCAGGAATGCACTTTGGGAGCAGTTACACTAAATTAGAGTCTCCTTCCATACTTAAATCTTCACCTACCCGGCCACCCACCCCCATCAGATGGGGCCAGAGACCGGGTGTATGCTAGCACCACACAGGTGTGTGTCTGTCTGGAGGCTCAAACTACCATTTTGTCCCAGGAATTAAAGTCATGCAGAGTGCTATTCTGTCTACGTAACTTATTAGAGAATGGGTTGTTTCAGGCTGGGAAAAGCTGTGGCAGGCATTGCCAACAACAGCCTGAGCTAGTTACATTCACAGGGCAGACCCCACAAACAGCATGAGGCCACAGGGCCTCGGGCAGCTGGGAGGGGGCCACCTGATCTAACAGGTGTTGGGGGAGGTGTCCCCCCACCCCCATGAAATCCCCACCATGCTGTGCAGTGGATTGCTACAGGAACCAGACCCGGGTGACCAGCCAAGTCAGCCAGAGCAAGGAGGCAGGGGTACCAAAAAGGGAAAGAGGTAAGATGATTTCGAAGCAAAGCAGGAGTGGATAGAGCCAGGTTAGGCCAGGCCAGGCCAGGCCCCACCAGAGAGCAGACAGGGTCAGGCAGGTAGGCCCTCCAGAGGCCAGCTCAGGACAGGACAGGGGAGCTCACCAGCTCGGGCCTGAGGTCCAGGCTGGGCAGGGCAGAGGGGCAGGGGGCTGTGGCATGCGGCATGCTGCAGCCAGGCCATGTCCTCAGCATGCACAGGGCAAAGCAGGGCCTAGGGCCAGCTTGGCCTCCCACAGGGCAGTGGCTGGCCAGCCCAGCAGGCCACTCTTCCAGAGGCCAATGGCTGAGCCTTAGCCTGGCTGGGGGCCAGGGGTCTGCTCCTTGGGGGGCTTGATGTAGAGGTTCTGTGCTTGATGGGCAAGGCTAGTCTTTCCCTGATGGAGGCAGGCTGGGCAGCTTTGTGGATAGTCCAGGTGGTCCACAATGCTACTCTTCAAGGCATGACGAGCCACTCTGATGGGCTGGGGAGGCAAGGGCCGTGGCTGCAGACAATCCACCCCACCAGAGTGTTGCAGATGAGCAACACCCTGTGGCCCCCAGAACCAGCCAGGTGATGAACCAGCGTGATGCTGAGAAAGGAAAACCCAAACTAACGCCAAGGTGAGCATTGGAAAGCAGGGCCGCACTGGGCAGCGAGCAGGAGGGCAGAGGTGGACGGGGGCAGACAGGGTGGTGGGCAGGTGGTGGTGGTCACTCCTCGCGTAGCTGCAGGCGGTAGCGGTGGTAGCGGACCTGAAAGAAGAGGCGCTCGGCCAGCGAGAGGGTCATGCCAGGCAGCACGTAGTGATCACTTGCGCCCATGTGTCTGAAGCCCAGTGACTCATAGAGCTTGTGGGCGGCCACCTTAACGGCTGTGGTGCCCAGTACCACTGCAGAGTAGTTGTGCAACATGGCGAACTCCAACACCCTCCGGCCCAGAGCCTTGGCGATGCCTTTGCCGCGGAAGCGTGAGTCCACGGACATGCGGAGCAGCTCCACCGTGTTGTCCTCCTCGTGGGCCCTTGCGGCCACGATGCCCACAACGTTGCCATCCAGCACAGCCACCCAGAAACAGGAACCTGTGAAAGATAGAACAGTCAGGGACATTTTGCATGGAAGGCTGGAGAGACTTCAGCTGCCCATTCCAGCCGGGCACCAAGTCAGGGTAGCACAGTGATGTCCAATCCTCCAGTACCCTGGTCCTCCTTTCAGCTCTTTTGAACACCATGGGAGGCCATCATTCAGGATAAGCAGGTAAGCTGCCTCCTCTAGACCCCCTGAGCAGAAAAAAACACTCCAACAGCCTTCGTCCAGGCTAACCTGCCCAACTTTGCGTGTCTAGATCCCACAACGCAGGCAGACACAATCAGCTCTGACCTGAGTCTGTACTGTCCTGGCCAGAATAGTAGTTGGAGGTACCTAGGAGCTGGGCAGACCATGACGAAGTAGATTCCTACCCCCAGACCACCTGAAAAACCACGAGCAACCACAGCCAAGGCCTCAAGACCTACTCAGAATCCCAGCCCCCAGCCTGCCATCCTCCTCCTCCAGGATCCTTGCAGGGACAGAACTGAGTGAGAACCCAGAAGAATGTTTTATAAACACCAGTGAGAGACCACAGACAGCCACAGCCGTGCCCAGGCCCCAGTGATCCAGCCTCTACTGGACGCCGAGCCTGATGTCTAGGCCAGTCATCCCACCTAAAGCAAAGCCAATCCCAGCCTCACTCTGGGAATAAGGAGGGAATAAGGAGTTGGGATGGGAAGGATGCTGAAGGGCACAGGCTGCTGGGAACCCAGCCACCTTCGGAAACCAAGGGCCCATGGTCAAGGTGATACCCAGAGACCTTTCTGAAAAACAAAAGCTGAGGGATGACAGGGGAGAGAGAGAGTCTGGCTGGTCCAGAGTGCCTGTGCTGTGGGTGATCCGGCCTTCCCTCAAAGGGCCAAACTTCCACCAAAGGCTCTGTCTGCACCTCTACTTGCCCCCACCGGGCAGTAGGAAGCACCCCTACCTTCATGTCTCACCTCTTGGGGGTGGGGGGGAGCCCAGCTCCTTCAGTGCATACTCTGAGCTCTAAAGCTGAAGGTGCGGCCTGCCCACCCTCCATCAGCGCAGCAGAGAAAGCAACAGCTCGGAAGGGCCCTCATCCCAGAGGCTCTAGGACTTCGCCCACCCTAAGGGGAGCCTACGGGCCAAGCCCACTCTTACCAACTGCCCCACACCCACCCACAGAAGCCTGAGCAGAGGTCAGGGCAGCCTCCAGGACTGTGTTCTCACTCTCCCAGGTCTGGCTTCCCTATTCGCATGAGAACTCTCATAGATGCACACAGCCTTGTTAGCTGCTGTCCAGCATTTGCTCCTGTGGAGTCCTGTGAACCCAGCAGAGGTCCGAGGGTTAGCCAAGACTGCCACACTCCAACCCCTGGGGGATTACAGCTCAGACAGAGCACACAGCAGGAACCTCTGGCCACACCCATGCCATCTACCCAAGCCCACTTCAACCATTTCCCTGTCTCTTCCCAAGCAATGCCAGGTAGGCCGAGGGCCCTGCAGAGGCCTCCAATGTGAGGAGGGCCAAGGAGAACAGCAGGCATCGAGGCCAGCTGGGGAGGAGGTTGGGGATCAAGAGGGACAGCTGGGGAGGAGCTGGCAAACACTACAGCTGCCAGAGCCAGAGTGGCTGCCCTTCCCTGAACTAGACGGCCTCCCGCTGGCCAGTGTCCTGTTCTCAGCCCCTCACATCCCAAATGGCTCTCTCCTCTGCTTCCCGAGACCCATCCTGCTTCAGGGCTTGTTTCGGGGAGAGCAGTCTCCAGCTCCCAGTCCCCCTTTCTACAGAAAGCCCCGAGGTCTGAAGTAATTCCTTATGGCTCACTAGGAGGGTCTCTTGGTCAGGATGCCAAGCATAAGGCCGGGACCCCTGCCCACGCTGCTCCTGGGATGCTGCTCTCCTGTGCCATACAGGCTTCCTCCACCCAAGGCGCTCTGGGCTGGCTCAGGATCCAGCCGGGACTTAACTCCCCAACACACATACACAAGGCAGGTACCCGGAAAAGGTGTCCACCAGCGCGGGCACGGTGGAGCCAGGCCCCCAAGGAAAGGACTGCGCTCTGGCCTCCCAAGCCGACTCTCTACACTTAGCTAGAGGCCTCCGTCATTCCGAAGGCTCAGAACATCAGGATCCCCCTGCCCAGGCCCTTGGACCTGAAGGAGAAGAGGCAGGGAGCGGGCAGAGCTGGAATCCCAGAACTCACCAGGTGGCTTCATGTAGTACTGCTCAATGTCAGCCATGTCCGTGTGCAGCGCACACTCCAGGTAGGCCAGAATCACCTTTCGACTGTAGTAGTAGCGCAGGGCCAGGAGCCCGGCTGGCACCAGGCACGTCAGCAGCAGTGAGCGGGTCACAGCAAAACAGAGGGCTGCAGACAAGGGGGCACAGGTGAGGTGGCAGGTGCAGAGGGGCACCGGGCCAGGCGGGACATGGGTGGGCCCCACAGCACCCGGAGTCCAAACCACCTTTGTAAATCAGTGCTTAGGGATGCGCCCCACCAGGGACTGTTTCTCTGTGTAGGAGCAGTCATGGCCGCAGTCCCTTTCTACGCTTCCTCATTTCCAAGCTCTCTGGCGTAAACACCTGCTACCTTCACAACCTGAAACAAAGGTCCACAATACAGCCTAGGCCAGGCCAGTGCTGGTCAGCCCTTGGTGCCCCCGTTTCCAAAAGGGCTCTTGCCTACTCCATCTAACCTGGTGCTAAGTCAAAGAGCTGGACAGAGACACCAGGGCACTGCCTAACGATGCAGGTCATCCCACGCTGGGGTGTGAAGGGACCCAGTCAGAGCCATCCCTGGGCAGCTTCCGGGCCCACTAGGCCCACAGGGTCAGGCGACAAGCACCACACTGCTTCCAGATTCATTTCTGCTGTGGAGGAGGAAAAGGCACTAGAGCAAAAGTTGCCTCCCTTGAATGACCTTGGGAGAGTCGCCTCAAGCTCCTCATCTGCAGAATGGGATGACATGAATGGGGGGAGGGGTGTACTTCAAGACCGCACAGGATATCCTCCCTGTGGCCCTGGCTCTGGCGAACAGCCTCCCTGGCTCCCCGCGGAGCTGGCTGTCTTCCCGTCATAAATTAGCACTTGAGCCTCAGGCGGCCTCCCCCGCCCGCAGATTATATATAGTTGTCGCGCCGGGCCGCAGCTGCAGCGCTACCTGCCCTGTCACGCCGCCCCCACCCGGGATGCCCCGCGACGGGGAGAACGGGCACCGCGGACTGAGTTGCTGACCCGGTGCTTCCCGGTCCGCAGCGCCTGCACTTAGCCGGCGCCGGTTCCCACGCCCGGTCCAGGCGCCTCGGCCGTAAGCCCGCAGCGCTGCGCCGCGGGTTCGAGCGGGTCTCCTCCCCGCCGGTCCCGCGCACCGACACGGCACCGGGGCTCCCAGAAGGGGACCCAGGAAGAAGGCGGAGTCAAGCGCGACGGTCCCCTGAGCGGGTCCGCTGGACCCGCTGGAGCCGGGCCCGGCCCGGGACTGCGGCAGACCCGCCGGCCCCCCGCCCCCCGCGGCGCACTGACCCGCCAGCAGGGCGTAGAGCAGCTGGGTGCGCGGGTGCTGCCGCAGGCCGCGGAAAGCCGTGTTGGGGATGCGCTCCAAGATGCCGTCGTAGAAGATGCGGCGCGCCGCCTCCTGTTCGGCTGCGCGGAACTCGCGGATGCACACGCCGCGCCCCTCCGGCGGCCCCGCGCCCCCCGTGCCTCCGTGGGGCTGGGGACCCGGCGCGGGTGGGGGCGCGGCGGCCGGCCCGGGCGCGGCGGGCAGCGGGGGCCACATGGCTCCGCCGGCGGCGAGCAGCGCGTCCTTCTTGGCCCCCGGCAGTGCCTCATGGTCCTCCGCAGCCACGATCTTCGTCTCGCAGACCATGTCGGGAGGCCCACAATGCATGCACCCGGCCGGGCGGCGCAGCGCGGGGACGCGGGCCGGCGGAGGCGGGCAGAGCCCGGGCCCAGGGCAAGGGCGCGGCGCCCTCGGACCCGCGGCGGCGGCGGCGGCGGCGGCAGCAGCTCAGGGGCGCAGGGCGGAGGCGGCGGGCGGCCGGGGCGCGCGCAGGGAGCTGCGCCGCATTTTGGAGAAGTATTTATAATGCAGCGGCGCCGGTGCAGTCGAGGCGCCCGGGGTCCCGCAGGGTCCTAGCGTCCACTGCATTGGCTGCCGAGGGTCACCATGTGATCTCGGGGGTGGGAGCTGACGCCGCCTCCGCGCCCGCCCGATGGCACACTTGGGCTGCGCGGCGGGCGGACCGCGGGAGCACGGCGGGGCCCGGCGACGAGAGTGCGAGGTAGCGGCCAGGCCAGTGGTCCTCAGTGAGCGCGCTGGCGAGCGGCAACAGGGACAGGGCGTTTGGAGAGGCACTGCGTGGGGGGCTTGAGGCTCGCCCGGAGGACAGCGAGTGATGGACGCATCCCACCCCGCCCCTGAGCACCCGCAAAGCTGCCGCTGCGCTCGGGCCTCCGTGCCTGCGGCAGCAACGCGTCCTCCTCCTCCTCCGCGGCCGCTGGCAGCAGTTACGGAAGTGTCTCCATCTCCCACCCCTTTGTCTGAACGCGGTGCCCGGCCGAAGTCGTCGGGAGGGGCACCATGCCCCGCTGGCTGGCGCCCTGCGAGCCTGTGGCCGGGGCCGAACTGACTTGAGACAGTGAGGATGCGGCTGAAGCGGGGTATGATGCCCGCGCCTCCTGACGCAGGGCCGCACCCCACCCCACTCCAATCTGACACCCGACCACTCCCGGCAGCAGGCATGCGGGATTTCAGGACCCCTCCCGCTCGGCCCCCGCCTTCCGCGGCCCGCGCATGCGCCCCGTGGCCTTGGTGCAGGTGCAGCGGGGGCTCGCATCTGAACCGCGGCTCTTGGTCCCCAGGAGCAAGACGTGCAGACGCAGCAGACTGGGCACGCATGGGGTGGGGGCCAGTATCCAGGCTGGGGAACGCGTAGTGGTATATTCCCTTTCCTGGGTCACAGGGATGGGCACCCCCCAAAGCCGAGTTCGCCCACATGCTCCTGGAGACCCTGACGTCTCCCGGCCTGAGAACCCTCAGTCTGTGTCGTGCCGCACCAGAGTTCGAGCCAGCAGAGTGGCTAAGGTCACCTAGAGGCTGGAGGGGCCTGGCCCGCAAATGGAACCTGGGAGTAGGATGTGGAGAATCCACCACCCAGGGTCCTCAGCGCAGGGATGCTGGGAAGGAGAGGGCCGGGCTAAGGAGGATTTCCCTCAGTGGATTTTCCAAACACAGAGGCATATCTGGGTCCCGGCTGTGACCTTTCAGAACACTGAAGCTAAATCTCTCGACATTTCAGAGGAACTCACTGATAGAACCTGAACGGGCTGAGACCCCTGACCAGCCACACTGTCCTCTTCTGGGTCCTGAGGCTGGCCGGGTGGTGTGCAGGAACTGTGCCTGCCTATGAGGGCGTTCAGGCAGGGGGCTGGGAGAAGGAGAGGCTGGGCGCTGAGGAGACATCAGGTGAAGCCAAGCAGGTCTGACTAGGCGGGACCCTAGGCTTGAGGGTCACTGGGGACCCTGAAGCTTTAGAGGTGACAAAGTAGTCTGTAGCGCTTCACCCCGCACCCCGAGCAGAGCTTCTCCTTCGTTGTCCTGCCTCGCCAGAGCCCAGGGGCCAAGGCTCACATCAGCGCGACCTTGATGGGCCCTCCCTGTTCTGCAGAGGTCCCTTCCCCCTTGTCGGCCTGACTACGCCCTTCAGTGGCCCAATCCTCCTGTAACCACGTGCCCCCCGGTGGCCCTGGTGGAGGCCTGTGCTGTGGCCAGCTAGAACACATCAGAACCGTCTAGACGTGGGCCAGGACTGGAGTCTAGGCACGGCCACTTAGAAGGGCTTGGAGACCCAAAGACTTTGGGTTGCGCAGACAACTGGGCGGTCAGTGGCCCTGGTTAGCCTGCTTCCTCCTCCCTGTCGTGGGGCGCCCTCTGCTGGTATCCCTTAGGTCGTTCCCGGGTGGCATCAAGGTCCTCTCTGATAATGACCTCTCCCGAACTCCCCACACAGGCCTACACACTCCTCTGCCTGGATCTTCAGGACTCTGGAGACGCAAACTGGCTTCCTCAAGCCCTGCAGCTGAACGCTCCTTTCAGGAGCCGAGAAGCGGCTGCCTACAGCTCTGTAGGGGTTAAGACCTCTGCCCAAATTTCAGAGACAGAAGTGGGGGTGGGCGCCCTAAACCCCTGCACCTCAACATTTGCGGGTAGGGATAGGATCGTTCCTTGATAGGGCAGCCCTGCACCCAGGGTGTGTCCTCTGATGATGTTGGGGACAGAGAACTTATCCTTGCCTGGCATGGCTACCTCAGGGTCTATAGGGGGAGGATTAAGCCTAGCGCTAAAAATGCAGAGAAAAGGAGAAGGCGCTGGAATGATACACAGCCAAGATAAAAATGACCCGGGGTTGGCCCCTGAAGGGTATAAGCCACCGAGGACCGGGGTGTGTTGGGGGGGGAGGGAGACAGGAGCCTTAAGAGAACAGAAGAGCCCCCAAACAGAAGAAAACCAAGCCCAGCATGCCACTAACAGATGTCACCAAAATGGATAGTCTGCAATAATATCTCCGGGTTAGAAGTCCTGGAGTCCCAGACTCAACCTGCCTAGCACTCTGAATGCAAAAAGGCCTCCAGACAACCGTAGGGTCTGCCTCTTAGAAAGGCCACCCCTCTGGAGAGCCACCTGTGGCAGGCACGTGGCATTACCGCAGCTGCCAAGTGGACACACTCAGAAGCCATGCCTACCCCACCACCTCCTCTAAACACGCACTGAGAGCCCCCACCCTGTGTTGGGCCTGGCCAATTCATCACACTCAGCCATGGACTGGGGTGAGGAAACATGCTAACAAAAAGAAAAACAAATCAGGGTATGGAAGCGCATGCCTTCATCCCAGGATTCAAGAGGCAGATCTCTGTGAGTTCAAGGCCAGCCTGGTCTACAGAGGGAGTTCCAGGACAGCCAGGGCTACACAGAGAAACCCTGTCTCAGAAAAACAAAAGAAAGAAAAGAAAAATAATCTAGCACCCCTTAGGAGCCAACTCTACCAAAAGAAAAAAAAAAAAAAAGGAGCTAGAGATAGGCATGGTGGCTCCCAGCACTTGAGAGGTGGAGACAGAAAGATCAGGAGTTCAAGACTCTCCTTAACTACCAAGCAAGTAGGTGGCCAGCCAGAGCTACAAGAGACCCTGCCTCAAAAAAAAAAAAAAAAAAAAAAAAAAAAAAGGAAGGAAGGAAGGATGCTAAGGGCCGAATTGCGAAGCAGGTCACAGAGTGAGGAGAGCACACAGTGCAAAGCCTCTGAGGTGAGAGGGGCTACACATGGAATGTGTCAACAAAAATTATTTTCAGACAGACTGACTCAGTTTCCTTCCTGAACACCTTCCTACACAGGCCACAAAGGGTAGAGGACACGAAACCTAGAAGAGGGTGCCTCTGCCCGAAGAGTGAAAGGTCGACAGCGCTGTAACTGGGGGCTTGGGGCCCAGAACCCCAGCTGGGGTAGGAGAGACTGAAGGAGGAACAGTTACACACACACACACACACACACACACACACGTGCCCGGTAAAGCGGGGTCAGGTGGTGCTCCTCTGGCACTTCCCCTGGAACCTGGAACCTCGGTGTGTTTATTAGGTACAGCGCAGGAAGGAGACGGTCTCTGGGAGAGGTGTCTGCAGGTCGGAAGTCCCAGGCTACAAGGAGCTGGAAGGAAGAAGCTGCAGCTGCCAGTTTTTGCACACGTCCATGAACCGTTATAAACACTCACACACGAACTCCATACATCCACTCAGCACTTCATTCACTCAGGACGCCCTCTGCTCCCTAGAGGGCAGTCAGTGTGGGAATGTACAGAACAGGAATCCGGCCAGATAGGAGGGTATCCTGTGCCCAAGGCGTGGGCTCGGTGCTGGGCAAAAAGAGTCAATTAGTCCAACTCTAACTCCAGGAAAACGAAAGGTATCTTAAAGAAAATGCATGCCATGTGCTTGGCCACATGCTGAGCTACGTTTAGCCATTCTGCATGTCACGTTGAGCCAAGGACAGACAGGAGAGCTGCACCAGGGCTCCAGGACAATGCAAAGGCCATTATTGACCTTACAAAAGTCTAAGCTTCCCAGGTGTCTGTGCTGTGGACCACTCCACCTCTGCTCCTTCCCAGGAACCCAAGTCAAGTTTACCCACGTTGACTGTCTTTGATCAAGATCACCAGTGGCCAAAGAGGCCAAACCTGCTGGTATAGTCTTGGTGTTTGCTTAGCCTCGGCGGCGTGGAACTCATCCCTTCTTCTCCCCAGAGCCCTCACACCACCCAGAACATGCTTCAGCTTTCTTCCTGCTTCATGGCTGCTCCTTCTGCTCTGAGGTCCCTCGTCTTATCTATGTCTTCTCAGCCCCTCCTGTCCACACTCAGGCACAGAGAACTCAACACTGTAACTGTTCCATCCTTCTTCCTCTGGTCCAGCTTCCTTGTCCAGCTGCAGTGACCTGCCCCATGCCCAAAGCTTCCTGGCGGTTTTTCATGCTCTCGGGTTTGTTTGTTTGTTTGGGGTTTTTTGTTTATTTGTTTTTGTTTTGTGTTGTTTGAGACAGGGTCTCTCTACATAGCCCTAGCTGCTTTAGAATTCATTCTGTAGACCATGCTGGCCTTGAACTCAGAGATCTGCCTGCCTCTCCCTCCTGAGTGCCCGGACTAAAGGTGTGTGTCACTACACCCACTTATATTTTCAAATACATCTGGAATCCAACCATTTCTCCTGCGGCCACTGTCCAGCTGTTCCCCATCCATGGTATGTGCGGCCATCTCCCCAAGGGCCCATACTATCTTCCAGAGCCATCTAGTGTCTCTAGCAACCACAAGCACCTGTTCACACAGACCTCGATTCTGCTGGCTCAAAACCTTATAAAGTCAGAGAGAGACCTCAGCGGGTAAAAGACCCTGCCAAGCAAGCCTGACCATCCAAGTTCAATGGCTGGAACCCACAGTGGAAGGAGACAACTATCTCCCTAACTGTCCTCTGTGTACACGCATGTGTATGCATATACACACGATTTTAGAGACCACAAAGCTCCAAAGAGGCTCACCTGCCACACTGCCTCTTCTCTTCCTTCTCCAGCTTCTTGCAGCCCCTGACTCCTGCAGGGTGGGTTGGAACATGACTACCAACCTCCAGACCCCTCCATCCTACCTTCCTGGCTGATACCCCTACTTCGTTCCATAAGCACGTCCCCAGAGGACCCTACACCATACTTTTTTGGCTATTTGTGTCAAGGGCATCCATAAAATACAGGGCAGTTAATTTTGAATTTAGAGTAAACAATACTTTTAGCATAAGTACATCCCACAAACATTGTATAAAGGGTACTAAAAAGTGTTTCTGCATTTGGCTTGCTAAATCTGGCAACCTACCCCTAGAACAAGGTTATACTTCTGGTCTCTCCTGCAACCAGGGATGACCAGAGCGAGACCAACCAATGGCACAGGAGTATATGTCTACCTCCTTCGCTCAGGGAGAACCCAGAAACCTGGCTGGTGCAGCACACCTGGACCGTGGTCTCAGCACTCTTCCAAGAGCCTCCATGGTGGGGTGGGGCTTAGCTCTTTGTGGGGCATGGTGCCAATCAAGGAACCGATGCCCCGGATCGGATAGTGTTGTGCTTAGGGCGAGGCTGTCACTCAACCTCAGCCCTGCTGGGCTCCTGGTGCTGGGCTCCTGGCAGTGTTTGCAACAGTGTGAGTGCATGCCCTACCTTGATAAGAGAAAGGGGGGGGAAAGCTTTGACTTGACTTGCACAAAGTTTCCAATAAAAGTAGAGACCTATCTGAGGTCTGCCGCTAATGCACACGTGCAGATGTGAGAGAGGCCACTACCTCCACCCAGAAGCCCTTGGTACCCAGGGGCCAAGCTTGGGTCTGCTGGTGGAACCATCCCAGCTCCCCCTCCTGGAAAGGACATTTACCCATTGCCTGTTGCCCACTGCTGCTCCCTTCTCCAGAAGCCCCAGGTTAGGGTCCCAGAGCTCAGCTTCCACAGGGCCACGCCCACCCCTGTGGAGAGAGGCCTTGGAGAACTCAGAAGGGGGAGGCCATTATCAAGATCCCCTGGCCTCCAAACAAGGCCCGGCTGGCTGGGACAGGTCTGAGAAGACGAAAAACTGCAGCGTCGGTGTCTGGAGGGCCAAGTGTTTGGATGGGCAGGCAAGGATACCTCAGCACGGGTGCGGCAGCTACGGGACAGTGCCAAACAGTACCCGACCCCCTGTGACAGGAAAACCGAGCCCCAGAGAGGGTTATGACAGGGCAACAAGGGTGGCTCTGATGGCCAGAGCAGGGACACGGGACACAGGCATGCTAGCAGGCATTTATTGACAGGGGACATCACTGGCCAAGGATCTTCAGCGTCCAGCTGGCCAGCAGGCACACAGAGCCCGGCGCTCAGCCTGCAGCAGAAGGGTCTCCGTCTGCAAAGGAACCAGAGCACGAGGATGGGACAGAGTTCTTAGACACCTGACACCTTCCCAGGCCTTCCTGGCTTCTTCGCTTTCACCCAGGTACCCTGCTGGGACTTCCGGGGGGGGGGGGGCTCCTCACCTTGCCCTTTAGGTACCTTATCACTTATTCCCTCCAGAGCAGCTTCCATTGCTGAGGTCCCTCCTTCCACCCATCCCCCTCCACACATCTTTCAGCTCACACCCCTCACTCAAAGCTCCTCCATCACGCACTCCCACTCCACAATCCACGAGAGGAGTAGAGGCTTCACTGGGGAGTGGGGAGAGACACCAGTGTTGGGAGTGTCCTCCTGACTACCCCAAAAGGGCTGCGTCTAGTCCTACCCAGCTTTCCGGTCCGCACACACCATAACCTCTATACCCAGCCTCAGTTTCTCCTTTCTACTCTGGGCTCATCTCTCACGGGAGATCTTAGTGTAGTACTACACATCCCTGGAGTACACTAGCTACCACAAGTCACAGGACAAAGTGCCCTGAGGCCTTGGCAGAGGTTAGACAGAGCACTGGGCACGAGGGCGTTCTCAGGTGGGATCTGGTCCCAGATCCTTACTGAGTGTCTAGGTCTTGGAGTGCTTACAAACCAAAGCCAGACCTCCCTGACCTTGTGTACTCACCCGCGCGTCCAGGCTGTAGGCCGTTTTCCGTAGGTCCTGAAGGGCGCGCTGCATGAATTCAAACGCGTGGCAGTCCACACACGGACGGCCTGCGGGGACCGGGATCAGCATCACGTGAGGGTGGGACACACCAAGCCCCAGCCAGGTCCCAGCCGAGCGCCCAGCGGCGTCCCAGTCCCTGTCGCCAGCCCTCCAGTTCCCACCCATGAAGTGACCGCCCAGGAAACAAAGACGCCTCCCGCACGCCCCCTCCTCGGGCACCTACTCTGCGCGGGGACAGCGCTCCCGGCGGCGGGCTCGGCGCGGGCGCCCAGCAGCGCCAAGCTCAGCAGCAACAGCAGCAGCAGCAGCAAAGTCGGCGGCGACAGCAAGGACCTGGACGCGGGGGCCATGGCCGAGGGAGCCCTGGGCCGCCCTGCAGTGAGCAGAGCGGTCAGTGACGCCGCGCACCAGGCTGGACCCGAGCCGGTCCCCTGGCGGCGACGGCGGCCCCGCCCACCCCCGGCTCGCGACCCACAGCCCAACTCCACTCACGCGTCCCGCGAACTCGGGTCTGCTTAGCTCGGTCCCAGCCTTCCCCGGGCCTCGCGGACCCCACCCGACCCTTACCGCGGTTCACGGAACCGCGACCAGCAGCGCGGGCGACACGGGAAGACGCACCGCGAACCGCACGCGCGCGCATGCGCCCAGGCCGACCCCACCCGGATCCCCCGACGTCGTCGTCATGGAAACACCGCGGCCGCGCGCGCCTGGCGCTAGCTGCTCCCACTCTGCGCAAGGCTTTTTCGCGCACCCGCTCAGGAGCGCAGCGGAGGACATAGAAGCAGGGCTGGAGGCACCTGCCGCGACCTCCCCATTCTGGCCGCGCACTCAGTGCTCAGCCAGCACCTGCGGCCTGGGTGCTGTTTCTCCACGGTGATCAGTTGCTGGCCGCCGCCGAATTTGATGGCCAGCTCTCGGGGACCCACGCGTGTGGAAGACCAGCGTGGGATACTGTCCAGGGCCAGTGCGCCCAGGCTGAGGGAGTGTCCTGGCTGAAGCCTTGGAACCTCGAGATAGGTGCAGGCGAGCCGCAGTCAGGAGAGGGCCTGGGGCTCCACACCACATCGGTTTGTCACTGCAGTGCCCTGCCCATCAAGGTGTCATGGAGAGGAGCTCGCCTTCCCTCGGAAAGCAAGGCTCTGGTTAGACTTGCATCTTGCGGGATTGGCCCAAGTGAGCACTGGGGTGGGGTGAAGAAGCCTTCCACTCTGTTTCATTCCAGGATCTAAGCTAACCATGACCATGAGCCACGCTGGAGGGTCCAGGTGAGCCATTTGCTCCTTCCCACCCAAACACACTACACACACTCTCTTCAGAAAACCCGCTGAGATTTCTATTCAAACCACTCAAAAGTGGCCTCAAAGGTCACCGGTGACAGGAAGGAACCGTGCTCTTAAAGGAAAGACTAGTTTATTCTAAGCCAGGTGAGTGACCAAGGCTGGGAATGCAGATGCATCTGGCGGGCGGGATCTCTCCATAATAATTTCAAATGTTATCTGGCGGCTCTAGTTTTATAGTTGGGGGACATTGGTGATACATTCTGAGATATTTGTCACCGGGTTGCCAAGTCAGACAGACAAGGTAGGGTAACTATTAAAGGACTTAAGTCAACACCAGATCACTTTGGCTCTGGGTCTCCACAGTCAACCACTGGGCTGCATGAGTGTTGCAGCCCTCTAGAGCAGTTAAATGAGGCCATGTCTTCAGGGATCTTCAGCTCACACAAACCTATCTGCTCCTCTCTTTTCTCTCTCCCTCCGACTCCTCTCTGTCCTCACCCTGCCCACTGCACCCCCACTTTATCAGCCCCCTTGGGGCCAGCAACCAACGGTCCTTTCTTTACCCCCAGACGCTGGCTGCATCTCTGTCCATCTGGCCCAACTTTCTCTGGAGGCTGGGGTGAGAAGAGCAGCCACGCCCCCATCCCTTGCACACCCGGACTTGAAGAACAGTGACGTCCCCTGCACGGTGCCAAGCAGCCCTGTCAGCAGCTCCTCCAGGAGGACGTTCCTGGGGCTGGCTGTATGGCTGAGTGTTCCTCTAAGGACAGCCACTCAGGACAAGTCAATATAAAGTGAGGTGGGACCCAATTAGATTTAGCTTAGATTTGAGACATAAGTGCTTTTGAGTTCTTGATATTTATGTGCCGGTTGGGAGCTTTGGAGGTTATATTGTTAGTCTACAGGTTAGGTTAAAAATTAAGTTTTTAAAAAGCGTTTTGCCAGCTGGGCATATAGCTCAATGGTAGAGCACTTGCCTACCATGTGTGAGCCCTAGGTTCAATCCCCTATACCAGAAGGGAGGGAGGGAAGGAAGAAGGAAGGGGGAAAGAATATATGTTTTGGTTTTAGTTTGCCAGGGACTGTAACCCTTTACTTTGAACATACAGTTCGGGTGCCCGCGATCGCGCACACACACACACACACACACACACACACACACACACACACACCACTCTTGCCCCAGCTCTGTCTCAGGATCTTGTCCCACAACCTCTCTGGATCAGCTTTCCTAGAAAGGATCTGGTATGTCTGTGGGGACTACCTAGCTTCAAGATTTGGCAGGAATTGGGGGCTGGAGAGATAGCTCAGTGGTTGGGAGCACTTGTTGCTCTTCCAAAGGACCCAAGTTCAGTTCCCAGCACCCACATGGAGGCTCATAACCATCAGTGACTCTAGTTCTAGGGGATCTGATGTCTTCTGGCCCCTGTGGGCACCAACCACACCCATGGTTTACATACATACATGCAAGCCGGGCGGTGGTGGCACACGCCTTTAATCCCAATACTGGGAGGCAGAGCCAGGCGGATCTCTGTGAGTTCGAGGCCAGCCTGGTCTACAGAGCAAGATCCAGGACAGGCACCAAAGCTACACAGAGAAACCCTGTCCTGAAAAAAACAAAAACAAAAACAAAACAAAACAAAAAATGAATATAAACATACATGCAGGCAAAACACCCAAATACATAAAATAAATCTAAAAACAATTTTAAAACTTTAAAAAAAGATTTGACAGGGGGTTGGTGGAGCAGAGCTTTAATTCCAGCACTTAGGAGGCAGAGACAGGCAGATTTCTATGAATTCCAGGCTGGCCTTTTTGACATAGAAAGATCCAGGTCAGGGCTTCATAGTGAACACCTGTCTCAAAAAAAACAAAATTGTCAGGTTGAGGCTAGGAGGGATAGGGTAGGGGACGGGCTTGTGCATTGGCAGCTGGCACCCCGTAGGGCAGGGGAAGAGAGCTGAGGTGGAGACTTCTGGCCTAAAAACCTCTGGCAAATCCCAGGTGTCTGATGTCTCCCTTGTCACCCCCTGCACCGAATGGAACTGGGGACATGATGATAAGTGCAATCTCTTTCTGCCCACACCGACAGGCCCAGAGGCATGTCCTAGTAATGTTGGGGCCAAAGAAGGGGAAACATACCTCTGTGGTTTTGTGGCAAGTACCAAATCATGACCACAGAGTGGTCAAGAAAAAATGAATTAGTGGGCATATTAGTGATGGCCCCAGACCAGTAACACTGCCATCCATCAGCCAAAGCATGTCCTCATGACCTTGCAGGTGACAGAGTCATCTGAGGCCTTGGGTCTAAGAGATCACTGTCCTGGGCAATGAGTAATGTGCAGAGGAACTAGACATACCAGGAACAGGGCCCCACAGGGAAGCAAGAAAGGGCTGGCTTTTGGGGGACTGTGCCAAGGGGTTTGTAAAAGAGAGTCAAGAAATGGTGAACATAAAATCAGACGACATGACAAAGTGTAGTGCTGTACACTCCCAGCACTCAATCAGGGCCAGCCTAAGATAACAGGAGACCCTGTCTTAAACAAACAAAGTAAGCATGACCAAGTTTGAGACAACCAACTAGGAATTCTAGGGCGTGAGAACACAGTCCCACCAGACATTGGTGGCACACGCACACCTTTAATCCCAGCACTCAGAAGGCAGAGACCGGGTCGTATCTCTGTGAGTTCGAGGCCAGGCTGGTCTACAGAGTGAGTTCCAGTGTTGTGGCATGTTCCTTTACACTGTGTGAAGATGTGTCACTGTGATTGGTTTAATAAAGAGCTGAATGGCCATTAGCTAGGCAAGAAGAGGTTAGGTGGGACTTCTGGGGACAGAGAGCTCTGGGAAGAAGAAAGGAGGAGTCTTGAGCTAAATGCAGGGAGAGCAAGACATGCAGGGGGAGAAGTAAAAGCCACGAGTCACGTGGCATCACATAAGTGAATAGAAATGGGTTCATTTAAGTTATAAGACCCTAGTGGGACAACCCTAAGCTATAGACCGAGCTTTCATAATAATAAGTCCTCGTATCATTTTTTGTGAGCTGGCAGCCCAAAGAAAAGCCTGACTATGGGCTGGAGAGATGGCTCAGCGGTTAAGAGCACTGGCTGCTCTTCCAGAGGTCCTGAGTTCAATTCCCAAGAGCTACATGGTGACTCACGACCATCTGTAATGAGATCGGTGCCTGTTGCTTGAGTTTTCTGCCTTGCCCACAGTCAGGACAAATCTCTGTCACCCACCAGTCCCACAGCCACTTATAAAATAATCACTCAGACGCTTATATCACTTATAAACTGTATGGGCGTGGCAGGCTTCTTGCTAACTGTGCTTATAGTTTAAATTAGTCCATTTCCATAAATCTGTACCTTGCCACGTGGCTGGTGGCTTACCGGCATCTTCACATGCTGCTGGTCATGGCGGCGGCTGCAGTCAGTCCTTCTGCCTTCCTGTCCTTTTATTTCTCCTCTCTGTTAGTCCCGCCTAGCCACGGCCGATCAGGTTTTATTTATTAACCAATCAGAGCAACTTGACATATAGACCATCCCCCAGCACAGCCAAGTGCAGACCATCTCAGACACCTGCACTCAGGCCCATGGTCCTAATCATCCTCTATACGGACCTGCTGGGTAACGCCACAAAGAACCCAAGAAGGGCTCCCACAGGACATACAGAACATCCCACAGCAGGCGCCCTCTTCTGGCAGGCAGGCAGAACACTGTGTACATAATAAAGAAATCTAAGAGAGAGAGAGAGAAAGAGAGGAGAGGAGAGGAGAGGAGAGGAGAGGAGAGGAGAGGAGAGGAGAGGAGAGGAGAGGAGAGGAGAGGAGAGGAGAGGAGAGAGGAGAGAGGAGAGGAGAGGAGAGGAGAGGAGAGGAGAAAAGAAAAGCCTGACTACATTCCAGGATAGCCAGGGCTGTACAGAGAAACCTTGTCTTGGAAAAAAGAAAAAAAAAAATCCAGCAGATGTGCTGGGGACAGCAGTGGAGGGACAGACCAGACAGTGGCTAATTAATAGCCTGGACAAATAGAAGACATAGAGGGCAGTCCACATTCCCACGCCAGTGTACCTTCAGAGAAGACTGCGGGTCTCCTGCCATGTGTTATATCTTAAACCCAGGACAAATGGCCGAGGTGCCTATTTAACATAAACTGGACCTGGCCTCCAGGTTCTTCCAGCCTCCCTCAGTCTCTACTTGTCTGACATACCCTGGCCCCCACCCTGCCTCTACCCTGAACTCTCCAGCCCACTAGGCTTCCCTCCCCTCAGCTCCTCTGGTCCTTTTATAACGGAGCCATTTTGACTATACCAGTTCCTTGGCCCAGGCCACAACTCTTAGTCCGTGGCTGCTATCTTGTTCTCATTCTCTCCTGACATGGTCCAGCTCAGTCTGGCCATGTCCACTCAGACTCTCCCAGATGTCTCTGCCTCTGGCTATGCTCTCCCTTTTATCTACAATAAACCTTCTCCACCATACCTAAGAGCAGTCATGTCCTTCTTTTTTAGTTTTTCGAGACAGGGTTTCTCTGTGTAACAGCTCTGGCTGTCCTGGAACTCACTCTGTAGCCCAGGCTGGCCTGGAACTCACAGAGATCCACCCGCCTCTGCCTCCCAAGTGCTGGGGATTAAAGGCAGGCGCCACCACACCCAACTGACGTTCACATGGTGGAGCTGTCACGCCTCTGAGCTCTGGATGCCTGGCATCACCCTATGGTGTGAGGCTGAGCCTAGTAAACACTGTTCCTTCACCAGCTCGGTCATCATTAGGCTTTGCCAGCAGCTGGCCATGGAGGAAGGCGGTAAGGCTACTGTGGCCAACACAAGAAAAGAGCCTGGTGTGCCTCCTCACCAGAGCTGTGGCTAGCACAGCCGAGAGCCTGGGATTCTGTGTTCCAGTCAATGGGGACTGCTATCCAGCTGCAGCCAGACCCAAGTTGGAGGTGAGGCTGCTGAGATCCAGTCTCTGATGCAGTTGTCTTTTACTCTTTGGGGGCCCGCCACCCAGCTCCCAGATAAATACACAGAGGCTTATTCTTACTTATGAATGCCCGGTCTTAGCTTGGCTTGTTTCTAGTCAGCTTTTCTTAAATTATCCAGTCTATCTTTTCCTCTGGAGTTTTATCTTTCTCTATTTCTATATACTTTTCTGTACTTCCTTCTCTGTGGCTTGTTGTGAAGCTGGGTGGCTGGCCCCTTAAGTCTTCCTCCCCTCCTCTTTCTTGTTCCTCAACCCTTTTCTCCCAGATTTCTCCTCCTATTTATTCTCTCTGCCTGCCAGCCCTACCTATCCTTTCTCCTACCTCACTATTGGCCGTTCAGCTCTTTATTAGACCTATCAGGTGTTTTAGACAGGCACAGTAACACAGCTTCACAGAGTTAAATAAATGCAACATGAAAGAATGCAACACATTTTTGCATCATTAAAACAAATTTTCCACAGCATAAATAAGTGTTGCATCTCAAAATAATATTCCACAACACTCCGTCAAGTTTTTCCACAGAAGCAAGATGGAGAATTTCACAGTAGCCAAGCCCCCTCAGCGAGTCCCAAGTTCACCCTCATAGCCCATGAGGCAGTGTCTGTATCCTGTCTGCCCTCTGCGGTTCGGTATGTTTGGAGAAGGGGGAGTGGGAGCATCTGTTCTTATTCAGAGTCTTAGAGATCAGGAGGGCTCCAAGGATGTGCTGAACGTACTTCCCCGAAAAGGACACCAAAGGCATTTCCTTCTGGCTATCAGATTGTCCTGCAGTTTTCTGCAGAGACTTGTGAAAGCCAAGGGAAGGAATAACTGAGTCACAGGTTGCCCTTGACCTTAGGTTTGCCTTGGATGAGAACTACATAGGCCTCTGAAGCTGTTGAGGTTTAGTAGCTGAGATAAAGAGTGTCAGTCCAGGGCTTAGCAGAGACACAGACTGTGCCTTACAGGTCCCTGGAATAGCACAGCTGGATGCCACATGGAGGTTAGTGGAGGAGAAGGGAGGGAGAGAGAAACGATGTGACTGGGAGGTGGTCACTGTGGCATGTCTGTGTAGTTCCTGTGGGGCATGGAAGGAAGTTGTATAGACACCTGGATCAACTACATTGAGGAACTAAAGGTTAAGTTGTCAGGGTAATGTGAAGGCCTAGACTTAACTTTACAGGCTCAGGAATATGCCATGATAACTCGAACGGATACAGAGCAGTGTCCTCCTGCAGACATCTTGTCTGCTGTTTAAAGGAAAGCTTAACAGGATCCAGATACTCCTGCAGACATCCTGTCTGCTGTTTAGACAGGAAAGGAAAGCTTAACAGGATCCTCTCTGTGGTTTATGGCCCTTGGAGATATCTAGATAATCCTGTTGAGCAATCCAGATAATCTTGTTCAGCGGGTTGTGGTTCCCCGCCAAAAGTCTAGACCAATAGTTTCAAAAAAATCACCTTGCCCCTTCTGCCCAATCCAAGTTGCCAATTCCCAGCTTGTGGTTCTTCCCTATTAAAAACCTGGGCTCATGGCTCTCACAACATTTCCTTCCATCTGCCAGGTTGAACCTGAATAAAAAGACCCTTATGTGCTTGCTTTGGAAACCGGCTCCTTGGTGGTCTCTGGGGGTTTCTCGAAACAGGTACAACAGTAACTGAGCTCTGTTCAACAAACATTAAACTTAACATTTAAAATGGATTTAAAAAAAAAATCTAGGAAGGGGTTTCATTAAATAAAGTGTTTGCCGGAGGTCGGTGGTGGCACACGCCTTTAATCCCAGCACTCGGGAGGCAGAGCCAGGCGGATCTCTGTGAGTTCAAGGCCAGCCTGGACTCCCAAGTGAGTTCCAGGAAAAGGCGCAAAGCTACACGGAGAAACCCTGTCTCAAAAAAAAAAAAAAAAAAACAAAAAAACAAAAAAAACAAATAAAGTGTTTGCCATGCAAACATTTGGTTTTAGTTTGGTTTTGTTTTTTTTTTGTTTGTTTGTTTGTTTGTTTGTTTCTCGAGACAGAGTTTCTCTGTGTAGCTTTGGTGCCTGTCCTGGCTCTCGCTCTGTAGAGCAGACTGGACCCAAACTTACAGCCTGGCTCTGCCTCCTGAGGGCTGGGATTACAAGCATGCGCCACCACTGCCCGGCACCACGCAAACATTTGAACCAGGGTTTGATGTCTAGCTCCATCGTGTATGCCTGTCATCCCAGGACTGGGATGTGAAGACAGGACTTCTAATTACCAATCCAAGATCAAGCAAGGTGACTGAAGAAGACCCTTGTGGTGTAAATTTCCCCAGAGCTTTCCATCCTGCAGCTAAACTCAAGACAGAAAGTCAACAACTCAAAATAATTTAAGGAAGTCCCTGGATTTCACTGCCCCGTCCCTCTGAAAAAAGAGTGTGGTAAAGACGGCTGAGAGTCATTCTCAGACAAGCCTAGCTGCCTGGCGTCTGCTCCAAGAGACGCCCCAAATCTCCAACCACCAGAGGACAAGTTCATATATCTAGAAATGAGCTCAAGCTGGACTGTAGGATTCCTGGGGTCAGATAAACCAGCATTCCTCAGGAACTTGTGAAACCAGTCCCCATCTGCCAAGAGCAGCCCTTCCCCTGACCTTGGGAAGAAGGACAACCGGCTCCCTGTGGTTGCATATCAAAGCACACGCGGGGCCAGGCTCCCTCAGCATCACAGTGCCTGTTACACATTTCAAAGTGCAGGACAGTCCTAGGCCTTCTCACCTCCCCAGGACCCTCCTCCCAGATGCCTGCTTGTTCTCTTTGTAATGGCAGGGTTTTCACACACACACACACACACACACACACACACACACACACACACACACCACTCTTGCCCCAGCTCTGTCTCAGGATCTTGTCCCACAACCTCTCTGGATCAGCTTTCCTAGAAAGGATCTGGTATGTCTGTGGGGACTACCTAGCTTCAAGATTTGGCAGGAATTGGGGGCTGGAGAGATGGCTCAGTGGTTGGGAGCACTTGTTGCTCTTCCAAAGGACCCAAGTTCAGTTCCCAGCACCCACATGGAGGCTCATAACCATCAGTGACTCTAGTTCTAGGGGATCTGATGTCTTCTGGCCCCTGTGGGCACCAACCACGCCCATGGTTTACATACATACATGCAAGCCGGGCGGTGGTGGCACACGCCTTTAATCCCAATACTGGGAGGCAGAGCCAGGCGGATCTCTGTGAGTTCGAGGCCAGCCTGGTCTACAGAGCAAGATCCAGGACAGGCACCAAAACTACACAGAGAAACCCTGTCCTGAAAAAAACAAAAACAAAAACAAAACAAAACAAAAAATGAATATAAACATACATGCAGGCAAAACACCCAAATACATAAAATAAATCTAAAAACAATTTTAAAACTTTAAAAAAAGATTTGACAGGGGGTTGGTGGAGCATAGCTTTAATTCCAGCACTTAGGAGGCAGAGACAGGCAGATTTCTATGAATTCCAGGCTGGCCTTTTTGACATAGAAAGATCCAGGTCAGGGCTTCATAGTGAACACCTGTCTCAAAAAAAAAAAACAAAATTGTCAGGTTGAGGCTAGGAGGGATAGGGTAGGGGACGGGCTTGTGCATTGGCAGCTGGCACCCCGTAGGGCAGGGGAAGAGAGCTGAGGTGGAGACTTCTGGCCTAAAAACCTCTGTGGCAAATCCCAGGTGTCTGATGTCTCCCTTGTCACCCCCTGCACCGAATGGAACTGGGGACATGATGATAAGTGCAATCTCTTTCTGCCCACACCGACAGGCCCCGAGGCATGTCCTAGTAATGTTGGGGCCAAAGAAGGGGAAACATACCTCTGTGGTTTTGTGGCAAGTACCAAATCATGACCACAGAGTGGTCAAGAAAAAATGAATTAGTGGGCATATTAGTGATGGCCCTAGACCAGTAACACTGCCATCCATCAGCCAAAGCATGTCCTCATGACCTTGCAGGTGACAGAGTCATCTGAGGCCTTGGGTCTAAGAGATCACTGTCCTGGGCAATGAGTAATGTGCAGAGGAACTAGACATACCAGGAACAGGGCCCCACAGGGAAGCAAGAAAGGGCTGGCTTTTGGGGGACTGTGCCAAGGGGTTTGTAAAAGAGAGAGAAAGTTGAAAATATCAAGAAATGGTGAACATAAAATCAGACGACATGACAAAGTGTAGTGCTGTACACTCCCAGCACTCAATCAGGGCCAGCCTAAGATAACAGGAGACCCTGTCTTAAACAAGCAAAGTAAGCATGACCAAGTTTAAAACATAACCAACTAAGAATTCTAGGGCGTGAGAACACAGTCCCGCCAGACATTGGTGGCACATGCACGCCTTTAATCCCAGCACTCCGAAGGCAGAGACAGGGTCGTATCTCTGTGAGTTCGAGGCCAGGCTGGTCTACAGGGCGAGTTCCAGTGTTGTGGCATATTCCTTTACACTGTGAAGATGTGTCACTGTGATTGGTTTAATAAAGAGCTGAACGGCCATTAGCTAGGCAAGAAGAGGTTAGGTGGGACTTCTGGGGACAGAGAGCTCTGGGAAGAAGAAAGGAGGAGTCTTGAGCTAAATGCAGGGAGAGCAAGACATGCAGGGGGAGAGGTAAAAGCCACGAGTCACAAGGCATCACGTAAATGAATAGAAATGGGTTCATTTAAGTTATAAGACCTAGCGGGACAAGCCTAAGCCTAAGACCGAGCTTTCATAATAATAAGTCTTCGTATCATTTTTTGTGAGCTGGCAGCCCAAAGAAAAGCCTGACTATGGGCTGGAGAGATGGCTCAGTGGTTAAGAGCACTGGCTGCTCTTCCAGAGGTCCTGAGTTCAATTCCCAAGAACCACATGGTGGCTCCCAACCATCTGTAATGAGATCTGGCGCCCTCTTCTGGCAGGCAGGCAGAACACTGTGTACATAATAAAGAAATCTAAGAGAGAGAGAGAGAGAGAGAGAGAGGAAGGGAGGGAGGGGAGGAGAGGGGAGGGGAGGGGAGGGGAGGGGAGGGGAGGGGAGGGGAGGGGAGGAGAGGAGAGGAGAAGAGAAAAGAAAAGCCTGACTACATTCCAGGACAGCCAGGGCTGTACAGAGAAACCTTGGAAAAAAGAAAAAAAAAAAAATCCAGCAGATGTGCTGGGGACAGCAGTGGAGGGACAGACAGAGACAGTGGCTAATTAATAGCCTGGACAAATAGAAGACATGGGGACAGTCCACAATCCCACGCCAGTGTACCTTCAGAGAAGATGGCGGGTCTCCTGCCATGTGTCATATCTTAAACCCAGGACAAATGACTGAGGTGACTATTTAACATAAACCGGACCTGGCCTCCAGGTTCTCCCAGCCCCCCTCTGTCTCCACTTGTTTTGGGGTATGTCTGACATACCCTGGCCCCACCCTGAACTCTCCAGCCCACTAGGCTTCCCTCCCCTCAGCTCCATTTTGGCTATACCAGTTCCTTGGCCCAGGCCACAACTCTTAGTCTGTGGCTGCTATCTTGCTCTCATTCTCTCCCGACATGGTCCAGCTCAGTCTGGCCATGTCCACTCAGACTCTCCCAGGTGTCTCTGCCTCTGGCTATGCTCTCCCTTTTATCTACAATAAACCTTCCCTTCCACCATACCTAAGAGCAGCCATGTTCTTCTTTTTTAGTTTTTCGAGACAGGGTTTCTCTGTGTAGTTTTGCACCTTTCCTGGAACTCACTCTGTAGCCCAGGCTGGCCTGGAACTCACAGAGATCCACCCGCCTCTACCTCCCAAGTGCTGGGGATTAAAGGCAGGCGCCACCACACCCAGCTGACGTCCACATGGTGGAGCTGTCATGCCTCTGAGCTCTGGATGCCTGGCATCACCTTATGGCGTGAGGCTGAGCCTAGTAAACACTGCTCCTTCACCAGCTCGGTCATCATTAGGCTTTGCCAGCAGCTGGCCATGGAGGAAGGCGGTACGGCTACTGTGGCCAACACAAGAAAAGAGCCTGGTGTGCCTCCTCACCAGAGCTGTGGCTAGCACAGCCGAGAGCCTGGGATTCTGTGTTCCAGTCAATGGGGACTGCTATCCAGCTGCAGCCAGACCCAAGTTGGAGGTGAGGCTGCTGAGATCCAGTCTCTGATGCAGTTGTCTTTTACTCTTTGGGGGCCCGCCACCCAGCTCCCAGATAAATACACAGAGGCTTATTCTTACTTATGAATGCCCGGTCTTAGCTTGGCTTGTTTCTAGTCAGCTTTTCTTAAATTATCCAGTCTATCTTTTCCTCTGGAGTTTTATCTTTCTCTATTTCTATATACTTTTCTGTACTTCCTTCTCTGTGGCTTGTTGTGAAGCTGGGTGGCTGGCCCCTTAAGTCTTCCTCCCCTCCTCTTTCTTGTTCCTCAACCCTTTTCTCCCAGATTTCTCCTCCTATTTATTCTCTCTGCCTGCCAGCCCTACCTATCCTTTCTCCTACCTCACTATTGGCCGTTCAGCTCTTTATTAGACCAATCAGGTGTTTTAGACAGGCACAGTAACACAGCTTCACAGAGTTAAATAAATGCAACATGAAAGAATGCAACACATTTTTGCATCATTAAAACAAATTTTCCACAGCATAAATAAGTGTTGCATCTCAAAATAATATTCCACAACACTCCGTCAAGTTTTTCCACAGAAGCAAGATGGAGAATTTCACAGTAGCCAAGCCCCCTCAGCGAGTCCCAAGTTCACCCTCATAGCCCATGAGGCAGTGTCTGTATCCTGTCTGCCCTCTGCGGTTCGGTATGTTTGGAGAAGGGGGAGTGGGAGCATCTGTTCTTATTCAGAGTCTTAGAGATCAGGAGGGCTCCAAGGATGTGCTGAACGTACTTCCCCGAAAAGGACACCAAAGGCATTTCCTTCTGGCTATCAGATTGTCCTGCAGTTTTCTGCAGAGACTTGTGAAAGCCAAGGGAAGGAATAACTGAGTCACAGGTTGCCCTTGACCTTAGGTTTGCCTTGGATGAGAACTACATAGGCCTCTGAAGCTGTTGAGGTTTAGTAGCTGAGATAAAGAGTGTCAGTCCAGGGCTTAGCAGAGACACAGACTGTGCCTTACAGGTCCCTGGAATAGCACAGCTGGATGCCACATGGAGGTTAGTGGAGGAGAAGGGAGGGAGAGAGAAACGATGTGACTGGGAGGTGGTCACTGTGGCATGTCTGTGTAGTTCCTGTGGGGCATGGAAGGAAGTTGTATAGACACCTGGATCAACTACATTGAGGAACTAAAGGTTAAGTTGTCAGGGTAATGTGAAGGCCTAGACTTAACTTTACAGGCTCAGGAATATGCCATGATAACTCGAACGGATACAGAGCAGTGTCCTCCTGCAGACATCTTGTCTGCTGTTTAAAGGAAAGCTTAACAGGATCCAGATACTCCTGCAGACATCCTGTCTGCTGTTTAGACAGGAAAGGAAAGCTTAACAGGATCCTCTCTGTGGTTTATGGCCCTTGGAGATATCTAGATAATCCTGTTGAGCAATCCAGATAATCTTGTTCAGCGGGTTGTGGTTCCCCGCCAAAAGTCTAGACCAATAGTTTCAAAAAAATCACCTTGCCCCTTCTGCCCAATCCAAGTTGCCAATTCCCAGCTTGTGGTTCTTCCCTATTAAAAACCTGGGCTCATGGCTCTCACAACATTTCCTTCCATCTGCCAGGTTGAACCTGAATAAAAAGACCCTTATGTGCTTGCTTTGGAAACCGGCTCCTTGGTGGTCTCTGGGGGTTTCTCGAAACAGGTACAACAGTAACTGAGCTCTGTTCAACAAACATTAAACTTAACATTTAAAATGGATTTAAAAAAAAAATCTAGGAAGGGGTTTCATTAAATAAAGTGTTTGCCGGAGGTCGGTGGTGGCACACGCCTTTAATCCCAGCACTCGGGAGGCAGAGCCAGGCGGATCTCTGTGAGTTCAAGGCCAGCCTGGACTCCCAAGTGAGTTCCAGGAAAAGGCGCAAAGCTACACGGAGAAACCCTGTCTCAAAAAAAAAAAAAAAAAAACAAAAAAACAAAAAAAACAAATAAAGTGTTTGCCATGCAAACATTTGGTTTTAGTTTGGTTTTGTTTTTTTTTTGTTTGTTTGTTTGTTTGTTTGTTTCTCGAGACAGAGTTTCTCTGTGTAGCTTTGGTGCCTGTCCTGGCTCTCGCTCTGTAGAGCAGACTGGACCCAAACTTACAGCCTGGCTCTGCCTCCTGAGGGCTGGGATTACAAGCATGCGCCACCACTGCCCGGCACCACGCAAACATTTGAACCAGGGTTTGATGTCTAGCTCCATCGTGTATGCCTGTCATCCCAGGACTGGGATGTGAAGACAGGACTTCTAATTACCAATCCAAGATCAAGCAAGGTGACTGAAGAAGACCCTTGTGGTGTAAATTTCCCCAGAGCTTTCCATCCTGCAGCTAAACTCAAGACAGAAAGTCAACAACTCAAAATAATTTAAGGAAGTCCCTGGATTTCACTGCCCCGTCCCTCTGAAAAAAGAGTGTGGTAAAGACGGCTGAGAGTCATTCTCAGACAAGCCTAGCTGCCTGGCGTCTGCTCCAAGAGACGCCCCAAATCTCCAACCACCAGAGGACAAGTTCATATATCTAGAAATGAGCTCAAGCTGGACTGTAGGATTCCTGGGGTCAGATAAACCAGCATTCCTCAGGAACTTGTGAAACCAGTCCCCATCTGCCAAGAGCAGCCCTTCCCCTGACCTTGGGAAGAAGGACAACCGGCTCCCTGTGGTTGCATATCAAAGCACACGCGGGGCCAGGCTCCCTCAGCATCACAGTGCCTGTTACACATTTCAAAGTGCAGGACAGTCCTAGGCCTTCTCACCTCCCCAGGACCCTCCTCCCAGATGCCTGCTTGTTCTCTTTGTAATGGCAGGGTTTTCACACACACACACACACACACACACACACACACACACACACACACACACACACACTATTCTCTCTAACTACTACTCCTCCCGTCTGTCTGTCTGTCTGTCTGTCTGTCCTCTATTCTCTATCTCTTGCTGTCCCACGGTCTCCACTATTCTCTCCCATTCTCCTGCTACCCTAGCCCTGGCCATGTTCGGTCTGCTAGCCATGTCCAGTCCACTTCTTTCCTCCTCTGCTCTGGACTCTTCCAGATGCCTCTGGCTGTTCTCTCATATCTACAATAAAAACCCTTGCTGGGTGCTGTAGCAGGAGTCTTAAAAGTTCTTATTAATAAAATCAAACCTGAGGCCAGGTATTGGGGTGAACGCTGGAAGATCAGAGAGACAGAACAAGCCACAGCTACCTCACCTGGCCAACTTCTCAGCTGGTCTTGTTTCCTCAGACTGGAAGCCTCTGTGTCCTCATATCCGAATTCTCTCAGCTGAACTGCTGCTCAAAACCTATAAAAGCTTAACCAGCCAAATGCTCAACCAGCCAAATGCTTCTAGTTTCTGGTCTTCACGCCTTATATACCTTTCTGCTTTCTGCCATCACTCCCTGGGATTAAAGGCTCACTTTCTGGGATTAGAGGCGTGAGTCACCATGCCTGGCTGTATCCTTGAACAGATGGATTTCTGCCTCTGGAATGCTAGGATTAAAGGCGTGTGCTACCACTGCCTATCCTTTATGTTTAATATTGTGGCTGTTCTGTTTCTGACCCCAGATAAGTTTATTAGCATGCACAATATTTCGGGGAACACAATACCACAGGGTGGTGGTGGTGCATGCCTTTAATCCCAGCATTTGGGAGGCAGAGGCAGGCAAATCTCTGTGAGTTCAAGGCTAGCTTGGTCTACAAAGTGAGATCCAGGACAGGCACCAAAACAACACAGAGAAACCCTGTCTCGAAACAACAACAACAAATAATAATAAATAAATAAATATTTAAAAAATGCTGACAACTACTCCCTGATAGTGTTAAGGGTATTTATTTATTTATTTATTTATTTATTTATTTATTTATTTATTTATTTATTTATTTATCTGTTTGTCTGTCTGTTTGTTTGTTTGTTTATTTATTTATTTATTATGAATACAGAAGAGGGAGCCAGATCTCATTACAGATGGTTGTAAGCCACCATATGGGTGCTGGGAATTGAACTCAGGACCTCTGGAAGAGCAGTCGGTGCTCTTAACCTCTGAGCCATCTCTCCAGCCCAGTTGTCAGCATTTCTTACTGCACCCCCGTCACACTTAGTGCTGAACACCAGGAGGGACACAATAGACCCCTTCCCAAATGGACACAGCTGTTACAGGTAGCCCACCAAAGATGACCACTCAGGAACAGTTTATGGCCAATTGAAAGTCTTTATAGCTTGGATGGAAAGGTATCCTGGCAGTCGGGAGCCAAGGGATATCACAAAGTCACACTGCATAACAAACCTCACACAAGAGATTTATTGGGAGGGGAAAAAATCAGGAGGGTGGCTGCCTCTGCTCAATCGAGAAACAGCAGGGAACTGAACAGAAGGCAGGGTTTATTAGCGTTTCTTGGAGAGGTTGGTGGAACTTTTCAGTGTGAAACTTTCCAGGGTGGGAGTTGGTGGGATGTCAAGTCCAGAGCTTGAGCTTTTTACTCTGTTGGGCAGGGCAGTGTCCAGCTGTTAGGACAGCTAGAGTGTTCTGTGGGTGGAACCTGGCAGTCCTGGAGGAAGGGCCCAGATACTTGTGTGCTTAGAGGACCTTACATTTATTCTAGCCAGCTGGGACTACACCCAAGTATTTGGGGACCTAAGTGTATCCCCAAGTGTCCAGAGCACAGGGATTTTGAAGGCAAAAACCATATTCTGGCATCTCAGCTGCTGTAGGCAAAGGTTTCTGTACCACCCACCAGTTCCCAAATAACCAACCAATGGAGGCTTAATATAAATTATAAATGTTTAGCCAATAGCTCAGGCTTGTTACTAGCTAGCTCTTACATTTAAATTAACCCATATTTCTTATCTGTGCTTTGACAGGTGGCTCATAGCTTATTACCTCATTTTCTACATATCAGCTTCCTTGGTGGCTGGTTGGTGTCTCCCCTGACTCCACCCTTCTTCCTTCCATCATTCTCTTAGTTTGGTTGCCCCACCTGTAATTCCTGGCTGGCTACCAGCCAATTAGTTTTTTATTAAACCAGTCCCAGTGACAGACCTTCACACAATGTAAAGGAATATTCCATAGCAAGCTGCTGCAGAAGCAAGCAGGTTAACAGAAGCTAAGATAAGAAGTTAGCTGGAGGGGGGTTCTGCACAAACTGGCAGTTTAACAGAAGCTAGGATAAGTTAGCTAGGCATCCTGACCTCAGGTTCCTCCAATAAAGTTGGGTAATGTTCCATGGAATTCTCTGTCAAGAAGATCAAATTCCTGAAATGGCTTCAGCAAGAATACAAGATGGAGGAAACTTTGAACTGTCTTGCCCAGTCACACAGCCTCTCCTAACTGAACCAAGCTGCTGATTTGACTCTCCACAGGTACGGATCCTTTGTTCCTGCTGACTTCTGCCACCCACCATATTCAACTCCATACTTTGGCGTCCATCTCTTCAGCTGCTTCTCCCCTTCACCTCTCTGGTCTATTCAGGTGTCACCTCGGAGTTTCTGGCTCTCTGTCTCCTTGGGCTCCTGAAGCCTACTACTGCTACAAAAGTCATGTCTCATCCTACTGGACACCCACCTCGTGGGAAGGGAAGCCTCTCCTTTGTAGTTTGGGACATTTCACTCTGACAAGTCTCCTGGTCCACTTGGTTTGGGGACACTCTGTATTGAAATCCACCCCCCCCCCCCAGCTGAGGACTGAACCTTAGGCAAGCGCTCTACCACTGAGCTAAATCCTCAACCCCTGAACTGAAATTCTTGCCACAGGACGCTTACTCCTTTCTCTCCTTCCCCACCTACCACCCCCTTTCCTAAAGTCTCTCCCATCTCCTCCTCCCCTTGCTCCTGGCTCCCTCCCCACCTGTCTCTCTTGCTTGCCTGCTGGAGCCTGAGCTCCACAGGCTCTTACTCTCTTTCCCTCCTTGGACTGAGATTTCTTGAAAGCTTCACTGTCTTACTGCAAATGCCTTGGCCTCGGGAATAGGTTTTCTGTACCCCGATAATAGGTTTCTCCACTGATGCAGTAAGCCAGATCAGGCGGAACTGAGAAAGTATGACAACAGGTTTATTTGAGCAAAGCGACTCCCGGGTGGGCTCTTCAGTCCCAGAGATTGAGGCTGGAGAAGTCACACGCCTGAACTAAAGCAGGGAGATTATGTGGCTTGTAGGTGAGGACTTGGGCTGCTGGCAACTTCGGGGGGGGGGGGGTGCTGCAGAACTGGGCTTTTTGGTGCCTCCCCTTCCTGTGAACATTGCAGCTCAGATGGAAAGGTATCCTGGCAGCTGGAAGCCGAGGAAAACCACAGAGTCACCCAACAAACCTCACCCAAGAGACTTATTGGGAGGGAAAAACCCAGGAGGGTGGCTGTCTCTGCTCAAGCAAGAAACAGCAGCAAAGTGAACAGGATAGAGAGCTTCTGTAGCGTTTCTTTGGTAAGGGGGTGGAACTTGCCAGGGTGGAGATTGGTGGGATTTTTTTTTTGTCCAGAGATTGGGCTTTTTATTCTGTAGGACGGGGGCAGGGTCCAGCAGTTAGGGCAGTTAGAGTATTCTGTGGGTGGAAGCTGGCAGTTAGAGGTCCACTGGAGGCGTAGGGCGTGGGAGGGCCTGGCCACCCACGTGACTCAAGGGGCTTACACTCTGAGTGGGGTTTGGAGAGACAGGAACGGGCTTCTCAGACCATGCAGGAGCTGCAAGGAGCAAGCTGGAGTTTCCAAGCAAACACTCCGTACAGCCCAGTGGTCAAAGGCGGCACACTTGATCTCCAAACTCTTTTAACAACTTCTGCCACTGCACAAGCAAATGATCCCAGCACAACATCTATTATCTCTAAACTGTGCTCTCCACTCACAAAATTTTCTCTCTTTCTCCCCCTGCCCCACCTTTTTTTTTTTTTAAAGACAGGGTTTCTCTACTAGTTCGGACTGTCCTGAAACTCACTATGTAGATCAGGCTGGCCTCAAATTCATGGAGATCCGCCTGTATCTGTCCCCCAGAGTGCTGGAATTAAAGGCATGTGCCACCATGCCTAGCCAGAAAATGTCTTATCTTTAAGCCTTCTTTATTCTCTTTCAGACATATTCAAGGGAGCACCATAAAGAAACTGACAACATTGTGGGCGGTGGCGGCGCACGTCTTTAATCCCAGCACTTGGGAGGCAGAGGCAGGGGGATCTCTGAGTTTGAGGCCAGCCTGGTCTACAGAGTGAGTTCCAGGTCAGAAGGGCTACACAGAGAAAACTGGTCTCAAAAAACAAACAAACAAACAAAAAGGAAATTGGGGACATGACACTTCATGATATGGGTAAGGATTTTTTATTGTAGATATAAGAGGCATCTGGAAGAGCCCAGAGCAGAGGGAGAAAGAAGTGGACCGAACATGGCCAGCAGACTGGACATGGCCAGGACTAGGGAAGTGAGAGAAGGGGAGAGAACAGTGGAGACCGTGGGACAGCAAGAGATAGAGAATAGAGGAGAGACAGACAGACAGACGGACAGACAGAGGGGAGGAGTAATAGCTAGAGAGAGAATAGTGTGTGTGTGTGTGTGTGTGTGTGTGTGTGTGTGTGTGTGAGAAAACCCTGCCATTACAAAGAGAACAAGCAGGCATCTGGGAGGAGGGTCCTGGGGAGGTGAGAAGGGCTAGGACTGTCCTGCACTTTGAAATGTGTAACAGGCACTGTGATGCTGAGGGAGCCTGGCCCCGCGTGTGCTTTGATTTGCAACCACAGGGAGCTGGCTGTCCTTCTTCCCAAGGTCAGGGGAAGGGCTGCTCTTGGCAGATGGGGACTGGTTTCACAAGTTCCTGAGGAATGCTGGTTTATCTGACCCCAGGAATCCTTTCTGCCCCCCACCACACCACACCCCTGCCCCCCACCCCCCCACCCCCACCGGGAGCTGAGGACCAAACCCAGGACCTTGCACTTGCTAAATCCCCAACTATCTTTTTTTTGTTTTGTTTTGTTTTTCAAGACAGGTTTCTCTGTGTAGCTTTTCGCCTTTCCTGGAACTCACTTGGTAGCCCAGGCTGGCTTTGAACTCACAGAGATCCGCCTGGCTCTGCCTCCCAAGTGCTGGGATTAAAGGCGTGCACCACCCCAGGAATCCTACAGTCCAGCTTAAGCTCATTTCTAGATATATGAACTACCGGTGAGACCTACCACCTGGTAGATGCAGCAACCAGTCAAACTGCCTAGAGAAACAAAGAGCAGCTGAGCCACCTGGAAAGGACACCCTCCAACCTGTTAAGATGCCTGATGGCTGTTCAGTGTATAAGTGTTGCAGCTTGGATGGAAAGTTATCCTGGCAGTCGGAGCCAAGGAATGAATGCCACAAAGTCACAGTACACTTAGCAGCTTACAGCCCTGCTCCAGGGAAAGGCTTCCCCAATGTAAGCGCGGCAATTCTGCGCAGACAGGAGAGAGTTTCCCCAGCGAAGTTGTTACAGCTCTGCTCAGCTCGGCTCAGATCCTCCAGAGTGTGACAACTCCGCTCTGCTAGGGCAAAGTTTCCCCAGCGAAAGTGTTACAGTTTTGCTCCATTCTGCTCCAGCTCCAGGGAAAATTGTTACAGCTGGCCCCGACTCTGGAAGTCACACCACACAACAAACCCCACTCGGGAGATTTACTGGGAAGGAAGAAGCCAGGAGGATGGTTGCCTCTAGGGTGAGAAGCAGCAGCAAACTGAACAAGGTACAGAGCCTATATAGGGTTTCTTGGGGATGAGCTGAGTGTTCCAAGGTTGCCTTGGGATTGGTGGATTTTTGTGGCCAAATTCTGGGGCAAACTCAGAGACTGATGGGATTTCGAGGTCAGGAACCTCAGGGATTGGTGGGATCCTGTGCTCAGGGATTGGTGAGGTTCTGCAGCCTGACTCGGGGACAAACTCAGGCATTGGTGGGATTTCAAGCCCTTGTCCTGTGGTCAAGTCAGGGTGTTTTTCCTTTGCCCAGGTCACGGGTTTAGTCAGGGGCAGGGCATTTTTTTCCCTTGGCCCTTTTAACCTACCCAGTGCGCCCCAGATTTCTAACCTTTGTGGACTCTCACCCATGCTGGAGTGGGCTTTGGTGATGCAGGCATCTTTGAATCATTTCTGTTCCTCTAAGTAACCCTTCACCCATGTTCCTCTAAGTGATGTCAATAAAACTCTTTGGTTCACCAAATTGGACTTTGGTGGTAGCCATACTTTGGTCTGTCATTGGCTCTTTATCTGGGGTGAGTAGATTTGTAATTTGTTCATGTTACCCTGGGAATAGTGTCACACAGCACACCTGGTGTTGACCTCAGGCCTTCACATTGACACACACCCACACACAAATAATTCAAAAGAGATTGACATAGAATAAGCTGCCCCTCATATTGACATATTAACTGCTGTTGTGGAATATCACTTAAGGTGTGTTACATTTTTTTATTCTATGGAACATTTGTTTGATGATTCAAAGATGTGTTGCATTCTTTTATGTTGGATTTGTTTAAGTCTGTGAAGCTGTGTTACTGTGCCTGTCTAAAACACTTGATGGTCTAATAAAGAGCTGAATGGTCAATAGCAAGGCAAGAGAAAGGATAGATGGGCTGGCAGGCAGAGAGAATAAATAGGAGAAATCTGGGAAGAGAGGAAGAGCAAGAGAACATGGAGAGGACTTCAGGGGCCAGCCACCAAGCTACACAATCAGCAATGGAGGAAGGAAGGAAGGAAGGAAGGAAGGAAGGAAGGAAGGAAGGAAGGAAGGAAGGAAGGAAGAGAAAAAGGTAAAAGCCCAGAGGCAAAAGGTAGATGTGATAAGTTAAAGTTAAGAAAAGCTGGCAAGAAACAAGCCAAGCTACAACCAGGTATTTATAATTAAGAGTAAGCCCCCCGTGTAGCTTATTTGGGAGCTGGGTGATGGGCCCCACAAAAGAGCCAAAAGAGCAAATCAGCCAACTACAACCCCCCCCCCCCAGACCTCAACTCTAGATTCGTGTGCATTCTGGCTTTGTGGAAATAGAACCTTACCATGCCGCTTTTTCATCCTGTGAATTGGTATAAGAACCTTCATTTCTCTTCTACTGGGGTGAAGTGTTAGAAATAGATCTGGTGTGGTGGTTTGGAGAGCAATGGCTCCCATAGGCTCATAGATTTGAATGCTTGGTCATCAGGGAGTGGTGCTACTTTACAGGGATTAGGAGGGGTGGTCTTGTTACAGTAGGTATGGCTTTGTGGGAAGAAGTGTGTTACTGAGGGGGTGGGCGCTGGGGTTTCAAATGCTCAAGCCAGGCCCAGTCTCTCTCTCTTCCTGCTGCCTGTGGATCTGAATGTAGACCTCTCAGCTACCGTGTCTGCCTGCACGCCACCATGCTCTCCTCCATGAGGATAGTGGACTAAACCTCTGAAACTATAAGCAAGCCCCAACCAAATGCTTTCCTTTATTAAGAGTTGCCATCATCATGGTAACTCTTCAGAGCAATAGAACACTGACTAAGACATCTGGGATCTCAATATCCAAAATCCTTCAGCAAAATGTTTTACAACCATGCATAACCTAGGTCTGGAGAGATGGCTAGGTCTGGAGAGATGGCTCAGTGGTTAAGAACACTGACTGCTCTTCTGGAGGACCTAGGTTCAATTCCCAGCACCCACTTGGCAGCTAACAACAGTGCATAGCCATGCATAACCAAGCAAGTAAGCAAGCTTGCATTGTTTTACACCAGTGCACAGGGGTACTGCTCCTTACTATGAGTGGCCACAGTATGGCCTCACTTTTGTTGTTTAAATAAGGACATCATCATCATTATTATTTTTTTTTTCGAGACAGGGTTTCTCTGTGTAGCTTTGTGCCTTTCCTGGAACTCACTTGGTAGCCCAGGCTGGCCTCGAACTCACAGAGATCCGCCTGGCTCTGCCTCCCGAGTGCTGGGATTAAAGGCGTGCGCCACCACCGCCCGGCTTAATTTTTTTTTTTTTTTTACTTTTGTGTATGTGTGTTTTTCCTGCTTCTGTGTCTGTGCACCACATGTGTGCCTGGTGAAGGGACCCTAACCCACTCGAGCATATGGCTCTGGCAGGTCTTGCCCTTCTCCCCATTCCCTCTGCCTTGCTAAAAAAAAAACAAAAAAAAAACAAAAAAAACAAACAAACAAACAAAAAAACAAAAAAAAACAGTAGATTACATAGGGGTTGGGGATTTAGCTCAGTGGTAGAGCGCTTGCCTAGCAAGTGCAAGGCCCTGGGTTCCATCCTCAGCTCTGGAGAAACAAACAAACAAACAAACAAAAAACCCCACTAGATTACATTCCTAAAGCTAGCCACCAAGGTTTATTCCTTTTTGGCCACTCCCTCCTCCTGAGGTCCAGCTATCGAAGTATTGAAATCCAGCAATCAAAGCCCCCTTTTGTTGCCCCTATTAACATGTTCAATTAAAATTAAACGCATCACCCTAACACGGGGTTCCCCTTGTACCTTTATAAACTGCCATTTGCCTATGTGCCACGTCTGTCTCTCCTCTATCCAAAGGCAGTCTTGTCCCTCTGGGACAAATACCCCTCCCCTGTCCCCTTCCCCTACCCCGTCCTCTATCTCCTTTAGCGCCTCATCCCATTCTAAGACAGATCTCCCCTTTTCCTCCTCTTAAAAATTACACCTGCGAGGTCAGAAAACCTTTTCTTCCCCACTTAATAAAGGATCTCTGTGAAAACAGGTCTTCGGGTGTGGTTTGTGCCTAATCCAGGGTTTGGTAGGAAGCCCCCACTGTTCACGGTCTCTCACTTGGTACCCAGAATGTCAGTTCTTCTAAACTGGAGTTACAGATGGCTCTAAGTCACCATGTTGGATGCTGGGACTTAGACTCCGCCCTCTGGAAGAGCCATCTCTCCAGCCCCTGGCCTCCGTAACAAGTCTTTCTCTGTCCTCCCAGCTCCCGAATAATGACTTGGGGACTTCTAATTAACTATGAAAGCTCAGCCTATAGCTTAGGCTTGTTCCCAACCAGCTCTTACAACTGAAACGAACCCATTTACATTGATCTGTGTTCTGCCACGTGCCTTGTGGCTGTCACCTCCCCTCCTGCTTGTCCTTCTTGCTCTGCTTCTCCTGGTATCTCTGCCTTTCTCCTTCCAGAGTCCTCTCTGTGTCAGGCACTGTTGCAAGTCTTTGACACGTGGTCTAGGCTTTCCCAGATGAACACCTTGGAGACAGGTGCCGGGGTGGCGGGCAGTGTCACACACAGTCTTGTCCGCTGGGGTTGTGCCCTATGTGCTCCTGCCAGCTCTGCCCGCCAGCTCTGCCCGCCAGCTCTGCCCGCCAGCTCTGCCCGCCAGCTCTGCCCGCCAGCTCTGCCCGCCAGCTCTGGCTCCTTTGCAGCCTCCCCCACTTCTAATATGGTCAGATGTTAAATTCAAGCCATTCTAGGAAGCACAGTGAGACTTATTTATTTTTGGTTTTTCAAGACATAGAGTCTCTCTTCGTAACAGCTCTGGCTGTCCTGGAACTCACTCTGTAGACCAGGCTGGCCTCAAACTCACAGAAATCCCCCTGCCTCTGCCTGCCAAGTGCTGGGATTAAAGGCATGCACCGCCACTGCCCGGCTTATATCTCAACATCTTAAAGTGGCTCCCAACATTTTTTTTAACTTTCTTTTATTCTTTGTGTCTTTCACATCATGCATTTCAACCCTTTAACTTCCTGTCCCTTTGTATCTGCCCTCTGCCCTCTGCCCTTTCAACTCCTCCCCAAATAGAATAAAATTTAAGAGAAAAAAAGAAAAAAGAAAAAAATCTCACCATGGAAGCTTCAGTGAGTCACACAATAAACTCTTTTGTCCATAAATCTTTACTTACAAGTTTTCATTGCAAAAAGTTCATTGGTCTGGTTCAAGGCCTCTAATTTCTGCTACATTATGGATGCTGGGCCCTCATGGGGGCTCCTCCTGTTGTTGTCATGGAGACCCTGCAGCTTTGGGTCTGCAGGACTGGCCCCTTTACATGCTCCCATAGATCATAGATGGGGTAACTCGTAACCCTGGTATCATATTGGGCCAACTCAACCCTGGTTCTGGGCCTGGGTAGTTGCAGGGTTGGTCAGCCTGCCAGCTCTCCCCCACCTCACCACCAGGGGGAGCTCTGCAGCATTGCCACGGCTAGTTCACCCCTTGCCACAATGAGCAAGGGTTGGGGCCAGGTCTCCCGCTTTCAGGCCCTCTGGGTCAGCTCCCCCACAGCTGAATCATCAGGTCCAGCTCTTCTGCGTGGCCTAGGGACCACTCTCCCAAGTGCTGCAACTAGGAAGACAGCTCTTGGGGGGTGGGGAGCCATCTTTCCCTTGCCCTAACCACATCACCATATGACAGAGGAGGGGCAGGACCGAATCTCCCACTCTCACATCCTTGGGGCTGGTTCATCCACACCGTCAATAGATAGGGTCGGCTCTGTTGTGCTGCCCAGGTGAGGTGTGGGGTCCACTTTCCCGAGTGCTGCAGCTGGTAAGGGTCAGTTCCCTCCTTGCCCTAACCACCACATGGCAGACATAGGGGGATGTGCTCAGGCATCCCAGTCACACCCTCAGGGCCAGCTCGCCTGTGTCTCCGCCAACAGGGGCAGCTCTACTGTGCAGCCCAGGTGAGGAGCAGGGCCCACTCTCCCGAGTGCTGCAGCTGGTGAGGGGCAGGGGCAGCTCTCCCACCTGCCTCAGGCACAGAAGGAGGCGAGGGAGGACATCTCTTCCCCTCCCATGCCATATGGCAGATGAGGGGCAGGGCCAGATCTCTCATGCTCACATTCTCAGGCTTCCATTTATTATGTATACAGTGTTCTGCCTGCACGTATGCCTGAAGGCCAGCAGAGGGCACCAGAGATCTCATTACGGATGGTTGTGAGCCACAATACAAGTGGCTAGGAATTGAACTCAAGACCTCTGGAAGAGCAGCAGCCAGTGCTCTTAACCGCTGAACCATCTCTCCAGCCTAGATTCCAACATCTTAAAGACTGTTACCACCCATGGATGTCACAGTGAATATATTCTATTTTTTTTTTTTTTTGTTTTTTTTTGTTTTTTCGAGACAGGGTTTCTCTGTGTAGCTTTGCGCCTTTCCTGGAGCTCACTTGGTAGCCCAGGCTGGCCTCGAACTCACAGAGATCCGCCTGGCTCTGCCTCCCGAGTGCTGGGATTAAAGGCGTGCGCCACCACCACCCGGCGATAGAATATATTCTATTTTTAACTGAAAAGTCTGTTCATGTATGTGGGGGAGGAGCATGCACATGCCACTGTCTGCAATGTGGCCGGCAGTCAGAGAACATCTGTGGGATGGGTTCGTCCCTTCTCGGTCATGAGGGTTCTGGGGACTGAACTCAGGCTGTCAGGCTCCTCCACTACAGGTGTCAGCTACCAAATGCTAAATCCCTCAGGCTCACAACTCCCTGAAGCAGGCAACACAGAGAACAACCTCTTCCCTGCCAGTTACTATTTATGTAATAACATCAGGGAACCTCGGGAAGTGGCCTTGTGAGTCTTACACCTTCCGGAGCTTCCTCAGCGTTGTACATTTAGTTGCCATGCTAAGTCTTTTGAAAGAGCGGCTCTCCTCTCTACACGAAATGTTTCTTTCTGTGTACAGTCTCATTCTGGGGCCCCAAATGGACTATAACTCGTGGCTCCTGTCTCACCTTCTCCAATCCCAGCATCACAGGCATGAACCACCACCCCTAGAATATTTCATTTATTTTAAGAGATGGGGTTGTGCTACTTTGCCCAGAATGGCCTCTACCTCCTTCTCAATCTCCCAAGTAGATGTGACCAGAACGATGTGTTCCTGCCACTTGTGCTGGCACTTCCTTTAAAAAGGTAAGAGGATGTGCACAGTGGCGCACACCTTTAATCCCAGCACGTGGGAGGCAGAGGCAGGCCGATCTCTGTGTCTTCTAGGACAGGTAGAACTACATACATAGTGAGCCCTTGTCTAGAAAACTCTGCCCCCAAAAAGTCACAGGCCAGGTGGTGGCGCCTGTTGGTAACCTCAGCATTAGGGAGCACGGGGAAATGGGGGAGGAGGGATGGATCTGCAGCTCTCCTGATGATTAGCCAGGCATCTCGACCTGGGCATCTGTGTCACACACGGAACAGACCTGTAATCGGACTCACATTCCTAGTACCAACCTGTCTTAGGCTTTCTATTATTTCAACGCATCCCAGAGGCAGGAGCTGATGCAGAGGCTATGGAGGGGAGCTGCTTACTGGCTTGCCTCCCATGGCTTGCTCAGCCTGCTTTCTTACAGAACCCAGGACCAGCAGCCCAGGATGGCACCACCCACAATGGGCTGGGCCCTCTCCATTGATCATTCATTGAGAAAATGCCTTACAGCTGCATCTCATGGAGGCATTTCCCCAACTTAGGCTCCTTCCTCTGGTAAGTCTAGCTTATGTCAAGCTGACACATAAAACCAGCAGTACAACTGACCCCTGGTCAACTTGACACACAAACACACTACTCTGAAGCCACAACCCTTCCTTTCTTATTCATCTCCAAGACCTCACATTAAACATGTCTGCAGGATGAGCAAGGGGAAGAGGGAGGGGATTCCAGGCTGCGAAGTGAGGCTGTGAGGAACGATGCCAAAGGCCTTTCCAGCCCTTCGCCTACCGAGCAGCCTAAGGTGAAACCGAGCTCTCTCCCCCGTCTCTGGGCGGTGCACCTCGACTCAGCTCGGGCTTACGTCATTGCCCGGCTCCCGGCTGGGCGCCGCCATGATGCGGTACGGAAGCTCACAGGCCTCCGCCCGGCGCCTTTATCGCTCCAGCTTTGGCGCCTCAGTTCGAAGCCTCCGGAAGGCGCGGCCGCCGGCAACTGCGCTTGTCTGCCGCTCGAGGCCCCGCCCCGCGCCCACGGGCGCCGCCATGTTGGGGGTCCTCGCTCGGGACGCGTAGGCGTCCGCGTAAGATGCCGGCCGGCGCGCGCTGCTGCCGCCAAGATGGCGTCCATGCGGGAGAGCGACACGGGCCTGTGGCTGCACAACAAGCTGGGCGCCACGGACGAGTTGTGGGCGCCGCCCAGCATCGCGTCCCTGCTCACCGCGGCGGTCATCGATAACATCCGCCTCTGCTTCCACCGCCTCTCATCGGCTGTGAAACTCAAGCTGCTGCTCGGGACGCTGCATCTGCCGCGCCGCACGGTGGACGAGGTGAGGGCGCGGGCCGGCCTCTCTCCGTCCGGGGCGCAGAGCCTGTCTCCGGCCCGCACCTGCGCCGTACCCTTCCTTTATCCCGCTGACCGCGCGCATCCCCGGCTCGGCGCCGCTGGGCCTCCCCACTCGGCCCGCCGCTTGGTGCCGCCAGCCGCTGGGCTGCGCTCGGGGCTCGGGGGTCGTGGGCCCAAGGCCGGAACAGCCCACAGCCAGGCGGGCCCGGCGCGGAGTACTGGACGCTGCCTTTCCGAAGCCTCCCTTGGGTTGGGGCTCTTAGTGTAACTTTCCAAGCGACTGCTGACCTTAATTTTGTTGCTTTTGTCTCACGGAGTATCAGTCTGCTTAGCTTCCTCTCTATTCTGTGGACTCCAGTTCTTTCTTACTCCATGTTGCATCTCTGTGCAAAATATACGATTCTTTGCAAACACACACACACAAATCATGTATGTACAGGGTCTCACTGTGTAGCCCAGGTTGACCACGTACTTGGTGTCCTCCAGCATCAATATCTGGAGGGCTGGGATTGCAGGTCTGAGCCGCCACATCTGACAGCAAAAACACCGAAGCATCCTAGTTTTTCAACATTTCTGGTTACTGTTATATCATTAAGGTTGGTTTTAGTTTTTGTTGCGCTATAAAAAACAAAACTGCATGTTTTTTCAGTTTAGCAAATACTAATAGCTAAATGACCCACTCCTGTTATCTCTCCATACGAGAAAACAAGGCTGCATCCTCCAAAGCGCCTCCATGCTTCTCTGTCTTTCCCACAAGAGTAAACATTCCTCTCTTCTTGCAGGATTATCAATTTGTGTGCATCCCTAGCAGGAGTATTTAGTTTTGGCCTCATTTGAACTTAATATGGTAGCATGTTACCATGTTACATGCATTTTCGGTGTTGTGTGGGTGTGTCTTCTGTCGGGAGACACCTGGACAGATTCATCCAAGTTGCTGCAGACAGTTTGATTTTCCATGCATTATATGGTGTTCCTTCTCCGAGCACACAGCACTTGGACGATTAGGTTGTGGCTAGTTTTTTTTTTTTTTTTTTTTTTTTTTTTCCATTCTTTTATTTCTATTTCATGTCAGCTGGTTCTGTTGTGACTGATACCGGGTGATGGTGAGCATGCATTTTTCTACAAGTAGAATTGTGGGTGGCAGCAGGATTATGGCAAGTGGCTTTTCAAAGTGATATTATCAAGTAATACAAAAACATGTAGGACAAGGAAATGTGTAGGTATTACTAAGATGTTTGGTTGAATGTGTGTCATCTGCTTGTTTTTCTGTTGGGCTGTGTGTGTGTGTGTGTGTGTGAGTTGTTCACTTTTTTTCTCCCCCGATTGTCTATTTTTCTTGACTTGTTGCTTTGGAGGAATATTCTCTTTAACAGATGCTGGCTACTGTCTTAGTCCGATGACATGTTACAGCTGTTTCCCAGCTATGGCTTAGCTTTTTGGATGAAGCTCTTGGTTCCTACCAGGTGGTGTATTGCCTCTCCTTCCCTGTGGACGATGCCTGCTTGGCCTTGTTCCGGAAGGGCTCCTTCCTCGATGCTAGGCACCCTGGCTCTCTAGTTAGCGCTGTACTGTAAACCTCGTTCTCCCATGGGCTAGGACTGGTTTTGTGAAGCTGAGAGTTCAGTTTTACATGTGGCTATGGAACAGTCCAGCAATACCTGCAGATTGACTGTCTTTTCCACTGTGGCTTCTGCTGTGGGTGTTTCTGAGCTTTTTCTTTTTTCTTTTTTAATTTTTTTTAAAAGGCATTTGCCTGTTGTGCTAATAATGTGCTGAGCTACTTACTGTAGGTGGAGTTTTTCCTGTTCCCACCACCTGCTCCCAAATAATCACTCAGAGGTTTAATATAAACTATAAATGATTGGCCAGTAGCTCAAGCTCTTACATTTTAGGTTAGCTCGTATTCCTTATTCATGCTCTGCCACATGACAGTGCCTCTGTTGGCATGGCTTCCTCTGCAGCTGGCTGGCGACTCCTGACTCCCCCTTCTCATCCCATCATTCTGTTTGGCTTTCCCGCCAAACTTTAGCCTTCCTAACTTTATCCTGTCCACCTGTTGGCCAGTCAGCTTGTTTATTTAACTAATCATAGTGACATATTCACACAGTATACAGAAGGATTATTCCACAGCAATTTACTATTACTTTATTGTTAGTGTATCTTGATGTGTAACATGTTTTTAACAAAATTTCAGTCTTTTGATTCTACCAATAAAGACTCTGGAGCCAGATTGGGTGTGTGTATGGGTGTGTGTGAAAGCCTGCTAGCTCAAAGAAGCAGAGAAAGCTGACCTTCCTTCTCAGCTGACATCCCAGAAGCCTCTTTCTCCTGAGATATCTCAAAACCTCTCTTCAAACTGAATGTCCCTCCCTTCTACTTCCTGTGTATCTCTATCTGTCCTCCTCTGTCCTCCTGACTCCCTTTTACTTTCTGTGGTTTCTTCTTCTTCTTCTTCTTCTTCTTCTTCTTCTTCTTCTTCTTCTTCTTCTTCTTCTTCTTCTTCTTCCTTCTTCTTCTTCCTTCTTCTTCTTCTTCTTCTTCTTCTTCTTCTTCTTCTTCTTCTTCTTCTTCTTCTTCCTTCTTCTTCTTCTTCTTCTTCTTCTTCTTCTTCTTCTTCTTCTTCTTCCTCCTCCTCCTCCTCCTCCTCCTCCTCCTCCTCCTCCTCCTCCTCCTCCTTCTTCTTCTTCTTCTTCTTCTTTCTTCTTTCTTCTTCTTCTTCTTTGTGGTTTTTCGAGCCAGGGTTTCTCTGTGTACCTTTGCGCCTTTCCTGGAACTCACTCTGTAGCCCAGGCTGGCCTTGAACTTACAGAGATCCGTCTGCCTCTGCCTCCCAAGTGCTGGGATTAAAGGTGTGTGCCACCACTACCTGGCTATGGTTTCTTCTTAATAATCCTATGTTCACTTCCTGTCAACTGGTTGCTTGCTCCACCTCTTGACCTGTGATTGACTTTGTTTAATTCTGTCTACAGTAGTCAAGCAGAAAGCTCTTGGGTTAAAGGTGTGTGCTAGGGCTGAGCCACACCACAACTAGAAACAGATTTTTCCAGGAAATAATGCAAACTCGGTGAGATAGTCTGCCACAGTGACATGCAGGGTAAAGCTTCCACCTACCCTGCAGGAATGGCTTCAGCTTTTCTTGGCCCCTAGAACTTCTATCAGTCTGTCTTTTTGTGTGTCTATCTTTTTTCTGTTTTCATGTTCGTTCATGTATGCACATCTCTGCAAGTATATGTGCACATGCATGTGGAATCCAGAGGTCCAGCTTAGGTGTCTGCCTCAGTTGCTATACAGCATACTCCTGGGCTCTTCCTGTCTCCACCTCTGTAGTGCTGGACTATAGATGTAGACCTACCGGGCCGGGCTTTTGATGTGGGGATGGGGGTCTGACTCAGGTCATCAGACTGACTTGGCAAGCACTCTACCAACTGAGCCATGTCCTCAGCTCACAGGGTAAATAATCTTAATAGCATAGAACCTTGGTGGGCGGTGGTGGCACACGACATTAATCCTGGCACTCAGAAGGCAGAGACAGGCAGATTGGTCTATAGAACAAGATCCAGGACAGCCAGGACTACACAGAGAAACCCTGTCACGAAAAACTCTACATATACATACATGCATACATACATACATAATACACACACATATATAATATATATTATATATGTATATATAATATAATATAATATAATATAATATAATATAATATAATATAATATAATATAATATAATATAATATATAAAGTAGAGTTTTGTAACCTAGAGGTTTGGGCAGTTATTTAGAACCATAATTAAGTTTTATGATTCTCCTGCATTCGTATATTTCATATTTTTATTTGCTAATGGTATATAGAAACTTTAGACTTTAGGTAAAGAGTCTGAATAGCACCTGGGCTGAGGTCTTCCTTTTTTATTATTTTTGTTTTGTTTTGTTTTTTAGTTTTTGTTTTGTTTTGTTTTGTTTTTGAGACAGGGTCTCTCTACATAGCCTTGGCTGTCCTGGAGCTCACTATGTAGACCAGACTGGCCTGGAACTCACAGAGGTCCATCTGCCTCTGCCTCTTGAGTGCTGGGGATTAAAGGCGTGCACCTGTCTCTGGGCCGAGATCTTCTTGTGACTGTTCTGTGTGTAATCAGGGTTTGTTGGTGTCTTTTCTTACCTCACTGTACCATCTGCTTGCACTCTTGACCCTCCCATTGTAGCATCCTGGATTTGCCTGTTCCTCTGGATCAGCTGTTGCTTTGTATATTTAGGGTTTGTGTTAATAGGTATATCTAACTTTGTAGTTGTTGCAGTTACCTTGTGAACTGAACAGCAAGTGGAGATCTCAGTATTTGCTAATGTTTTATCCTTAGGTCTTTTTAAAATAAGAGTTCATAAAGATTGTCTCACTTTATTTTTAATTTTTATTACATTTATTTATTACATTGCTGCACTTTATATTCGGAGGTCACGGAACACCTTGTGAGAGTAGGTTTTTTCTGAAGGTTGAACTCTGGTTGTCAGGCTGAGTGCATTGGAAGTGTCTTTACTTACTGCTAAACCGTCTTGCTGGCCCTTAGGTCCACTTACGTTTGTTTGGCTTTTTGTTTGTTTGTTTTTAATAAGAGTCTCTCATTGTGCAGCCCTGACTGGCCTGGAACTCACAGAGCTCCATCTTTCTCTGCCTCCTGAGTGCTGGGATTAAAGAAATGCACTGCTGTGTTTGGCCATTGTAACAGTTTTTATCTGACATTAATACTAGCTTAGTCATCTTTTTTCTTGGTGTGTTTGGGTGATTTCAATGAGGATGTCCCCCATAGGCTCTGGGATTTGAGTACTTGGCTCCCAGTTAGTAGCACTGTTTTAGGAGGCTTAGGAGGTGTGGCCTTCCAAGGGGAAGTATATTACAGGGGTGGGGTGAGCTTTCAGATTTTAAGGACTGATCATTTCAAGTTAGTTCTTTGCGTCATCATTGTGGTGAAGATGTGAACCCTCAGCTCTGCTCCAGCCATGAGTTTGCTGCCACACCTCCGTGCCATGGTGGCTTTCATACTGGAACCCCAAACCCAAGTCAACTCCTTGTTCTATAAATTGCCTTGGTCATGATGTTTATCACAGCAATAGAAAATAACTACTATAGTGTTGTCTTAGTTTGGTTTCTATTGCTGTGATAAGATACCATAACCAAAAACAACTTAGGGAGTAACTTATTTCAGCTTGATTTTTTTAAACATTTTTTTCTTTCTTTTTTTTTTTTTTTTAAAGATTTATTTACTATGTATATCGTATTCTGCCTGCATGTGTCCCTGTAGGCCAGAAGAAGGCACCAGATCTCGTTACAGATAGTTGTGAGCCACCATGTGGTTGCTGGGAATTGAACTCAGGACCTCTGGAAGAGCAGTTGGTGCTCTTAACCTCTGAGCCATCTCTCCAGCCCCCTCAGCTTGATTTTATAAAGTCTGTCCTGGAGGAAGTCAGGGCAGGAACTCAAAGCAGGAACTGAAACAGGCCATGGAGGAGTGCTGCTTACTGGCTTGTTCAAACTCCTTTTCTTACAAACCATAGCACCACCCACACGTGGCTGAGCCCTTCCACATCAATCCTAAGTCAAGAAACTGAGTCTCTTGTGGTGGCACACGCCTTTAATCTGAGCACTCAGGAGGCAGAAGTAGGCAGACCTCTGAGTTCCAAGCCATCCAAGTGAGACTCTGTTTCTTTTTTCTTTCTTTCTTTTTTTTTCTGAGACAGAGTCAGAAAGAAAGGAAGGGAGGGAGGGAGGAAGGAAGGAAGGAAGGAAGGAAGAAAGGAAGAAAGGAAGAAAGAAAGAGGAAGTTGTCCCAACAGACTTGCCTATAAGTCAGTCTTATGGAGGCATTTTTCAATTGAGGTTTCCTTTTCCCAGATGATTCTAGTTGTGTCAAGTTGAAAAAACTAACCAGCACAGTTGACCCCTAGTCATCTTGACACACAAACACATTAAAACGTAACTTTTTAAACATTAAAACATCACTGTTAAAACATAATCTCTCCATTTTTTGTTTGTCCCTAAAATCATGTTAATATCAAAATATAAAATACAGCCCAACTTTTTAAGTCCCTGTCTTTTTTTCTTTAATTTTTTTGCTTTCCGAGTCAGGGTTTCTCTGTGTAGCTCTGGCTGCCCTGGAACTCACTCTGTAGGTCAAGCAGGGCCTCAAACTCACAAATATCTGCCTGCTTCTACCTCCCAGGTGCTGTGATTAAAGGTGTGTGCCACCACCACTGGGCAAGTCCTATGGTCTTTTTAAAGTTTCATCACTTTGGGGCTGGAGAGATGGCTCAGTGGTTAAGAGCACTAGCTGTTCTTCCAGAGGCCCTAAGTTCAATTCCCAGCAACCACATGGTGGCTCCTAACCATCTGTAATGAGATCTGGTGCCCTCTTCTGGCAGGCAGGCAGAACACTGTATACATAATAAACAAACAAACAAACAAATCTTTAAAAAAGTTTCATCACTTTAAAAATCGAAGCTCTCTGTAAAAATCCAGGGTCTCAAATTATAATGGACTTACTCTTGAGCTTTTGGGCTCCAAAGGGCTTGAGCAGCTCCATTTCTGACTGCCATCCACAGCATGTACAGCTTGTTTCCTAAGCTCATAGGCTCAAGCTAGCCCCCTCCACAGTTTTGGCTGCCCTTGGTGGCTGTCCCATGGTCCTAGCATCTACAACAAGCCAGGGCCTCCACAGGCTGCACCTTTGCCAATGGTCTCTTGGCCTCTCTGCAGGGACTCAAACCTCAGCTGTTCCCCAGGATGCCTTCAGACCCCAGCTCTCTGCTACCAAAGCCAGTAGCACCTGGGAGACTCACACATGACCAAGTTCAGCTGCCAGCTTGAGATGCAGCCTTTTCCACCCTCAGGACTACAGCTCTGTGTGCTGACCTGAAGGAACATTTCCCAAAAGGTCTTGCCTCAGTGATGATATTTCTTTTTAATCACAGCTGATTCTGCTCAGCTCTTACTGACCAGAAACCACTCAATTCAAAATATCCAGGAACAGACTGGATCGAGTCTTCGCTTCTCTCTGAAAGTTCACACAGCAGGCCTCCATTATCTGCACCGGTTTAAACATTCCTATCTTCCAGGCTCTCAACAGTTCACTAAGCTCTGAGCACTCAGTGGTTTTTCCAGCCAGAGTTCCAAATGTGTCCACGATCCTCCCCAAAACAACATGGTCTGTCTGTCATTCATTGCAATACCCCACATCTGATAGTGCTTTCTATCTTAGTCTGCTTTCTGTTGCTGTAGTAAAGCACCATGACCAAAAGCGACCTGGAGAGGAAAGAGTTTGTTTCAGCTTAGAGTCCATCACGGAGGGGGTCAGGGCAGGAACAGAGCAGAGGGTGTAGCGCAACAGTGCTTACCAGTTTGCTCCCTGTGCCTTATTCAGACGGTTTTACTTGGTTTTGTTTTGTTTCGAGACAGGGTTTCTTTGTAGTCCTGGCTGACCTGCAATTCACTCTGTAAACCAGGCTAGCCTCTCGAGTGGCTTCACCCTACTTTCTTATACCATTATAGCATGGGGTAACACCATCAACAGTGGACTGTGTTCTACCACATCAGTCATCAATCAAGAAAATGGCCAGTGTGGTGGCTTTACACCTTTAATATTAGCACTTGGGAGGCAAATGGATGTCTGTGAGTTCTAGGCTAGCCTGGTCTACATAGTGAGTTCTAGTACAACCAGAGCTACATAGAGACCCTGTCTCAAAAAAAAAAAGAAAAAGAAAAAGAAAAAAAAAAAGAAAAAGAAAGAAAATGAGCCCATGGTGGCACATGCCTATAATATTAGCACTCTGGAGGCAGAGACAAGCAGACTCTGTGAATTTGAGGCTAGCCTGGTCTACATAGTGAGTTCCAGGTCATGAGTTATATGGTGAGATCCTATCTCAAAAAGAAAAAGAAAGAAAAGAAGTAATAGTGCCCCATGGACTCTTGCATAGGCCAGTCTGATGGAAACATTTTTTCAACTGAGATGCCCTCTTCCCAGGTGACTCCAGTTTGTGTCCTGTTGACAAAAACTAACCAGCACAGAGGTGTATAAATGTCTCTCTGTATAGTGTTTATGTATGTGAATATGTATGTAATTCTCAGACTCTGTACAGCCTTATTCTGTAGAAGCTAAGTAAACAACAGTTTTCAACCAATTTCATCAAAGAGAAAGGTGTTTCAGTTTTTCAGTGAGGGATGCAGAATTAGGTGGAGCTGCTAACACCTTACTATGTGGTTGGGAAGTAAGGATGCCTTTGTGTAAGGATGTAGATGGTCACAGAGACAACATAGGAACTGACATAATGGTGCTTGAGTGAATTTAAAGGCCTTGAGGAAATGGGAAGTGCTGCTCCTGAATAGGATGGTACTTTGGAGCATGCTTTCTTGGACCACCAACCAGCTCCCAAGTCAAGACATGCAGACTTACGAAAGCTTGGCCTTAGCTTAGGCTAGTCCCACTGGCTTTTATGACTTAATTTAACCTGTTTCTCTTCATCTCTGTTTTGCCTCAGGGCTTTTTACCTTTCTTTGATTCTGTGTGTTCTACTTTTCCTGCTTGTTCTGTATCTGGCTGACTGCTGGCTGCCTGGCTAGCTGGCATCTGGTGTGTCCCTCTCTCCCTTGTTCTCTCTGTTCTTCCTGAGTCTAGATTTCTCCTATTTTCTGCCTGACAGCCCCGCCCAGCCCTCTCCTGACTACCTATTGGCCATTCAGCTTTTTATTAGGCCAATCAGGTGTGGCTTAGGCAGGCAAGGTAAAACAAGTGCAACACATCTTTACATAGTTAAAATATTATTCCACAACAGCAAGCTACTCCCAAAACTATAGAAACAACATAAACATCTGGCTGCCTGGACAGCCACCTAAGATTCCTTTGCAATGTTGGGGCATCCTTCTTCAGTCTACAGGCCTAGAATATCTGGCAGGCTTTTCTATGAAGCAGGAATTTTGAAGGACTGTCCTGTCTTGTTTTGGCAAAGTTCAGCAGTCACTTTCCTGTGTGTCCTGCATGTCCAGTGTGTACAGCATATTGTCAGCAGGCGAGGCAAGGACAGTTTTTGCCCAAATGGCTAACTTTGCCACAGTGAAAGCAAATTCCATATGGAGTTTCTTCAATGCCCATCATCTTCTTTTGAAGTAAATTGGTGCTGTCCGGAGCATATATGTCTTACTGTCATGAAAAGCCTTAGGTTATTAAACATCTCTAATGCCATATTCTGTAGGTCTCTGAAGCATTTGAAGATCATGTATCTAAAATGTATGTTTGACCTTGAAAACAGCTAACATGACTACAAGTTTGATTACTATAGATGACTAACTACTAACCTGCATTTCTTAATTATATATTACATTTTTAAATGAGCTGCATAAGCATAACACCCCCAAACAAGAGTAGAAACATACATGCAATGTAACATAATTTTAAATTTGTATCAATATACCAAAATCCATACCAATGTAAAATATTTGAGGTTAATAGTTGTCTTTTTATCCTATATTCTTCTCTCTCCCCCTAAATGATGACAAACATCCATAACCTACTGAATGAACAAAACCACCACCCCAACTCTTAGAAATGTGGGCGTTGTGTTCTCTTGACTGCTTCCTGTTGTCTGAGGATGATGCCATCTTTAAGGGACCCTGAGAAAATTAAGATAATGGTCAAGTCCTGGGAAAAGTAGTTATAACCTTTGCTATCCAGTCTCAGAACTGTTCCCATGCTAAGGGATCAGTATATACATCACCTGTCATCTACTTTGTTTGTTTGTTTGTTTGTTTTTGGTTTATTTCTTTGTCTGTAGCCAAGATTTTCAGGAAGTCTCCCCTGACCAAACCTGATCTTTGTTAACCTTGAAGGAATCCACAGCCTTTTGTTTCTTAATGGAAACAAAAGCATAACCTCCTCCCCAGTGCAATGCATTTTCTGAATTCCATTTTAAAGTTAAGGTATCCCTAAAGTATCTAGGCTGGTTTAATTCAACAGTCCCTCTCAGCATCTATCGTTCGCTCATCAACATTCAGAAAATTCAAAGCAGCACATCATCACAGAATCCTGACTCCCTGTGTATTTCCCATCTTATGTGACTTTTTCCTTTATATTACCTTACTTTCTCTTTAAGGACTTTATTATTTTTAAACTTTAGTTTTTCCTATGACTGTCTATACCCATTTTCTTTTTTTCTTTTTTTGGTTTTTTCGAGACAGGGTTTCTCTGTGTAGTTTTGGTGCCTGTCCTGGATCTTGCTCTGTAGACCAGACTGGCCTCGAATTCACAGAGATCTGCCTGCCCCTGCCTCCCGAGTGCTGGGATTAAAGGCGTGCGCCACCACCGCCCGGCAAGGAGACTTATTATTATGAATGCTTGGCCTTATCTTATGCTTGTCCCACTAGCTCTTATAACTTAACTTAACCTGTTTCTCTTCATCTATGTTTTGCCTGGGGACTTTTTACCTTTTCTTTCCTTCTGTAGGTCTTACTTTCACTGTTTGCTCATGTCTGGCTGGCACCTCTCTCTCTTTCTCCCTTGTTCTCTTCTCTTTTCTCATCGTCTCCTGAGCCTAGATTCCTCCTTATTCTGTCTGTCCACCAGCCCCACCTGTGCCTCTTCTGCCTAGTTATTGGCCATTCAGGTTTTTTTTTTTTGGTTTTTCGAGACAAGGTTTCTCTGTGTAGCTTTGCACCTTTCCTGGGACTCACTTGGTAGCCCAGGCTGGCCTCGAACTCACAGAGATCCACCTGTCTCTGCCTCCTGAGTGCTGGGATTAAAGGCGTGCGCCACTACCGCCCAGCTTCCATTCAGCTTTTTATTCGGCCAGTCAGGTGCGTTAGGCAGGCAAGGTGAGACAGCAACACATCTTTACATAGTCAAACAAATGCAGCATAAACAAGTAATACATCTTTACACAGTTAAAGCAATATTCTACAACAGGTTGTCACAGTGGTTACTGCCACAGTCCACCCAGAGGCTGCAGTGTGGAGATGGGTAGATTTGTGGCAGGGGGCATTTGAAGCTGTCACTGTTCCAGGAGGGCAAAACGGGGCTGGTAGCATGTAATTGGCATCTTCTGTCTTGGCAGATGAAGGGCGCTCTGATGGATATTATCCAACTGGCTACCCTGGACTCAGATCCCTGGGTCCTCATGGTTGCTGACATTCTGAAATCCTTTCCTGACACGGGTTCACTGAATCTAGACCTCGAGGAGCAGAACCCCAATGTTCAAGACATCTTAGGAGAACTTAGAGAAAAAGGTAAGTAGCCTATCTTTATTTTACAGTTGGAGGAAGGGGGCCTCATTTTGGAAACTGGTTATCCGTATCACACTGTTGGTGTAATGTGCTGTGGCTCTCCTTTCTTGCATGCTTCAGTCTTCCCCATGCATGTGCTATGTCTGGAATTGTATGGCTTTCTTGCATGCATGTGCTATGTCTGGAATTGTATGACTTTCTCACACGCATGTGCTATGTCTGGAATTGTATGACTCATCCATGGTTGACTTGCCACAGCTGTCTCTCTCCATAAGCTCCATGAAGATGAACACCTGCAGGTTATGTCTTCAGATCCTAAAACATACATATCCTGTCCTAAATAACAAATGTAGAATCATAACTAAGAACCAACCAGGAAGTCGCTAGAATCTGAGGGGAAAACAGGAAAACAGTTGGTGTGGTTTTAGAGCTGCGACAGTGGGAATGTCCGTGCCTCTGATGCTCTCTCCCGCTTTGGAAAATGGAGGCTTGAGGATACGCACTTCTAAATGGCTGCTTGGGAGGCCCTAGTACTTTTTGGGGTTTTGTTAATTTGTAATTGCAGACTGGGAGCACTGCCCTGCACCGGTCACCTCCCTTCCTGGAGTGGCTGATTCTCCTGGGAGCAGTAAGATGAGGCAGCTGGCTTCTCAGGAGTCTACGTCCCTTGCTCATTGGGGTTTTTCAGTTGATTGGGGCAGCTCCTTGGGGTTTTTCAGGCTCTGACCTCTTGGGGACCACACTGAGTCAGGAAGCAGACATGGATAGTTTTATAAGACTGCAGTTGAGTAGAGTCTGGGGTGACCAGGCACCAGGACTCTGTAGTCAGAGGGAGAGGCCTTTGCTGGTGTTGAGGCTGCCGTGTAGTGAAGACGCCTCACTGGTCTCCATGCTGCGGTACGGAGTGCGCTGTGGTTCCTGGACCCCGTGGTCTGTGGCTTGCAGCTAACATAACTGAGGAATCCTTGTCTTCTCTTCTCGCATTTCTTATCTTTAAGAAGCCGCTGGAGAGTCTGATGAGCCTTCCTCTAGGTGGCAGGCCTATCCTTTGGTCCTGACCCACTTGGATGATCTTGGATTCTAGAGATGATAGAACTGGAGTGGTGGGAACCACAGGGGGTTGAAACCAAAGCCAAAGCTGCCATGCTGGTAAATAATGAAAGCCTACATGGAGCCGTCTGCACGTGCACGTGAGCTGTGAGGGTCACAGCCTGAGCTCCCTGCTGCAAGGCCTCTGACTTCTTCCAGTGACACTCTGGTTCTCCACAGTGGGCGAGTGCGAGGCATCTGCCATGCTGCCACTGGAGTGCCAGTACCTGAACAAGAGCGCCCTGACCACCCTTGCTGGGCCCCTCACCCCACCCGTGAAGCATTTTCAGCTGAAGCGGAAACCCAAGAGCGCCACTCTGCGGGCAGAGCTGCTGCAGAAGTGTGAGTGCCCGAGTTACAACAGTCCTGCCCTTTGCTCTGTGGTGTTTTCAGATGTGTTTACTTTAAAAGACATAGCCTATCCTGTCTGTGTTGAATCTGCTGTTTAGAGACCTTAGGGTTTTCAAGCATGGTTCCTGTAATCTCACAAAGTGGAATCTGTGCCGGCCAAGATGGGGTGCGAGGCTGCTGCTTATGTCCTGACCTTAGTCTTGAGCCACATTTGGTCTCTATCCTAGAAGATGTTGGATGATTTCATTAAATGCTTTCCCAGATCATGTCTTATGACAGTTTATATGGAAGGCACTTACTTGCTGGAGAAAGTGTCCTTTAGCCGAATAACATTAAAGCATGGGTTTTAAGAAGCCAGGTGTACTGTGGACCTGGGCTGCAGCTTCTGGAGATACTGAGGCAGAAAGATCACTTGAGCCCAGATAGGCTTAAGACCAGCCTAGGCAACATAGGCTTTTTCTTTCTTTCTTTCTTTCTTTCTTTCTTTCTTTCTTTCTTTCTTTCTTTCTTTCTTTCTTTCTTTCTTTCTTTCTTCCTTCCTTCCTTCCTTCCTTCCTTCCTTCCTTCCTTCCTTCCTTCCTTCCTTCCTTCCTTCCTTCCTTCCTTCCTTCCTTCCTTTCCTTCCTTCCTTCCTTTCCTTCCTTCCTTCCTTCCTTTTTTTCTTTCTCTCTCTCCCTCCCTCCCTCCCTCCCTCCCTCCTTCCCTTCCTTCCTTCCTTCCTTCCTTCTTTCTTTCTTCTTTTTTTGATTTTCAAGACAGGGTTTCTCTGTGTGTACCATTAAAGGTGTATGCCACCACTGCCTGGGTCATAAACTATTATTTTGGCTATGCAGTTAACATTACTAATATTTGTAAATGGCGCTGCTTTTTTGTTTTGTGTTTGGAAAACAGTCTGTGTAGCCTAGGCTAGCTTGAGTTCCCTCTTCTCCTGCCTCAGCCTCCTGAGTGCTGGGATCACAGGCCTGCCCCAAGCCCAGCAAATACCGTTTTAAGGAATCTAAGAAGAGTCTGGAGCCGGGTGTGTCAGTGGGCTGGGGTTTGTGCTGCCTGTCGCCGTGTGGTGCAGCTACTCTGAAAGGTCTCTGTGGAGCTGCTCCAGCGCTGCTGTGGGCAAGTCCGGGCCCTGCCAGTGCACTCGGGCTAATCCTCCAGCCTTCCCGATGAGCCTTCAGGAAGATCTGCTCTTTCTCATGTTATGTAGAACTCGGGGGAGCCTTGGCCTGAGCCTGCTGTAAGGACAGCTGCAGGAACCTGTGAGACATCAGCGCCTCTCAGGCTCCAGGGTCCCTGGGGCGCAACAGGTGGCTGTGATGATTCTGGAGCCACTTAGGTGCAAATTTCCAAACACAGAAAGTCTTGACTGTATCTGAACTTGTGTCAAGCTACTTAGCGACCGGGGGAAGCTTAGGCACATGGGCTTACAACAGATGGTGGCTTTATTATCTGGTACTGCTTTATTACAGCTTTGATCATCTCTTTCTCTTTAACATTCAGCTCTTTCTCATAGTTGGCATTCACTCTGTGCTAACGGAAGACTCTCTCTTGCTGCTATCTCTTAAATGCCCCATCACTACCCTCTTAAATACCCCATCAGTGCCCTCTTAAAACCCCATCAGTGCCCTCAATGGTATTTTCTTGGCTTAGGTCATCACTTTAGAAAGCCAATGCAGTTTATAGGGAAATCTAATATTTTCTACTGAGGGGCACAAGAACAGAAACACTTCTGCAATACTACCTCGGTGTTAGTCCTTCCATGGCCAGAAGAGTCCCCGGGGGAATGGAGCAGAGTCGGGCAGAGGTCTGAGTGTCCACGGATGAAGACAGGCATCGAGTCAGGAACATCCAAGGGGAGAGACTTAGCCATGTGCTCATTTCAGGCCCTCTGTCCATCTAGGTGCTGCCGCAGGATCTGTTCCAAGACAAGCTTTGGTTACCAGAGCAAAGGGAAGGCATCAGTGGATTGAGTTCCCCCTTTTGGAGGAGATACAGTGGAGATTAAGTTGAACTTTAACTGTTGCCCAATCAGCGTGTTCTCAGAAACACCTAGAAACAGGCCCCCAGGGTGAGGCTTGGCAACCCGGAAGCCATGGAGTGAGGGGTTGGCCACCTCTGTCTTTCCCGCCGGGAAACCAGAGCCTCCTCGTGCTGTAGTTCTTTTCTCCTCTCACCGTCTGGCTGCCCTGAGAACGATGACGAAGAGACAGAGTTTCTCTGTGTAGTCCTGGCTGTCTTGGAACTTGTTGTATAGACCAGGCTGGCCTCAAACTCAGAGATCTGCCTGCCTCTGCCTCCTGAGCCCTGGGATTAAAGGATGTACCACCACTGCCCAGTGAAAAATAGACTTCTCAGAAGCTCTGACAATTACAAAATAGCAAAAAAAATTTCTACTCCTTCTTAGCTTAATGTTAGATTTTATACAGGCAATGATTTATAAAATAAGTCACCAGGAAACAATCCGTCCTTTTTCTTTCCTTTTCTCTCTCTCTCTCTCTCTCTCTCTCTCTCTCTCTCTCTCTCTCTCTCTCTCTCTTTCTCTCTCTCTCTCTCTCTCTCTCTCTTTCTCTCTCTCTCTCTCTCTCTTCCTCTCTTTCTTTCTTTTTTGAGGAAGTATTAGCTGTAAGGTCAGTGGCATTACTGGCTGCATTCTTGCTGGGTTATCAAAGAAGTCACCTTGGGTATTTTTCGAGTCACCTTTGTTGAGGTTACTTTATCAGCTGAGCGGCCCTGTGATCTAAGAGAGCCTTGACCCTGTTCTTTTTTACATAGCCACCGAGACCGCCCAGCAGCTGAAGAGAAGCGCCGGGGTGCCATTCCATGCCAAGGGCCGGGGGCTGCTTCGCAAGATGGACACTACAAGTAAGACTCTGTGTGCTCTCAGGCCAGTGCTCTTCGTGCTTGCCAGGCAGGGTGGTTTGACTTTTCCTCACCAGAAAAACCACTCAGACATTAGTCCTGACAGCCAAGACCCACTGGCCCTGCAGCTAGTAGCTAAGTCTGAGGACAAGGGAGGCCTACGGCTTACCATCCTGCCGTTATCACTGCAGGGCGTGGTTCTTCCCCTGATGTGGCTTTTGCTGTAGCGTATGCTCCACCTTGCTTCCCATGCCCCTGAGGACAGGCACTGCACAAACTTTTCTTTAAGGAGGAATAGTTTGACCATCACTCTCCGTCCACCTCTGACCCAGCTTGTAGCACAAGGCATCCCAAGTGATGATAGATGTCTATAGGTACACCTTAGCACAGAACTCAGGTGCTGAGACACGAGGACAAGATGAAGTAGGGACAGTTCCTTCAGTGGGTGGCCCTCCAGCACTGAGAGACGTGTAAGAAAAGTAGAAAGTCAGTATTCTGAGACTTGTTAAGGTCACACAGCTGAAGATAATATGCCTTTGTCCTTAGCAAGAATGTCAGTTGGTGTGTCTCCCTCTGTTGGTCAGAGTTGGTTCGCCATCTGGATAGCTCCTGTCCTACAAGGTTTGGAGCTCACTGGTGTCTTAGCCAACGGTCAGCTTCCACTGCTCAGCCTCCCCAGAAAGGCTATGAGTCATGCACATCCAGAGTATCAAGCCTGGGTCTTCCCAACAGACCTTCAGGGATGCTTTTAGGTTTGTGGGTCTGAACCAGTGTCCCATCACTGCATGACACTGGCATACACAGTCCGCGTGGGTTTTTGTGTTTGTGGGTTGTCTTGTATTTTCTTCATTACTTTATTACTGTATGTGGGTGGGTGTTTTGTGTGGGTATATGTCTGCACATGTGTGCTGTGCTGCTGGAGGCCAGAAGAGGGCGTCAGATCCCTGGGACTGGAACTAACAATGGGGCTGGGTATTGAACCTCTGGAAGAATAGCCAGTGCCCGTAACCACTGAGCCTTTGCTCCAGCAGAGTTTGGTTTTGTTGTTTTGTTTTTTCAAGACACGGTTTCTCTATGTAGTCCTGACTGTCCTGGAACTCGCTCTGGGAACCAGGCTGGCCTTGAACTCAGAGATCCACCTGCCTCTGCCTCCTGAGTGCTTCGATTAAACGTGTGCACCACCACCGCTCTGCCCAGCCCTGAGTTCTTTTTAGCACAGAACAAAATGTACAAAGTGCAAAATGTGATATGAGAGACTAATTTGTATGGGGCTCCCTGAGGCAGAGGCAGCCTTGCTCAGCCCACCCTGTGCTCAGAAGCTGCTGTTATCACTGACATCAGTCTTTTCTGTAGCCCCTCTCAAAGGCATCCCGAAGCAAGCCCCCTTCAGAAGTCCCACAACACCCAGCGTCTTCAGCCCCTCTGGGAACCGGACTCCAATACCACCTTCAAGGACGCCACTGCAGAAAGAAAGGGGTGTAAAGGTGGGAAACCCCTCTTCATGTCCTGGCAAGACCAAGCCTTGATTTTTGCTCTATAATTAAATATGGAATGTGTTTATTTTGCCAGCTACTGGATATTTCTGAGCTGAATACCGTTGGTGCTGGCCGAGAGGCAAAGAGGAGGAGGAAGACTTTAGGTGTGTATGGAGCATCTCAAGTCTGGAGGGAGGTTGGAGGCATTGCAGCCTGGCGTGCTGGTGGTTGGTTCTGCCTGTGTGTGTCTAGGTGCTTTGGGGTTTCCTTCCGGGTCCAGTATTTCTGAGTGCTTTATATTAACACAGTGGTAATGGGACTTTTCCCCGGAGTCTTTATCTGGGGGAGGGAAGGGAGTGACTTTTGAGACATGGCTTATATACTGCTGTCCAAGCTGGCCTCAAACTTGTAGCTTTCCGAGTGTTAGGATTACAGGCTATAATGCCTGGCCCAAGGAATCACTTATGCTTTGCCCAGAGACCGGAAGACACAATGCTGCTTTGCATTTGACCTACTCAGAGGACACTTGTGACCTCTGAACTGGAGCTGGGTCAGAGAGACACTAACCAAGGCTCTTTATTGACAGACACAGAGGTGGTGGAAAAGCCCACCAAGGAAGAGACTGTTGTTGAAAATGCCACTCCTGACTATGCTGCTGGCCTGGTGTCCACGCAGGTAGGACTTCCATGCAGTGCAACCATGGGCATGCATGCTACAGAGCACTTTCAACTGTTTCCAGGCCTGACACAGCCAAAATAATGTGCCCCATCTTTTCCTGATTGATAGCCACTAAGATGTGTTCTGTAAAAGTGTGTGTACAGATGTGTATGTATGTAAATGTATGTGAGTGGCAGAGCCTGACTTGGGCATCAACCTTGTGTTTGGAACGAACCTGCTTTATACTGGGATTACTGCCTGGAGTGTCTCCATACCTCTGTACCTCACTTTCCTCTCTGTCCAGTGGGTATGGTTCTTGTTTAAGACCTCAGTGCCCTGAGACCAGGTCTTGTATGTAGGTTGGAAGGGTGAGTCAGCCAGAGCAGCTCTTCCCCAGAGGCTGGCTGTGGAAATAGAAATAGGTTTTCAGAGACATAGGTGCAGAGTTTACATGTGTGGAGGCGGAGTGTGGCCCTGTTGCATGGTGTGATCTGTCTCTGAGCTCCTTGCATTGCTGAACTTTTTCCATGTGTCAGTTTGGGACCATGGGGTGGTAGCCATGGCTTAAGTTTGGAGTCTAGCAGTCTGGAGAAGCCACTGTCCCTGTCCTGGGGATATGTATACCTGCTGTCTTGCTCCATTGATGGGCAGGGGCTGATGCAGGCTGTCCAGCTACCCCAGGGAGGTGTACTGAAACCCTGACCTCTGCCTGAAGTGATCATGGCCTCTGTCTTCCAGAAACTCGGGTCTTTGAATAGCGAGCCAGCACTTCCCTCCACAAGTTACCTGCCCTCCACCCCCAGTGTGGTACCGGCCTCCTCTTACATCCCCAGCTCTGAGACGCCCCCTGGTGAGTAGCCTACAGTCTGCTAAGCCAGTATTCCCTCAGCTCACACAAGGACTTGCCCTGGGGTTAGCGGGATTGAGCCTGTCTATTGGTTAGTGGGTCAAGGGTCAGTTAAGCAGCCCTGCTGAGGCAAAGAGAGTGGTAGGTTTGGGGAAGCTGCTTTCCAGTGCCTTGTCACCAGCACCCAGGTTATGGGAAACTTGTCATAGACCAGGAGCTAGCCAGAGTCCTGGATAACTGAAATCTGTGGACCTAGAAATGCCTGAGGATATAGGTTCTGCCCTGCTGGGTAGTAGTGCACAGGGCTCATGTCCCTGGCTATGCAGGCCTGCAAGGGCTTCTGGTCAGCAGTGATGGGAGCAAGACAGGGCAGGCGGGTATAGGACACAATTGCTGTCATGACCGAGATGGAGCTGAGCCTGCTGCCTCTACAGAAAATGGTGTCTGGGGCAGGCAGCCTGGAGAGCAGTGGGGGATGAGTAGATTAGGGATGTATTCCTTTTCCTGGACAACTCTCCTTAGTAAACCTGCTTTGCCTGCAGCCCCTCCTTCCCGGGAAGCCAGCCGACCGCCGGAGGAGCCCAGTGCCCCAAGCCCTACACTGCCAGCTCAGTTTAAACAAAGGGCGCCTATGTATAACAGTGGCTTGAGCCCAGCTACGCCAACACCTGCAGCACCTACCTCGCCTCTGACACCTACTACTCCCCCAGCTGCCACTCCCACTGCTCAGACACCCCCAGTGGCCATGGTGGCCCCACAGACCCAGGCACCTGCCCCTGTTCAGCAGCAACCCAAGAAGAACCTGTCCCTCACGGTAGGTACCCTGGCAGGTTTCATGACCATTAGGTGGATGGCGTAGCTTTGCCTGTTTGCAGCTGGGGGTGTGTTGGGGTGAGTCTGGCAGGGCCAGTGGGTGGAGGCAGGTGGCTCCAGCAGCCCCATCCTCTCTTTACAGAGAGAACAGATGTTTGCTGCCCAAGAGATGTTCAAGACGGCAAACAAGGTCACTCGGCCAGAGAAGGCCCTCATCCTGGGCTTCATGGCTGGCTCTCGAGGTGCGTCTGTGCTACTAGGCCTGGGAGGTGCCCCCCATGGGGTGGGGGATGGGTTCCTTGGCCCCAGGCACCTGCCCAGCAGTCCCTGCTCCCTACAGAGAACCCATGCCCGGAGCAGGGGGATGTGATCCAGATCAAGCTCAGCGAGCACACAGAGGATCTGCCCAAGGCAGACGGCCAGGGCAGTACCACCATGCTAGTGGACACAGTGTTCGAGATGAACTACGCCACGGGCCAGTGGACACGCTTCAAGAAGTACAAGCCCATGACCAATGTGTCCTAAGTGCCATCTCTGCTGCTGACCTCATCAGGCCAGAAGACAAGTTTTGCTGGCTATGCTGAGTGACCCGAGCAGATGCCCAAGGATGTGCTCCACCCAGCACCTGCCGTGCACAGGCTCCTGGGCCCCAGGCTGGTTTAAGTTTTAGATCATTTCTCTGGGGAGTGTAGACTTTTTTTTTTATTATAATGGGTTAGTTTTTGTGTGATTAAGATACTTTTTTTTTAGATTCAGTATTAATATTTTAATGCTAAACCAAAAAAGTTCATTTTAGTGCCTGTTAAGACTTTTACCTTTATTTTTTTTCTTCTAAAAAACTGCACTAGCTGAGAGGACTTTCTTTGCTTGTGCATGCCCTCCCTCATGAGGCTGAGGGGACCAAAGGTGACACCCGGCAGGCTAGGCTGTGAGGGGGGCTATGACCAGCCTCAGTGCCACTGTCTGCCAGGGATTTGTATATGCTTTTTGTACAGTTGTAAACATTTCAAACCTGTCTCTGGGTACCTATTTTCATTGTAAAATGATATGAGTATTAAAGTTTAGTTTTTCTAAAGAAAGCCCACAGAGCTGTGTTGCAAGCTAGCTTGACTCCCTGCTCTGGGACCAGACCCCTCCCTCTGCAACTGTCAGAACCCCAGGGGAGGAGAGGCAGAGCTGGGAGATCACCAGACTACCTGAAAACAGGTGGGTAATGTCCATGGCAACCTTGGGGTGCTCACTCTGTAGAGTGAGGCCACAGTCACAGGCAGCAACCGGGAAAGTCAAGGCCACAGCTAGAGCACTGAGAAATGGGCCTAAGCCTGCTGCCCAGAATTCGTAGCACCCAGGAAGTTGGTGGATTCAAACACAGTTCCATATAAAAAAAAAAAAAAAGTATAAGAAAAAGGCCTTTAAAGTTTTTTAATAAAAAAATACTCAATACAGTTTTCCAAACACAACTTTTCCACTTTAAATGCTATTTTTCCCCAACTGGTAATTCTCGTCCATATTTCTTATTTCTTCCCCCCTCCCCCCCAAACTTCAAGTTTTTAAGCTTTCACTATCAGACCTGGTGACAGTACCCAGCATTCCTAAAAGGAACCTGACTGTATATTGTATGAAGTTTAGACACCAATAGGCACATTTAAACTTAAATTTAATTTCTGATAGGTCATTTCACATCTCAACAGGATACGGTGACACCATGATACACATGGACACAGCATTTTATTCTACTGACTAACAGTCATCAGCTACACTCATTGTAGATGAAGATATTTGGCAACTGACAGTTGTTTGCATTAACTTTAAAACATTTTTATCTTTAATTCTTGAAAATCAGGTAGCTCTGAAGATGGGCACTTCACACAGTATGCTACAGGTATCACTTGGAAGTCATCACAAAAGCCAACCTGAGTGTGCCTGCCTGGGACCCATGCCTGGGACCCAGAGACTTAGGTACTGGTGCCAGGAAGTTTCTCAGGAATTAGCACCTGGATCCTCGTCACTCTTGGCTAGATGCACTGCCGTATGGGTGCTGCCGTACGGGTGCCTAGGTTTAAATGTTACAGCTCTACATACTCATAGACCAATGCTGGCTTGGACCTGGCTGTGCACCCCTGGGCCGCTGCCACCCTGCAGAGGCACACACACAGATGTGTGCTGACTAGGGAACAGCTGGCTGGTTTTTGGATACTGAAGGTGTCTGAGGAATATGGAATCTGGGCAGGTTCCATTTGGTTTACTTCACATTAAGAAAAAAATTGGAGCTGATGCTCAGAAAGTCACATATCTTTCAGACTCTTGTTATCATCAGAGCACCTGCCACATCCAGAGTCACAGCCCTGGCCCTGTGGCTAGTCCTTCTGTGGGAAAGGCCATCACCCCAGAGGGTTACTTTACTCAGATTTGTATATTGGTCTTCGGTTGGTTTTCAGAGTTAGTGTTATTTACTCATTAATACTTTTTGGGAAGGGGAAATTGTCTAAAAAGTTCACAATATTTCCTTCAGAAAGATCATAAATAGTAATGTAGAACCAAAAATCCCAAGATTTTACTTAACATTAAAGAAGAAAGTTAATCGGTCCCCCAAAGTGTACTGCAAAACCAGTTCTGATGCTCTTAAACAGTAGCCACTCACTGGTGGACAAGGAACAAGATGGACCCCCAGGGGGGCCATGTACGTGTGAGGAGGCTATCTGGCCTATCAGTATGTCAGCCTTCCAGACTTAGGGCATTGGTGAAGGAATTGTATGAGCCAGTCTAGTACTTTTAGAGGACAGGTTGAGCCAGGTTAAGTTTGAAACTGAAAAATGCTCCTGGTCTCACCTGGTCAAATAGATGTCTCCAGAGGTAACTAGGCCTGTGCCTAGGGAAGCCTACAAAGTTGCTTTAACTTTGGGGACCAAAAGGATGGTCACTGGTCAGTACTCATGACGTGCTAGGCTTGTAGGTGGTGTGGCTGATGCTCGACCCTGCCCACTGAGAATGGTCAATCCTGGTCCAGATGAAAAGTGCAGTTCTAGAAGGCAGCAGGAGAGCAGTGGGCAGCACCCTGCGGGCACCTAGGAGAGTTGGAGCTTTTCTGCTTTGTGGCTTTCCTAAAACCACTGCCGTACTGCATGCACCTCCCTCCCAGTGGAAAGCATGAGGTCTCCTTTCTCGGTGTTCAAGCTCTCCAAGGCCAAGACACACTCCTGAGGAGGCAGAAGCAAGCTGGCCAAAGACCAGCTAATGGTCCTTGGGCTGGGAGGGAGGGGCCTTTAAAGAAATCATTTAAATCTCATTAAGGACACAAGTACCATCAGACCTTCCGCCATGAGACCAGGTGGTGCCCTGGTGGAAAGAAATCAGGACAACATAGCTGGAGGCAGACAAGCAGATCGCAATGGAGAGAGCCCATCAGCGAGCATCAGCCTCGGCTCCAGGCTGTGCATCTGGTGTCCCAGGATCCTGTAGTTATACCTCCCTTGCTCACTCAAGAGTTGGTATTTGCCTGACAACTCAAATACATTTTAGCTGGAAACAATTTGTGAAAGTTTTAGCAAAAGTATATTGGGAATAAATGTCAGAAACAGAAAAACCAAGTGAAGAAAATATACAAGGTTTCCCCCAAATGTTGGTCAAAGAAATTGGGCTGAGAAGACATCAGAGAGAAACAGCCAAAACAAAGGCAGCGGCCTGCTCCACAGGCCACACTGCCAGTACTGGTCAAGTCCACAAAAGGAAAACCACGAGAGGAATCTTGAAACACCACAACCACTCAAAGTGGAAACAAAGCACTTTGAGGGAAAAATTCACATTAGTACAAAGAACATAGGCTGTTTCAAAAGAGCAAAATGATGATCAATCCTGATTAGGAGTAGCCCAGGGCCTGAGTCCCAGTCTGTCCTGAGGAGAGGGCAGTACGTGAGTAGAAGCCTGAACCATCAGGATAGAGCTAGGGTAGGAAGTTCTAGTCTCTATTTCCAGGGAAGATAAAAGCATTTCACATGCCAGTTAATCTTTAATCATAACTTTAATCTAAAATAAAAACGGGAGGGCACCTTGATGTCGGGTCTCAGATTCAAGTGTAGCAGTTGACGCTGCGTACGTAGTAAGGCTTGTTTGTCCTGGACCACTGAGTGTGCAGCTGACAAGCATCAGTGCGGACGCCGCAGCCCAGCTGCCGAGGATGGCTCAGCGGTGGGAGTGCTCCCTCCCACCCAGGGAGGCCTATACATGTCAGAGCATAACGAGCTGGGTCCTTGGGGCAAGTGCCGCGCTTGCCTTCCCGTTATAGGCAGGGCTGGCTGCCCCATGCCACCCCTGGATCTGACCAAGCGCTATTTGCCTTCTGTGACCCTTCTCCAACACCGCCTTCTCTTCCTCTTCCCCTTTGACTTGAGTGATTCTGGAAAGGGTTTCTCAGTCTTGGTACTTCTCGCCGATTCTGCCCTCAAGTCATGCTCACAGCAGTAGGATTGCCCATCCTGGGTGGAGCGGAAGGCAGTCCCATCTTGGTGTTCCTTGCAGAATGAGTTGGGGCACAGGTGGCAAAATGAGGTAGAAGGTTTGCCACATACATCACAGTGATGCCAAGGACATTCCCACTTCCCTGCAAAAAAATACACCATCAGCAAAGAGAAGTGGCAGAATCGGCATCAACGTTTTCAGGGCTGAGAGTGATTTTCTTGAGGGGTATGGACATTGAACCCCGAGGGCCTCAAGCATGCGTTCTAGCACTGAGTTAAAATCCACAGGGTATGTTTCCCAGGCTGACCTTGAACTAGCCATCCTCCTGCTTCAGCCTCAAGTTGGTGGGCAAATGGAAATACACCAGCATACCTAACTAAAAAATTTTAAAAATGGCTAGTCAAATACATGCAAATTACCACAACTGCATTTCAGTTGCCAGAGAGAAGCTAGCAGTTGGTGCTCAAAGATCAGGCAGGTCCCGAGTGTTGCAGACTACAGTCTACATGCCTGTCAGCTACAGCACCACACCAGACACCAAGGGCAGCTCACTGCTGCTGTTCCCTAGCAAATTCTACTGATGCCAACAGCTGCCCTCGACTTACCCTTTGTTGATACTGTTTTGAGACAGGGTTTCTCTGTGTAGCCCTGGCTGTCCTAGAACTAACTCACTCTGTAGACCAGGCTGGCCTCAAACTCAAGAGATCCACCTGCCTCTGCTTCCCAAGTGCTGGGATTAAAGGTGTGCATCAGCACACCCAGCTTAGGATTTAGGGGACAGTTTTATGCTTAGACATGAATCTCTAAAGATCTCTGTTAGGGTTGTAGATAATTGTCAAATTCAAATATATATATAAAACCGTTATTGGGTTTCTTGTCTTTGGATCAAGTGTTTACAGTTTTTCTTTTGAAATTCTAACTTTTTGTTCTAATGCTGTGACTACTGTTGAGTATGTAAGAGGAAAAGCCATTTTATTGTCTTCCAGGGAGCCAAATCTGTGGTTCCATCTTAAATAGCACCTGTTAGCTGTGTCATCTCTGGGGACAGTGCCAGGCCAGTCATGGTGAGGCTAATGCAGTGGAACCTATCTTCTTCAATAGATATTGGCACTAAGGGCCACTCAACATTGGGCTTTGGAAGCTACTGCCTGTTCCCATCCTGTGCTCCGGCTGGTTCCCTGGACTGGGGATATTTACCATCTGACCTTCCAATGACTGTGCAACTAGATAAGGCCCAATCAGTTAAGAGAGGCTGAGAAAGAATGGCAGGCAAGCATTGCCATGGGTACTGGGTACCTACCAAAGGGCCGCTTGCCCAAGCCCAGGCAGGACAGGTGGTAGGCCTTGGTGCAGAACTTCCGGTCACACAGCACCAGCTGCCCACCGTCACCACAGCGGAAGCACTCATCCTCTGACTGCCGCTTCCCTTCTCCCTTGGCCCTGCGTCTTCTGGTTTTCTTCTTGGCCTTTTTACCCTTTTCCTCTGAAGAAAGGGATGTAGAGGTCTAGAATAAAGAATTAAGCATGGTTCACTTAAAAGAACATAGACCGGAGCAGTTTTTCAAACAGGCAAACTACAAAGGTGCCCAAAAAGCAAAGTCCAGAGTGACATTCTAGATTCCTGGGGCATTAAAACATGGTGCTGAGCTCGAGGCTGTAGGCTCCATTGCTCACATCACAGAAGGGTGTGCCACCTACACAAAGCTGGTCATGGCCAATCCGATGGCCCACTATGCCTCGGGCAACTCCTGATAAAATAAAAACACAATATAGAGGCGCAATAATGCCACACTTGGGATCTGCTAACAGGACGTGTGGATAAATACACCTTGGCCAAAGTGGTGACCTGCTGGCCACTTTCAGCTAAGAATTCAGTTATGAGCAGAGCAGTCGTGATGGTTTGAGTAAAAGGGACCTCGTGCCAGGCGGCGGTGGCGCCCCTTTAACCCCAGCACTCGGGAGGCAGAGCCAGGCGGATCTCTGTGAGTTCGAGGCCAGCCTGGTCTACAGAGTGAGATCCAGGACAGGCACCAAAACTACACAGAGAAACCCTGTCTCGAAAAACCAAAAAAAAAAAAAAAAAAAAACCAACCTGACCTTGTAGGCCTACAGGGAGTGGCACTATTAGGAGGTGTGGCCTTGTTGGAGTGGGCATGATTTTGCTGGAGGAAGTGTTATTAGGGGTAGGCTTTGAGGTGTCAGATGCTCAAGCCACACAGATCCAGATGTAGAAAGAACTCTCAGCTACTCTCCAACACCATGTCTGCCTGCATGCCACCATGCTTCCTGCCATGACGATATCAAACCACTTCTGAACTATAACCCAGTCCCAATTAAATGTTTTCTCTTGTAAGAGTTGCCATGGGGGTCGGAGAGAGGCTCAGTGACTAAGAGCACTGACCGTTCTTCCAGGTCCTGAGTTCAATTCCCAGCAACCACATGGTGGCTCACAACCATCTGTAATAAGATCTGGCGCCCTCTTTTGGCCTGCAGGCATACATGCAGGCAGAACACTATACATAATAAAGGAATCTTTAAAAACAAAAAACAAAACAAAACAAAAAGTTGCCACGGTCATGGTGTCTTCAGAGCAATACAACCCTAACTAAAACAACAGGTGAGGGCAAACCATTGTCAAAGCAGCAGTCCTTCAGAAAGTATCTATAGGGTGTGCCCAGACACCAGCTCAGGATGGAGGTGCCTAGGATAGCCCTAGCCTTTGTTGCATACAAGGGGTGCCCCAGAATTCATGTCCTTCTGAGGACTTGGAACATGACTTTATTTTAAAATGGATATAATTATAATAAAACCACACCAGCACATCAAGCAAGCCTGACTTTTAAGCAGATTGAAAGGGACTGGTGGCCAAAGGTGTGACTCAGTGGGAGGGCACTTGGTTTAGTAGGTACGGGCCCTGGGCTCCATACACAGCAATGTGAACAGCAAAAGGTAGCAGGGCAATGGAGGCGGTGGTCAGGACAGACGCCACATGGCACCTGGGGTGTAGCAGCAGAATGCTGGGGTAAGGCTTCTACAACCCGAGGACACCACAGATCACTAGTCACCAACAGGTGGTGGAAAGAGGCCTGAAAGACTCTCAAAGAAACTTGGGTGCGAACGTGGTCCTGCCAACACTGACTTTACCTACCTGCCTTCAAGACTGAGTCCATGTTTCTGATGCTTAAGCCACACATCCTTTGATGGTTCACGGACAGTCCTGACAGGATTTACAGTAGTGAGCAAGTCTAACAAGCAGCCTGACAGAGGGCCTCACTGAGCCCCACCCACACACTGCAGGATCCTGCCCTTGTCACAGCGACAGGTCTACTGCTCACTAGAAAGCAATCTTCCTAGATGTCATGATGCCACCAGAGTTCTATATTTCAGCTTCACAGAAAGAAAGGAGCTGTGATGTCCTTACCTTTGGTCTGTCTCCAAGAAACCCACTACAATTGGAGGCTCCACACCGACAGACTGTCTTCTCATTGCCCAAACAATCGAGGTTATAGTTGAAAGTCAGCTCTGTCCCTAAAGGAGACACAATGCTACTTTAGAGGCCACTGTCCTCCCAAGGCAGTGAGTGAATGCTAAATTTCAAGAGTTAGTCTCAAGGAAATGTACCCCACCCCCTTCTGGCACACACTGGCATGACTCACATAGCTCATCAATTTGCTTTACAAAATAGATATCCAAAACAAAGCTTCCAAATCACTATCCTAGAGCCTTTCCAAACCCAGCCACACCAAATACCAGCCATTGCCTGCCTGTCCACATGGCACGAGAAACAAGTAGGACCCCAGTGAATTACCTGCAGGAATGTCACACACAGCAAACAGGCCAACTCGTGTGTCCCCATTCACTGTCCACTTCAGGGTCTCACAGTTGGGCTGGCAGCTGTGGTTCATGAATCGTGAATAATTCCCTTTAGGGCCAGCGTCAATTATTCGGTCCTACAGGATAAAAATCAAGGACATCTTTTTTTTTAATTTTTATTTTATTTATTTATTTATTCCTTTATTCATTCATTCATTCGTTTGTTTGTTTATTTGGTTTTTCAGGACAAGGTTTCTCTCTTGGTTATCCTGGAACTCACTCTGTAGACCAGGCTGGCCTCGAACTCAGAGATCCTCCTGCCTCTGCTGGGATTAAAGGTGTGCACCACTATGCCCAGCTGACATTTTATCTCTAAAGGGATTCTTCATGCTGTAGGTTTTATCAGGTGTTGCTTGTCTTACTGAAAACCTTGGTATTCTGTTGTCCACCTGGACCAGACATCCCTCAACCAGTCCAGAGTCTCTGGATTAAGAATGGAACCCGAGGAGAGACTGAGCCCAAGGGAGCAGTGGTGAAGACCGTAAGCTGGCACTTTTACCACCACCCCACCAACAAATAAGCTAGGAGAAATAACACGTGTCACAGACTTGGGAAGGGCAGCAAGAGCCTATACAAAACTAGCACTGCCAGACAACAGCAAACTCCATTAAGTTGATGCAAGCAGCATCAGCTCTTAAAGGGCAACGAAGGCCCAAGCACAGCACACTCAAGTCCCCAGGCTGGAAACAATGGAATGTATCCATGATGCCCATGCTATGCTGCCCTAAGAGGGACAGGCACAGGCTGACAGTTCTGAGATAGCAATCTGCAAAATCACAAATCCAAGCACACAATGGCCCTGGGAACTGACTCACTGAAATCCAAGTACCCAAGCACTGTGAGAAATAAGAACCACTTATGGCTCAGAGCAGGAGATGGGCAGGTGGGTACACAGCTATATCCTTTTCCCTGGAAAACTCTAGACCAAATATACAAATCAGTAGGATCTCTGCTCTTAAGTGGTTATTTCCGAGATGAGGGATGAGTTGGTACAAAATTAAGTGTCTGAATAGGGATGAATCTGTGCCAAGAGCACCCCTAGCTGCGCCTTGTGGACCACAGAGCACTTCAAGAGGCAACCACACTGGATGACTATACTTGCATCACCCAATAGGTGCTAACCTTGAAGGTTTCTCTTGATAGTAAACATGTGGGTCCCTTGAGAAACCTGCAAGGTGAGCACATATTGGGTGGTACAAGCATAAAAAGCCAAACTTGGTGGGTAGATGCCTGTACTCCTAGCCACTTGGGATGCTAGGGAAGGAGACCTCTTCAGCCCAGGACTCAGAATTCACCTCAGGAGAATAAAAGCAGAAACACTATCAGGATGTCACTCAGTGATCTGCTTTTTACTATACTAACACCCTAGCCAGTTCTGTCTTCCTGTTGTTACTGTTGTTGTTTTAAACTCCAATCTATCACTGAATTATATCTCAGCTGTATTTGTGTATTTATTAGCTGGTGAAATGGCTCACAAGATAAAGGTACTTGCAATCAAGACCATGACCTGAGCTTGAACCCTGGACCCCACACCATGGAAGGAAAGAACTGACTTCTGAAAGTTGTGTCTCTGACCTCCACAAGTGTGCCAGAGCATACACAATCTCCCACATGCACACAAAGTAAATACATGTTTTTAAAAGTGCACAATGTGTGTGACTGCAGGCACATGTATAAAGGTCAGGAACAATTTTTTAGAACTTAGTTCTCTTTGTCCAGCTTATTTTGAGGCAGGTTTTCTGTTTTCTAACACTGCACGTGTACTCCAGGCTAGCTGACTTGACAGCTTTCCAACTGAATTTTTTTAAAGACTTATTTTTATTTATGTGTTTGTTTTTCTCTGACTATACGTCACATGAGTGAGGTTACGAACAGAAGCCAGAATAGGGTGTTAGATCTGGAGCTGGGGTTACAGGCAACTGGGAGCTGCCTGATGTGGGTCCTATGGACTGAATTTAGGTCCTCCAGAACAACATTAAGGTGTGTGCATATGTGTGTACGTGCATGCAGAGGCCAGGTCAACCTTGGATGCTATTTCTCTAAAGTTTTCCGTCTTGTTTTTCTTTTTAATATTCACTTATTTACTTATTGATTTGTTGTGTGTGTCCTGTGTGGAGGCTGGAGGACAACTTTTTCAGGTTGGTGCTCTTCTTCCACCATGTAGTTCCTAGGGATCAAACTCAATACCTTTATCCAATGAGCCATCTTGCCTCACCACCACCAACAATTACCTTATTTTAAGACAGGTTCTTTCACTGGAATCTGGGGTTCACCAATTAGACTAGGCTGGCCAGCAAGCCAAGGGCCCTCCTGTCTCTACCTCCCGAGCTTTGGGACAGTAGGAGTGTGCTACCATGCTCAGCTTTTTATGTGAGTGCTAGGGGTCAAACTTGGGTTCTCATGCTCTGTGCAGCAAGTATTTCACCAATTAAAACATCTATGTAGCCTCAAATTCTTTTATTATTTTAAAGTATATCTAACATAAAAGCTTACTGGTTTTTTTTTTTTTTTTTTGGTTTTTCGAGACAGGGTTTCTCTGTGTAGCTTTGCGCCTTTCCTGGAGCTCACTTGGTAGCCCAGGCTGGCCTCGAACTCACAGAGATCCGCCTGGCTCTGCCTCCCAAGTGCTGGGATTAAAGGCGTGCGCCACCAACGCCCGGCTTACTGGGTTTTTTTTTAAAGTGTGTGTGTGGCTGGAGACTGAACCCAGGGCCTTGCACATGCTGGTAAGCACTCTACTACTGAGCCATATGCCCAACCACATCTTAACCACTTTTAAGTGTAAAATTATTGTTATAAATATATTTATAAGGGTACCCTCTTTAATCCTTCACTCTTTACATACCTGGGAAGGATCCTTATGCCTTACCTCTCAAATGCTGGAATTAGAGGTATGGGTCACCATCCTCAGCCCTCTGAGTTTTGTTTTGTTTTTTGTTTTTTGTTTTTTGTTTTTCAAGACAGGGTTTCTCTGTGTAGTTTTGGTGCCTGTCCTCGATCTTGCTCTGTAGACCAGGCTGGCCTCGAACTCACAGAGATCTGCCTGGCTCTGTCTCCTGAGTGCTGGGATTAAAGGCGTGCGCCACCACCGCCCCTGAGTTCTTTAAGTTATCTTTCAAGCCATGGTTTTAGACCAGGCATAGTAGCCTGTGTCTGTAATTTCCACACTTGAAGCAGGAGGATTCCAAGTTCAAGTCCCTTGAGCTATAAAGCTAGTTCAAAATCAGGGCTAGGGATGTAGCTCAGTGGTAGAGCACTTGTCTAGAATTTGCAGGGTTAGGTTTGATTCTCCAACATTTAAAACAAAAACAACAAAAGTTGTTTCAAAGTTTTTTGCCTAGAGAGCTACAGTCTTTTTTAGAAATTGGTTTAATTATTGTCCTGAATGGGCCGTTCTTTTCTATTCTTTTTAGGTCTTAAGATTTTTTCCCCCGACTGAAAACTAGACATTCAAATCTAATAATACAGTAGCTCTGGAAATCAGATTATTTCACCTCTTCTGGGCTTACTGAGTTTTGTTCTTCCTTCATTGTTAATGTTTTCCTTCTATTGTTCTTCTACGCTTTTTAAACAATAGAACATCTTTTACTGAGCCTGTGCATTCTCCAGGGCAGGCACGGTAATGAAAGTCTTAGGGAAAGGGGGGAAATGAAGTGGGGAAAAACGAGCAGCAGCCTCTTCAGCTATCACCACACAGGGTACCAGAGCATCTCTGGGGTTCAGTCAAGCACTTCCATCTATGGCAGTAGTACGTCTTGGTTTGTTCACTGCCCTCCAGAGTCCTAGCTTGCCAGCTTGCCCAGAAAACCAGAATGACCTCCTACAGAAGGCCCTCCATGAACCTGCTCACTGTTTATTTATTAATCCTGTGTCATGGCAGAGCCTGAAGAAGGACATGCTACTCACCTCTTAAGCTCTGGGGTCCACAACTTTTGCAACCAATTCTTTTAATTAAAAAAGAAAAAAATTTAACCAATTCTTTTAATTAAAAAAGAAAAAAATTTAACCAATTCTTTTAATTAAAAAAGAAAAAATTCAAGGGGGTGGGTGGAAAAGGCAGATTAGTGCATCCCCCCACCTATTAGTATTTTGCCATGTTCACTGTCTCCTGTTTTATTATGTGTGCACAGACACACATGTATAAGTACACACACCCACACCCCATCAATCCTTTCAGGACTAACTGCCAACATCTTGCTCCACCCCTGCAAACAGGCTTGCCTCCTTTCCCTCCTTCCCCTTCACCCCCTCAGCTTTCTGAGGTCAGTGATTACTGACCTCAAACTCAAGATCCTCCTGCCTCATTCTCCCAAGTGCTAGGATTATAGGCATGTATCATCATCCCTGGTTTGGGTATCTCCTATATCTTTTTTCCCCCCAATGTTTTAATCTTCTTGTCCTTCTGACAATGACCTCACTAAAGGGCCCAACCCCACAGCCTACAGCAAATGATAGGAGCCCAATACTACTGCACAGACTGAGTTTGAGAATGGTCAAGCTTCCCAAGGGACTGTTGCCTAGGGCCCTTGGAGCCATCCTATTTCTACAGGGGCCCTATATTCCCAGTTATCAGAATATCTGCTACTGCTCTATTCAAAATGCCTGAGCCATAGCCATTTTCTATCTTGTTTTCAAGCACTAGTATTAGTCATGTTTTTTAAAGAGAGCCCCACTTTTCTTCTGGGTTTTGAGCTTACTGGTCACAGAAGACACAAGAGTACCAGTATGATGTACTTTCTCTACCTAGGCCTAGTATTCTTCATTCTGAGAATACCAAAAACCTCTAGCAACTAGGTCCCAGCTGTTTAAAACTATGAATTACAAGAGCCTTAGGGAATGACACACACACCTCTAGTCCCACATATTTGGGAAGCTGAGGCAGGTGAGTGCTTGAACTCAGAAGTTTGAAGTGAGCCTGGGTAACACAGAGAGAAAGAGGGAGAACACAAGATTCATATGCAAATGGAGCAATGCATAGCCAAAACCTCTCTACAATGTAGTCCAGACAACATGCAATGCTCATGTCTATGCCTTTTTCTTTTTTTCCCCCTCTGACCTTAAGGAGAACCTTGGTATACTTCTTATGCTGTACTGGAAACACATAGCTCTTAGGATGCTCTATGCCAAGAGGCAGCTCCACATTCAGAAAAAAATTATGCAGAAGTTTTGGGGAAAGTTACTAAGGGGATGAAATGAGAATGTCACCAAAATACAAGGGCCAATTAATTCTACAGGTGATGAGCCCTCCAGGTTCATGTTCAAGACTTCAGGAATGAACAACAAAGACATACTTCCCATTACCTTGTCTATGGTGAGCATGTAAAAGTGAGTGATGTCATTCTCATGTGCATATTTGATTCTTGCCATACACTCCTCTTCATCAATCAGTTCACCAACATACTCATTAACAAATTCTCCCTGAAAATCAGAAGAATGTAATGACTGAGTACATACAAACCAATTCTCAAAATCAGGATCCATGACACCATCAATCAGTCTTGGATAACATGTTAATATCTCAGGGGTGTGGTTCCTAGAGGTCCTTCATTAAGTTCAAATTCAAGTATCTTATAAATGGAGATTATCAGTGGCAAATATATACAACATTCCAGATTGCTTTCTACAATGTCTTGCCTTAGAGAAGCGTGTCTGATAACCCACCATCTATGTAAGTAATAATTACATGCAGATTTCCAACAGGGAAGAGGTTATGAGAACTGAACAGGCAGGTTTTATAGCAAGCCTATATGAAGCAACAGCTGAGGTAACCAAGGAGTAAGGCTGGAAAAGAGTGATCTCAGCAATCTTTTTTTAATTTTTGTTTTGTTTTTGGAGACAGGGTTTCTCTGTGTAGCTCTGGCTGTCCTGGAACTCATTCTGTAGATCAGGCTGGCCTCACAGAGATCTGCCTGCCTCTGCTTCCCAAGTACTGGGACTAAAGGTATGCCCCAACCCCTGGCTGAAATCTTTTAGAAAAGAGAAAGGGAAAGGGGAAGGCCTTGGGTCTGAGACCTTGGGTCTGAGACTACTGGTCATGACAAAGCACATCAGGGCCAGGCTGTGATAAGGTAAGCAAGCAATTCCCACTTGTGTCTCTACAATGGGGATATACTGGTGCACGTGTTCAGAGTTTCACTGTGCAGCCCTGCCTGGCCTGGAACTCACTATGTAGACCAGGCTGGCCTTAAAGTCAGAGAGATCCACCTGCCTCTGCCATGTACCAGGTACATACAATCATACCTGGCTTACAACATTTAATTATAATAATTAAATTTGAACACTGTTTCAAAATGCTTTACACACACACACACACACACACACACACACACACACACACACACACACCCCAAAACAAAAAAAAAAAAAACAAAAAAAAAAAAACCCACACAGTAAGTGATGAGCCCTTAATTCCTACAAGTGGGAAGAAAGGGCTAGTGAGATGATTCCTTAGGTAAAAGTACTTGCCACTGAGTCTGAGGACACGAGTTCAGTCCCTGGGACCCACATGGAAGGAGAGATCTGACTCTTGAAACTTGTCATCTGATCTCCACACACTTGCCAGGCCAGGCAATGCACACACAAACCTACACTTAAGAATCACTACACAGGGGCTGGAGAGATGGCACAAAGGTTAATAGCACTGATTGATCTTCCAGAGGTCCTGAGTTCAATTCCCAGCAACCACATGGTGGCTCACAACCATCTTTAGTGAGATCTGGCATGTAGGTGTACATGTAAGCAGAACACTGTATGCATAATAAATAAACCTTTTTAAAAAAAAGACAAAAAGAATCACTACACAGTACAAAAAGCAGGGGACATTTCACATACCTTTCTGATGTCCCTTTTGGCAACCAGGCCCCACCCTTTGCCATCTGTCTTGATAATCTTGGTCTCGGGGTACTGGCGCTTAGTGAAGCACTGGTTCTGGCAGTACTCCCCTGCAGGACACACCTGCGGGTGGCACTCAAACATCAGCATCCTGTTTAGACACTCAGAGTCAGAACCACAGGGGTTCTCATCTGTAGGCTTACAGTTACACTTTGGGATTTCGGAAATGTCAGCTGTATAGATCTGGACTTTACCATACGGCTTATTCACCTGTAAGGAAAAAGCAAGTTGTCTTGACTCTACTTTGTAACCAGAGAGCCCTGGATCCCTGTACACTCATGCTGCCCCTTCAAGGGCCCACATTGGACACATGCATTCCAGTCATCATCACAGGGCCCACAGAGATAGTTTCTGACAGACCTCTTAACAGTCATAACCTGGGATTGAGAAATCTGTAACCCAAGAACCACTTCCAAACCACTCCGTTGAGAAGACACACATACATACAAATGTACACATAATCCTGACATGACTATCACCTTAATATGCTTGTATGGTGGAGGCTTTCTCTCACTCTCCTGGGTTTCTCGGGCTTCCCGCTGAAGTTTGATTTCATTAAAACGAGCTTCAGCTTCTTGCAATGCTAAAAAGCCAACAGAATATGAGAAATATATTTCAGTAAATAAATACATCGACCTCCATATTCAGTGCTAAGTACTGTTGGTGGTTTTCTTGAAGCTAAGCGGCTTCTGTAAAAGGCAGGTGCCTGCCTCCCCAGTGACTAAACACTAAGAGCCAATTTGTGCCAGCTAAGCACAAAGCCCGGCAGCTGTGTTTTTCTGTCAGGCACTACCCATTCTCCATACTATTATTCATTCTTTCTCAGTCCTCTGGAAGGCCCCAATGTTGAGGCATTAAGGAAGAGGACAGGCTGCTGTTGCTTGCTATCCGCTCTATAAACTCTCATCAGCAAGGAGCCAATAGCTCTCAAGGCATAGATTTTCATCTACCATGGCAAATCCCATCAGCAGTGACAGAGCTTGTACTCCCTGCATAAATCATGTAAGCACTCCAAATTTTTCCTACTGTCCGCACTCACTGCATCCAGAGAAAATGCTGATTCTTCTTATACAACATCACACTTTTATCTCTTGTCTCCTTCCTGTCCAAGTCATTATCTAGCTTAACTACACTTACTACACTATCTCCCAGACTGTGGAATCAGACATAGCATTCGTCCGATCTACCCACCCTGACTGATACTGTGTAAGGTACCCAAAGTTCTACTGTGTCTGCTGAAGAAGGAATTAGCAGCAGAGAGCTAGAACTTAAGGTTCCAATCATGGGAAATCATCTCCAGAGCTGCCACACAAAAGGCCAGGTATGGAAAATACTTATAATTAGTTCTAAACATATTATCTTTAAAAAAAAGCTTTATTTCTCTTATTTTTTTGTTTTCGGAGACAGGGTTTCTCTATGTAGCCCTGGCTGTCCTGGGACACACTCTCTAAACCAGGCTGGCCGCAAATTCAGAGAGATATGTCTGCCTCTGCCTCCCAAAAGCTGGGATTAAAGGTGTGCACCACTACTGTCTGTCAAAAAAGCTTTATTTCATGTTAATAAAATTAATTATATGCTAATATAAAAGCTATTAAATAGCATAGGTATACGCCAATGAATACATCAGCCTACAAATTTCCTTTCTTCTAGTACAGAAGTAGAGATAGAATTTTTAGTCTAGGAATTTTTAAAAAGATCAAATTTCAAAAGAACAGAAATTAGGATTAACAAGCCATAAGACAGTGTCATCTATGCTCCACTGGGAAATCTCCATACCGTTCTTGAAGACTCTTCCGATCCCTCTGACCCCCTGGTAGCGGCTGCCCCGGTCCCCCTCCATGTATGGGAATACTCGTGCCTGATGCGTCCAGTAATAATCTTTAGACCCAAAGAAAAACACAGGGAATTCTCCAATCTCGTGCTTCATTTTCTGAATATTTGGGGGAACATTTTTGGGATGGCAAACTTCTGCCGGCCACCATCTATTATAAATATTAAAAACAGGATTCACAGATTCTTCAGAGTGACACAATTTCCAATACTTAGTGTAAAGTAAAGCAAACACACTTAAGTAAATACAGACATGAACGCAGAGACTTTTATTTCATACCTGTAGTTCCCAAGTTTGACCCAAATGATGTCTTGAAAGTGTAGCTTCTTCCCAGCCCGGCAGTCATTGCAGAACCAGCTGCCATCAGGCATATCAATATTCAGGCAATCAGGGTGAAAGGCTGCTGGGCAGGCCTCACAGCACAGGAGACTTCCCCCTACAAGAGAACAGGCCAGCCTGAGCTTGTCTCACCAGGTCAGTCTAGGTCCTCTGTCTCATCTCTGTAACTGACACAAACCTGAAGGAAGCAGGAGTGTCAGTATGTCAATCCATGAGTCACCACTCAATGGTATGTACCACTTTACCCAAGTCATCTCCTGAGTCTATATGGTTCACTCAGTTTAGAGGGCTGAGGCGACACCTGCAGCACCAGCTGAGCTGTGTGTGGAGCAGCACACACGGCAGAAGCCATCCTTACCTTTGGAGCACACGAAGCACCAACTCACATTGACGTGGGTGTGGTGCCGCTTCCCCTTCCGAGCAGTGAAGTGGCCAGTGCAGATTATGCTGTTAGAAGCAATCACTGAACATCCTGCGGCCAGACAGGCATCCCCTCCGTGATAGGCAACGGGGCAGCGGACACATCGCATCATTTTACCTAAAGAAAATAAACTCCCTGAAGACCACAAATACTGTTGACTCCCATGACAAAGTCTCAGAAAGTTAAAGGCATGTGCCACCACTGCCCAACCAACCAGCATTTCTTAACCTGGGCTGCTAGCATTTGGGATTTGTGAGAGCTTCTGCTGGGTACCCTTCCTAGTAAATGTTGATAGCATATTCCCCCTAAATATTGTTAAATGTATCTTGTCAGAGAAGCCTGTGACAAGGATACAGTACCTCTCCAATGCCACACAGCTACCCTTATCTTCCACATATGTAATTTGATTTGAAATATTTCCCAGTTGAGAAGGAAGCTCAGTGGTAAAGCAGTTGCCTAGCATGTGGGGCCCAGGGTTCCACCTCTTATATTACAAACAGAAGTTTCCCTTATATATGAAGTGCCTTTAAAAATGAGCAAAGAGGCCAGGTGGTAGTGGCACATGCCTTTAATCCCAGCACTCAGGAGGCAGAGGCAGGAGGATCTCTGTAAGTTCGAGGCCAGCCTGTGCTACAGAGTGAGTTCCAGGACAGGAACCAAAACTACACAGAGAAACCCTGTCTCAAAAAAGAGCCAAGGGAATCCAGGTAGTATCCTTGGTTGAAAAAAATCAAGAATCAAAGTGCTGATATGAAAAGAATGGAATGGGGGCAAGCCTTATGTTATAGGAACAAAACAAAAAACCCCAAAAACTTCTTGACTTATGAGTCAAGCAGAAAAACAGGAGGTGATGGAGACCATCAGAGTTCATAACCTCCAGTGACACCTGTCTGGCATCAATGGTCATCTTCAGAAGCATCTAGACATTGTGAGTGAACCCACATCCAAACTGTAAGGACACATCTATCTGTACCTTTTGATGGCCGTGGATTTGAAGGGTTTGAAGCATGGCAGCTCACACAGCTGTGGAGAGGGCAGCGAAAGCCTCGGTTCTCAAACACAGTGAGAGGGTATTTTTTTACACAAGCTTCGTGGTAAAACTTTCCACACTGAGTTACCACACAGCGCTTCACCTCCATCTTGCTTTCTTTACACACGAAGCATGAATGAATCCCTAACAAGTGGTGAGAGAAAGGGGTGATAGAAAGGTGCAGAGAACAAAAGTTAGACTGAAGCTCTGAGTGACTAGAACTAAGCACATTTTCTGGAGCAGCCTGTGTTGCTGACTAGTCTAAGCCTTCCTCAGAACAAAGCCCAGTCGTCTGAGCTGCCATCTGAGCTGCAGGAAATACAGGAAAGCCTGTCTTCTTCCTGGCCCACTCACCAGTGCAGCAAAGACTTGCTATGGCTGCAGAAGACTGACATCTGAAGGCTGCTGCTGGGCTGTCAGGCAGCTTGACCCTTCCTGGGCCTAGTTAGCAGGGCCAGGGCCGTTGTGAGGCCAACCTTCTTCCCATGTGATCCTAGTCTGTAGGACAAATCCTGAGGCACTAGAGTGGGGTGGGGCAAAAGCTTTAGCCCCTCAGTTAAGTTCTTGCTGTCAAAAATAAAGCTAAGAATGACATCTAGTCTTTGTAATGAACTGAGCATCCTATAAATACCAGTGCTCTGTAACCGACTACTAGTTAGGCAGGACTGTTTAGAAGTGTAATGCTCCATAACCACGACCTATAGAGCAAGATTTGTGCTAGCCCCACAGGAAGGGTTTGGAAAAGTACACAGCCTCTTATCCCTCACTCCACCAGTTACTGTATCCTGAAGGACTTGCCCAGTGATGCTGTCATTCAAGTGGAAGAGCTTAGAAGCATAAAATCTTTGCACCTGTGTGTGTGGGACTTGTTCTCTGTCAAATGTCTCAAATACAACTTGAGGAAGCACAGAAAAAGGGACAAGCAGCACTGACCTCCACACACAATCCCCCAGCTTCAGAAGTTGGAACTTACCTGAGGCACACTCAGTGCAGGTGAATCTTCCTTCTGGTCTTCTGGAAAGTCCAAGGCAGGCTAGATGGAATGCTCCACAACAGGGGCCCTCACACAACAAGAGGCTGCCTGTCTTCTCACACAACTGTGGGGAACAGAGCGGGGCATGAACCTACACTCAGGAAGAGCCCTTTCAGTATTCTCACCACGTGGGGCAATTTGACTCCATCTCTGGCATGCACACAGTGAAATGCCTAGCAGGATCAGAGACTTCAGCCAGGTCAAGTTACACAAACATGTTAGTTCCTCAGCACAGGCTAAGGAAAACAAAAGATCAAAACCTTGAAGGATACATTCAGGATGTTTCAGATCAGATATGAATGTCAAAAACCAAAAACCCATGGCATATTTTTACCATAAACCAGCCATCCTTCTACAGATGGCAGCGATGGAGCTGACGGTCAGCCATTGTGCAACTCTGGACCAATCAGCAGTCTCCCATGGATACTGACACTGACCGCACCTCACAATGGTGCAGGGACTAAGGCGCAGAAAGGTGAGTAGCTTTCTTAAGATCACCAACCCAGCATCCAGCACAGGTAGGACACTGACCCGGGCAATACCACTGTAGGGCTATGGGTTTAGTCATACCAGCCCAGCCCATGACTGGCCTACCTAGTGAACTAAGTAAGCAGCCAAGGGCACCACATCACCCTAGCACCTTACCTCTTACAGTACACATTCCCAAGTACTACTTCTAACTGCCATATGTATACTTGTGCTGTACATGAAACACATCACACCTGAGAATGAATAATGTCAACTGAGACAACCTAATACCAGAATTCTCCTGGTGGCCTAATCCTTCCAAAGAGGTATCTATGAGCAGTAATGGAGCAAAAGAGAAGTCTGGAAGAAAAGAGGATGCAGGAAACTCACTCTGCTCTTCTGAGACTTCAGGAGAAGCCCTCACCAACATAGCAGACACCACCTAGCCCTCACCTGACACACGTACTCCTTTTTGGCAGCTACTCCTTTTTCAGACTTTTTAGATGAGACGGATGCTTCGGTCTGTGTTTCATCTGCACTTTCATACGGAGACTCTGAGGGCTCATCTCCTGGGCTGTCTGAGACCTGGAGATGAAGGAGGTGGACGACAGTTCACTAGCCACAGAAAACAGGTGGCCACATCCTTTGGACACAGCCCACTTCCTGCCCTATGCCCAATGATGTGGTGTAGATACACACTACCACTGGCTTGGAAGTAATAAAACTTGTAAAAGCCATATAGCAAACTCAGATGTGGACCTTATTCTACTCAATATTTAATATACATATGTATATAAGACATATTCCTTTAAATAAAGCAACTTATAAAAATCCAATTATCTCTGAGTAAACAAAGATGAGCTCTGGGATCAATACTCTTGTGCTTTCTTACCCAATGTCTTCAGACCCAAATACCACATGAGTTTAAAAAAAAAAAAAAAAAAACCAACAAAGTGAAGTCACAAAAAAAGACTTCACAGAAGCTGCTTCTCACTCTGTTGAGGATACTGTGCTCTTCCAGAAGCATGCTGCTCCCCTGGAACTGATTCAAGAGTCAGGAGTCACTGACGTGCATTGCAGCCTGAGTGTCTTGTCTACCCTCTCACTGCTAACTGGTCACAGCTCATCTGCTCAGCCCCACAGAAAGGCAAGGAGCAATTTCTGCCTGCCTTGTGAACACTGGACTCTGAGGAAAAGACTTGGGAGAAATACAGTATGTGTGCAGAGGAAAGCACCTATTTTACTGGCTTCCCTCCACTGAACAGAGACTAGTATCCAGCTACAACCTCACCCTTGCTGCATGGAGCATCCTGTCCTTGTCTGACAAGTACTAGCAATAAATGTTTAAATGGGTAAAACAGAAAAACCTTTCATCCTTCAAATTCAAGTGCTTAAATTTGGGGGGTGGGGTGGGTTAAGTGATCTTAGTGTTGAAAATTGAATTTTGGAGATAAAACAAAGCAAAAAGTGTATTAACTATGTTTCTTATTTACCTCAATAATCACACGTAATTATGTTATAGGCTTGCTATTTGCCAATTAACACAAACCTAGATATTATAATTAGGCCACATTAAAAAACAGAAACAAGCCAGGCAGTAGTGGCACATGCCTTTAATCCCAGTACTTAAGTCAGAGGCAGGCAGATCTCAGTGAGTTTGAGGCCAGTAGAGCAAATTCCATTATAGCCAGGGTTATACAAAGAAACCCTGTTGAAAAACAAAAAAAAACAAAAACAAAAACAAAAAACAAAAAACAAACAAACAACCTCACCAGGGACTCTGGCCCAGATTCTGCAGGCTTACTAATGAGCTTTTACCAGATTTAGCTCATCGAAATTATTGGGAGCAATAAGAGGGGGGGAAAAAAACCCAGGTATTTTTCTGATTTGAATCTATGTTAACATGGAGTAAATGAACAAGGATTCCTGTGGCTCTGATGGTCCACTGTAACAAGGGACAGGCTTTGTGTGATCCCCCCTTCTAGTCTCACTAGACACATCTAGCAACTAGAACGTAATGGGGGGAGGCCTTTCTACTCAATTCTCTCACCTTGTGCAGGAAGATGGATATAGCATGAAGAACACTAGATTAGTGTCACATCCTAAGGTCTGTCACCAGGAGGCTGACTATTTGGAACTACAGGGCCCATTGCCAATCCCTCTCCCATCAGCTCACCTCCCACTTCTTTCACATCAACATCCAGAAAGAGGTAATGTGAAATGATCTGATCAAACTCCAAATTTAATACGTCCATCAGATATGGGGATCACAGGTAGGATCTGAGCACTTCTGAGACTGGAGTGAGTATTAGGGAAGCCCAGGACCTTAGGAATCAGTAGCCACATAGCTTGGCCTGGCTCAGAGAGCAGCTCCCATAGCCACACAAGGCTGACCCATCTGACTGACGCAGGAATGAGACCCAAAGGATGTTTAGCACAGCATCCATGGAAGAGAACCCATCCTCCAATCACCAACCCACTTTTTCCCACTGTGTGGATGAAGCAAATTTAAAAACTATAAAGAGAAAGGAATGGAAAGAAAGACAGAAAACACAAACCAGTCCTGGGTCAGAGGAAGGAACAGCACCTTTTATTTAAGATTTACAGAAAGTTAGCACGTTTCCACTTGGAGATATTTCCTAAATTAACAAAGTCTGTTTGAGGAAATAAACACTGAATACATATTTTGAATGGAAATATAAATGTTAACGACACACATAAGGCTCGTTTCCTGATTGGGTCTGTTATCCACATACAGAATATAGACCTTACAATATCACAGTCCATGACAGATTGTAGAAGGTCCACCTTCACCCACCACATCCTCCCCCACAAATGGACGAACCCCTACCCAGTCAAGAGGGTCCCTCAGCTCTCTGCTCAGCAAACCACCTGCAAGCAGAGCCAAGTGTGCGCCTCACTCCAGCTGCAGGCTCCACCTCCATGTGTACCAGGTGACAGCTTACTTGGAGATGCCATTTGTGGAAGTGACATATCACCTGTATGGTCCCAACACAGTCCCAGATCTCAGTCTACGACATCTATGATCTATTCAATATCCAACAGGATGTATTTGAAAAAAGAAAAATGAAGTGACTGATGAGACACAGACTGTCAAGAATTTTCCTGTGGCTTCCTGTGTCCACCAAGGTCATGCCTGTGGTACTGATTTCCAAGGAGCTTAGCTCCTGACTTTCCAAAGTTTTCTTGAGTCTGAAAATACTTCTCCACTCTCTACTCAGTAAGTGATAGTACTGAGTTGCCTACCTGCCTTAGACACACATTCCTTCACAGACAGGAAATGTAGTCTCCTTCATCTATTACAGGGACTTTCAAGATGGCATTACCAAACATCATGTGACCCAGTAGACATCTTCCAACCCACTGCCAGGAGCTATGTGGCCATCAGGAAAGCTTAATGAGTGTAACTGGGGTTTACCCCACTGTGGCCACAAAGTAGACCCCTGCCCTTCTGTGGGCTGATACACATTGAGTTTTTAATTTTTTTTTTTTTTTGACAAAACAATTCCCTTCACAAGTTGAATACTACATCATTTTAAAATACAATTACAGACCTTGAACAATAAATATCTCTATAACCAACATTATTTTCATGTTTAAGTTATGCTTTCATAAAGGAAGAAGCGTAGAAGTGTGTTCACAGACTTTTAGATTTACAAATGGTAAGAATCCTGTGCTCAGCAGATATAATGGTCTAAAATTAAAAGACTGATCTCACGCAGGGCTTCCAGTTAACATCACAGTGAAGTATTAAGAGTGGAATTAAGACAATTTGAAGTTAAGACAACCATTCTAAAATCCTAGAATCCAAAATAATTTTTATTAAAGTTTATACAGACTAGAATTCTCCTAGCTACTCCTACTTTAAAGCCAGGTATGAGTTACTGAGAACATGAAAGAGGAAAAAAAATAAAAAATAAAAAAACAAAAAAACCTTTAGTCCACAGAATGTCATTGTGCTTCATATTCATCTAATCTATGCCAGCTTCTATACAGTTAGCCTAAGAGGACAGCCAAGACTGAGAGCTGTAGCCAGTCAGCCACACAGTTACTGCTCCCATAAAGGCCTGCCCTTACCCAAGGTTAAGTGGTCTCTAAATGTTCTATTGACTCAACCATGTCGAGGCTGTGCAGGGACCTGGTCCAGCCAGCTGCAGCAACAGGCCATGTGTCCTCACCTGGAAGGCTTGAGAACAAGAACCACCAGCCTACCTGCCTTCTAAGCTCATATGACTGGCAATGTTCCTGTACCAAGACTAGGACTCCACCTGATCCCAGTTGTTTTTTTTAAAAGAAGAGTACCCCTGGAATGCTAGCAGGTTCAAAATATTGCCAGGGTTATTATGTTAAAAGCTGAACAACTACACAGGCTAGAGAAAAATTATAAATGTGGATGTACACACAGGACTCTGACAAAATGTCAGGTTGCTGGACGGACACCCTTGCTAGTCAAGTCCCAGAAGAGTATGTCCCTTACCCTTCCTGTACAAGGAAAAATGCAAATACACTATTCTGTGTACTAAGGATGACCATTTTCCATCACTGGCAGGAAAGTTAGTGAAAACAATCCTAATATTCTAGCAATAAAAACAGTACCTAAAAGGAACAAAATCAATTTCAATCACCAAAAATGCTAAGATATACAGGAATCGATGTTTCTTAAAACAAAAATAAAACCCAGAAAGCTTTCTAAGTCAGCGTCAGTAAGAAGCACTAAAAGCTCTGAAAGCATGTTAGGAAAGCCCTTCTACTTTTCTCTAGCAAAAGACAATTTGGATTTTATCTCCTCAAAGAAAAATAGCAGTCCTTGGTAATTAAATTTTTCAAAACCTGGGATAATGGATTTATTGACAATAAAATAAGGTGCTGTACATTTAACAATCCAAAGGACCCTTCAAGCAACCTACGTTTGAATGTGTGTAAGACATATGGTACCTTAGAATCAGTGACAGAGAAAGAAAGCAAATTTACTAAGTGTTAATGACCCTATGGTTCACCTGCCACTGGACAAACATTTCCTAAAGGGAGCCATGACCTCATGGGGCATCTCAGGCCCATATAAAGCAACTGAGGCCAACAAGGAACCGCTCACTAAGGGTTCCTCTTTCTGTTCAAGTGGGCTGAGTAAGCTAGGAGCTTATATAGAATACACACCAATACTGAAGGACAGACAGAACAAAATTCAGTTCTGGCCCTCACTCCAGGCAAAGAGACCCTTTCTCAGGAGCACTCTTTAATCATTTAAGTTTTACATAAACACAGGCATCAATTTTTGTTTGAGAAATGAGATGTTTATCTTTTTATTTCCTTCTTTATATGGTATTTCTATATTTCTGTTACAGACCTTAATGGGTTACCAGTAACCTATTCATCTAGCCAGCCTACAGGCTCCAGACACAACCATGGGATGAGTGCATGGAGTCACAGACATGTTGTTGCCAGGTGAGGTTTTGTTGTTTTTTTCTTACTAGTCTTGTGACATGCTCTATCATTAATGAAAAGGCCCTGTCCCTCATCTGCCTTCCAGCTCCAGAGAACTCTGTTTTTAAGTTTTCTGGTGCTTTTGCGTGAACTATCTCAAGTAATTCCAGAATTAGATATACCTTGGCTGAGAGACCAACTTAAGAAGCCCTCCACCCATGTCAGAAGCAGGCTGTTCTACACCTCTTCAGAGGTAGTGGATGGGATGGATGCCCTCATGCATGAAGCAGGGACCCTTTCCTCTTAGATCCTATGATATTTTACTTCCTTGTCATGCTTAGATTTCTGGTTGGTTTTCAGGACATCCTCTTAAAAACATTGGAGTTGTTTTGTGTTGGGAAACACAGATGTAAATAGATATCGATACTAAACAAAGTTTTGAGCTACAACTACACTTAAAGGCATTGTGACCAAAGGACAACATTCACTTTTCATGAGGAAAAGCCGCCAGGAAGGCAGAAGTCCGTCTGGAGCAGAGGGGCTGACTGAGGAGCACCTGAAGGACCTGGCTGCTGGGCACAGGCCTCTATCCAGCACGTGGACTCCCTGGTGTGCTGCTCTGTGCAACAGACAACTTGCACTGTTAGAACAGCTGCAATCCAAACCTTTGTACATTCATTCAAGTCTTCGTCTCTTTTGAATCAGAGTTTTATACAGAAAGCTACCTCCCCTTCCCAGGCAAACATTGTATACAAACAATGGTTTGAAGCCAAATAGGATCAAATGGTATTAATTCTCTGTATGGCAGAAGCAAAACTCAACAGTGGGCAGCTCACAAGACCTAAGGCTAGAGAGGTAGCATTGCTTTTTTGACATTTTTATAAAAAATGAAGGAATTCCATGTTAAATCTGTAATGTAACAAATTTGTTACATTTTTTTGTACTCTCAGCAGACAAGTATTCCTTCTTGATAGTCACCTCTTTCCTACTCACTCACCTCTTTTAGAAGAGGTCAGCCAAGAGCTGACATGGAACTCTGCTTATTTACTCTAAGACGACTGCTGGTCTCTGGGGCAGGAAAATCCTACATGGAGGACTATCACTCCATCCTCACTGCAGCATGCTAAGGACCTGCCCCCAGGTGGGCTATGTCTTCCCCAGTTGAAGAATATTCCATCATCCCCACCCTTGTTTGCCTCATCCTCTCTGAATTCAGCAGGTACTAACTGTGCCACACTGCAGACATCACCACTAGTTCTGAAGTCCTCACTCCCCAGCACAGAGCAAAATGCGTGTCCTCTGACTGATTCCTGCTGTATCTGCACATAGCTGCTTCCAGGGCACCCACTCAAAATTTATCATGCTCTAATTTCAAATGAAATCCCTTCACTTCTGCCCAAGACCTTTTCAGTGTTGTGTCTTTACTTTTGAGAAATCACTTCTTGAACCAGGGCCATTTCTACACCATCCTATTTCTTCATACTTTTTAATTTTGTGATTTATATTTAAAAAAAATTAATTTACCTGAGATCTTTCATGTCCTTTAAGAACAGTACAACTTAGAATGCTCACATTTGAGCAGAGCCAGCTGAGTGACCTACCAGACCACAACCTCACAGTCTAATACCCTACTGTGTCACACAAACAGAGCTAGGGTTCTGCTACTCCTGGATTTATTTTATCCACACATGCATGATGCAGTCAAGAGGATCATTTTTCATGCCAAAGAAAAATTTATACTTTTGGATAAAAATGGAATGATGGTGATTTTATTATTTTATTGTAATAACCATTACTGTCACAATAGTGAACCACTGAGTCCTTGTAAGGTGCCAGGCACTCTACGTGTTTTACATGCGTTACATTACTTAATGGTTTGGAACAAAAGTATTTCTCAGAAACTTTCATCACAGGTCCAACACTGAGGTGTCTGTGTGCAACGGCCTGGGCACCACTCACACACCCCGTGCACAGCACAAGCTCTGCTTCTTGAGCTGAGGGCAAGTGGAGCCTTTCCTCCCATGCAAACATGCGGGCACCTGGGTATGCCCCAGCTGGGCATCCAGAACCACAACATTTAAAACATGATGCTGATGTTTTACAAAAGCAACTGATGATGTGGTTGTTGTAAATAACCTGATTATGGTGTCTTCTAGATATCAGTGACTGGATCAATAGTTGAATGGTTCACAATGATACTGTAAATGGCATTTTTCCCTAAAAATCTACTGTGTCTAGTGTCATAGTAAAACTGTCAGGTAAAAAAGGACAGAATCAAAACTCTTCCTGCCTTTTATGTGGGAAACTGGTTTAATATCTACAATACTGAATACATTTCATTGGCAATGAAAATAGTTGACAAAGGACCCCTTAAAGTGTCCTGCTTGTTCGTTCTTATTGATAGTGAACAGATGCTGACATTTTTCCTTAAAAATTCAGTAAATTATGAATTAGAGGAAAAAATGAGCATTAACAGGATAACCTCTTCAATATGGTGCCATTGTCACAGCTCTGGGATAGCCTTAATTGGAAGGCCTCCTCCTCAACTTGAACTTCAGATTGATCTTTAGAATATGAATGTGTTTCTATTATGAGATGAATGTGATTGATTAAATGGCCTTGATTGGGTATCTTACCTTGGTCTTAAAATTTGTTATCTGTTTTCTTCATTGTATGTGTTTATTAATACCAGTAAAAACAGATTATCACACATCTTCCATAAAATGATTGTGATAGAAATGTCACTTAGTGTATACGATGATGCACCACCTGCAGCAGACATCTTGGGATATTACATCATTCTAAGTGCAGTACAGGGCGGCTGAATTCAAGTCCAACTTGACTGATGTGGGCTCCCATAAAAGCTGTTACCAGTGAAGGCGAAAAAAATAAGAATTTGCTCTACTAAGGGAACAAAAAATGAAGTTACAAAACACTTAAATCACATCAATTCCTTCACAGGCCTTTGTCATGCAAGTGTGCAATTTTAATCTCTTCATTGGGGTGATGTAATATCATGTAATTAATAATTATTCCAATATAAATTTATCACACATTTTTAAAGAACTTAAACTACAACATGACCTAAAATGTCTTGAAATACCAACCCTACATAACTCTCTTTCAATCAAGTGTGTAAAGGGAGGGAAATATAAACATGCAAAACATGACTGTCCTAAAGTGAAGAGGCAGTCAGATCTCCAAACATAATTTTCACATCAGAACCAGACTCAACAGTCTCCATAGCCTTTCATAACACTAATGCTTTGTTCATGTGATAGCAGGCACTCAGCACTGTAGACCTGTAAACATTCACTGTGAGGGTCAGTAATGCTGATGCATACTGGACAACTCTACTTGTTCATCTAAAGATTTTAAATTAATAGTGCAACTCTATAAGCTATAAAGAATATTCACATAAGCCACACAAGTAGTCCAATAGAGAAGGCCTAGGATTTAAATTATTTTATATAAGGAATATAATGTATAATGTTAGATTTATGTTATTACCTTCAAAATGTAAGAAGGGATTTGAATTTAATGCATTGCCTATATAATATAAATGTACTTAAATCATCTATTAACCTCTGATGTTGCAACTAAGTCTTATTACAAAATGCTTCTTCATCTTAGTCCTTCCAGGTTCAGACCACTGAGTCAGAGATGGCAGCAGCTGCTGTTCTCTGTTCCACCCTCACCGTCTTCACCTTCAGTACCCAATACTGATGATCAAGAATGACAGACACAAGTTCAGTAATTCAATATTTCTCTCTCTCTCTCCTTTCTGACAACAGCATATGTAAAGTATCAACTGGATGACTAGACCAAAATATGAAGCAAGAAAAAAATCATTTAAAATTTTTACAAGGCTGTAATGTAACATAGTGGTAGAACACTTGCCTGGATTCACAAATGCCTGGGTTCCAACTCCACCACTTAAAAAAAAAATCATAAATGAAAATTCTAACTTAAATGCCTAAATGAAAGGGTTTCTAGAACAGAAACCTTCCATTTTTAATGTGAGTATCTGGAACTTTAGACCATCTTTATTTAATTTTCTAGACTGCTACTCTAAATGTTGACAAGAGAGCAAAATGGAAAATAATTTGTATAACACTAGTCTTTTTGTATTAGTAACATTTTAGATAGAAGCTCAGCAACAAATTGAATGTACACATTTATACGAAATGCTTAGTTTTCTACACATAACAACGATCACCAAGCCCCAGTCCTGTGAATATATGAACACTTGAGAGTATGACTGAGCAGGTCTGTGACTAAGATCCTACTAAAGAAATAGTCTAGATTTACACCACACTTTCAGGTTCAGAGCAGTGAGCAACAGAATTCTCAAGGGTGTTCCACTGGCCACCAAGGTCCCTGATCATCATGCAATGGAAAGCCCAGCCCTCCACTAATGGGAAGAAACAGCAAAGACACATCCAATCCTACTAGGGACCAAAGCAGAGGCCAGGCCAGAAGTGCTGCCTTTGATCCAAAAGGATAAAGGAGCCTGTTTAGTTCCCACCTCACTATCCTTTTCCATGAAGACCAAGGTTATCAACTCCTTAAAAATATTGTGAAAATAAATCTCCAGTCTATAATAAAAAAAAAAAACAGAATTACAGAGATCAAAATAACAAGAAATTAAAAATGAAAAGTAAGATCCATAAAGGTAGTCATGAGAATCAAATTAAAACTACCTCTGTACAAAAACAGAAACAAACAAACAAAAAAACCCATCATTCCTGCATTTGGAGCTGTTCCTTGTTTTGGCAATGGCAGACTTGGTAACACCAATACACGCTACACTATTGTGATGGCAGCAACAGCCTGTTATAATACCACCTACTTCTCTGCTATCATGTATTTTACAAGTCCAGAAAACACAGGAAGCTTAGTATAGTGACAGTTCTAACTTGCCTCCACACTTACATCTGAGACATGCCAGAACAAAGGACCAGAGATACGCAATGCATGAGGACCAAGAAACCTTTGGCTTCCCCACAGGCTTGTGAGCCCCTCCATTCCACCAGTGTGGGTGCACAGTGGCCAGTATCAGTGTGGCCAACATAGCATGTCCTGGTAGAGCCAGTGAATTTCCTTTCATGTGAGAAAACAGAGTGAGGTTTACAGAACACACCATTTTAAAACAGATTGCAATGATTATTCTGCAACAAGACTGAAGTATGTATGTACACTTACACATTCACCATGTGCATGTATTTATATTCAAAGTGCTCAGACTAAAATAGGACACTATTCTTTCAATTTTGTGAATTTTAGATGGCTAAGAACACCTGAAACTCACCTATACCTATGGAGAACACCAACATAATTCTTTTAAAATAGAATTTTCACTCACATTGCAACTTGAGCAACTAATGGCCTTCACATGAATGCCATGGTATCACTATCATCATTGTTTTACCTCATTTTCAGTTAAGGATGCAGAAGGAGATGAACTTTTGCTAAACCCAAGTGCTGAAGATGCAGTTGCAGAAGCCCGATTTCGCTTCTTCAGTGGTTTGCAAGCATCAGAAAGATTTTTCGTTGCTGTAAAGTAAGTTTATTTTATAAAGTTTAAAATCTTAACCTCCCACATCCTTACTGATTTAAATAACCCCTAAAATAAGTGAAATCCTAAAGATGAATATTCTGGTGTCCTTAGTTGTCAGTAAGGATTTAACTTTTTATCATAAAAAACAAAAGCAGACAAACTATACAATGATACCCATATCCCACTACTTAACTGCCGCCCCCCAACAACCCAGGGCCAATGCAGCTTCGTCCACACGTGGATCCATAACCCCTTGTAGAATTATCTGATGTCAACTCGATTTATAATTTCATGCATAAAAAGCCTAGTGTATACCTCTAAAATAAAAATCTAAATACAATAATATCACCTTCATCTTTAAAAATAGCAATCCTATGTTCAAATTTCCAATCATCTACAAATACTTGTTTAAAAAATAGCTGATTTTTAAAAACCTGATCTTGTGCAGAACAAAGAAAACAGTCTTTCCAATCATAGCTCCTCACTCATCACAGAGCTTATCTATCAGACAGATGTCTTAACAGGATAATCCACAATAGGTCAATGGGTTTGATTTTTCCTTTTTACTGTTCAGCTGTTTTTCACAGAAAATCCTTTAAGCTGATTTCTTTATCATATGAAATAGAAACAACTCATCCTGACTTTTACTCTTGGCTGGTAAGTATGAACCATCAGGGGCCTACAGTAAAGTAAAAGAATTTATAGTAACAACTCATCTCATAAAGGAAGAAATCTGAATATTTTTGGTTTAAATTTCTCTTCTAATAAAATTTCAAAGTGAAAAATCAGTAGAAAAGTAACTTCAATATGACTGAATATGACAATTTGCACATTAAATCAATTATTTTTTAATTCCCCAAGTTCTTTTTTCCCACTTGTTTTTTTATCCTAGCTTAATTGTTACTTCTTCTGAGGCATCCCTGGATCCCTGTTACCCAACCCTGTTCTCATTTATCTCTGTCCCTCTCAGGTGCCCACACTAGAGGCTCCCCAAGAACAGGACCAGGCCACCCTGCTCACCCACCCAGGCACCCAGAGGAGTCAGGAAAGAAGGAGCCTGACCACATTACCTGCCTGGCTCTTGATCGAGGAAGCTGCCTCCATGGCCTTGTAAGAGCTTGTTCTGGCTGTTTTGTCGGTGATTGTCTCTCTCTATTATTTAAAAAAAAAAAAAAAGAGGTGAGGGGGGGGACAAAGAAAAAGAAAACAAAGGAAAAAATTCTCCAACTGTGATTGAACACAGGTTGCTGAAAATTTACACATTAGAAAATTCTTCCTTTGAAAATGCATTCCTCACACTCAAGAGGACCACAGCTGCCCAAACTGACTTTTTTAATACTATGAAGTGATTCTTTTCTTACCTCCTGCTCTAGAAACTGTCAGAAGGGTAGAGCGGGCAGGGCTGTGCCAGTACCTGCCATAGTTCTGTTAAGGTCCCTTACATAAGTTATATTTCATGTGCTACCCAAACTTCCCACTGAATCCAAAACAAAGTAAAAAACTGAGAGGAAATCTAGTTTTCTATTCATGAGTCCCAATCAAACTGAAGTCATCCCTCTATGTCAGTTCCAGCATTACTAGAGTAACTCATAATGCTACTACACTAGGGATTTCCAAATTTGAGACAAATTCCATATTTACTTCACAGAGATCAACAATAAAACACCTTCCCACAACCAAAGATTTGAGGGAAAGTTTCAAAATGCTGAACCAGTGGCCACAGGCCTGTAATTTTAGTTACTTGGGAGACTGAGGCAGAAGAATCACAAATCAAATCTTTTCTGGGCTCATGAGTGAGTTCAAGACCAGGCTAGTCAATTTAGTGAGATCATACTTTAAAATGAAAAAGCAGAACTGAAGGAGATGGCACTTGCTGATCTTCAAGAGGTCATAAGTTTGGGTCTCAGCATGCTTGTCTGGCAACTCACAAACATCTGGACTCAAACTCCAAGAGATTACACATCCTTTTCTGGCCTCCGTAAAATACAATCACACATACACACACACACACACATATACATGAATAAAGATAAAAATCTGGCTGGGCGGCGGTGGCGCACGCCTTTAATCCCAGCACCCGGGAGGCAGAGCCAGGCGGATCTCTGTGAGTTTGAGGCCAGCCTGGGCTACCAAGTGAGTTCCAGGAAAGGCGCAAAGCTACACAGAGAAACCCTGTCTCGAAAAACCAAAAAAAAAAAAAATCTGTATTTTTTTAAATAAAATTTCGAAATAAAAAAAGGCCAGCTAATTGTAGAACATGTGCCTAGCATAACCATGGATTCAATCCCTAGTACTAGTTTAAAAAAGAAAGAAATGAAAAATCTGGGCATGGTAAAAATCTCAGTTAGTTTGAGGCCAGCCTGTGCTACATAGTGAAACCCTGTCCCAAAAAATAAAGGCATTTTTAGTGAGTTAGAGGCCAGCTCGGTCTACAGAGCGAGATCCAGGACAGGCACCAAAACTACACAGAGAAACCCTGTCTTGAAAAACCAGATAGATAGATAGATAGATAGATAGATAGATAGATAGATAGATAGATAGATAGATAGATAGATAGATGCTTAATATCATGAAATATTTTGTGCTGAGATTTTGAAAAATGTAATTCAGTCTACGTGTGGTGACATGTGCATTTAATCCTAGCACTCAGAAAACTAAGACAGGTGGATCTCTGTGAGTTTGAGGCCAGTCTGGTATATATAGTAAACTCCAGGCCAGCCAAGGCTACATTGTGAGACTGTCTCAAATAAATAAATAATATAAATAATAAAAACAAAAAAAAGGCCGGGCGTGGTGGCGCACGCCTTTAATCCCAGCACTTGGGAGGCAGAGGCAGGCGGATCTTTGTGAGTTCGAGGCCAGCCTGGGATACCAAGCGAGCTCCAGGAAAGGCGCAAAGCTACACAGAGAAACCCTGTCTCGAAAAAAAACCAAAAAAAAAAACCAAAAAAAAAAAAAAAAAAGAAAAGAAAAATATAGTTTAAATGCCCTCAGCACGGTATGGTGGCACAACCCTATAATCCCAGCACTCATGAGGGCAGAGGCAGAAGGATTAGGAATTTAAAAAGCCAGCCTAAGTTACAGAGAAAATTCTCAACCAGCTTGGGCTACATGAGGTCCTATCTCAAACAACAACCAAAACAACCAAACCAAAATAAAACAAACAAGAACCATGCTTCAATAGCATAGGAACAGTGTTGTCTAATGGTTACCATACCACTTCCTGTAGACAGGGACCTTACACAGATATCAGACCCAGAACTCATTCACTGACACCTATAGCCAGGGTAGATAGAAGTCCACTGACAGTAATCACAAGAATTTTGTTTAGCTTTTGAAATGCTACTGGCTCATCAAATGTAATCAATGCATACTAGGGATTGTACGCAATCTGACATAAGATTTATAAAAACCAGAGCAGAGAGACAACACTACTTTTTGAGACAGAGTCTTACTATGCAAACCAGGCTGGCCTGGAACTAGAGACCTGTCTGCCTCTGCCTTCCAAGTGCTGAGATGGAAGGGCAAACACCACTACTTTTAAAACATGTGCTATCTTCTGATCTGTTTAGTAAATTAAAAAAATTATGCTTAGCTATTTAATGTGAATTATGGTATTTCAAATGTTCTGACCACACATATCTAAAGAGCTTCTCTAAATATGAACTTCCTGGTACCTTCAAACTCTAGTAACACATAGTAACACTTCACCACCACATAACCAACGTGATGGCAAATGAATCCAAATAACACATTATGCACCAGGATAATGGTACAGAATCTATTATTTCATACTAGAAATAGAACCTTAAAGTTAAATAATATAGGTAGATAGACAAAAATTATAGATAGTTAAACTTCAGCAATATGTGAGATTTTTCTATTCTTCAAAATTAGAAGAAAAAAAAGAAAGATAATAAAGGCAACTTAGTGAAAGTACCAAGCTTTACCCAAAATCTTAATTATATAACTGTGTCACAACTGTTAAATATAAATTCAAATACAGTTCAAAGCCTAAACTCAATTTACCAAAGTTAACTAGATATCTCAGACAGTTGAAACAAATGGTGCTAAAAGGTCAAATCTCTCTATGTGTGATCTTTGTATGGCAGACAGAGTAATCCAGTTGCTTTGCACATATAGATCTTGGTCAATTACACTTCCCTTCAGGTACCAGGCAAGTTGTTCTAACAGATGCTGGCAATACTGAGGCTCAAGGCCCTGGGCTGCCTTTTCACCCATACTGTATTTTAAATTTGTCCTCAGTGATGCCCACACTGGATTCTCAGTGAATAAACAAGATCATGAATTACTAACAAAATGAGTAAATTCATATAATCCCTTTCCAGTATCTATCACAGATTCTTTAACTTCCTATTGCAATACAAAATATCTTCAATGGGTTTTCATGTACCTTGTTTACACACTGAATAAATAATAATCCCTACAGTACTAGCAATGAAACTAAAGGTCAGGCTCATGCTACTTGAGTAATCGAGCACTGAGCTATGCCCTCTTCAACCTAAGAGTAATTTTAACACATAAAATCAAAACATCATATATTACTCTGGATCTGGATGCTAATTCCTGGAACAGACTAGTACCAATAGTTCTGTGCTAATGCTCCTAATTGTTAATGAGCATGTCCTTTCTTCAGTGGCCTTTTCAATGTAGAAAAAGGGCAAGCCTTACTTCTGAATACCGCTTTGGCAAGAGCCCAGAAAACCCCACTGCCTATATTTTGGTTGAATCTCAAGAATTCTATAGTATATGTTCTTACAGGCCAGGAAAGGCCAGAACATTACCTTCCGAAGACTGTGCTTATCTGTCCTAAGTCTTTTCCTGGGTGCATCTTCAACATCAACATCTTCTGGAGGGTCATCTGTCCTCTTTGTGTGGTTTCTTTTTTTTCCATTTATGTTACCTTGGAATGAAGAATGAGAATTGGAATAAATACACAGGAAAAGGAAAGTCCACAACCTGCTCTGGCATTCATCATGCAAACAGTGACAGGTATTCAGCAACCAGACTCGTGTCCAAGGCCTATGTTTGATCAAATCCCTTCACAAAAAAGAACTAGGGACCCACAAATATTTTACTTAATTATTATCTTGGCATTGTATTTTTAATATACTATAGCATTAAATTTAAATATAACCCAGTTGTAAATGGAGTTTTTCTGTCCCAACTGCCTGCTCCCAATTAACCAACACTGAGGCTTATATTAATTACAAATGCTCTGTTGATATCTCAGACTTATTACTAACTAGCTCTTAAACTTCAATTAATCCATTTCTATTAATCTATGTATTGCCACATGGTTTGTGGCTTTACCTGTCCTCCAGCATGTCTTGCTCTGTCTCTCTTGGAGACTCCTCTGACTCCGCCTTTCTTCCTCCCAGCATTCTGTTTGGCTGTCCTGCCTATACTTCCTGCCTGGCTATCAGCCAACTAGCTCTTTATTAACCAATGAGAGTAACACATATTCACAGTGTACAGAAACGTTCCACAGCACCCCTTCTTTTTTTTTTTTTTTTTTTTTAATCCTTTATGGTTAGACATGGTAATCCCAGCACAAGAAGGCTTAGCACAAGAGGGTTTGAATTCAACACCAGCCTTGGCTAAACAGTAAGACATTTCTCAGAGTAGGGAAAAAGAAAAATTTATGTACTAACATGTAAAGACAAGTAGAATTTAAGTCAATTTCTAAAAAACTACAACTTAGGGGCTGGAAAGATGGTTCGGTGGTAGAGAGAACTTATTGTTATAGTGGAACTGGGTTTGAGTCCCAGAATCCACATAGTGGCTGACAATCATCTGTAATTCCAATACCTTCTTCTGGCCTCCATTTATACACAAATACATACAGGCAAAACACTCAAACATAAAAAATGAAACAGATCTAAAAAAAAGTTAAATAAGGCTGGTGGTAGCGGTGGTACACACCTTTAATGCCAGTACTTGGGAGGCAGAGGCAGGCGAATTTCTGTGAGTTTGAGGTCAGCCTTGCTGTGAAATAATCCTTCTGTACACTGTGTGAATATATGTCGATATGATTGGTTTAATAAACAAGCTGACTAGCCAATAGCTGAACAGGATAAAGTTAGGCAGGAAAGCCAAACTGAGAATGATAGGATGAGGAAGGGTAGAGTTAGAGGAGTCGCCAGACAGAGAAAGAGTCAGACACACAAAATGGGATAGAGGTAAAAGCCACAAGCCTTGGAGCAGCACATAGATTAATAGAAATGGGTTACGTTGTAAGAGCTAGTCAGTAACAAGCCTGAGCTATTGGCCAAGCATTTATAATTTATATTAAGTCTCCAAGTCAGTTATTTGCAAAACGGCTGCCGGTTATTTGGGAACAGGTGGTTGGGACAGGAAAACTTCCAACTACATAGCCTGATCTACAGAGCAAGTTCCAGGACAGCCAAGGCTACACAGAGAAACCCTGTCTGAAAAAACAAAACAAACAAGTTAGATAAAAATTAAAAGTAAGAACTACAATTTGCTAATATGTGTTCTCTTAAATAACAATTTTTTAAGAAGCAAAATTACATCTGCATCTAAAAGTTAAGCACTTCCTGTTATACATTTGTTTGACAGTGCCTTATTTTAAGTGTCCGGAAATATCACTCATCTATAATAAGGTATCCAAGTATCACTGACTTTGAAAGATACAATAGAAGGCAAGAGAATAAATTCTAAAGAGACAACCGCTTCGAATATGCCAATGTTTATTTTGGATACAAATTATTTTCATTTGTATAACTGTTTGTTAGCGTTCTATTTATCAAACTTCCTTTTGTGCATATGTGTATGGTACTGAGACTAGAACCCAGGACTTAAATTATATCCCCAGCCATCTTTTTACTTTTTGAGAAAAAGTCTCACTACATTGGCTAGACATGCCTTGAATCCTCCTGCCTCAGCCTCCTAAGTAGCTGGGACTACGAGCCTAGGCCACCAGGCTTCACTATTTACAAAACTTAAGAACAATGTCTGCTGTGGGATGTTCTGTATGGCAAATGTGTTGCTCTGATTGGTCAATAAATCAAATACTGATTGGCCAGTGGCTAGGCTGAAAGTATAGGCGGGACTAACAGAGAGGAGAAAAGAAAGAACAGGAAGGCAGAAGGAGTCACTGTCAGCCACAGCCAGGACAAGCAGCATGTGAAGATGCCAGTAAGCCACGAGCCACGTGGCAAGGTATAGATTTATGGAAATGGATTAATTTAAGCTATAAGAACAGTTAGCAAGAAGCCTGCCACGGCCATACAGTTTGTAAGCAATATAAGTCTCTGTGTTTACTTGGCTGGGTCTGAGCGGCTGTGGGACTGGCGGGTGACAAAGATTTATCCTGACTGTGGGCAAGGCAGGAAAACTCGAGCTACAAATGTCATTCTAAAACTCACTATCTTTTGGGACAGAACACATCAGCACAGACATGTTCACAAAGCCTCAGGAGGAAGCCTATGTGCCATGTCTTGGGTGCCACCAACTGCACAGGGCTGTTCCTCAGGTCTGGGACTCAAATTATTAATGAAGGAATCAAGTACTCTAGGCTAGTATGAACAAGGCCAGGCAAAATCTTTACTAGGATTTAATCTTGACCATACCACTGTAGACTGGCCACAAGTCTGGGTAGAAAGAGGTCTGTCTGTAATTTGAGGATAGCAGGAGTTAGTTTGTGCAACCACTACTGGAGTTATGAACACCATATGGCAAACCCAATCAGACACCTCAGTTTGCACTCACAACCCTAAACACTGAGTCCCAGTTACTGACCAGCCCCAGGTTTTCCACTGTGAGGTGATTCTTTGTCTTTCTTTCCCATAAACACCCAGAACACTGTCTACTTTACCTGGGATGAAACATAGTCCTTCCTAAAGAAATCTGAGTTCCCTACACTAAGTCAGCAGAACACCTGACAATGGGAGATTATACATCTTTATGTTCAGCACCAAGGTGACTTGGAAATCATGGTTCAAGGACATTGAGGAATAGCACTTACCTGACACACAATATTGGGGAAATCATCATTATGTATCTATTGAGTACAACCCCAAATATACTTATTGTTTAGGGTAAGCTAATCCTGGCTGCAGAAGTGCCAGCCTTTTAAGTACACAAGCCACTGAAAAGAAATATCACTCAAGATTTAGTATACTAGCACACTATGAGCTTAATTTACATTTTAAATAAAGTTCACAACCTCCAAACATCCTTGCTATTTTTTTTTTTTTTTTTTTTTTTTTGGTTTTTCGAGACAGGGTTTCTCTGTGTAGCTTTGCGCCTTTTCCTGGAGCTCACTTGGTAGCCCAGGCTGGCCTCGAACTCACAGAGATCCGCCTGGCTCTGCCTCCCCCCAAGTGCTGGGATTAAAGGCGTGCGCCACCAACGCCCGGCTTATCCTTGCTATTTTTAATTACAGCATCTAAACAAACACTGAGCATGCTGAACAAAATTCAAAATTAATATAATGAACTGATATGGAACTATGAATGAGAATAGCCCCCATAGACTCACATATTTGAATGTCAATGTCTGGTCTCCAGTAAGTGGAACAATTTGGGACTGATTAGGAGGTGTGGCCTTGTTGGAGGGTATGTGTTACTGGGGGTAGGCTTTGAGGTTTCAAAAGCCCACACCATTCCCAGTTAGCTTTCTCTGACTAATATTTGTAGATCGAGATGTAGTTCTGTTATCACTCTAGCACCATGTCTACCTGCCTTCTGTCATGCTTCCTTCTATGAGGATCATGGAATCAATCACCCTCTGAAATTATAAGCCCCTAATAAACTTTTTTCTATAAGTTGCATTGGTCATGGTGCTTTGTCATAGCAACAGAAAAGTAACTCAAGATACCTAGCAAGCTCTAAATCAAGATGAGTATCTCCAGGAGGTACAAAGGGGCTACTAGTGTAGTGTATGTACTGTCAAAATCTAATGCCTGGCAGCTATTCTAAGACTACCTAGGATGCCTTAGCTTTTATGTCTAGCATCTCCAAAACTCAATAATGAACTTTAGGAGTTACAGACTATTTCTGTATTTTTACTTAACACTCAAACACATTACACTTTATTTTTACATTAACAGTTTTTTTGTTTTTTGGGGGTGTGTGTTTGGAACTTGTGTGTCTTAAGTGCTTACACATAACAAATCTGAAAACTGTTAACACATTTTCTCCAAGTCTTCCTCATCTTGCCATAGCCTAAATTGATATTTAATGTAGTATATTTTAAAGTTTTAAACTGAAAGCCTAGAAATGAGACACCTAAATGAAAGTCAACCAGTCATCTCATTTGTAAGTTCTCAAGCCAACAGGCCAAGAACTAACTGCTCTACACTGGGTCTGACCCAGGCTACTAAGCCCAGAGTGCTATAACCACCTACCTTTCCTTCTTTCTTCTCTCCTATACCACCCCTTCAAGTACTACAGTACTAAACAAAAAAGTGAGGATCCTACAGAGCATCAAGAAGAGCTGCATTGGTGATAAGGGATCGCAATAACATGTATTGATGTGATCATGCACACTGTTCATGTGGCCACACTCTATACATCACACCCAAGCAAAAGACTCTGTACAGGTTTAGGTTTACCTGAGTCTTCTTCAGACTGGGCAGAGGTCATTAGGGAAAACTTTGTATTATATCGTGCTTTCTGTTTTTCATTGAGCATGTTCCACTGGGATCCAAGTAATTCTTCAATCTCCTCTCCTGAGACATCTGGATGTTCAGCTACAACCTATGAACACAGAAAGGAGGGCAATAAAATTCTATGCTCATAAAATTCATTGTGATTTAATAAAATCAAATAATAGTCCTTTGAAATTGAGTATGTAGCATTTGTTGTTGTTGTTTTGAGACAGGGTTTCTCTGTGTAGCTTTGGAGCCTGCCTGTCCTGAACTCACTCTGTAGACCAGACTGGCCTTGAACTCACAGAGATCTGCCTGACTCTACCTCCCAAGTGCTGGAATTAAAGGTGTGTGCCATCACTGCCTGGGGAATATGTAGCATTTTTTTTTTATTTTTATTTTATTTTCCACATTCCAAGAAAGGAAATTTTCCTCCAACAAAGCATATTGTTTTGTTTATATACAACATGTTAGCACTCAAGAGTTTTAACTTAGTTGTATTAAAGACAAAATTTACTTTGAAAGAAAATTACAGATATATGAAGAGAAAACATTTACTACCAAAGACACTGTTTTCCAATGTACTTGGTGTCAACATTTGGGCAATTTTTAAGATTTTTCCAAAAATGGAATTACTAATACCTCTGTATAAGAATATTTAAAACAACAGGAAGCAAAGACTTTTATACCGTATTTTCACAAACTGTTCCAAAGATAATGTTCATGCTCAGCTGTTTTTCCTTTGCTTTAAAATAAGCTACCAGCAAACCACTCTACAATGTTTTGTTCCTGAACCAAATATAAATATTCGTATTGGCAAAATGTTTTATAATGAGTCCTTGGCCTCAATGAAAAACATCACAACTAAGGAGAAACTAGAGTTTATTTTCAAATTCTGTGATTGGCTTCCAAAATTCCCTTATCAAGTAGAAGTACTGACAATAACCAACATTGAGGATCAGATTTAGATCTTTGGTATACGCTTGAAATTGTTGCTGATTTTCCCCGTGACATAAGCCAGTAAGAAACTCAAGGAGCATCAAAGACAACGAAGTCTAGGATGCAATGAAGATGGGCAGGAAGCATAGTATTTTGTCTTGTTTTACAGGAAAAATGAACAGCAGAAATACTTAAACATCCTCTCAGAGATTCGAAATCATAACAAAAAAAAAAGGGTCAAGCTTCAAAATGACCACTTGATAACCCGTAGATAGAATATGTTGCTGCATTTTGGCATTTTACTGTAGTTTATGATGTACAGCTACGTGAGGACTCTCAGAATTATCTGGGCACAGCAGACCTCCAGATTAAGAGAAAAACCCTTTCTTTCCAGAATGCCTGAACTTTGAGTGATACAAGATACAGTGAACATGTATAGTCAAGTATAACTTCAGTATAATTTTTCTCTTTTTTTTTGTGACATATACAAGTAAGTTTTGTGTGGAGAGTTGTAAATTATTGAACTTAACAAGTCTAAAAGCTTTTTTAATAAAAACTTTTGAATATGAAGCATAGGACTTTATGTCTAGTAAGTGTACTGTCAAAATACCCACAGATTCAATTCATTTCAAAAGGTGAAATTCTTGTAAGCATCATGTATAGAAGAAACTATGGACAGTGGACTCAAGACAGCACTAAAATCCAAAGAGTATAACTATGATCCAGGTTTTTATGTTTTTACTGTTTCCAATCCTTCGATCGCTACTGCCTTTCATGTCTTCTGTATTTACTAAAGACAAACTATCAGAGTTTGTATCAGGCATCTCCTGCAAGGCCCTGTCAGATAACTTTGTAAATAAATATTTCCAGCCCTGACACGTTGTGATCTGAGACTAATCCTGAGAGCCACATTCTTTTTTTTTTTTTTTTTTTTTTTTGGTTTTTCGAGACAGGGTTTCTCTGTGTAGCTTTGTGCCTTTCCTGGAACTCGCTTTGGAGACCAGGCTGGCCTCGAACTCACAGAAATTCGCCTGCCTCTGCCTCCCGAGTGCTGGGATTAAAGGCGTGCGCCACCACCGCCCGGCGAGAGCCACATTCTTATTAAAAGTTCAATACTAAATGCTTAGAGGGCTGGAGAGAATGGCTCAATGGTTAAGAGCAATAATTGCTCTTCCAGAGGATCCAGGTTCAATTCCCAGAACCCACATGGCAGCTTGTAACTGTAACTCCAATTCCAAGAGCTCCAACAACCATGACAAAACACCAATGTACATAAAATAAAAATAGATAAAAAATAATAAAAATAAATGCTTAGAACTCACAGGGTTAATATCTAACAATAACCGAAAAATGAGCCAAGTTCTAAATATTTCCATACATCTTAAGAGGCAGACTGAAATTCTACCACAGTTTAAAAAACACCACTCATGACAAAAAGGCAACTGTACTTACTATCCCAGCACATGAATAATGAGTGACAGCAACACAGGGATGCACTCTTATTTCTGAAGTCTAACCATGGCAAAGTCTAAAAACTGGACAACTATAGATGTAACTAACCATCTTATTAAATAAGAAACACAGAAACAATGTAAAAGAGAAAGCCGAGAGGTCAGAGCTCAGAGCTAAAATCTCACCCTTCCGCCTGCGGTGTCCCAGCTTCCCGAAAAAGAGCTACTTCCTGTCTGTACGCCTTTTTTATAGTATTATTGTTCTGCCTTCTCATTGGTTGTAAACCCAAACACGTGACTGCCTCGTCACTGTCTGAATGTACAGCCCCCTAGGTCTTAAAGGCATATGTCTCCAATGCTGGCTGTATCCCTGAACACACAGAGATCTATGGGATTAAAGGCGTGTGCCACCACCGCCACACTCTTGCTATGGCTCTAATAGCTCTGACCCCCGGGCAACTTTATTTATTAACATACAATCAAAATCACATTTCAGTACAATTAGATTACCACCACATTTCCCCTTTTCTATTTTAATAAAAAGAGAAAAAAGCAAAAGGTTATAACTAACAAAAGAAAAACTATATACAAAAGTACAATAACTATATACAATATATACAAGTAATAAATACCTAAATGTCAGGTATTTGACAAATCAGAGAAAATAATTCCATTATCTATCCTATTTTGGTAATTCCAAGATGTATCTAATGTACTTTCTATCCTAATTAATTTTCAACTATAACTAACTAATCTTCAACCATAACTAACTAATCTTCAACTCCCTCAGAGACCCAAGAAGGGAATAATATTAGCTAACAAAAATAAAAACAGGAAGTGCATGCAAGCAACTTCCAAAAAATTTGTGAGTTGACAGAAACAGCCAGCTGCCTGGGCAGTCACCTGAGGTTTCTCCGCAGTGTTGGGGCATCATCTTCAGCCTATAGGCTTAGTGTATCTGACAGACTCATTTGTGATGTAGGATGTACACAAGGTCAACAGTTCAACCTCACATTGGGTGAGAGCAGTCCACGTACCAGAAACACCTGAATTCCACTAGTGTCCTGTCATGATTCAGGATTTTAAATTCTGGAAATTGTTGAGTTTTTAAATTCAGCTGTCCATTCTTCTTGGCTGTGTATATATGGCTTCATCTCAGCATCCCCTTCTTCTCCACATCCCTCTATTAAATGCCAGTCTACTTTCGAGAGGCATGAGCTTTCAGCTGCTGTTCCATTGTACAACAGAAGCCATTGGCCCTCTGCCTGTTAAGCTGCCTTCGAAGAAAAGGGCACCGTACCTTTTCCGGATGCGAAGGCCACTTCAGGGATGGGGCCATATTGTCCTGGCCTCAGAAGATGCCTTTCTGATTTGTCAAATACCTGACATTTAGGTATTTATTACTTGTATATATTGTATATAGTTATTGTACTTTTGTATATAGTTTTTCTTTTGTTAGTTATAACCTTTTGCTTTTTTTTCTTTTTATTAAAATAGAAAAGGGGAAATGTGGTGGTAATCTAATTGTACTGAAATGTAATTTTGGCTGTATATATTGTATATGCTTATTGGATAGTTTTTCTTGTATTAGTTATAAGCTTTTTTAATTTTAGACAAAAAGAGAGATGTGGTGGTATTGTGTCACCAAAATATTGTGTACCTTAATAAACTTACCTGGGGTCAGAGAACAGACAAGCCACTAGTTAGTCAGTGATAGCACACGCCTTTAATCCTAGCATTCCAGAGACAGAAATCCCTCTGGATCTCTGTGAGTTCAAGGCCACATTGGAAATAGCCAAGCATGGTGACACACGCCTTTAATCCCAGAAAGCCAGCCTTTAATCCCAGGGAGTGGTGGTAGAAAACAGAAAGATACATAAGGCGTGAGGACCAGAAACTAGAGGCTTTTGGCTGGTTAAACATGTGGCTGGTTAAGCTTCAGGCTTTCGAGCAGCACAGTTCAGCTGAGATTCATTCCGGATGGGGACTCAGAGGCCTCCAGTCTGAGAAGACAAGACCAGCTGAGGATCCGGCGAGGTGAGATAGCTGTGGCTTGTTCTGTCTCTCTGATCTACCAGCATGGACCCCAATAACTCGCCTCAGGTTTGATTTTATTAATAAGAACTTTTAAGATTCCTGCTACAGACAACAGTGATGAGATCCTAAACAGCTAAGCAGTTACAAATATTAACATGTATTTTCTTGCAGAGGACCCAAGTTCAATTTCCAGCACCCACACAAGGCAGCTTACAACTGCCTGTAATTCCAGCTCCAATGATCTTGTGTCTCTCTAACCTGAGGGTACAGGCATATATACTTTTACACATACATACAAATTTTAAAACCAAATAGAAGCATCATCAACAACAAAACAAACAAACAAAAAACTAGCCTTAACTGGGTATGGTGGTGCATGCCTTTAATCCCAGATTCCAGCAATGGGGCAAAGACAGGTAGATCTCTGTGCATTCAAGGCCAGAGTGGTCTACATAGAGAGTTCTAGGACAGACAGGACTACACAGAGAAAGGGGATAAACAACATGGAACTGTGAACATTGTCATCCTTTTCTGAACAGCATCTGAACTCAACATAATGGCCCTGGTGGCCTCACAGTAACAGCTCAAGGCTTGAGTGGAGTGGGACTGATGAGTATGTAAGTGAACTCTGTGCATCTTCACCTTGGTCTACATTGTTCTCATCATGATGCCTATCTAGGCTTTCAGTTACAATTCTTAGCACTACAAGGGTTAACTGAAATTAATTAATTTCTGGGTCCCAGAAAGAAAAAAGAGTGGAAGAGGTCTCTGGGCAGTGGTCTAGATTCTCAAGCACCTACTTTTCTGTTAGATAACAAAGAAAAAGCTAGAGCAATCTGGAATATGACTAGCTCGAGTTCCTATTTGGAATAGACCTGCCCAACTTACAAAGGATAAGAGCATACAGCTCCTCACCAATTATGTTCCAGCCAAGGTGTCAAATACTGGTGGTATCCACTTAGAGCTTATCATTATACCCTCCCCACAGAAGTATTGCCATGGAAATTAACCATATATGACTAAGTACTTTGTACTATAAAAAATCCAATGGTTAACCATGGTTCCCTACTAAGTGTTAACACATCTCTGGGCATACTTGGAACCTGGGTAGAGACACACACCTTCTCAGCTGACCACTTACTCTTTTTGGATGAACACAGGTAGATACTGAGGTATAAGTAAATAGTGCATATACTATATTCTTCAGACTTACAGAAGCAACAGGATCTACATAGCTTTCTTCTTCAACATCTAATAAATTCATCTTGATATATAATATGCTATAGGAACAGATCACAACTATCACTGACAATTTTTTAGAGTTGAATACTGTTCAGTGCCTTCCTTTGGTGTGATGCAAGGGTGAAATTATTGTAAATACTTAGGGATGCAATTATAGAACAGAAACAAAGCACATCAGGTATTGCCAAAGTTCTCTCTAAAACAGGTATAATAAATTAGTCCCCACAAGCACTGAACAAGAATTGCTATCTTAAGCCGGGTGGGTGGTAGTGGCACACTCCTTTAATCCCAGCACTCAGTAGGCAAAGCCAGGTGGATCTCTGTGAGTTCAAGGCCAGACTGGTCTACAGAATGAGATCCAGGACAGGCACCAAAAACTACACATAGAAACCCTGTCTCTAAATAAATAAATAAATAAATAAATAAAAAATTGCTATCTTCTCAAGCCCCAAGTAGCTAACTCCAAGTTCACTGTTGCTCAGCTGATGACTATGAAATAACATGCCATCATGAATTCAGTTTGTAAGTCCCTGTCTATGTGTGGGGTTGAGCAACACCTATCTTAGTGCATTTATCAGTGAACTGAGGCTCATTTATAAATTGATGTTTTGTCCCTTCAGATTGTCTGATGACAAATCTTGTCATTTCAGTTGTGTTTGGTGTTCTTCACACATTAAAAAACAAAAACAAACAATAACAAAAAAAAACTCCATTAAAAAAAACTACTTCCAGCCGGGCGGTGGTGGCGCACGCCTTTAATCCCAGCACTCGGGAGGCAGAGCCAGGCGGATCTCTGTGAGTTCGAGGCCAGCCTGGGCTACCAAGTGAGCTCCAGGAAAGGCGCAAAGCTACACAGAGAAACCCTGTCTCGAAAAACCAAAAAAAAAAAAACTACTTCCTTTACAATTTGTAGTCAGTTTGGCTTATTTCAGATATCCTTTCCTTGAGGGTTCAGCAGTTAAGAGTACTGGCTGCTCTTCTAGAGGACCTCGTTCAATTCCCAGCACCCACATGGTGGCTGAGAAATGACTGTGACTCCAATTCCAGGGGATGTGATGCCCTTTTCTGGCCTCGGAGGGCAGCAGGGACAGAAGGGGTACACAGACACATAAATAAATGTTTTAAAAAGAAAAGTAATCCTTTCCTCTTCTGAGATTGCAAACTCCTCTTCCAGATAGACCAAGGCTTTTTGTTTGTCCGTTTTTAACTGTTCTATCCATTTTTAAGTGTTCTGTCTGTTTATATGTCTGTGCACCACGTGCACACCTGGTGTCCAGAGGTCAGAAAAGTCTCAGAACACCTGGAACTGGAGTTACAGATGGTTGTGTACACACACGAGCGCACCTATTAGAGTCCAGATGCATTAGATCCCCTGGAGGTATTACAAACTGTTGTGAGCCACTTGACATGGGGGGTAGAACTCTAACCCTCTGCAAGAGTAGTATGGGCTCTCAACCACTGATCCACCTCTCCAGCTCCAACAGATTTTCTAATACTAAACAAACCTTCCATTACCAAGGAAAAAGCTACTGGTTCCTTTTTGTCTCTTTTCTTTTCTTTTTTTTTTTTTTTTTTAAGGGGGGGTTGCGATTCTCCCTTGTAGCTCAAGCTAGCCTCAAACCCAATCCTCTTGCCTCAGTCTCCAAATACTGCTGAAATTACAGCTATGTATCATCATGCCCAACATGGTTTACTGGTTCTGGTTCTTCTTCAAGACACTAGTCCACCATTTTTTTCTGGGAAGACTTCTAAGCTACCATGTAGAGATAAAAATAACATGTCCCATGATTTCCTTATAACCATTCAGTTATCCAACTCCTCAAATTCCTCATAATCCTGCACTAGGCCATGCTGCCTGCCACAAAACAGGAGCTGGTTAAACACCATGAATAATACTTGGGCAAGAGATATTTTTATTTTCCTTTTGGTTTTTGAAGGTAGGGTTTCTCTGTGTAGCCCTGGCTGTCTTGCAACTCACTTTGTAGACCAGGCTAACCTCAAACTCAGAGATCCAACTGCCTCTGCTCCCAAGTTCTGGGAATAAAAGCATGTGCCACCACACCTGGCAAATGTTTCATTTCTTCTCTTTCTTCTTCCCTCCCTCTTTCTCTCTCTGATTTTTTTGAGACAGGATTTCTCTGTATAGTTTGGAATTCGTTCTGTAGACCAGGCTGGCTTCACACTCAGATTCACCTGTCTTTGCCTCCCAAGTGCTGAGACTAAAGGTGTGTGCCACCACTGCCCTGCTCTGTCTTTTATTTTTAAATTACACTTAGGTATTTATTGTATATGTGTGCCATGTTGCATGTATAGAGGTCAGATGGTTCTCTCCTTCTACCATGTGAGTCCCAGGGATCAAACTAGGGTCATCAGGCTTGGTGAAAAGTACCTAAACACACCACACCATCTCACTAATCCAGATAGTATGTCTGTTTTTTTTCAATAGATATTTATTTTTATTTTATATGTATCAGTGTTTGCCTACATGTATGTATGTGTAACACATATGTGCTTGGTACGCATGGAAGCCAAAAGGAGGATATTGGCTCTAGTTCCAGGTAGTTGTTAGCCACTCTGTAGGTGCTGGGAACTGAATCCAGGGCCTCTACAAAAGCAGTTAAGTTCTCTTAACTACTGAGCAATCTCTCTAGCCCCCAAATACTCCTTATTCCTGGTAACTTTAATACAGACTCGGGATTCTGAACAAAAAATTCCATGAAAGTAAAATTAAAATGAACACTATAAGAGAAAGGGCTTCAAGTCTCAGACTATAAGGAGTCTTGGTGCCTTACAATGGAAATGAGACATTGACATTGACATAGATGATATATTTTATTTAAAAAATAGATTTAATCATGAGCTTTTGCTGAACTCAAAATAACAACAACAAAAAGGTGTGTTCAAGGGAGAGTGAGCGAAAGGAGAGAGACACTATGATCCACATAATAACCCAAGTTCTCAGTCTCCAACACCCCTTTCTTAGCTCAGCATTTGTCTTTCTCTATGGGTTACATTAGCCTTTTCCAGAGTCTCAATGTTAAACGACTTTTCATTTTTCCCCAAAATTTTAAGAAAGATTTACTGATCTTACTTTGTAAAAAAAAAAAAAAAAAAAAAAAAGATTTAAATACTTTACTCATTTATATATTACTATCCTTCTAAATATCATAGAAATAAATCTTCAACATACTTGGTGCTAACAAATGCACCAATTTTATAAGTGAGCATGCCCCATATTAAGAGAAAATGCTCACCAAGAGCTGGATGTCAAGGCGTAAGCCCAGTTCCCAGCAAAGGATGACCCAATGAAACCTGCTTCCTACTTCCCACTGTTGCTGGTACTTTTTATCCACTTTGGAGGAACAGGAGTGCAAATGGCTGTTGTCCAACAATAATAGACAATAATAAACAATGCTTAAGCAGTGTACTAAGAAATAGAGGATTCTGCCTTTATAAAGGAATGTTCCTCAAATTTGGAAATTCTATGGCATGACAAACAACTCAGAACCCACCAGAGTACTTACCTCATCCCTGTGTTTTTGACAGAAGACTAAAAACTGGGATGCTGAGTCTCCCTTCCTGCTCCGTGGAGCAGAAGCTGTGGACTTCTTCCTCCCAGGAGGAGATCCTACTCCTCTCTTAGGTTCAGCCTCTGCAATCTTTGGAGGGGTACTCTTTTCTGTGCCAGGGTCACTCTCTTGGTTCTCAGCAGAACTAGACCTTTTGGTTCTTCGCCTTCTCTTCATGGGAATATCCTCGTCTTTCATAGATCCAGGGTCTGCAGAAGTGTCTTCACTGGCCCCTGAAGAGTCCACCATTTCTCCCAAAGGTTCTGCAACAATGCCAGCCTCCTTAGCCACTTGGGGGTTGAGGTGTAGCTGGTCCCCCACATAGAGGAAGGTGAATTTGGCTTTCCGTTCCTCTACTGACATGCTAGCAGCTTCCTCTGCTTGAACAATGCCCATTTCCCACTGGGCTCTCAATCTCCCTGAAATAGGTTTTAACAACTGGAAAAAAAAAACCAAAAACCCAAATCATTATGAATTTTATTACATAATATAAAAAGGTAACTCAATTAAAAGCACTTTTACAATATCAGATAAGGACAACCTATAAAAACCCAATAAAACTTTAGATATAACTCAGCTAACAACTATTGTTTCTTTAAACTAGAAATCAACTCTATTTTCTTTACCTAACATAATTTATAAAAATAAATAATAAAAATCGAAAATAAGTTATTTTTGTGAGTCATCAATGAGTAAACTAAAAATAACATTCTTGGGTAAAAGTAAATAACAAATTTAAGCTGGGCATGGTGACCGACATCTTTTTTTCTTCTCTTTCTTTTACTCTGTGTAGCCTTGGCTGTCCTGGAGCTTGCTTTGTAGACCAGGCTGGCCTAAAATCTACAAGAGATACTCCCACCTCTGCCTCCAAAATGCTGGGATTAAAGACGTGCATCACCACACCCTGCTGGTAACTGACATCTTTAATCCCAAGGCTACAGAGGCCAAAACAGGCAGATCTCTATGAATTACAGGTTAGCCTAATCTATACAGTTTCAGGCAAGCCAGGGTTACATAATAAGACTGTGCCTATAAATAAATAAATAAATAAATAAATAAATAAATAAATAAATAAATAAATAAATAAATAAATAAATAAATAAATAAATAAAGGTAAATGGCCAACATAAGAAATCACTTAAAGCAACTATAAGGTCAAAATAAAATAAACTTAGTAAGAATTAAAATTTTTGTTTAAAAACACATTAAAGGGACTTCTATCACCTTGATTTTCTCAGCTTTTGTGGGTGCCTGCTTGGCACTTTCTTGGCATAATTTTTCAAATTGTTCTTCTCCTTCAAAAGCAACAAGGCTCTTCTCAAATATCCAAGCTCTTTCTGGGGCATCACCAAAGAATTGTACATGATACTGGCGTGCACTTTTTTTCTGACCTAATTTTAAAAATAAAAACCACGAACATTAGAATTTGGGATGAAATTGGGCAAATCTACTAATAATTTGAAATTATTTTACTTGGTGCTGTTTGTGCTTATTTATTTCAGCATAAATTTTACCTTTTTAATCTCTATATACTCCATACCCAAGAGGAAATTCACTAATCAGAGATAACAGAGAAGGTACAAAGACAGACTTTGGGGGGGGGGGGGAGACACACTGGAATAAGAACATTTCTTCATCTTCCTTTTTAAATATCTTCTTAAAGAGATTTTAGACAGGACAAGACATCAGCAAAAGGGAGCTTTCAAAAAAGCAAACAGCAGCACTGAAAGGGCAATACACTGGGCTGGACTCACTAACACATCCATCCCTACTATTGAGGACTGGCCAACCCAGCTCCAGGGGATCTGACACCCTCTTCTAGCCACCATGGGCACAATGCTTAGAATAAGAGTACTCAACCTTAAGAGCAGCTGAGACCATAGCAAACCCCTCAGATATTCCTTGTTGTCACTCTTAGCTGCAGGGAGAAACATCTCTCAATGCAGCCAGAGGGATGAGCAAAGAGACTACTACCCCCTGAAATTTCAGAATTTCCTGAGGTTGAAGTAGAGGTAGAAGACAGGTAAGCCAGCCAAAAAGTAGATCTCAGTAATAAGAATAAAAAAGATCTTTAACCCTTATCCTAATGGAAATAAAAGCAGACTTCCTGGATAGCTAAAGCACGCAGAAGAAAAACATCTTCACTGAATCTTTCAAAGACACCTCCAATTGCCAGGCAATGGTGACACATGCCTTTGACCCCAGCACTTGGGAGGCAGAGGCAGGTGGATCTCTGTGAGTTTGAGGCCAGCCTGGTCTGCAGAGCAAGTTCTCGAACAGTCAGGGCTGTTGCATAGAAAAACCTTGGGGGTTGGGGGACAAACAAAAGAAGATGCCACCAATAAAAGGGCTCAAGGTGAGTCCAACTCTCTAAGGCAACCCTCTGCTTAGAGAGAACTGGGATAAAAGGAGTGTACCACCACGCTTGGCTAATTTTTACTTTTATTATTTTATGTGTATAGGTATTTTACCTGCACATATATCTGGGTTCAATTCCTAACACCTATATGGCATCTAACAACCATCTGTTAACTCCAGTTGCAGGGGACCCAATGCCCTCTTCTGACCTCCAACATGTGTACATAAACACACACTCAGACAAACACTCATACATATAAAATAAAAAGTAAAATATATTTTTTAAAAAATCTTAAGGGCTGGAGAGATGGCTCAGAGATTAAGAGCACTGGCTGCTCTTACAAAGGACCTGAATTCAACTCCCAGCACTCACATGGTGGTTCACAATCATCTATGAGACCTGGTGCCCTCTTCTGGCACACAAGCATACATGCAGGTAGAACATTATATATAATAAATAAATAAATAAATAAAATCTTTTTTTCTTTTTTTATTATTTATTTATTTTTATTTTATGTGTTTTGCCTGCCTATATTTCTGTGTGAGGGTGTCAAGTCCCCTGGAACTGGAACTACAAATAGTTGTGAGCGACCATGTGGGTGTTGGGAACTGAACCCAGGTCCTCTGGCTGAGCCATTTCTCCAGCCCCAATAAATAAAATCTTAAAAATAAAAAAAATAAAAAATTAAAAAAAAAAATCTTAAGGCCAGAGAGATGACTCAGTGGTTAAGAGCACTTAATGTTTCTTTTTTTTGTTTGTTTGTTTGTTTGTTTGTTTTGTTTTGTTTTTTTGAGACAGGGTTTTTCTGTGTAGCTTTGGAGCCTTTCCTGGAACTCACTCCATAGCCCAGGCTGGCCTCAAACTCAGAGATCCGCCTGGCTTTTCCTCCCAAGTGCTAGGATTAAAGTCGTGCACCACCTCTCTGCACACTTGCTGTTCTTACAGAGGATTCATGTCTGATCAGTCCCCCAGAATCCCATATGGTGACTGATAACTGTTCATAATTCCAGTTCCAGGGGATCCAATGCCTTTCCTGGCCTCCTTCAGCATTAGTACACATACATACACATAGGCAAATACTCACACAACACTTAAAAAAAAAAGGTACACACCTTTAATCCCAGCACTTGGGAGACGGAGGCAGGTGGATCTCTGTGAGTTTAAGACCAGCCTCATCTACAGAGGGAGTTTCAGGACAGCCAGGGATAAACAGAGAAACTATGTCTTGAAAAACAAAAAACAGACAGACAAACAAACAAATTACCTCTCAGTTGGGGATGAGAAGGCAGGAGTTAACTCTTCACTATCAATTTTTCATTACAAAAATTTTAATGTACTTTATGTGCATTTGTGTTCTATATGCATGTGTATCTGTGTGAGGGCATCAGATCCCTTGGAATTGGAGTTACAGACAGTTATGAGCTGCCATGAGAGTGCTGGGAATTGAACCTGGGTCCTCTGGAATAGTAGCCAGTGCTCTTAACCTCTAAGCCAACTCTCCAGCCCTCGTTACAAGTTTTTTTTGTTGTTGTTTTTGTTTTGTTTTTTCGAGACAGGGTTTCTCTGTGTAGCTTTGGAGCCTGTCCTGGATCTCACTTTGTAGACCAGGCTGGCCTTGAACTCACAGAGGTTCACCTGGCTCTACCTCCCAAGTGCTGGGATTAAAGGCGTGCACCACTACTGCCAGCGCAAATTTTTAAGACTACTTTTTAATTTTTCTGTTGTGTTCTTTTTTGAGAAAAGGCCTCACTATGTAGACTTGACTGGCCTTGAACTCATAAGAGCTCCATCTGTCTCTGTCTCCAGGTGCTAGGATTAAAGGAGTATGCCACCATGCTCAGCTTTTTCATTATTTGTTGATATACACACATACAAACACATATCTACATACATACACACATACATACATGCTTTGCTATATGGTTCTGATGATCAAATCCAGGGCCTTAAACATAACTAGACAAATATTTATCACTCAGCAGCATTTGTTTAGAAATATGCAAACTTGGAAAATGCCTTGAAGAACAGCAATATAGCTACGTTAAGATGTCCATATTCCGGGCTAGAGAGATGGCTCAGTGGTTAAGAGTACTGACTGCTCTTCCAAAGGTCCAATACCCAGCAACCACATGGTGGCTCACAACCATCTGTAATGAGATCTGGTGCCCTCTTCTGGCCTGTAGTCATATATGCAGGCAGAACACTGTTTACACAATAAATAAATCTTTAAAAAAAAAAAAAGTCCATGTTCCTGTAAGTAACTCTTTACCTCTCCTCTTATTAATAATGCTAATTAAACTAATTGTTTTTGTTTTCCTCAAAAAAGAAAAGAAAAAGACATAAAAGTAAGAAAGCCAGCTAGGACGAAGAAGCAGGTAAGAGGGAGACAAGAGAGTAATTGGAGTGAGTATAATCAAAATATATACATATGTATGAAAAATGTCATAATGAAGCCCCTTGTGTATATTATTTTAAGCTAATAAGAAACTTTTAAAAAGAACCAAAGAAATGCCAACCAGTTGGTGAGTTTTGCCAATACTTTAATCTTTTCATAGTATTGAAAATTAATATAATGTGTCATAGTTTCAAAATGAAGAAATCTTCTTTCTTTCTTTCTTTTTTTTTTTTTTTTTTTTTTTTTTTTTTTTTGGATTTTTTTCGAGACAGGGTTTCTCTGTGTAGCTTTGTGCCTTTCCTGGAGCTCACTTGGTAGCCCAGGCTGGCCTCGAACTCACAGAGATTCGCCTGGCTCTGCCTCCCGGGTGCTGGGATTAAAGGCGTGCGCCACCACCGCCCGGCATGAAGAAATCTTTATACCATATATAATGAATTGCTATTAATTTAAATGATGTTTAGAAATAGTTAATGTCAGGCTGGAGAGATGGCTCAGCAGTTAAGAGCACTTGCTGCTCTTCCAGAGGAGCCAAGTTCTATACCCAGCACCCATACTGCAGGTGGCTCACAACCACCTGCAACTCCAACTTAGAAGGATCTGATGTGTCTGCTCTCCACAGGAAACTGCACTCACACATACACACACATAGACATATACACATAACTTAAAAGTTTTTTTTTGTTTTGTTTTTTTAAGGAAGAAAGAAATTTAATGTCTAGCCAAGGGTGATGGCAAACACCTTTAAACCCAGTACTCAGAATGCGGATTCAAGTTTATCTCTGCAAGTTTGAAGTGAGTCTGGTCGGTCTATTGAAAGAAATCCAGGCCAACCAGGGCTATATAGAGAAACCTTGTCTCAAAAAATAAAAACAGTTAATAACACAGAAAGGATAATCTTGATATATTTGTTGACAAACAGATTACTATAGCTTGGCCCAAAGTTTGTAAAATAATGTTACTTTTTAAAGATTTATTTGTGTATCTTAAGTGTAAAGTTGCTTTGTCTGCCAGCCGGGAACCAGCCAGTCAGTCACAGAAGAAACAGGAAAGAATAGACAGTACATAGATGAGGTAAACAAGCCTCAGGGAAGCACATAGATTGAAAGAAGTGGGCTAATTTAAGTTTAAAAAAAAAAAAAAAAACTAGCTAGAAACAAATCTAAACTAAGGCCGAACATTCATAATTAATAATTAAGTTTCTGTGTCATTATTTGGAGGCTGGTGGTCCAAGAAAGCCTGCTACATCTGGCTGTCCTGGAACACACTTTTATAGACCAGGCTGGCTGACCTCAAACTCACAGAAATACACCTGCCTCTGCCTCCCCAGTGCTGCGATTAAACTTGTGTGCCACCACTGCCTGACTTCTGTACAGAGTTATATAGACAGTTATAAATAATTATAGTTGTGAGCCACTATGTGGGTGCTGGGAACTGAACTGGTTGCTCTTAACTGCTGAGCCATCTCTCAAGCCCCTACTTTTTTAGTTGAGACAAGGTCCCACTATGTAGCCTTAGCCAGCCTCAAGCTCACAGAGATCTGTCTCTGCTTCCTCGATGCTGGGAGTAAAGGTGTGTGGCACCATGCCCAAATATTTTTTTTTTCTTTTAGACAGGACCTCACTATGTTGCTTAGACTGACCTCAATTTACAATCTTTTTTCTTTATAGCACTGCCTCAGTGTTAGAATTATAGGCATAAACTACCACACTAGGCTTAAGTATTATATTTCTAGAGTTCTTTCCTGGCTTCCTTCCTTTTTTTTTTTTTTTTTTGGTTTTTTGAGACAGGGTTTCTCTGTGTAGTTCTGGAGCATGTCCTGGAACTTGCTCTGTAGACCTGCCTGGTCTCGAACTCACAAAGATCTGCCTACCTCTGCCTCCTTAGTACTGGGATTTAAAGGCGTGCCTCATCACATGCATATCTTTCTTTTCTTTTTTTTTTTATGAGTATCTTTAACCTGTAAGAATTTTATTTGGGAGCTGAAGAGATGGCTCAGCAGTTAAGAGTGCTTGCTGTTTTTTCAGAGTACCCAAATTCAATTCCCAACACCCACATAGTGGCTCACAACTGCCTGTAAGGGAATCCTAGGCCTCTGGCCTCCTAGGGTCCTATACTAATGTGCACATACTACCACACAGATACACTTACATACACATACACACACCACATACACATAATTAAGATAATAAAAGTAGCCAGGCAGTTTTGGCACACTCCTTTAATCCCAGCACTTGGGAGGCAGAAGCAGGTGGGTCTCTGAGTTCAAGGCCAGCCTGGTTTACAGAGACAAGCCAGCCAGGGCTATACAGTCAAACTCTGTCTCGAAACTCCAATAATAATAATAATAATAATAATAATAATAATAATAATAATAATAATAATAATAGAAAGTAAATCTTGCCAGGCAATGGTGGTGCATGACTTTAATCCCACCACTCGGGAGGCAAAAGCAGGCAGATCTCTGAGTTTGAGGCCAGATCTACAGAGCGAGTTCCACAACAGCTAGAAATACACAGAGAAATCCTGTTTCAAAAAAACAAAGAAACTGCCAGGCAGTGGTGGCACACACCTTTAATCCCAACACTCAGGAGGCAGAGCCAGGCGGATCTCTGTGAGTTCAAGGCCAACCTGGACTACCAAGTGAGTTCCAGGAAAGGCGCAAAGCTACACACAGAAACCCTGTCTCTAAAAACCAAACAAACAAAAAGTAAATATTTATTTTATCAAAGAATTTTATTTTGACATAAGTGAGTACTTTGATGTTCTGCTCTAAATATTTTCAATTTTTTACTTTGTGTGTGTGTGTGTGTGGTGGAGGTAAAACAACAGACAACTTTCCAGGACAAAAGGAGTTACTGTTCTACCTTGAGTTTCAGGAATCAAACTCAGATAGTCAGGATTACTGATCAAGCACTTTTTATCTGCTGAGCCATCTCACCATCCCTAACTTTCTATTTTATCACATAATTAGCCAGTTATCCAGCATCAATTAGTAATCTCTTCTTACTATGCATATCTAATGTTCATGAATCACAATCTGTATGACCTCTGCCCACACATGTACGTAGAAGAGCCTGTCCCCTCTAAACACTCTGGAGTCCAGTTGAGCACTATGCTCCTTTCTTCTCTTAATACCTCTTATCAAAACAGTCCACAGTGTGACCCCGGGTCCTCTAAAATAGAGATTTGCCCAGAGATTCTCCAGATTCTGTGGAGCCTACTGAGTTGCCTTGTATGTACTCAGAGTCAATCCCACAAGACACAAGACCACCTCAGAGCTAAACCTGAGAAAGAAGAAAAGCCTTAAATGCAAGCAAGGCCAACTATGTACAGAAACAAGAATAAAGCACAGAGAAAGTCACATAGACAGAAGACCACAGAACTCCAAGGGACAAAAGATAGGTATCAGCATGCTTGAGGTTATGATTTAGACCTTGGTGGGACACAAAAGCCCCCAACAAGGTAAAGTAGAAGCTGACAGTAATTACAAGTAGAAGATGGAAGATATATTATCTCAGTGGAGAAAACTATTTTTTAACATTTATTCTCTGTGTGTGTTTATGCATGTGCATGTGCACATCACAATGTGCACTGATTTTTCCATCCACCATGTGAGAACTAGACATCAAACTCAGGTCATCAGGATTGGTAGGTAGCAAGTACCTTTACCTACTGAGCCTTCTTACCATCCCTTGGTGAGAAATTTTAACACTGTTCTGTATAAACAGACTCAAAATTCTGGACACTGTAGTTAGTGTATAAATGATGCAGAAGTTAGATTTACTATTTTGAACAGCTGAAAAGAAAGTGGCAGCTCTTCTTATAACCCCCTCAACACGACTGCACCAAGGCTATAAATGACACATGAAGGGGTTCATCCTCCCTCAAAGGGATACATATACATTCCCAGTCTGGACACCTTGAGGTCTATCTCAAGGTTCCCAGAGCACCTTGGGAAGGATTCCCCTCATTCTAGAAAAAAATTGGAATATCAAAAGTCCTCCAGGGAGACAAAGACAAAACCAAACAACAGGTTCCTCTCCTGCTATCAGCCCTACAGACTATTAACTGTTTCTCATCACCACAGCAAAACCCTACACCCTTACAACAGAAGCCAAGGCAGGATGCAGCAAAACGGTCAGATTCTCCTTAACTTGAGCACATCCTTTCCAGTCCAAACTTGCCAGGAACTATGATCCTATGTCATTCCCTGCAACTGCCTGCCCACAGCCAGCCAACAAAACTGTGTGGCATGCAGGTGACAACACAAGGACCCAGACCCAACTGGGAGCAGGTACCACTCCTATCAGACCTCAAGACTATGGCCAAAGACCAGGAGGCAAATGCTTTGGTAAAACACAAAGGGCCACACAAGACTGAGGGGCCAGCAGCAGTTCTGGACCAGAATATCAAAATCTTGTATAGCCACACAACTGTGGTTGCCCACATTTCTGAGAAACACAGGTCAAGAGCATAAACTTGTCCAGTCAAACTCTATTCCTAACACACCTCACCTTCTTCAAACCAAATTCAAAACTTCACTCTAGAAGAAGTTTCCAAAGCCAGGCACAGTAGCACACCCCCCAGGACTCGAGGCTGAAGCAGAAGGATCATGACTACAAGACCAGCCTGAGCTATACAGACCAAGTCTAAAAAAGAAACAAAAACCAAACCTACTCCAACCACACGATCCTTTGTTACTTTTCCTCTCAAACCACGTTCTTTGGGGTTGTTATTATGAAATTAACATACTTAGGGACTAAATTATTTTTAATTTGCTTTGTATCAGTAATTACGTTTTAAATATATTCTTTTGCTTTTTGTTTCATTTTTTTGTTTTTCGAGACAGGGTTTCTCTGTGCTGCTTTGGAGCCTGTTCTGGAACTGAGGCTGGCTTTGAACTCCCAGAGATCCACCTGCCTCTGCCTCCTGAGTGCTGAGATTAAAGGCCTGTGCCACCACTGCCTAGCTAATATAGTCTTTAACTGTTTCATGAGCAAATTTATTCAAATTTTCTAAGTCAAAGATTATCACTTCTAGCTTTCCCCCTTCCCAAGTCTAATGAAATAAATGGAGATTTTTATAATTCAAATTTATTATAAAATATTAATCTACAAATAAGCAATCACTATATATTTACGCAGTAATTTTTCTCATAAAACTTGGGAGCTAATACAGAGGTAAAGACTGTTTCCCCTGCTAGAGAGAGATGGCTCAGTAGTTTACAGCACTTGTTCTTGCAGAGGACCCAGGTTCAGTTCTTAGCACACATGTAGTAGCTCATAACCATCCATAAGTCCAGTTTCAGGAGAGCCAATGCCTTCTGGCCTCTATGGGCATCAGTTATACATGTGGCTCACGTACATATACGAAGGCAAAACACTCACACATATAAAATAAATCTAACAATTTTTTTCTTAAACAGTTGTTTCCCTGTGAGTTCAATCAGATGAAGCCTATATGTAAGACATGAATGTGTCACATCTGAACCAATCACCAACCTTGGGCAAAGATGCAAAAGCAGCTAGTAAGGTCATTCAGCAAAGCATGAGAACATGCAAATTAGAAAGGTTTGGTGCAAACGAGAAATATGAGAAAAAGAGTCAATATTTAGTACCTTTAAGCTTGGTATGGTTGTGAAGGAGTGGATCAGCAGAGACCATGCAAGGCCACCAAGGGTAACCTGACACTTTGGACCACACCAAATCACCCACGTTGTATTTCAACAAGAGGTCTCTGTCTCTGCCAGTATTTGGACAGGACTCCTTCTTAACTGGAATCTGAAAAGTGAACAACAAAAGACAAATATTAACATTTAGTAATTATCCTTAAATTCAGCATTCTATCTACAAAGAACAAGTATTTATCAGAGGTTTAAAGCCAGAAGTTAATTAAAGGCTCAAATCATGTATGGAGAGGACTAGGGGTATAACTCATTGGAAGAGCACTTGTCTTCATGCTTAAGGCCCTGAATTCAGTCTTCAGAGAATGTGCCCCTTAAAGTATTTTAGATTTCATCTTCACTATCAATCACTTCTCACAACTGCTTTCTCTCATTCTCACCTACAGCATTATCAGAAAGCTGGATACACAGCAAATTCTCAATATTACAAAGTTGGTGCTTTATTCACAGAACCCTCAGAACATATTGCCCCTACTCTGACCACATAAGTATCTGATAGTGGATCTTTGAGAATATGTGCCTCAATCAATATGTCAACCTCCTGTGCTGAAGCAGAGGCCCTAGCTCCACCATTAGTGTAAAGACGAGCACTTTGTACCCATGTATGAGCATGTGTTCTGAGTGCTCAAAGATCTCTTAAGCTCAGTTTCCCCAGCTCTGGAACATGGGCAAACTGAACATCCTCTTAGAGCAATTCTTCCCCAAGACATTCTAGGTCCTGGCTCCTATTGCATAATTACTCTCAAATCTCATTGGCTATTAGAAATTTGTAAGCATGGCACTGAAGGCTACTGGAGATTCATATTATATTTTCAAGAGATATTAGTGCTAAAATGATTGCACAGCGTCTCAGTATTCTATTCCTCACTTTGTAAGTAGAAGATAATTTTAACCAAATCCAGTGGCAGAAGTAGGAAGAAAAGTCTAGTCTGTGACAACATGCATAGGTCTCCTCAAAGAACTGTGAAAGCTTAAGGTTCACCTCATCTATAAGCATATCCAAAAATCTCTGAATCAGCCCAGGTTATTATACTGGTCTTTTAAAAGATTAACCTTTGGGCTGCACATGGTGGTACATACCCTTAATCTCAAATCCTAGCATCTAGGAAGCAGATATATATATATATATATATTCCAGGCAAGGGCTACATAGTGTTCTCTTCCACTCCAAAAAAAGGAAAAACAAAGATTTACTTTTGGAATTATATTAGCAAGAGAACAGCTCTTCAAAACCACTGTTTTTTAAACCCTCAAAGTACTTTAAGGATTTCAAGGAAATTTCAACTGTTCTTTATCTGTGGTAATTCTGAACAAAACTTCATAACTACAATTTTAAACTAAATATTTCAACTTTCATGATGTTCACAATTCTTATGAGTTTCAACTTACCTGCTCTGAGTTTTTCCAGCTGCAATGTCAACAAACACCTAGTACCCTCCAAGCCATCAGCCTGGATGAGCAGAGATCTGTTCGGTGTCCCTATTTCTTTGTACCAAGGCCAAGGTCACTTAGCTGTCTTACATGATCTATACTTATTCAAGCGTCAGGACCACCCTGCAGGTCATTTTTATAACACTGGTGACACAAACCATCTAACAGAGTAAGAACCACATGTTCTTCCACTTGAAGTTAGGGCTATTCCTCCTCAGCCTTTGATGAATTAACCAGCACATGCCCACTTATATACAAAGTACTGGGCTCTGCAGTAAAAACCAAGAATAAGAAAATGTGTGACATAGTCTTATCGTCAAGGAGGCAGCCAGCTACTGAACCACTTGGTTGAAGAGACCACAAAGTAGACCGTGGCATATGCAGAAAACATGACAGTAGCACCTCTGCATAGCACAGCTCTGCTCCATCATTCACTGGCACATACTTAAGTCTAATATATCTCCACTAACCAGTCAGTCTAAGAATACCTGGTAGATGGAACCCATAAAAACAGTAGACCTAACAAGGTCGTGAAAAGTGACAGACCTAGATTCAGAAATAACTGTTCTTGTTTTTTCAGACAGGGTCTTAATATGTAACCCTTGCTGGTCTTGAACTCAGAGATCTACCTACCTCTGTCTCCTGAGTGCTAGAATTAAAGGTTTTGACCACCACACCCAGCTTTCCTTTAGCCATTTTAATCCTGAATGGTTAACCCAACTAGGCCTCTCAAGTGGCACAACTAGTGGCTATGGTATCTAAAGATGGTAATGTCCAAATATTTGGAAGCCCAACAACCAACTAGGAACCAAGCCTCAATCGATATCACCTGTACAGGACCAAGGCAAAAAAACAACAACTGCCAGCACCAGGGTTGGTCCCCATTCCTTCTACCTGCCATCATATTTTTAAGGTTTCGCACATGGGTCTCATGCACACCATTCATTGTCACATAACCCAATAGAATCCTTCACAAATACCTTTTTATCTGCAGGACTTGAGATCTTGGACACTAAAGCTGCTTCCACAAGGCCCTGCTCCAGTAAAGAGTCATATTTTATGCTCCTCTTCCTGTTCCTCCTAGTCTTATTATCCGATTTTTGTCCATTTTCTTCTGACTGAGACACATCAGCAGCACTGTCACCACAAATTGAAGATTCAAAGAGAGGTTTCCCATTCATGTATGTTTTTGTGATTTTCAGTTTAATTTCTGGAGAGCCATTTTTAATAGGAGTAGTATTGGGTGGGGTCCCAATTCCTTTCACTTCCTGGGATTCAAAACACAATTTAGCATCATGAGCACCAGGTTCTCCATTAAACACTCGGGAAGTAAGATCTTTCAACTTCTCTGCTGGAAGAAAGGGGAGTGCATCATGGCCATTAAATTTCTGCATGACCCCCTCTTGTAGGCTGTTAGAAAGTTGAGCTTTGCTGAGGAATACAGAACATTCATGATTCACTTCACAGTTCTGAGTCTTCCCATTTGCATTGCCAAGGATTTCTGGTGCCTGCTTCATCTTCATGCACTTTACAACTTTCTGAACAGAAAGAGGGCTTTTTCTGATGCTAAATTCCATCCAGCCTAGATGCTTTGGTTCTTAGAACACTACAGCATTTAAAAAAAAAAGTAAAAGGAAGGAAAAAAAAACATATTACATTTAAACCTAGGAGAAATGTGCCAATATCTCTATAGCTTTGTTGGAGTTGAGTTTTATTCTGTTTTGTCTTTTGAGGCACTTTATGATGTTTTATATAATAATCTAGACTGTATAAGGCAATTTTCATATCACAAAATAATACAACTGAAGAGACAAGTCATTTTTAAGAGAGAAAATAGTCAGGAGCAAAGTCCAAGTATACCACTACCACCAATAACTAATACGGCAGGGTGCCCACTTAAGAATTTAACTTGCAGGCTAGAGAGCTGGCTCAGAAGTTAAGAGCCCCTAACTGCTCTTGCAGAGAACCCAGTTTCAGTTCCCAACACTACACAGTGGCTCACAACCACCCTTCACTCTAGGATCTGACACCCCTTCTGGATTTCCAAGAACTAGGCACACTTGTAGTACACAAACACACAAGCAAAATATCCATACACATTTAAAAAATTAAAATGAATTAAAAATTACAACAGTGAAGTAAGTAGTATTAAAAAGACCATATGTTGCCATACCAGAGTAGGATTATGTTCTGAACTACACTGGAAGTTGAGGTAGGAAGAACACTTGTTCAGGACCTTTCTGAGCTATAGAATAAACTCAAAACCCATATATCTAACTTAGTGATACTGTCTCAAAATAAAAAGTATGGAGAGCTAGGGATATGCTCAGTAGTAAGGTGACTGTCTGGTATGTATCAAACCCTAGGTTTAATCTTAACTATTAAGAAAGGTAAAAGGGAGATCTAAGTGGAAAATCTGTAGCTAACAAATACTGTATTAAAAAAAAATCAAAATGTCAATGGATGGTTTTCTTGGGTTTGTTTTTTTTCCCCCTCGAGACAGGTTGTCTCAGTGTAGCTATGGAGCCTATCCTGGAACTCACTCTGTAGCCCAGGCTGGCCTCGAACTCACATAGATCCACCTGCCTCTGCCTCCCAGTGCTGGGATTAAAGGTGTGTGCCACCACCACCTGGCTGGATGGTTTTCTTTTAAAGATGTATTATTTTATGTGCACCAGTGATTTGCCTGCATATGTCTGTGTACCACAGGAGCACTTTTAGTTCCCAGTGCTTATGGGGGTCAGAAGAGGGTATTGGATCCCCATGGAATTGGAATTAAGGATGATTGTGAGCCACCATATGGGTGCCGGAATTGGAACCTAGGTCCACTACAAAAGGAGCAAGTTTTCTTAACCACTGAGCAATCTCTCCAACCCCTTAATAGATTATCTTAATGGCACACTGGAAGCTAGTTATAGTGGTATATGACTTTAATCCCAGCACTCAGGAGGCAGAGGCAGGCGGATCTCTCTGTGTTCAAGGCCTGACTGATCTATAGATTCCTTTTTTTTTTTTTTTGAAGATTTATTTTTTTTTTAAATAGAAATCAATAAACTTTTTTAAGAGTATTTTTTTTATTATATATGCAGTGTTCTGCCTGCATGTGTCCATGCAGGCCAGAAGAGGGCACCAGATCTCATTACAGATGGTTGTGAGCCACCATGTGGTTGCTGGGAATTGAACTCAGGACCTCTGGAAAAAGCAGTCAGTGCTCTTAACCTCTGAGCCATCTTTCCAGCTCCTATTTATTTATTTATTATGTCTACAGTGTTCTGCCTACGTGCATGCTTGCAGGCCAGAAGAGGGTACCAGATCTCATTATGGATGGTTGTGAGTCACCATGTGGTTGCTGGGAATTGAATTCAGGACCTCTGGAAGAACAGCCAGTGCTCTTAACCGCTGAGCCATCTCTCCAGCCCCTAGATTCCTTTTTTTAAAAAATAATATTTTCTCAGACATTTAAAGAAATGCTCAACATCCTTAATCATCAGAGAAATGCAAATCAAAATCTGAGATACCACCTTACACCTGTCAGAATGGCTACGATCAAAAATACCAATGACAGTCAATGTTGGAGAGGATGTGGAGCAAAGGGAACACTCCTCCACTGTTGGTGGGAATGCAAACTTGTACAACCACCGTGGAAATCAGTATGGCGGTTTCTCAGAAAATTAGGAATCGAACTACCTCAAGACCCAACCATCACACTCTTGGGCATATACCCAAGGAATGCTGATTCATACCATAAAGATACATGCTCAGCTATGTTCATAGCAGCACTATTTGTAATAGCCAGAACCTGGCAACAACCTAGATGCCCGTCAACGGAAGAATGGATGAAAAAAATGTGGTACATATACACAATGAAGTACTACTCAGCAGAGAAAACCAACGAAAGCATGAAATTTGCAGGCAAATGGATGGAACTAGAAAAAATCATCCTGAGTGAGGTAACCCAAACCCAGAAAGACAGTCATGGTATTTACTCACTCATAAGTGGATTCTAGATATAAAATAAAGAACAATCAGACCACAACCCATAGAACCATGAAGGCTAGATATATATAGCATGGAGGTCCCTAGGATGACTGTGGCTTATAATAAATTTCAGTTTTACTCAATTATTGAAAAAAAATAGCCAAATGAATGGAAACACATGAACTATGAACCAAAGGCTGAGGGGCCCCCAGCTGGATCAGACCCTCTGAATAGGTGTGACAGTTGTTTGGCTTGATCAGTTTGGGAGGCAACTAGGCAGTGTGACCTAGTCCTGTGCTCATTGCATGAGTTGGCTGTTTGAAACCTGGAGTTTATGCAGGGACACTTGGCTCAGGCTGGGAGGAAGGGACTGGACATGCCTGGACTGAGTCTACCAGGTTGATCGCAGTCTTCAGGGGAGGATTTGCCCTGGAGGAGGTGGGAATGGGGGTTGGGCTGGGGGTAAGGGGAGGGGGTGGGAGGGGGGAGAATAGGGGAACCCGTGGCTGATATGTAGAACTGAATGGTATTGTAAAATAAAATAAATAAAATTAAAAAAAATATTTTCTCATTTATTTTTATTCATGTGTATGTCTATGTGTATGTATGCCATGCGCTTGCAGAGGCCAGAAGGTGTCAGATCCCCTGGAGCTGGAGCTATCAGGTAGCTTATAGCTGTCTGACATGGGTGCTGGAACTCAACTCATGTCCTCAGGAAGAGCAGTGCTCACTTTTAACCACTGAGTGATCTCTCCAGACTTATGGTCTAGAGTTTCAAAGGTCAGCCTAAACTACAAAGAGAGACCCTGTCTCAAAAATAAAATAATTTAAAGCACATTGGAGAAAACAGAAGAGTCAAAAAAAACTAAAAATAGATTAAAAATATTCAAGCCTTAAAAACAGGAAAAAAGGCCAGGCGGTGGTGGCGCATGCCTTTAATCCCAGCACTTGGGAGGCAGAGCCAGGTGGATCTCTGTGAGTTTGAGGACAGCCTAGGCTACCGAATGAGACCCAGGACAGGCTCCAAAGCTACACAGAGAAACCTTGTCTCAAAACAAAAACAAAAACAAAAAAACAAAAGGAGAAAAATTAGGAGAGGGGAGAATACAATTTCACCATTCTGTGGAACAAAATAAAAAGTCTGTATTCCCACCTTGCAAGTAAAGGGAGGATGAGGCAGAAAAAATATTGGGGGGGAGGGGGATTTAGTAAGACTAATTAACAGAGTCAGCTTAGCAAATCCCAAGCATGATGAAAATACAAGAAATTCATACCAAAGCACATAATTCAAATTGCTGAAAAAAACTGAGAAAAAAAATCTAAAAATAAAAAAATAAATAGATGACACTTATCAAACAGACTCAATTGAGTCTGGGCTACATTGTAAGTTCAAGTCCATCCTGAGCTTGGTATATTTCAAAAGAGAGTATATTTCAAAAACATAAGAGCTTTAGGCTGGAGAGTTTCAGTAGTTATGGATATTTACTGGGGGCTGGAGGTGGCTCAACTGTTAAGAGTGTTTGCTACTCTTCCTGAGGACTCATGTTCAATTCCCAGTCCCCACACACTGATTCACAACTGCCTGTAACTCCAGTTCCTGGGGATCCAACACCCTCTCTTCTGACCACTGTGGACACCAAGCACACATGTGGTCCACAAACATACATGCAGGCAAAACACACATACACATAAAATACAACAAATAAATCTTATTCAAAATTGTAAAAAGTAGCCAGGCAGTGGTGGTGCACGCCTTTAATCCCAGCACTCAGGAGGCAGAAGCAAGCAGATCTCTGTGAGTTCAAGGCCAGCCTGGGCTACAGAGCAAGATCCAGGAAAGGCGCCAAAGCTACACAGAGAAACCCTGTGTGTGTGTGTGTGGGGGGGGGGTACATACTGCTCTTCCACAGGACCCAAGCTCAGTTCCTAGCACCTATATTCCTAGCAGCTCACAAAAAAAAATCTGTAACTCCAGCTCCAGGGAAATCTGATTTTGGAAGATCTGATGTCTCTTGCTTCCAGGGGAACCTGCATTCACATACATATACCCACACACCACACACAGAAATACACAGTTAAAGATAAAATAAATCTCTAGAAAACAACAATGAATAAATAGATAAATCATGGACTGGGTGATACAGCTCACTAGTGGAGTGTTTGTCTAGCATGTATACAGTTCTATCTAAATTCAATCTACAGCAACAAAAACTTTAAATATCCATTTAAATACAAAACAGTTGTGGGACAATCTTTTTGTACACTGTGAAGATGTGTCTTTGCTAAGGCACCTTCTAATTGGTTTAATAAAGAGGTAAAAGGCGAATAGCTAGGCAGGGAGAAAAGGATGGACTTCAGAGCAGAGAGAACTTGGGATGCCAGACACCAAGGAGACACTGAAAACGTTAGACGTAAGCGGTACAAGGAGAGGTAACTGAGCTACGGGACAGAACGTAGATTAACAGAAACAGGTTAATTTGAGTCATAAGAGCTAGTTGAGGAAAAGCCTAAGCAAAGGCTCAACTTTCACAATTAATAGTAAGTCTCCACGTCCTTATTTGTGAGCTGGCGATCCAAAGAAAAGGCCGACTACAAATAGTAATATAGATGATAACTTATCAGAAACCAAGGCCAGGGGCTGGAGAGATGGCTCAGAGGTTAAGCACACTGACTGCTCCTCTAGAGGACCCAAGGTTCAATTCCTAGCACCCATAGGGAGGCTCACAACCTTCTGTTACTACAGTCACAGAAGATCTGACCTGACATCCTCTACTGGCTTCTTGGGCACCAGGAATGCACATGTTACACAGATAGACATGCAGACAAAATACTCACACATATATTTTTTTCAGTTTATTTTTTAATGTGTTCTGCCTGCATGTATGTCTATGTGAGGGTGTCAGATCCCCTGGAACTGAAGTTACAGACAGTTGTGAGCTGCCATGTGGATGCTGGGAATTGAACCTGGGTACTTTGGAAGAACAGCCAGTGCTCTTAGCCATTGAACCATCTTTCCAGGCCCCCATAAAAATTATTTTAATTAAAAAAGAAAGGTCAGAAGGCAGTACATTATTGTAAGAAAAACTGTCAATTTAACATATAGAAAAAAATATCCTTCAAGAATAATGACCAAACACATTGAGAAAAATTAAAAAGTTGTTACCAGCAGGCATGTAAGAAATGCTTGTGGGGAGAGTAGATATTTACCACTGGAAAAATAGCTCAGCTAGTAAAGTCACTTTCAGGACTGGGAAGATAAATTCAAATCCCCAAAATTCAAGTAAAGTTGGAATGAGAGAACTGATTTCACAAAGTTGTCCTCTTATCTTGACATAAGCCTATAGACACATTTTTGAGTACAGAAAGAGGTACATTTTTTTTTTTTAAAGTTCAAGATGAGAGCCAGGCATAGTGGTTATGGGCCTTTAATCCTGAACCTGGCACTTGGGAAGTAGAAGCAGAGAGATTTATGTAACTTCGATGTGTGCCTGGTCTACACAGAAAGTTCCAGCCTGGGATAAAAAGCAAGATTCTGACTGAAATAATTATTTAAAATTAAAACAATGTACACATTCCTTTAATCTCAGGAGGCAGAGGCAGGCGGATCTCTGTGAGTTCAAGGACAGCATGGTCTACAGAGTGACTTCCAGGACAGGCTCCAAAGTTACAGAGAAACCCTGCCTCAAATAAACAAAAAAAAAAGGTTAAAAAAAAAAAGCAAAACAATGTAATTATGCTTATTTCCACAAAAATAACTTTCTTTTTTTTTTCTTTTGAGACAGAATCTCCCTATATAGCCCTGGCCTGAAACTAACTATGCAGGCCAAGCTGACTCTGAACCAGATCCCACCTGGCTTTTTGAAAACTTGTTTTTTGTTTGTTTGTTTGTTTTTAACTTTTTCATTTTTTTTACATTGCTGGGGGTTGAAGCCAGGACCTCATACATACTAGGTAAATAATGTTCTACCACTGAGCTGCACCCCCAGGCCCACATATACACATTTAAATGGTCAATATGGTAAATTTTTATCATATATACATTACTCCACACATACACCCCATTAGAAGTAGACAAAGACTGCTTTCAAGGAGCTTACAAGCTCAAGAGAGGTCTAGGAAACCAGGAAGAATAAGAGAAAGGTAATTTTCAAAGGAAACCTGGCATTCATATTAAGAGCTTCCTATGTTTAGAGAAAGATAAATAAAACAGGCCACCAGATCGGTGTTGAAACTTCAGCACTTGAAAGATAAAATCTTTATCACTAAAAATCCAAAAGAGTAAGTTAGGATGCAATTACTAAGTTAAGATGACTCAGTGGGAGAGCTCTTACCTAGCATGTCCTAGATCCTATGTTCCACAGATCTCTAAGACCGAAGATTTCTTTAAAATCCCTAAGACTTTAAAAGAAGAAATAAGAATTGCTGGAGACTGTGAGACTCAGCAGATAAAAGTGATTAACAATCAACAACAAAACAAGCCTGCCTACCTGAATTCAATCCTTGGAACCCACAAAAAGGTGGAAGGGAGATTCCCAAAAAATTGTCCTCTGACCAACTTGTAAAGAAAAATAATCTCTTTACTAGAGCTTTATGCCCAGCTAAATTATCGTGCAAACACGAAGCTGAAGACACCAAATGTACAGATGAAGGGGGACTTACACATACAGCCTTTTCACAAAGAAACGATAGGAACTTCACCAAGATTATAAACCCAGAAGGAAAGAAGATCAGTCAACAAAGTTGAGAAGAATGGGTAATTCTAAAACAATTCTAAACAATTTTTATATTTGAAGATTTACACATACACACATACATAAGCTAGACACAGAAGACCTCATGCTGAAAGACTCACTACAAGCCTGGCAGCAGTGGCGCACGCCTTTAATCCCAGCACTCAGGAGGCAGAGCCAGACGGATCTCTGTTGAGTTCAAAGCCAGCCTGGTCTATAGAGCGAGATCCAGGGCAGGCACCAAAACTACATGGAGAAACCCTGTCTCGAAAAACCAAAAAAGAAAAAGAAAAAAAAGAAAAGAAAGAAAGACTCACTATGGACTGCATTGCATTCATGAATACAGGGCAGCTGTGGTCAAGGCCTAAACAAGACTGGGCCATTCAACATTTCATCATGAATGCTAGAGAAGCTCATGAGGCTCCACCTCTCCTGAGAGACTACTGGAAGTTAACGGTTGTTGGGAAATCTTCAATGGTACAGCTACAGGTAAATTGCCTGTGCTCCAGTAAATAACTTCCTACCCAAGTTCATGCTAGTAGCCATACTTACAGTGTGTCACATACACATACACACAAAATGAAATTACAAAAGGAACTTGGGAAGAAAGGTTTCAGCAGGAAAGAGAAGGGGTTCTATGGTGATATTTTATTTGTCTTGAAATGTGATTTTAATTTTATGTTAATAAATAAAGTTGCCATAGGGTCAGAGCTATTAGAGCCATAGCAAGAGCGTGATGGTTAGAAGAGCTAGGTAGATTTCTGTGTGTTCAGGGATACAGCCAGTATTGGAGACATACGCCTTTAAGACCTGGAGGGCGGTACTTACAGGCAGTGATGAGGCAGTCATGTGGTTGGGTTTACAACCAATGAGAAGGCAGAACAGAAAGACTATTTAAACACAGACAAACAGGAAGTAGCTCTCTCGCGGAGAAGTTAGGAGCACTGCAGGAGGTAAGATTTTATCTCTGAGCTCTGACCTCTCGGCTTTCTCTTTTACATTGGCTCTGTGTTTCTTATTTTAATAAGACGATTGGTTACATCTACAGGGTTCAGAAAGTACAAGGGATAAAAAATGACCAAAATTTATTATGAATGTTTAAAATTGTCAAAGAATAAAAAAGTCATTATATTGTATAATTTCATCTATATGAAATGTCCAAAATAGGTAAGTGCATACAGACAGAAAATAGCATGGTTTTCAAGAGCTGAGAGGAAGTTAGGAAGGGAAGTGACTTAGTTCAAAATTTTATGTTAAGATAATTTAAAGCCAGGCAGTGGTGATGCACGACTTGAATCCCAGCACTTGGGAGGCCTGGTCTACAGTTCCAGGACAGCCAGAGCTACACAGAGAAACCCTGTGTGTGTGTGTGGGGGGGGGGGGCGGCGGACCACGACCAAAGAGGGAGAGGTATAAAGTGTATTTGCATAAGACTATCCTTGTTCTACATTTCTATCTCCAGAAATGTCCCAGAGGTTCCTTTGACTGAGCACAATGTGACAGTGACAGACTGGGGTGATAGCTCAATGAGTAAAATGCTTGTATAGTGCAAGAATAAGAACCTGAGTTCGGCTGGGTGGTGATGGCACACACCTTTAACCTCAGCACTCAAGAGGCAGAGGCAGGTACACCCTTTGAGTTTTGAGGCCAGTCTGGTCTAGAGGGAGTTCCAGGACAGCCAGAGTTGCACAGAGAAATCCTGAAGGGAGGGAAGGAGGGAAGAAGGGAGGGAGTGATCGAGCAAAAGAACAAACATGAGTTCAGATCCCCAGAATTCAGGGAAATCTAAATGCAATACCACACATTTGTAATCTTGGCATTTTTACATTGAGATGGAAGCCAGAATTCCCAAAAGAATTCCCCAAAGCTTGTGAGCCACCTAGCCTGGTGTATACAAAGGCAAACTACAAGAAACTGTCTCAAATAAGGTAGAATGTGAGGACAAAAAAACTGGGGCTGTCCTCTGACTTCCACATGCTTGCTGGGGCATATGCATATACCTTACACACCCATAACAATTAAAGAAAAAGAGGCCATCAACTTGAAAAGGGTATTTATATAGAGGAGGGTTCTGTTGAGGAGAAAAGGAAAAGAGGAATGATGTAATTATAATCTCAAAAAATTTTTAATTACTTAAAAAATAATAATAGAGTCTGGGAGATATAGCTCAGTGATATCTTGTCTAGTATGCACAAGGCCCAATTTCTAAAACCTGCACAAATAGTAATAATAGTCCAAGGACCCACAGCAGGGCCCTGGATTGCTCTCCAATGGACTCGTGGCTTCTGATTCTTCACTCAGTTCACTAAATCATCAAGATCCCTGAGAGAACAAAAACATAATGGTAATGGAGAAACAAACTTGGGTTTAGATTTGCAAGGCAGATACTGAACAAATAAAAAGCACTAATATTTATTTCAAATGAATTTTAAGCTGGGCATGGTGGCTAACTCCTGTGATCCCAGCACCTAGGAGGTAGAGACAGGCAGATCTCTGTGAGTTCAAGGCCAACCTAGGACAGTTGTAGAACAGTCAAGACTAGATAGTGAGACCATGACTTAAAAGGAAAAACAAGAGTGGTATCATATACCTAGAATCTCAGAACTTTCAAGGTAGAGGAAGAAGGGTGGAGACGAGAGGATCTCAGATTTAAGGCCAGCCTAGAATACATGAAATTGTCTCACAAAAAGCAAAACAATCACAGAAGGAAAAAAGAGGGAAGGACTAATTTCCCTACATGCACCTTTCTCAACAGCCTCATTCTATGAGTTTTTACTTTTGATAGTATTGCTTCTTCGGCTGAAATACATTTCTCTCTCCCATTTGCTAGAAATTAGACAAGCTACTCACTCTCCTAACAGTTCATGCTTATCTCAAGTTGCCAAGTGAATGAATCTGAACAGAAAAGCAACAAGGAACAGACAGAGGAGGAATGCAACAAGGACCCTCTGGTCAGACACCAGACATTGCAATATCCAAGTCATATTCAGACAAAATCCTGAAGTTATGGGTTGGCCACATTCTTCTTTGCCACCATGCAAATTTCTTTTATGATCTGGGCAGAGGGTATGTCACTGTTTTTCCTTCAGTCCACCATGTACCGCACATCTCCACATGTAACTCAGTTCTAGGGATACAAATGTGAACACAAGGTAAGTGCCCCACCTTTACAGAGCTTCCACATAAGCAAAGAAGGCAAGGAGAAAACAAATGAGGTCATTACTGCAATAGCAGGGGGCAGAGAAAAAAAAAAGAGCAGCTTAAAGGAATCCAGAGAGCAAAGAAACACAATTTTATTTATTTTTATGTGTATGGGTGTTTTGCCTGCATGTATACCCGTGCAACACTTGAAAGCCTGGTGCACATGGAAGCCAAAAAGGGTATCAGATCCCCCAGAACTAGTAACAGACAATTGTGAGGTCATGTTGGTGCTAGGAATTGAACCTGGGTCCTCTGAAAGAGGAGCCAATACTCTTAAGCACTGAGCTACATAATTTTTTAACCACCTATTTTTTTTGTTTTAGTTTTTCGAGACAGGCTTTCTCTGTGTAGTCCTGGCTGTCCTGGGACTTGCTCTGTAGACCAGGCGGGCCTCAAGTTCAGAGATCCACCTGCCTCTGCCTCCAGAGTGCTGGGATTAAAGAAGTGTGCCACCATTGCTGATTTAGTCATTTAATTTTTTAAAAAGGTTTATTTTTTCAGTGTCTGTCTCATGTATGTACACAAAATACATATATGTCTGATGCAAGCAGAACCTAAGAAAGTCAGATCCCCCAGAACTAGAGTTACAGACAGTTGTGAGCTGCTATATGGATGCTGGAAACCAAACTGGGTCTTTACCAAGAGCATACATGCAGAAAAAAACACTCATACACATAAAATTAAACAAAAAAATCTTGAGTCATGTCACATGTCTTTAGTCCCAGTACTTGGGATGCAGAAGCAAGTGGGTGTCTGTGAGTTCAAGGCCAGCCTGGTCTACATAGTGAATTCCAGGAGAACCAGAGCTATATAGCAAGACCCTGTCTCGAGAAAACCAAAGAATAAAATTTTGCCTACTTAAGCCCCATTTCTCCATATTACAGCCCCAACACTAGCCAATCATCATCAATATCTCTTACCAGGTCTATCATTGCAATCTCCTAACCAGCTTATCAATCAACAAACTCCTAGGTATCAGATCTATAGGAAGGGCTTGCTAGACCACAGATGCTAGGCCCCACTCCAAAGCCCATGTCTCCGTGAGTATAGGATAGAACTGAGGAACCTGAATTTCTAACAAGTTCTTGAGCAGATTGATACTGACAGATTGGGGACAAGACTTTGAGAACCGTAGGTATAGGTTATAGTACAGCAGCAGACCCAAAACCATTTGTTATGTGGCTCATACTGAAGGAGTCTTTCTCATTCATAGTACACACTCATTTATTTCCAGTAAGAAACAGGAAAATGGGAAAATGATAAAACATACATATATACATACATATATATACATACATATATATATATGTGTGTGTGTGTATATATATATATATATATATATAACTTTCACTCAAACAAGCAGGTGAAATAATTCAGTTGGTAAAGTGCTTGCTTTGCAAGCATAAGGACCTAAGATCATATCCCCAACATTTACTTAAAAAGATAGGTGTGGCTGGGCAGTGGTGGAGCATGCCTTTAACCCCAGCACTCGGGAGGCAGAGCCAAAAGCCAGGTGGATCTCTGTGAGTTCGAGGCTAGCCTGGGCTACAGAGTGAGTTCCAGGAAAGGCACAAAGGTAGAGAAAAAACCCTGTCTCAAAAAACAAAAATAACGGGGCTGGGGAATTTAGCTCAGTGGTACAGCGCTTGCCTAGCAAGTGCAAGGCCCTGAGTTCGGTTCTCAGCTCCAAAAAAAGAAAAAAGACAGGGAAAAAAAGCTAAAAATAAATAAATAAATGAATGAATGAATAAATAAATAGACAAATAAATAATAACAACAACAACAACAAAAGATAGGTGTAATGGTGTGTGCCAGTAATCCTAACACTGGGGGGAGGAAATAGGAGGATCCTTGGGGTTCATTGGCCAACCAGTTTAGCCAAAACAGTAAGAAATGCTCAAAAAATTAGAGATCTCTGTGAATTGGAGGGCAGCCTAGTCTACACAGCGAGTTCCAGGACAACCCAGACTACAAAGAGACCCTCTCTCAAAAAAGAGGCAGTAGTCCAGAGAGATATTTCATAGTTAAGAACACCTTGTTCCTGCAGAAGAGCCAGGATCGGTTCCCAGTACCCACATGGTGGCTTACAACTCCAGTGGTGAGGGATTAACTCCACTTCCAAGAGACTCAATGCCTTCTTCTGGCCTCCATGGACATTGCATGGGTGTGATGCACAAACATGTAAGCAAGCACTCACACACAGAGAATAATGAATAAAAAATATTTTCAATTAATGTAAAAAGAGATCGAGAAAGACAGCTGATGTCAACCTATTATCCATACATGTATACACGCACGCACGCACGCACGCGCACGCACACATATGCACACTCGAGACTGTAATTTGCCTGATGTGATCAAAAAAACATTAAAAAAAAAACCCTTTCATGGCTGGAAGGTGTAGTGCACGCCTTTTATCACAGCACTGGAGAGGCAGAAGCAAGTGGATTCCTGGGGCTGTTATACAGAGAAACCCTGTGGGGCAGACCTTTTCACTTAGAAATGATATGCTGGGCTGGTAAGGTAAAAATGTATCCAACCAAACCTGATAACCTGAGTTCAATCCTAAGAACTCACATGGTAATAGGAAGAGAACTCACTCCTACAAGTTACCCTCTGGCTCCCACACAGGGAACCACATGCATTCAAATAAATATAAATATAAATACAAACATATATACTACTTTTCTTTTTTTCTTTTATTTATTTTATGTGTATGGGTGTTTTGCCTGTATGTTTGTGCACCACACCCACAGTGCCCATAGAGGCCAAAAGAGGTACCTCAGTTCTTCAGGGAATGTAGTTACAGACAGCTGTAAGCTCATGGATGCTAGGGATTGAAACTAGGTCCTCTGGAACAGCAACCAATACTCTTAACCACTAATCTATCTCTCCAGCCCCTAATATGCCACTTTTCACTAACCAAAGCAAACCACACAGCCACATGAAATTTTAAAGGAATGAGCTGTTCAAACATATCAGATACACAAAGCAGAGAAAAATGGAAAGTGTCTAATCTGAACTGGTTACTTTAGGCTGGTTATTTATAAATACTCTTTTTATGGTGGCATCCAGCATGATGACATGTGCCTTTAATCCCAGCACTCAGGAGGCAGAAACAGGAGGATGTCTGTGAGTTCAAGGCCAGACTGGTCTACATAGTGAGTTCCAGGACAGCCAGGGCTACATAGTGAGAGACCCTGTCTTAAAAAAACAAAAACCAGACAAAACATTCCTCTCATCACCTCCATCCAGAGCCCTCTAAATAGACTTTCCAAACTAGGCATGGTGGTGCATGTCCTTAATCCCAGCATTTGTGAGGCAGAGGCCAGCCTGGTCTACAAAATGAGTTCTGGGATAGCCAAGGCTACACAGAGAAACGCTGTCTTGAAAAACCTAAATTAATTAATTAATTAAATATAATTTTTAAAAAGACAACAATAAAAATTAAAAGAAAAAGAAAAAAAGAATAGGCTTTCCAACCTGGCAGTAGTGGTGGTTCACACCCTTAATCCCTTTAATCACTCAGGAAGCAGAGGCAGGCAGATCTCTGTAGGTTTGAAGCCAGCCTGGTCTACAGAGTGAGTTCCAGGACAGCCAGGGCTACACACAGAAACCCTGTCTCAAAACAAAACAACAGGCTTTCCAAAGCACATAAATTTATGCTGCACATGTCACCTAACTCCTATACAACAGTACTAGAACCTAACACTGTCTCAGGATAAAAATACCAACAGCTAAAAGATCCTCCCCCAACATCCCATACAGCTGCCCAGATCCTTTCCAGCCTCACCTACTACTCTAGTCATACAGGCTTTTTCCTCCCTCCTGAATATTCGTACTTACCCTCTACCAAGTTGACACCCCAGACCACTTTTAGCTCTGCTCCAAATCAACCCATGAGGAAGTTTTCTTGATACCATCAGTATAACCTCCCTAGTGGACATACCTAGATCTCTCCTTCAAGAGTTGCTTTTTTTGTTCTGGGAACTCTGAATACACATAAAATGGCAGAGCAGGTAGAATCTGCTCATACTATCATCCATATAAGCCAGCTCTGATCTAACCACACACCCACCCTGTCTCCTGTTAAAAGTGTAAAATAAATCTGATTGCAAATCATTGTTAGTAAATGTTTGTATACATGTTTAAGACGTAGAGATTCTTGTGTTGCTTATAACACCACTATCAAAGATGTTTTTAACATTTTTTTCTTAGTAACAAATCTAGACATTGTTCCAAATTCTTTTTATTTAAATTAGTAAGAAGAGAATGAACCCAGGGACTCTAGCTCTATTACTGAGCTATATCCTCAGCACTCAGTACTCTAATGTCTAATTTCCTCAAATGTGATAAATGATATTAACCATTTCTTTATTTGACCAGATACAGATGCAATACGCCCTACACATCGTCAGTGTAATTCCAACTGCTTATCATCTACAGTCCTCTCCTGTCTTTAATTGTGGAAGAAAACAGGTTGCTAGTCTTGAAGTTTCCTGTGTCCTTACTTCTGTCAATGGCAATCCTGTGGCATAGTTTAAAATGTTCCTCTCTTCAGTAGTTTTATCACCTGTTAAATGTGGATATTTCATCAAATTTGCTGTTGTTTTTTTTTTTCTTCCAAGACTATCCCACATATTTTCAAAAACAAAATTTTTGTCTTTTTTTCTTCCTGCTTTGTTCTCTCACAGGTCACTAAACTTCATAGGATAAAGGACAAGGGTTCTAGCTTCTTCCTGTCATAGGGCTAATCTCAGTTATTTCTTCAATAAAGAAAAAAATATTAGACAGAAGGCCAGGGAGATAGCTCAACTGGTAGTAGAGGGCTTATACAGCATTCAGCATAGCATGCTGGAAGCCTGGGGCTCAATCTCTAGGACCACATAAAGTGGGTATGGTGGTATATGCCTCTAATCCTAGCATTTGAAAGCTGAAGGCAAGAGGATTAGAAGTTCAAAAAAATAGTAATTACTATTATTATTATTATTATTATTATTATTATTATTATTATTGTGTTTATATATGATGTGTGTTTATAACTGGCACAGCAAACATATCACATCAATTGTGGCAGAGGACAACTTTTGGAAGTCAGGTCACTAATTCCATTGCAGGTAAGAGGATCAACTAAGGCCATCATACTTGTGCACAAGTATTTTTACCCAATGAGCCATCTCTCTGGCCCAAGGATGTGAAGTTCAAAGTTATCCTCAGCTACAGAATGAGTTCAAAGCCAGCCTTGACTATATGAGACCCTGTCTGAGGGAGGGAGGGAGAGAGGGAAGGAGGGAGGGAATGAATCTATCAATCAAACAGGCAGGCAGGCAAATAAGGGGAAAAAACCCAGCAGGTAAAAGCACATGCCAAGCAAACCTAACAAAGAGTTCCATCTTTGGAAACACAAAAAGCTGTGTACAGGGGGGCAGGTTTGGTGGTGCATACCTTTAATCCCAGGCAGGCAGATCTCTTTGAGTTTGAGGCTAGCCTGGTCTACATAATGAGTTCCAGGCCAGCAAGGGTTACACAGTGAGATCCTGTTTTGTTTTTTTAAAGCTAGATACAGAGGCACACATCTATAATCCTAGCACTCTGACACGCATGAGAGAAGGCAGCAAAGGAGACCTCACCTCAAGATAGGGGAAAATTAATCTCTACATGAATACCCGCTCTCATACACAAGAATCACACATACAATAATAATAGTAATAATAATAATAAAATAAAATAGAAATAATAAGGAAAGAATGGCAGGAGTCAGGTATGGTGCACATGCTTGCAGTTCTAACACCTGGAAATCTGAGACAGGAAGATCAATCACCACAGTTGAAAGTTAGCCTGTTATACATACCAAGTTCCAAACCAGCCAGAGCTATATAGCAAGACTCTCTCAAAAACTAAAAATGAGTAAATCAATTATATATGTGTGTGTATAGATACAGAGAGAGAGAGAGAGAGAGAGAGAGAGAGAGAGAGAGAGGGGGAAGGAAGGAAGGAAGGAAGGAAGGAAGGAAGGAAGGAAGGAAGGAAGGAAGGAAGGAAGGAAGGAAGGAAGGAAGTGTGAGGCATTAAGTAGAAAACGGTAATGGCCTTTGCCCCTTCTATCCACTTACAGATAGTTAGGTTACAACTTTTTCCTGAGAGCCAGACAGTAGTGGTGCATGCCTTTAATCCCAGTACTTTGAAGGTAGAGGCAGGCAGATCTCTGTGAGTTCGAGGCTAGCCTGGTCTACAGAGTGAGTTGCAGGACAGCCAGGGCTACACAAAGAAACCCTGTCTCAAAAAAACAAAAAACAAAGAAAAAAATTATAGAGCAGCAGAACAATAATTTCCCAGGCCCTGCAAATTATCACATAAAGCAAAGTGACTGTAAGCAAGTCCTTTAACTAACATCTTTGCGATTCCTGCTGTGATATTTAGTTAAGATGAAGTAAAGAAGACTTTTCAGGGGCTGGAGAGTTGGCTCAGTGGTCAAGAGGTCTTACAAAGGACCCAAGTTCTATTCCAGCACCTACATGGTAGCTCACAACTGTTAAATTCCATCCCAGGGTATCCAATACCCTGTCTGACAATCTTGGGCACCAGGCACACACCTGGTGTATCTATATACATTCAAACAAAACACTCACAGACATAAAATACTGAAGTAAATTAAATAAATAAATAAATAAATAAGCAAGGACCGTGGGAGCAGCACTGAGACAGAGGCAGGCAGATCCCTGAGTTCCAGGACAGCCAGAACTACACAGGGAAACTGTTTCAAAAAGAAAAAAAAAAAAAAAAGACTTGCAACTCAAAAAGCTGTGTATATAGAAATACTGACTCCTGAAAGTTGTATATTGATTCCTACATGCAAACCAAAAGCTGCCCCCTCCACCACACACACACTATAAATCTTTTTAAGTTGCATAGAACAAAGCTCCACATAGACAACACTAACTTCTAATCTTTAAAAGGAAGCAATACAAACCTCCTATTTCCTTTTTTTTTTTTTTCTTTTTTGGTTTTTTGAGACAAGATTTAGATGTAACAGCCCTGTCTGTCACAGACCTGGATTTTTATAGATCAGGCTGGCCTCAAACTCAACGATACATCCACCTGCCTCCAGAATGCTGGGACTAAAGGCATGTGCCACCACACCCAGCCAAACCTATTGCTAATTGAAAAAAAAAAATTCTAAACCCACACAATCCTGTGAAATAAAAATCCTTAGAAAAATATCAGATAATACCCAAAACCTGCCTCCATTTGTTAACTGAGTCCCTTCTACATCCAGGTGCTAAAGATACCAGGCACCAGACATGATCCTTCCCTTGAAAAACTCACTATTTAAAGAGGATGATATGAAACCTGGGCAATATGGTGGAGGCCTGACACAATATCATGACAAATTTGGCACAACACAGTACATCTGGTATATCTGGGCTTCGGTTCCAGATATGCACCACCAGTGAAAGCAGGCTTTCCAGAGACAAGATCTGAGCCATCAAAAACTACTGTAGGGGGCCATAGAAATGGCTCAGCAGTTAAGAGACTTGCTGCTTTTGCAGAGGATCTGGGTTGTTTCCAGCCCCAACATGGTGGCTTACAACCACCAATAACTCTAGTCCCAGAGATCCAATGACCTCTTTTCATTTCTGCAGGTACCAGACACTCACATGATACATGTACAAACATGCAGATAAAACACCCACACACATAAATAAAATCTAATGAACAATAATAAATAAATAAATAAGAATACCACTAAAGCTCAAGAAATAAATCAAGCCTATCTCAAAAGAGATGGGCAGCATGACAGTGTAATCTTGGGTCAACAAAAGACTTATTAGAGGACAGTCCAGGATAAAGGGAATCCTCTAGACCTAAAGATTCTTATTACCATGGAACAGCGGAATGGATCTAGGGTACTTTCCCAAACAAAGAGATCAAAGCCTTCTTTCAGAAAGAACAAAGGTAGGTCACAAACTAGGCCTTTCTTCCCTTTCACTTTACAGCAAGGTAAAAATGGGGCCAGTACTAACTCATTTTCATACTATAATTACCATAATATCTGGCCACTTCTCCTTTTTACCTTTCCAGCCTGTCAAAAATCTCATCAGGGATCCAAGAGACAGCTCAGGAGGTAAAGGTGCTTGCCACCAAGCCTGACAACCTGAGTCTGGTTCCTACAGCCCACACAGTACAAAGAAAACTGCTAGCTGTCCTCTAACCTCTACATGCACACCATAGCATGGTGACATATGAATCATGGCATGAGCATTTAAGGGCACACAACTTAAAAGCACATACACATCAACTCCTACTCTTGTATCTGTCCTTTCTTCCTACTGTCATCTCTTATGTCTCATACTCTATTCTAGTCCTAGTCTGCAGGCCTCCTCACTGACCTCTTCTACCAGTCCTTGGCTCTTCTCTTTCTCCTCACATACCAAGACAAGTATGCTCACACAACCCCATTCATCCACACCACTTTTAAGATATCACACAAGGGCTGGGTGGTGGTGGTGGTGGTGGTGGTGGTGGTAGTAGTAGTGGCGCACGCCTTTAATTCCAGCACTTGGGAGGCAGAGGCAGGCAGATCTCTATGAGTTAGAGTCCAGCTTGGTCTACACAGCAAGTTCCAAGACAGTTAGGGCTGTCACACAGAGACACTGTCGAAAAACAAAACAAACAACAACAACAAAATCACACAAGGACTAAATGATGGTTCATTCAAATAGCCAGTGCATATCTTTCATTCATTAAACACCATTTTAGTTACTGAGGATAAAAGGTAAGAGACAAAGTCCCCACATACACAGATATCTCAATGGATACAGAAAGGACAAACAAACATAACACATTAAGTGCTACTGAGAAAATGTAAAGACTGAAGGGAATGCCAGACAAGTTAAGTGTGGTTGTTTTTTTGTTTTTGTTTTCTCCCCGCCTCCCCCCATGTGGTTGTTTTTTGAGACAGGGTCTTACTATGTAGTCCTGGCTGGTCTAGAACTCACTAAATAGGCCAGGCTGGTCTTGAACTCATAGATTCTCCCACATTTGCCTCTTGAGTGCTGGGACTAAAGGAATGAACCACCACACCCAGCATCAAGGGAGTATTAAAATAGCAGTGAGCGACAATGTCTAAGAAGTTTGAACAAAAACCTCTGAGGATAACAATCAAGTTACTCAGACATTTGTTGAACACTCCAGACAGAACAAATAGTATTCCAGTGGTCCGAGGCACAGTGGGACTAGGATTTACGGCAAGCAAGAGGTATAGCTAGAACAGATCATAATAAGAGACCAGAAAAGGTGAGGGAAGAAACAAATACTAAAATCTTACCTACAACAGCCTTCCCAAACAGGCTTCTAGCATGAGGCTCAAACTAAGACATAGCTGAAGGAACTTAATAGTAAAGTGCGCCCATGCACACAAGGCAGAGTATGCATATATGGTAGGAAAGAGGAATAAAAACTAACCATGCAAAGGCTTGAGAGGAAGCATGGCAAAAAGAGATGGGATGGGGCTGACAAGATGGCTAAGCAAATAAAAGTGTAAGCCTGGTACCCTGAGTTCAAACCCTAAAACCCACAGTAGAAGAACTCCTGAAAATTGTTTCCTGACCTCTACTTGTACACGTGTGTATACACACACACACACACACACACACACACACACACACACACACACACACACACAGATGGGGGCCAGAGAAATAACACAGTGGTTAAGAGCGCCTGCTGCTCTTTCAGGGGACCTGGAGTTTGCTTCCCAAAACCCATGTTAGGAGACTCACAACCACCTCTAACTCCAGCTTCAGAGGATCAGATACCCTCTTCTGACTTCCTGGGGCACTAGCAAAAACACACAACCTACATTCACACAAAGACACACATAAAATAAATCTTTTTAATTAAAAAAAAATTTAAGATTTATTATTTTATGTGGATAAGCCTTTTGCCTCCATGTATGTATATGCATCATATGCATGTCTGGTGCCAGAGGAAGCCAGAAGAGGTGTCAGATCTCCTGGGACTAACATTTAATCTCTTTTCTCCCAGAGTATTAACTATAAATAACCATTTCCAGAGAAACTAACAAATCATATTGATAGTTTGTAAACATGAGCCTAATCTAGTGCATAAGTGACTCCTTTTGCTTTTATATTTTATATACTTTATGGTTTTGCCTAACCCAGTAATACAGAGAAATCAACAAGAAACAGCAGAAAACTCTTGCTTCTTGTTGTCGTCATTTGTTGCGCTTACACACTTGCAATGTTTCAAGAGCTTATCTCCTCCATTTAGCATGATGAGCAAAAACTAGCTAACTGAGGCTGGCCTCATTAGCTAAAACATTTATTTATTTGTTTATTAATTATATAGCTAGAAGAGAGACCAGATAAAGATAAGAGAAGCCACAAGAAGTAGTTATACCTACAAGAGCCTTCCAAAACAGGTAGGAACCCCAGGGCTTGGCTTCCAGGATGAAACTCAAGCTAAGATGTATTTGAAGGGGGACCTCAGCTCAACTCTTTCTCTTCCATATTCAGCTTTCTGGAACTATTCTACTCCAACATGACTTAAAGAGAGACAAACAGGTCATATGCTAACATTAAATGGGTTGCTTACCCTAAGCCATCACTTAGTAGTTTAACTGAATTCCTGACATGAAAAAGTGAAAGCAAAAAACAGGGTGCCCAAGACTAACAAGTGTCCCATTTCCAAGAACTTATCCAAAAGGTGAGAAAGCCATTAAAAGGCTGTATGTCATGCTATGAAAGTCACAACAATCAGTGGCCCATGCCCAACAACAACCTGCATAAAGGCCTAGAACACCACAACTTTGGGAAGAGAAAGACTCTGATTTTACTGACTGAAGAAGAGGAGAGTGCAGCAGGAGACTAAGACACTTCTCTGAAGTTTTATGTATTCTATAGTCTTGAGCAATTCACCAGAAAATAAAACACAAAACTGGCTGCCCAGAAATGTGGCACACATCTTTAATCCCAGCACTCAGAAGGCAGAGGCAGGTGGATCTCTGTGAATTCGAGGCCAGCCTGGTCTACGGAGCGAGTTGGGCTACACAGAGAAACCCTGTCTCCTCCAAACAAACAAAAAACAACAACAAAACCCATACAATGTTGGAATATGTAAACATAAAAAAAAACGTGTCTTCAAAGCTAAAAATGTAGCTCAGTGGTTGAGAGCTTGCCTAAGCTCAAGGAACAGGGCTCAGTCTTCAACACATACACATAATATCTGGGCATAGCCCTTCCTGCTTGTAATTTGAGTACACGAAGACTGTTAGAAGTTCAAAGCCATCTTAATCTACATAGCAAGTTCTAAGCCAGCCATAGCTACTTACCAAGACCCTGTCTCAAAAAAACCTGTTTTCAATTCCCACTACTTAAAGTTATTTGGTGAATTAAAAAGAATAATACATTCAAATTATATTCTTCAGCTCATTTTAGCAGTTTTTTATATGTGCAATTACTTGGGAAGGAGACTCAATTTTACAGCTCATATAGGGCACATTTAACTAGTGTTTCCTATCTTCTCACCAGCAATTCTTAGTCTAATTCCACCTACATTCACGTTTTACACTGATTTGTCAAAACTGTAAAAAAGGAAGTAACTAATTAGTTCACATTCTGCCATGTGAGTAAACCTTTTTAAAGCCTGAGTACTTCTTGGAAAGGATGCCTGAATAGATGAAAGACTAGGCTCCTCCCTTGAGTAACCCACAGGGTCTCTAACAACTGACTCATTCTGCAGTTCTGACTTAAGTCTTCTTTTGGTTCCTCACATTTCTGCAGGCAGTGGCCTAACAGTCCTGTATAGCTTGGCTGCTTAAAAATAACCTAGTAATCTCACTTGGAGTCCTATTGTTTTTCTCTCTACGGCTCCACAAACCTCAAGTTATGACAGTTTATAACATTAAAATGAACATATCACATCTGTGTGGACATAAAAATTGTCCATTTTTAAAAAATTCATTAATTATCTACTCTTAAAAATGGAACGTTGACTCTTAGGATCAGGGGCCAAAATGGGAGGATTTTTGTTCTATGTTGGAGTTATTCACAAAAACTTACACAAATTCACAAGCAAATAATAAGTCCACACACTACAAACTATCAAGCCAAAAATGAAGGCTGCTGGGCAGAGAAGAAAATGGAAGGAAAGAAAAGGAAATGACTCAAAGTAATAGAGTGTATACTGCGTGAACCTTATTCATCCCTAGCCAGCAGTTAAGATTTGAACTCTCGGTCTTGGGGAGTGGGAGAACACACAAAAAGAGCTGTGTTTACTGGACTTGTTCCCTCTGTGCTACTTTTTGTAATTGTGCGAGATATAGATATACATATACACATATCGATTTAAATATGTAACCAGAACTTAAAACATGGAAAAGGGAGGAGTTAAAAAGTCTCAGCTTCCTGAAATGTTTCATAACTTATTTTCTATGATGATGATCTTATTTCAAACACATAAAACAGACTATAATCCATGCACAATCTTGGAATTTAATTCCTTTAAAAGTCAAGGCCTTCAAAGTCTGTGAGTAGGCTGGCAGTACTTAGGCACTTCTCTACCCTAATTCTGAACTCTCTCGATATCAAACCGGTCTCTTTAACGGGGTCCGTTATAACATACACACCCCCCAATTATCTACCTGGAAATGATTCCTGTCAGAACATCCGATTTCATACCGTTTCGTCGTCAATGTCAAACCTCGTCCTGAGCTGAGAAGGGAGAAAAGCTCAGTGTTGCAACGCGTCCTAAGCATATCCTCATCCATTTTCTTCTCACCGAAACTCAAAACCAAGCATCTTTTAAATGCCGAGATTTAAAACCAAGGCAGTCGCCAGGCGCTCGGGTCGCCACGGTCCGGCTCGCCGCGCCCTGCGCTTTCTAGGCTGGGAGCTGCATCCCGAGCAAGGGAGCGCGCCCCGTGAGGCGCGGCCACAGCCCCGGGCGGGTCCGCGGGTCCAGCCAGCCTCGTCTCCACCTGCGAGGCCAGGCAAGGGCCGGCGACCGCTGCGCCGCGCTGACCAACGGCCGGCGCCCCGAGTGTCAACGCCGGACGCTTCCGCACACAAAAAGCGCCTCTTGGTCCACCCGGCCGCCCCTCCCACCGCGCCTCCCGGCCCCGCGCCGCACAAAGGCCCGCTCGTCCCGCCCGGCGCCGCGGGAACAAAGGCGGCCGCCCGCCGGCCCGGCACAGGTGCAGCCCCGGCCAGCGGGCCCAACATGGCCGCGCGCCCGCCGCCCCGTTAGCCGTCGCCGGTCGTGCGCGTCCGGCCGGCGCTTCAGGCCGAGACCTCCCAGCCTCCTGATCCTCCGCCCTCGCCTCAGGCCGTGCGTCCTCCTCCGGCCTGCCCGCGCCGCCCGGCCCTCGGCCCCTCAGGCCGCCCCCCACAGCCCTCGGGCCTCGATCGCCCGGCCTCCCTTCCCCGGCCAGCGGTTAGTTCCCGCGGCGGTTGGCCGGCGGCCCCAGTGACCTGCACTGCGTCGCATCCTCCGGAGGCTGTCCGGCAGTGGCTGTCCAGCGGCGGCGGCGGCGGCGGCGGGCGCGAGGCCGCGGAGGGCAGGGCGGCGGGAGGGGGCGGCGGCGGCGGCAGCGGCGGGCGCAGCGCGGCCAGGCCGAGGCTCTCCGCGCGCGGCGCCGACCCCGCCCCCGCGCCTCCCGCCCGCCGCCGCCGCCGCCGGGGCCGCCGCCGCCCCCAGAAGCCGCGGGAAAACTGCGCTCCGCTGATTGGCTGCCGCCTCTAGGCGCCCGCGGACCGGGCTTTTCAAATCCGCGCCGGGGCCGCGCGCGGAGAGCGGCGGGCGGCGGGCGACGGGGCGCGCGGGGCAGGCAGCGGTCCCGAGCGCGGGTGTTGAAGGAGCCGGGCGCGCGCCCGCTCCGCTCGCCTCCCGCTCCCGCTCCTCGAGCGGCGCGCGGGCGGCGGCCAGCTCCGCAACCGCGGCGAGCCCCGGCGCGGTGACGTCACGCCCACCGCCCAATCGCCGCGCGCGGCCCCGGAGCCCGGCGTGGGCGCGGACGCGGGCACACGGCCTCGGGCAGATGGGGAGCGCGGGAGGCCGCGGCCCCGCCCAGCGTTCGGGCCTCAAGCTCCAGCGCCTGGCGGGAGCAGCTCGTGGCGCGCCGGAGCTCGTCCGCCTCCCGGCGTGGACAGCGGGACACGGCGGCGCGGAGTCGTCTGCGGGCGGGGCGCGCGTCCCTGAGCGTGTTCGCGGGGTGCTCCGGGTCCTGCGGTCAGGGCCTGGCCAGGTCCTGAGACGCCAGGCCGGACCGGCTGTCAACAGCCGGGGAGAATCACTTGTCAAAGATGAACGACTTGCGTCCCGGGAAGGCGTCCGGAGGCAGAGTCTCCAGAGATGCGTTGCTACGGATGGTCGGAACGCAGCCCCGCGGTCGGGGTAGCTTTAGTGCTTTGCGCGGAGCGCGTGCGCGTGGCGCAGAGTCGGGGAAGTGTGATCGGAGACTCGAGAAGGGCGGTGGTCCTGGGAGGTCTGACTCGCTTTTTTAAGCGAGTTAGGTCTCTAGCCTCCCTGGAGTCCGGGACCCTGGACCCTATTCTCCAGGTGTTCACTGGATCAAGCCAGCCGTAGAATGTTCTCAGGCTCCTGAAGACCGCTCCCAGACAGCTCAGATCATGGGACTCAGACTGGCCCCCTTCTGACTGGCAGCTTGTTGTCCACTGCTCCCTTCTGTCAGCTCTCCCCCTGCCTCCACTTCCTGTGAGGTTCAGCTGGTGTCCACACTCCAACTCTGAGTGCTGCTATGGGTTGTGGCCCAGGACTAAGCCCCTTCCCTTTGCTGTATCCCTGGGGATACTTAACTTGCTATTTCCACAGCCTACAGATCTCCCCTAATCTTCAGGGATGTTCCTGGCCTACTGCTTTGGACTGAGAGGGGTGTGGGGAAAAAGTAACCTCAAGCTCAAGCATTGTCCATGAAACTAAGCAAGACCTGAAACCCTGAAGCTCTAAGTCCAGGAAAGGCCTGCAGGCAGGATTGCAGAGCCCAGCTGGAACAGACCTGTCTGCTGGATAACTAGCAGGGGTTAGCCACAGGCACACTAGCTCCACAAGACCTTCATTTTACCTTCCATCCACACACTAGGACGAGTCAGGCAGGATGGGTGTTACAGTGAGATGGTTAGCCTCACCGTGTTCATGCCAGTGCTTACTATGGGCCACCATGACCCCTGGCACATCTCTACCTAGGTATGGTCAAACTCCTCTGGCAGCGGGGAGTAAGTCTCCTCTCTGTCCCCCTAGGCCTACTCGCTGCCTTACTCCCTAGAACCTTTTAGATCTCTGCAGCACATGGAAGATACGATGTAGCTTACTTGGTGTCAGATTTGGCAGTAGAGGCGTTTAAAAAACAAAACACACGGGCAAAGCTACACAGAGAAACCCTGTCTGGAAACACACACACACACACACACACACAAACACACACCCTGCATTTAGAGTACTACAGTCAGCATGCAGATGTACTCAAAACATGCAAGTTTTGAATTGTCTTCAATGTTACTTGAGGCTGTTCCTTCGCTGTTCTGCTTGAGCCTTCCTAAGCCCCCTCAGTAAGTCTAGCCAGCCTCACCCGGGACTTCTGACCTGTTGCAGTACTTGATATATGTTACAGTGCCCCCAGGCAGAAAAGGTGCCTACATAGGACTCCATGGGTAGAATCCTGAAGAAAAAGAAACTCATGCACCAAAGTTTGCGTACTTCCCATACCAGGATACCAAGAGGATCCAAGACAATATTTTCATTCTGTAGGGCACCTGTGTAGATGCACCGGCAGCCTGGAAGTTCTGAGACTACCAGAGGAGCTCATCTTGGAGGGAAGCCTTAGGCAGCCCGGTGGGACTCAGATCCCAGGCGGGCCGTGAGTGGAACAGGACTCAGGAAAAACAGCACAGCCAGCCCTCCTTCTTTGCTCTCTCCGATGCTTGTCTCTAGCTGTTGCACTCAGTGTTTTCCTACCTGGAGCCTGCAGTCCTAAAAGGCTTAGTCTGCTCTTCTGCTGCTCCATGTGGCCCTGACTGAAGTCCACTTGTCTGCCTGCTCCTCCAGGCCTCATGGCTGGGACTTTGTAAAAGCCGCTGCCAAAGATAGAGCCCAGGCCCCTTAGTCAAAAAAAAAAAAAAAAAAAAACCTAAGACCCCCACTATGGCTAGGGTCCCCTAGGGGCCAGGCTCATTGCTGTTTCCATGGAGATGTGTGCACTCTGACCCTAGTCTTTCTCTGTCCCAGGCCAAATAAAGAGGGCTTCCAAGTGGAAATGCAGCTTGAGCTGCCCCTCCTCCCATGCCCTAGGTGGCCTCTGTCTCCAAAAAGGGGGTTGGGGAAGGCCCAGAGCCCAGGCAGAACCGCCAAAGGACCTCCTACCCCACAACCTCCCCAGAACTGATCATTCTGCTTTCTAGACGAGAGTGACTTTCCCCAGACCAAGGCTCCACCTGAAGTCCCACCCAAGCAAAGGACACTGGGGTTCCCTGGGAACACTCTTGGATTCCTGGGAAGCTCTGCAAGGCTATTCCACTTACTTAGGGTCCCCATCAGAAGAGAAGTACACATGACAGAATTCTGGCTGAGAACCCCCCTTTCACACACAACTCCTGGCTCAGAGGCCTGAGGTTTCTGTCATTGGCATTCAATAGTTACCTCCAAATACAAACCACAGTCCTGAGCAACTGCAGACCCATCTCTTTCCAAGGATGCTTCCTAGGCTGATCACCCAACACATCAGAGGACCTGGGCGAGCCATCTCCCACTGGGTGTCACTCAGAACAAACTAAACTTCTCTCCCCTTCATCTAGGTCTTAGGTGAAGGACTACTTTTTCTTCCAAAGCCGCCTTTTTTTTTTTCTTCCAAGATTTATTTTTTCTTAGGCGGTCGTTGTGACACATGCCTTTAATCCCAGCACTCAGGAGACAGAAACAGGTAGATCTCTGTGAGTTCAAGACCAGCCTGGTCTACAGATAGGAATGATGCTCACTGGAGCAGGTAACCATAAGATAACTAAGAAGAGGCAGGAAAGCCCTATCCAGAAACTTTTACACTAACATACCCATGTTTGGGACTTTAGCCTCCACAACTGTAAACCAGTAAATTTCTGTTGTTTGATATCTAAGAAACCAGTAACCAGCTAACTCTACAGAGCGAGTTCCAAGACATCCAGAGCTGTCACACAGAGAAACCCTGTCTCAAAAAAATTTTGTAATTATTTTATTCTTTCATTATGTGTATGTCTGTGGATATGTGCATGTGAGTGCATGTGCCAGAGATGTGGGAGCAGCTGTAATTGGATTTTTCTGTGAGCCAACAGCTCCCAAATAACACAGAGACTTAGAGACTTATTATTAATTATGAAAGCTCGGCCTTAGCTTAGGCTTGTCCCACCTAGCTCTTATTATTAATCTCCATTCTACCACACAGCTTTTACCTCTCTCCCACTCTGTGTCTGACTCATTCCACATCTCCATGGTGTATCCTGTGCACCTCAATTATCCTCTTCCTCTCTCTGTCCTGGGACGCCCGCCTATCTCTCCTGCCTAGGAATTGGCCATTCAGCTTTTTATTATACCAATCACAGCAATACCTCTTCTGAGTGTACAAATACCCACAACATTTCCCCTTTTTGTCTAAAAAGGGAAGGTTTGCCGGGCGGTGGTGGCGCACACCTTTAATCCCAGCACTCGGGAGGCAGAGGCAGGCGGATCTCTGTGAGTTCGAGGCCAGCCTGGACTACCAAGTGAGTCCCAGGAAAGGCGCAAAGCTACACAGAGAAACCCTGTCTTGAAAAACCAAAAAAAAAAAAAAAAAAAAAAAGGGAAGGTTTGCTGGGTGGTGGTTGCACACACCTTTAATCCCAGCACTTGGGAGGCAGAGGCAGGTGGATCTCTGTGAGTCTGAGGCCAGCCTGGTCTACAGAGTAAGTTCCAGTATAGCCAGGGTGTAGGCAGAGGTTTCTGTCCCAATTACCTGCTCCCAAATAACCAACATGGAGACTCAATATTAATTACAAATGCTCAGTCAATAGCTCAGACTTGTTACTAGCTAACTCTTACAATTAAATTAACCCATATTTCTTATCTATGTTTTGCTACATGGCTTATGGCTTGTTACCTCATTTTCTATATGTCCTGCTTCCTCAATGGCTGGCTGGCATCTCCCCTGATTCAACCCTTCTGTATTCCATCATTCTCAGTTTGGCTTTCCCACCTAACCTGTTCAGCTATTGGCCAGGTCAGCTTGTTTATTAAACCAATTATAGCAACATATATTCACACAGTGTACAGAAGGATTGTTCCACAGCACTAGGGTTACACAAGAAACCCTGCCTTGAAAAATCAAAAAACAAAAAAACAAAACAAAAAAACAGAAACAGAAACCAGGCCTGAAGCTAGACACTGTGGGTGCAAGTCTGTAATCATTATTCTGGAGGGGATGAAGCTGGAGGTTTATAAGTTTGAGGACTGCCTGGGCCACACAACAAGATACTGTCTCAAGAATAAATAAGTAGGGGTTAGAGAGATGTGTAATAAGTCTTTCTCTGTCCCACATAGGGTCTGAGAAAGCAACAGAGAGCACTTGAATAGCTGGTGTACTATGTCTGCCTGCCACATCGTGGACACAGCAGCTTCCCAGAGCTAGGGCAGTGAACATGCTTGCTTGAGACTAGGGAACCGAGGGGGAAATGGCCAGCCGCCAGAGCCTTGCAGAGGCTAGTGTGTGTAGATAAGTTTTTCTTTGGGCTGCCAGCTCACAAATAACAACACAAAGACATTATTAATTATAAAAGCTTGGCCTTAGCTTAGGCTTGTCCCATAACTCTTATACCTTAAATTAACCCATTTATATTAATCTACATTCTATCACATGGTGTTACCTCTCTTCCACCTTGCAACTCCTGTTTCCTCTCAATGCTTCTTCTGCATGCCTAGATTCCTCCTCCTACTTCCTCTCTCTCCTGCCTATACCTCCTGCCTAGCTATTGGTAATTCAGCTCTTTATTAAACCAATAACAGCAATATATCTTTGCACAGTGTACAAATACCCCCACAACAGAGATGGCTCAGTGGTTAAGAACATTGGCTGCTCATACAGGGGACCTGGGTTTGGTTCCCAACACCCACATGGCAGCTCACAACCATTCTTAACTTTGCTTCCAGAGGATCCCAGGTCCCCTACTGGTTCTGTGGGCATGAGGTATGCAAGTGGTACACACATATACAAGCAGGAAAAACATGCATACACATAAAATATTATTTAAATAGGTAAAAATATCCTGAAATTGTGTTACGGTGTGTGTGAGTGTGTGTGTGTGTGTGTGTGTGTGTGTGTGTGTTTGAATGCACATGCCATAATGCATGTATGGAAGTCAGAGGATAACTTGCAGCAATCAGTTCTCTTTCCACAATGTGGGTTCCAGGGATCAAATTCAACTTGTTAGGTTTGGTGTCAGTACCTTTACCTGCTGAGCCATCTCACTGACCCTAAAATAAAATTGTAAAAGCCAGTTCTGCGCCTAGGTACTAGATTTGACAGCAAAAGGCTTTATTTTTATTGCTTTATTCTTTTGGTTTTTCAAGACAGGGTTTCTCTGTGTAGCCCTGGCTGTCCTGGAACTCATTCTATAGACCAGGCTGGCCTCAGACTCAGAGATCTGCCTGCCTCTGCCAAACACTTTTAATCCCAGCACTTGGAAGGAAGAGGCAGAGGGAGGTGAATCTCTGTGAGTTTGAAGCCAGCCTGGTCTACAGAGTGAGGTCCAGGACAGCCAGGGCTACACAGAGAAACAAAACAAAAAGATCCAGCTGTAAGACATTTTCTTAGTGATTGAGGGGGTAGGGCCCGGCCCACTGTGGGTAGTGCCATCCCTGGGTTGCTGGTCCTGGGTTCTATAAGAAAGCATGATGTGCAAGCCATGGAGAGCAAACCAGTAAGCAGCACACCTCCATAGCCTCTGCATCAGCTCCAGCCTCCAGGTTCCTGCCCTGTTTGAGTTCCTGTCTTGGCTTCCTTTAGTCAGTGATGGACTATAATGTGGAAGTGTAATCCCAATGTATCCTTTCCTCCTTGGTCTACAGTACAAGTTCCAGGACAGCCAGGGCTACATAGAGAAACTCTGTCTAGGTGAGGTGGAACAGGAAGGCCTCACTTTGTAGCTCTGGCTGTCCTAGAACTCTCTATGTAGATCAGGTTGGCCTCCAATTCATAGAGATCTGCCTGCTTCTTTGCCTCCTGAGTGCTGAGATTAAAGATGTGTGCTCCCAAGCCTGGCTAGGTTAATTAACTGATTGATTGATTGGTTGATTGAGTGTGTGTGTGTGTGTGTGTGTGTGTGTGTGTGTGTGTGTGTGTGTTTGCACATAGGCATGCCTTCGTGCATGTGTGCATATGCATACATGACTGACATGGTGTGCATGTGGAGATCACGGGACAATTTACAGCTCTCTACAACACGTGGGTGGTGCATGTCCATAATTCTAGCACCTGGGAAGCTGAGACAGGAAGATCAGGAAAGCTAACCTCAATTACACAGTGAATTCAAGGACTGCCTTAGCAACCTGAGACCCTGTATCAAAAACTCAAACAAATAATTTCCCCCAGCTAATCCTTTTACTAAACTGTTGTGGGAAATTTTGATTGCATTGTGACACTCCAGACTGTCAATAAAGTTTACCTTGAATAAGGGGGTGGAGCCAGGGACTAGCTGACCAGAATTAGCCATAGAGAAGCTAGCAAAGACAGGAAGGAAAGGGCAGGGACTAGAGTTTGAGCTTTCTTTTGGTTTGGGGACAAGTAAAGAGATACATCTCTTGCTGGTCTCTGGCCAAAAAGCAAGGTCACCTGGTTGCTTCTCAGCTTCTCTGATCTAGCAGGTTTTCACCCCCACATCTGACTACCGAGTCTTTGTTGGTAAATGGAACGATAGGGGCTTAGTTTAAACCTACATATGGCAGTGGCAGTGGCAAAGCCAGGCCGAGGGACTGGAAGCCCCCCACCAGGCCAAGGCCTGAGTGGCCATGGGGCACTGAATTCTAGGCTGTGGGGCTGCGAATGATAATTAAAGCATCAGTAGATTCATGTGCAGTTGACAGTAAAACATCACAAAACTCGCATACACCCTCTACTCCACTGTGCCTCTCCCCTCGTTTCCTGTCAAAACCCCAGTAGGCACATCCACCTAGGGATGACAGCCCCCAACCCTGCAGAATCCTCCAATGCACAATGCAATCGTTCTTGACTTTCCTACTGCTGCGACCCTTTCATACAGTTCCTCATGTTGCGGGGACTCACAACTGTAAAATTCTTCCCATTGCTACTTCATGACTGTATTTGCTACTGTTATGAATCATAATGTAAATATCTGATATGTGACCCCTGTGAAAGGATCCTTTGACCACCAAAGGGGTCTTGCCCCACATGTTGAACACCTCTGCTCCATTGTGATCGCCAAGGACTCCCTAGCCATACTAACTCCTTTTCTTTCTGTGCTGCCGGGGCATCCTGCCCTGTTTGTGCACCAATGTAAACACTGGAAGATTATAACTTTTGGGAAATATAGGGAGGAGGAAAGGGAGCCCTTTGAAAAGGAAACCAAAAGGTTAAAGGGTTTTTCCTGTTGTAGCTTTAGTGGCCTACTCCAGTAATCTCAGCACTTCCACTGCCAGAGGCTCTCTAGATGCAGGCCAGCCTGAACTCTACTGGATCAAATATGAAAACAAAACAAGAGCCCATGGTGTCAAACAGCTGGGCGTGTGTGAACATTTGGACTGCTGCATGAGACACAGGGCAAGTGGGCACACTGCTTTTCTCTTGGCTGTAGCTAGCTGGAGGAGTATCCAGTCTCCATCCTTGGGCTCTTTTTATCTAAACTTGAATGACTGTGCTAAGTACATACTTCTTTGATAATTAGAAGACCCACTAAGGCTATTTGGATTAGTGGAAAATGAATTTTCAAGCACCCTACTCTGCACTGTCAGACTCCTAGTCTATCTTGGCTCTCTACCCCTCCTGTTGCCTCTCTCATATCTGGCCTGACAAGCCAAGAGCAATGCCAATGGCAGTGTGTTGCAGGACATTTGATCACACTGTGAACCCTGAGATTGTGTTATCACAGTGTGTTGCAGGACATTTGATCACACTGTGAACCCTGAGATTGTGTTATCACAGTGTGTTACAGGACATGTGATCACACTGTGAACCCCGAGATTGTGTTATCACAGTATGTTGCAGGATATTTGATCACATTGTGAACCCTGAGATTGTATTATTTATTAGAAAAACCTGTTTCTAGTTGTTCTGTGGTTCAGCCCTAGCACACACCTTTAACCCAAAAGCTTTCTGCTTGAATATTGTAAACAGGATTAAATAAAGTCAACTATAGGTCAAGAGACAAAACAAGCAACCAGTTGACAGGAAGTGAACATAGGATTATTAAGAAGAAACCATAGCCAGGCAGTGGTGGTGCATGTCTTTAATCCCAGCATTCAGGAGGCAGAGGCAGGCAGAGCTCTGTGAGTTCGAGGCCAGCCTGGCTTACAGAGTGAGTTCCAGGACAGGCACCAAAAATACACAGAGAAACCCTGTCTCAGAGGGAAAAAATGGCACTCCAACATGTGGCACAACCACACAGACAGGAAATCATGCCAGCTATGGACAAACTGAGAAGACATCAGATTTGGTAAGACACCTGGGAAGTCCTCAAGGAGAGAGTTAAGTAATATTAAAAGGAAAAAAATCTTTCCCATGTTAAGAATGGGAGGTATAATACTGGGTGTCTGGACCCTGTATTATGCTACTTTAGACGGCTTGAAAATAGAAGCAGAAAATGAAAAGATAAATGACTTAACTGAGATTGACCTAATACCGATTATAATTACTATCAGTCTGGTAATTCATATTTTTCTTATTTTTAAAAATTTATTTATTTACTTATGTATACAGTGTTCTGTTTACATATATGCCTGCAAGCCAGAAGAGGGCGCCAGATTTCATTATAGATGTTTGTGAGCTACCATGTGGTTGCTGGGAATTGAACTCAAGACCTCTGGAAGAGCAGCTAGTGCTCTTAACCTCTGAGCCATCTCTTTAGCCCCATCATATTTTATCCTTAATAGCCTTACTGGGTTTTTTTTTTGGTGCCAAATATGAAAAGTAAATTGATAAGATACAAAAAGACTTATAAATGAAAATAAGAAAAATATTCAGACATAGAAGAATTTAGATAAGAACTTACCTTGCCACTGCATGATAAAACTGAAGAGGGGCAGCACAAGGTTGTTATAAAACCAACCTTAGTTTATCCAGTTACTATACTGGACTACCAGCAGATGATAGGCATTCGCAAGGTTATGTAGAAGTTAAATTGAATCCTATAAAAATATTAGCTTTGAGGAGACTTAAGGAAGCAGTCATTTCATATGGCATGCCTTTCACTTTATGAAACAAGTATTTCTTTTTTTTTTCCTTTCTTTTTTTTTTGTTTGTTTTTTTTTGTTTTGTTTTTTGTTTTTTTGTTTTTTGTTTTTTGTTTTCAAGACAGGGTTGCTGGGGATGCCGTGAATGTGTTGCTCTGATTTATTGATAAATAAAACTATGATTGGCCAGTAGCCAGGCAGGAAGTATACTGCAGGTGGGATAAGAAGAGAGAATTCTGGGAAGTGGAAGGCCGAGTCAGGAGATGCTGTCAGCTGCTGCTGCCATGAGAAGCAAGATGTAAGGTACCAGTAAGCCACAAGCCATGTGGCAACTTACAGATTAATAGAAATGGGTTAATTTGAGATATAAGAACTAGATAGCAAGAAGCGTGAGCCATTAGGCCAAACAGCTTAAATAATATAAGCACCTGTGTGTTTATTTGGGTCTAAGTGGCTATAGGTCTGAGGGGGATTGGAGAAAACTCTAGCTACACGGGGTTTTTCTGTGTAGTTTTGGTGCCTGTCCTGGATCTCGCCCTGTAGACCAGGCTGGCCTCAAACTCAAAGAGATCTGCCTGCCTCTGCCTCCTGAGTGCTGGGATTAAAGTGTGTGCCACTGCCATCTGGCTCATGAAGCAAGTATTTAATTCATTGGCAACTCAGAACAGAATTATCCCCCAAGACTGAAAAGATTTGGCAACAGCAATATTGGAAGTTAGTCCTCAGTTACAATGGCAAACATGATGGAAAGAGGAAGCTAGGGCCATGGAACAATGAAATAGGGCTAGAGGTATTAATATTTCCCAAGATCAGCTTCTAGGTGAAGGCCAGAATGCTGAACTGCAAAGGTGGTTGAATTTGATGATCATACCTTGGTACTATATTGTTTAGCAGCTTTAAATGCTTGGGACAAGGTTGAAGAATCAGGAAAGATGTCTGATGTAGTATTTTCTCATCAGGACCACCAGCCCCCAAATAATGACATGGAGACTTATTATTAATTATAAAACCTGGGCTTAACTTAGGCTTGTCCCACTAGCTCTTATAACTTAAATTAACCTATTTTATTAACCTACATTCTCCCACATAGCTTTTTAACCTCTCCTTAATTCTATATGTCTGACTCCCTCTGTGTCTCACTCATGTCTCCTACACACCTTGATTCATCTCTCTAAGTTCCTGTCTCTCCCAGAAGTCCCACCTAACCTCTTCCTGCCTAGCTATTGGCCATTTATCTCTTTATTAAACCAATCAGAATGCATCTTGGCAAAGACACATATTCACAGTGTAAAAAAAGATTATCCCAGCCGGGCGGTGGTGGCACACGCCTTTAATCCCAGCACTCGGGAGGCAGAGCCAGGCGGATCTCTGTGAGTTCGAGGCCAGCCTGGGCTACCAAGTGAGCTCCAGGAAAGGCGCAAAGCTACACAGAGAAACCCTGTCTCGAAAAACCCAAAAAAAAAAAAAAAAAAAAAAAAAAAAAAAAAAAAAAAAAAAAAGATTATCCTGGGGTTGGGGATTTAGCTCAATGGTAGAGCGCTTGCCTAGCAAGCGCAAGGCCCTGGGTTTGGTCCTCAGCTTCAGAAAAAAAAAAAAAAAAGATTATCCCACAACAGTCTGAGTCATTTACTAAGAATATATGAGGTCCAAAAGAAGACTTCACTGATTTTTTTGCAAAAATTGACTTAATCTGTAAATAGAAAAGTATCACATCTAGAAGTCAGACAAATACTAATCAAATCTTTGGTTTTTGAAAATGCAAATTCAGAATGCAAAGGGGTGATTGGCTTTTAAATGAAAGATCAGCATCAATAGATGAATGGATTAGAAATACAGCTGATATTGGATCTCAGATGTATGATGCTACTCAGATAGAAGTAATCTCTAAAAGTTTTAAGAAAAATCAAAATGTCAGATGTTTTAATTGTGGTAAGCAAGCTCATTTGAAAAGGGATTGTAGGCAAGGCATTCTTAGAAACACTATTTTTTCTAGAGATAATCCAAACAGAAGGCCCCAGGCTTCTGTGGTATGCAAAGGCTGGCATTGGACTTATGAATGTAGATTAATAAGGGATAGGCAAGGTAATCCTTTCCCAATGGGAAACAACCTAAGGGGCCTCTCACAAGCCCCAATATCAAATTCAATTCAATGATTCCCTGTGAGGACCAGACAAACTCATACACAGAGCAATTAAAAGATTTAACACCTGTTGTTAAAATCAGTGCTGTTCTGGATGTAATCAAGGACAGAACAGCTTCAGTTGATATAACAAAAGTTCAAGAGAGACCAGAAGACAAGTATTTTGGCAAATTGCTATAAATGATTGTTGGGGAATATTTGCTTACACTGGGTGAAAATGTGTCACTATGATTGATTTAATAAAGAGCTGAATGGCCAATAACTAGGCAGGAGAGAATAGACAGATTTCCAGGGAAAGAGAAGAGAGGTGGGCAAACATCAGTAAGACTTTGAAGAAGTCAGATATACAATACAGAGCAGAGGCAACCGAGCCATGTGGCAGAATGTAGATTAATAGAAACAGTTTAAATTGAGTTATAAGACCTTGTTGAGGACAAGCATAAGCTAAAGGCTAAACTTTCATATTAATAAGTCTTCTTGTCATTATTTGTGGTCTGGTGGGGCCGATGAAAAAGTACTACTACAAATGATCAGAGACCAAAGTTAAAAATATGTATAAATAACAAAGAAATTGAAGGTTTACTAGACATAGGAGTAGATGTAACAATAATTTCACCAAAATCTTGTCCATCCAGATTGGCTTCTTCAGGATGTAAATATTCAGCTTCTTGAGATTGGAACTTTATCTTAGGTAAAACAAAGTACAAGTTGGGTCAAGTATATAGGGCCAGAAGGACAGATAGGAAAATTAAAACAATATGTGGCTAACATAGCAATGAATTTATGTGGATGTAATTTGTTGCAGCAATGGAAAATTTGGATTAACATCCCAATTTCAGAAACAAACCATAACCTAACATATGCTTCTGAGGAAAATATTAAAAGACATTATCAAGAATAGTCATTGACCCTTCAAGTTGTACATAAACAAACCACAACAGCTGTTGGTTTTTCAAAGGTACCAACAGCCCTACCTTTAAAATGGTTAACTGACAAACCTGTGTGGGTGGAACAACGGCCTTAGACATCAGAAAAATTACAGGCACCAGAACGGCTGATACAGGAGCAGATAAATGCTCAACATATTGAACAATCGACCAGTCCTTGGAATTCTCCTGTATTTGTTAAAAAGATACCTAAAAAATGGAGAATGTACATAGATTTAAGAGCCATAAATAAGGTGATTCAACCAATGGGCTCATTTATAGCCTGGCATTCCCTTGCCTTCTTTATTACCTCAGGGATGTCCTATTGTAGTGATTGATTTAAAAGACTGCTTTTTAATTATACCTTTACAAGAACAGGATAAAGGAAAACTTGCCTTCACAATGCCTATTTATAATAATGCTGAACCTGTTTAAAGGTGTCAGTGGAAAATTCTTCCACAAGGAATGTTAAACAACTCCACCTGTGTCAATATTTTGTACACTAGCCGTTAGAATTAATTCATAAACAGTTTCCTCATTCTAAAATTTATCATTATATGGGTGATAACTTACTGGCTGATTCAGACTTAGATACCTCAGGTAAAAATTTCTTAATGAAGTAAAGAGAATTTTGCCTTGCTAAGGACTATAAATTGCTCCTGAAAAAATACAAAGAGGGGATTTTATCAATTATCTATAAGATAAGTTTACAGAAAATTCGACCACAGAAAGTACAAATCAGGAGTAATCAATTACATACTTTTTTGTTGTTGTTTTTGCTTGTTTGTTTGTTTTGTTTTGTTTTTTGAGACAGAAACAGTCCTAGCTATCCTGGAACTTACTCTATAGACTAGGCTGGCCTTGAAACTCACAGAGATCTGCCTGCCTCTTCTTCCCAGTGCTGGGATTAAAAGCGTGTGCCACCACGGCTCAATTACAAACTCTTCATGATTTTCAAAATTTGCTGGGAGATACTCACTGGGTATGGACACAACTGGATTAACTACTCAAGAGGTAAGTAATTATTTCAAACCTTACATAGTGATAAGGACTTAAATAGCCCAAGAAAATTATCACCTGAGGCTGATAGAGTATTGACTGTGGAAGAAAAGAAATTACAGAATGGACATATGGATCCCTTGAATACAAAGCTTGATTGTATTTTAATTATTTTGCCTTATACTCATTATCCCAGGAATTCTTATATAGACTGAAGATAATATCTTAGAAGGGATATAATAGATATTTTTAGCATACAATCAGTGTTAAAATTTAAAGACAGATGTAGAAAGGGTTTCAGAATTGATTGTGAAAGGAAAAATGAGACTTTGTCAATTAACAAAGTTAGACCCAGCAGAAACTGTGGAACTTTTTTTTTTTACTAATGATGAAATTGCCTTATTATGGGCAGAAAATGGACACTGGCAAAGATCTTGCAGTAATTTCTTGGAAGAAATTAACAACAAATATCCCAAAAGCAAGAGACTTCAGTTTATGAAAAGAATTGGATTCTCCCTCATATAGGAAAAGGGACACCAATTTCTGGAGCCCCTACATTCTATACTGATGCAAATAAGTCAGGAAAGGTAGGTTATAAGTCAGGAAAAATAAGTAAAGTGGCTCAAAACCTTTATGATTCTGTTCAAAAATCAGAGCTATACACCACTCTTATGGTATTTTTAGAGTTTTTCCTGAATCTCTTAATATATTATATGCAGAAAGAGTTGTTTTAGATATTGAAACTGCTGGACTTATCCCACGATTCAGAATTAACTTTGATATTTACTTACTACAATATGTAATCAGAAATAGAAATCATCCATTATATATAACAAATATCAGATCCCACATGCATTTACCAGGCCTTCTAGCTCAAGGTAATAATGAAATGTATCAGCTATTAATAGAAAAAATGCTACAAGCCTCAGAATTTCATAAGAAACAGCAGATCAATGTCCCTAATACTAGAGAAGTCTAGTTTTCTCCAATGCTCACCAATCATCTGCTCTGACTCAGGCCCCATCATGGGTGGACAAGGTCTGTTCTTTTTCCTACCTCTTTCTCTCCTGAGTTGAGGGATAGAGTCCCTCTTATAGTTTGTGGGTAACATAGGTGTTTTATATCTGTAGTACAGAGGCTGCACTGATTATATTGCTGTCTTATAGTCAGACTTTCCTTTGGGCCTCCAGGGACACAGAGACATTATTAATTATGAAAGCTTGGCCTTAGCTTAGGCTTCTCCCAACTAGCTCTTATAACAAATTAACCTGTTTTTATTAATCTATGTTCTGCCACATGGCTCAGTTACCTCTCCTCTGTACTGTATGTCTGATGACTTCTGTGTCTCATTGGCATCTTCTGTGTGCCTAGATTCATCCCCAGTTCCTCTCTTTTCCCAGAAGTCCCACCTATTCTCTCCTGTCTAGCTATTGGCCATTCAGCTTTTTATTAAAGCAATCACAGTGACACATCTTCACACAGTGCAAACAAATATTCCATACCACTGCCTCAGCTGTTGACTGTGCTTCTGCACTAGCAGCTCCCACACTGCGGAGGCCTTGGTCCCAGGGGAGCCTCCGTATTCTGCCACGACCACATCAGCCACCTCCACTTGGGGAAGAAAATGTTGTTTTAACCAAGCAGTCTCTATCTTTCTTTTCTTTTCTTTCTTTCTTTTCTTTTCTTTTTTTAAAGATTTATTTATTTATTATGTATACAGCATGTATGACTGCAGGCCAGAAGAGGGCACCAGATCTCGTTACAGATGGTTGTGAGCCACCATGTGGTTGCTGGGAATTGAACTCAGGACCTCTGGAAGAACAGTCAGTGCTCTTAACCTCTGAGCCATCTCTCCAGCCCTCTTTTTTTTTTTTTTTTTTTCAAGACAGGGTTTCTCTGTGTAGCTTTGCGCCTTTCCTGGATCTCGCTCTGTAGACCTGGTTGGCCTCGAACTCACATAGATCTGCCTGCCTCTGCCTCCCCAGTGCTGGGGTTAAAGGCGAGCGGCCACCACCACCTGGCTAGTCTCTATTTTTCTATTTTATCAAAAAAAAAAAAATGTGGGAGCCAGATGCTGGGGTGAAAACCTGCTAGCTCAGAGAGGCAGAGAGAGCAACCAGCTGACCTTCCTCCTCCACTGTTGTCTCTGAAAAGGGCTTTTCTCTTATTCTGTCAGAAACAAAATCTCCTCTAACCAGATGTCCCTCCCTTCTCCTTCCTGTACCTCTCTCTCTCTCTCCCTCCTTCCCTCTCTTTCTCTCTCTCTCTCTCTCTCTCTCTCTCTCTCTCTCTCTCTCTCCAACATCCTGACTTCCCCTTACTTTCTATGGTTACTTCCAGTCTACTGGTTGCTTGCTCTGCATCTTGACCTATGGTTGATTTTATTCAAATAATGCAATCTCTGTTTCCCAATGTAATTAAATAGGCCCAAGTTTGGAGCATGTTAGGTCAGGACCAATGGAGATGGCATAGAAATAAATAGGAGACCAACCTCTACAGGGCAAAATGGTTCTTCAATCAAAATAACTGAAATACACTAGTCTCATCTGTAAGCTGTATTCAGATTTTTCTTTGGGCTGTCAGCTCACAAATAACAACACGGAGACTTCTTATTAATTATGAAAGCTCAACCTATAGCTTAGGAACTAGCTCTTATAACTAGCTCTTATAAGTTAAATTAACCCATTTATATTAATCTATCTTCTATTATGTGGCATTACTTCTCTTCCACCTTGTACCTCCTGTTTCTTCTCCCTATCTCCTGGCATCTCCCACATATCTTGATTCCTCTTTCTCTTCCTTTCTCTACCCAGAAATCCTGCCTATCTCTTTTGCCTATCTATTGGCCATTTAGCTTTTTATTTCACTAATCACAGCAATATACTCTCACAGAGTGTACAAATATCCCGCAACAGGGGTTGGGGATTTAGCTCAGTGGTAGAGTGCTTGCCTAGCAAGCGTAAGTCCCTGGGTTCGATCCTCAGCTCTGTTTAAAAAAAAAAACACAAATATCCCGCAACATTTCCCCCTTTTTGTCTAAATAAAAAGTAAAGGGTTTAACTCTAACACAGTAAAATTATATATGACAAGAACAATTATCAGGTAAGAATTACATTCACAATTTCTAGTTCATATAGATTTGGCAAATTCAGAGAAAGTACTGTATTATTTTATCCTATCTTAGTGAGTCCAAAGTTTTATACCTAAACCATTTTCTATCATAACTTGCATTACAATCCTATAAATATCGTTTTAGACCTTAAAACATTTTCTTAAACAATTTAAGCTTTTATGTTTTTCTTTTTTTTCTTTTTTTTTTGGTTTTTCGAGACAGGGTTTCTCTGTGTAGCTTTGCGCCTTTCCTGGGACTCACTTGGTAGTCCAGGCTGGCCTCGAACTCACAGAGATCCACCTGGCTCTGCCTCCCGAGTGCTAGGATTAAAGGCGTGCGCCACCACCGCCCGGCACTTTTATGTTTTTCAACCTTTATCAACTTTATATCTCTTTTGTAAGTTTCTTTTTTGAATTTGGTAACAAAGAAAACAGTATAACTATCGAGTCTTCAACCCCCATCAGAGACCCAAGTAGAATATAATATTACCGGTGTAAACAGGAAGTGCAGAGCAAGCAACTTCCAAAACAATAGAAACCCAAGATTCCTCTGCAACATTGGAGCATCCATCTTCGGCCTACAGGCCTAGAATATCATACAGACTTTCTTGTGAAACAGGAAATTTTTGAAAGTTTGTCCTACCCTGTCTTGGCAAAGTTCAGCAGTCATCTTCTTTTGTGTCCTGCTTGTCCAATTTGGACAGCATACTGTCAGCAGTTGAGGCAAGGTCAGTTTCTTGCCCAGTGGCTAACCTTGCCACAATAAAAGCAAATTCTATATGGAGGTTATTCAATACCCGTTATTCCTTTTTGAAGTAAATTGGTGCTGCCAGGAGTAGATGTGTATTACTGTCATGAAAAGTCTTTCGTTATTAAAATATTTTAAGTGCCATTTTCTGTAGGTCTTTTAAGTGATTGAAGAACGTCTGTCTACCTAAAATGTATCTATTTGACCTTGAAAACATACTAACATGGCCCCAAATTTGATTGTTAGGTGACTGTTAGCCTGTATTTCTTAATTATCCTAAATAATTTGTAATAACTTTCAAAGACTAGAATTTTACATTACATTGTTAAATAAGCTGCATAGGTACAATAATTTAAACAAAAGTTAAAATCATATATATATATATACATATATATAGCATAGCAAAAAATTTTAAATTTGTATCAATATGCAAAAATATCTTAAACAAGAGTAGAAACATATATAGAGTATTTTCTAACAAAAATAACCTTAAATTTATATCAATATACATTTTTTTAGATTTATTTATTTATTATGTATACAATGTTCTGCCTGTGTGTATGCCTGCAGGCCAGAAGAGGACACCAGATCTCATTATGATGGTTGTGAGCCACCATGTGGTTGCTGGGAAATGAACTCGGTCAGAACCTCTGGAAGAACAGCCAGTGCTCTTAACCTCTAAGCCATCTCTCCAGCCCATCAATATACTTAAATCCATACCAATGTAAAAATTTAAGATTAATAGTTGCTCTTTAGTTAAAAGTTGATTCAATTTTAACCTATCATTCCTATATCCCCTTTTCTTTTCAGAAAGAGATCCTTGAATCTAACCTTCATTGCTTAGTTTCCTCCCTTACCATGACCAGTAACAATTTGCAAACTGTCCCCCTAAATGATGACAAACATCCATAACACACTGAAAACCACCCACCCCACCCACCTCTTGGGAATGTGGGTGTTGTTTCTTAATATTACTTCCTGTTGGCTGGGGGCAATAGCATCTTTTTTTTTTTCAGAGCTGAGGACTAAACCCAGGGCCTTGCACTTGCTAGGCAAGCGCTCTACCACTGAACTAAATCCCCAACCCCGGCAATAGCATCTTTAGGAAACCCTGAGAAAACTGAGATAATGGTCAAGTCTTGGAGAGCTAGCTGTAATTTTTTTTTTTCAAGACAGGGTTTCTCTGTGTAGTTTTGGTGCCTGTCCTGGATCTCTCTCTGTAGCCCAGGCTGGCCTGGAACTCACAGAGATCCTCCTGGCTCTGCCTCCTGAGTGATGAGATTAAAGGCGTGGGCCACCACTGCCCTTTTTGTTTGTTTGTCTTTTGTTTTATTTTGTTTTGTTTAGTCTCTGTGTGATGGGAAAGTATAGCACTTATCTTAAGTCTTTGCTGGATAGTCCATGAGGCTGGACCATCCCAGCTAGCAATCTTGAAATTGTTCTGGAGGAAACAGTAACAGAAGCACTCTGAGAGGCTGGATCTCATGGGCTATTTGTCTTTATTGGTGTCCATAGCAGGCTTTCTGGACTGTCAGCCCCCAAATCATGACACAAAGACTTATTATTAATTATGAATGCCCGGCCTTAGCTTAGTCTTGTTTTTAGCTAGCTCTTTTTAACTTACATTAATCCATTTCTATTAATCTACGGGCTACTCTGCGGTTCGTTTACCTCATCTATGTACTGTCCATCCTGCTCTCTTGCTTCCTCCATGTCTGTTTGGTCTCCAGTTAGCTGGCCCCCAGCTGGCTGGGTGGCTCCCCCTTTCTCTCTGCCTGGCAGCCCTGTCTCTCCCTCCTCTGCCTAGCTATTGAACATTCAGCTTTTTATTAGACAATCAGGTGCCTTAGGCAGACAAAGTAAAACAGCAACGCATCTTTACATAGTTCAACAAATGCAGCATAAACAAAAGCAACACATCTTTACCTAGTTAAAACAATTATTCTGTAACACAAACAAATATAACACATCTTTATTTAGTTAAACAAATATTCTATTTCACAACAGGTGTCTGGCCCTTTTTTTCTGAAAATACATAAACTTTTAAATGTAACATATATATCTATATTAACACATGTGTGGAATGTGCGGTGTATACAAGTCAGCTAAAGATGATTTTTTTGTTCTATGTTTGAGCAGGTAAAAGGCATCTGTTAACTTTGTAGTCTTTTTGACCCAGCAAACCAACCTATATATCTCAAGAATGTCTTAACTTCAGAATGGAAGTCAGAAAATGTGTTCTGTTGGGGGAGAGGTTGTGCTTTTGTTTCCACAGGAAATGAAAAGCTATGGATTCCTTCAAAATTAATGAAGATCAGATTTGTTTTGGGAGAGATCTGAAAATCTTGGCTACAGATATAAAGGAAAAAAGCCAAGAAAGACTACAGGACAGGGGACATATATGCTGATTCCCTAACATGGGAGCAGCTCTAGACTAGATGAGACATGATAAATCTTGTTGGCTACAGAGACCTTAATTATATGCCATCCTTTTCTATGGCATGGATAGAGGTTTGGTTATACAGTTGAAACAGACTTATGGCTAGGTGACAGTGGTGCATGCCTTTAATTCCAGCACTTGGGAGGCAGAGCCAGGCGGATATCTGTGAGTTCAAGGCCAGCTTGGTCTACAGAACAAGATCTAGGACAGGCACCAAAACTACACAGAGAAACCCTGTCTCAAAAAAACAAAACAAAAACAAACGAACAAAAGATATATAGGTTGGTTTAATTTAGCAGTTTCCAATGTCTGCCAGAAGCTATTGTTTTTTGCTCATTAGCATTTAAAAAATTCAAAGAAAGCACCATACAGGATCCTGATGCCCTATATATTTTCCATCCTTATATGGCTTATTCTTTTTATATTACTTTTACTCTTTCTTTAAAGACTTTATTATTTTTAAACTGTTTTCTATGACTATTTATACCCATTTTTTTCCTCTGTACCTGTTTAGAGGTTTTCTCAGTCTAGACTGCCTGTGTGCCTGTATTCTTTTCTGATCATGTGAACCAAGCCTTGAACCCACTGCATGACTCTGCACATGGTGCTGGCTGGTTCAAACTGGCAGGCAGAAGCTGGGGGCCATGTCTCTATATGCCACGGCCCACCTGAGAGACTATGGGACTAGGAAGCCTTGTTTGGCTCCATGTTTATGTGGAAAATTTTAAAAGCTTTCTCAGGTCCTATGTGGAAATATGTCATCCCACATTGAATGCCATGTGTAGTTGAATTCTTCTTTGGACTGACAGTTCACACATAACAATGCAGAGTTTCTTATTAATTATGAAAGCTTGGCCTATAGCTTAGGCTTGTTCCTAACTAGCTCTTCAGGGTTTCTCTGTGTAGCTTTGCGCCTTTCCTGGAACTCACTTGGTAGTCTAGGCTGGCCTCGAACTCCGTCTGGCTCTGCCTCCCAAGTGCTGGGATTAAAGGCATTCGCCACCACCGCCTGGCCCTAACTAGCTCTTTTTTTTTTTTTTCTAATATTTATTTATTTATTATGTATACAGTGTTCTGTCTGCATGTATGTCTGCAGGCCAGAAGAGGGCACCAGATCTCATTACAGATGGTTGTGAGCCACCATGTGGTTGCTGGGAATTGAACTCAGGACCTCTGGAAGAGCAGCTAGTGCTCTTAACCGCTGAGCCATCTCTCCAGCCCCGCCTAACTAGCTCTTATAACTTAAATTAACCCATTATATTAATCTATGTTCTATCACGTTTTTACCTCTCTATTGTGGAATATTTGTACACTGTGTGAAGCAATATTGCTATGGTTGGTGTAATAAAAAGCTGAATGGACAGTAGCTAGGCAGGAGAGACAGGCAGGACTTCCAGGAAAAGCGGAGGAACTCAGGATGAATCTAGGCACATGACAGAGAGGCCAAAGAAGACACAGAGGTAGTTGGACATACAGAATGAAAGAAAGGTAAAAAGCCACGAGGCAAAACATAGTCCATAGAAACTGGTTAATTTAAGTTATAAGCACTAGTTAGGCACAAGCCTAAGCTGTAGGCTGAGCTTTCATAACTAATAAGTCTCCATGTCATTTTTTTGGGAGCTAGCTGGTGGGACAGAGAAAGACTTGTTACATCACTCTTCCTTCTTGTACCTCCTGTTTCCTTTCTGCATCTCCTGTTCTACCGCATGTCTAGACTTTTCTTCCTCTTCCTTTCTCTCCCCAGAAATCATGCCTATACCTCCTGCCTAGCTTTTGGACATTCAGCTTTTTACTAGACCAATCACAGCAAATACATCTTCACACAGTGTACAAATATCCCACAACAGTCATCCAAGTGCAGGGGGTTGGGGGATTTATAGGACAGGATAAGGAACTTTGTGTGGGGTAAAATTTTATCAGTAGATTATTCTTTATAGTCAAAGCCAAATGATGCTTTTCTTGTCCAGCAAGTGTTCTTATCTTTATGTCAAACTGGCATCCCTATACTTGATTCAACTCTGTATCTGATGTCCACAATGCACACTACCTAGTGCACAGGAGAGCTTCCAGACATCTTTAGAGAGTCTCACCTGAGTTCTGAGATGGGAAATCTGGTCCACGCAGGCTTAATTCTTATGTTCTAGTTCAGAAAAATGACCAGTTAGGTTACTCCTTCCCAATGGGCTGTGCTGGGATACTAGTCAAGCATTAGGACTTGCTTGCATCCAGAGAACAAATGCACTAAGTTCATACTGAGGACCCTAATCTACAATGCTGAGTTCACATCACAGGAACAGAACAAGAATGGGAAAAGCATTCTGAAGAGAACCAAAGCCTGGTTGCTGGCCTAGCCTTAAATCAAGGAGCTAGGACCAGCAAGCACTGCCTCTTTCCCAGAGCCTGTCGCCCTGTCCGAGGAGAGCGTTCTGCTCCCAGTCTACCCTTCCTCAAAGTCCCTCGAGCCATTTGCTACGCCTAGTTGCAAGGAAGCTAGAAGCCGTTTCTTCTGCCGCTACTGCGCCAGCAGACCAATCTCCGAGTCTCCGAGGCTCGGTGCTGCGAACCTGCAAGACTAACTCCTGAGCTCAGCAAGAAACCGCATGCAGCTCATCCCTCAAGGAGGCGCCTGGACGAACGCTCATAGTCCGGGGAAGAGCGCCACCCGGGTGCACACTGGGACAGCTAGTCCGGGAGCTGGCCGCCCGTTGCACACTGGGATTGGTAGTCTGTGGCGCGGGCTCGGCCCTCACCTAGCCAAGGCGGGGGCCTTGGGGCCAATGGGAGCGTCGCCGGCCTGGCCAGCCCCGCCCCGCGCCTCGGGACGTCTGTGCCGGGACATGGCCGCTACCGGTACCAGGATCCTGAGCTGAGCGCCGGCTGCCGGAGCCAACCACTGCCGTCAATCGCCTGCGCGGGCCGGGCCCGGGCGCCGGGACGGCGAGGAGCTGCCGAGGAAGCGGAGGCAGCCGTAGAACGCCGCCGCGGCGGACGCATGGCGTCCATCTTGCTCAGGAGCTGCCGCGGCCGGGGCCCTGCCCGCCTCGCGGCGCCCCGCGCCGCCTCCCCGCGGGGTAAGCGGCCGCCGTGCACCGGACCTGTTGTGGGTGGCCAGGGACTTGCGCGGGACACCCACACACCCCATGCCCCGAGGCAGCGCGGCGATGACAAGCACCCGGCTGCTCTGTGTCGCCTGGGCTGGGCAGCTTCGCTGTGACCTTAGTTGCCCTGGTCGCCGCAGGTCACCGCTACCGACAGAGGCGTTGGGAAAGTTCCTTAGGGCTGTGGCTGCCCTGGCGCTCCCCTTGATGATGAACCGAGCCCAGGCGTGCCCTTTGGCCAGCTCAGGCCTGGAAGCCAGAACTCCGGGACAGGGAGATTGGGTTTTGGGTGATGCCAACACAGTGGGCCGCTCCCTGGGTTGGGGTGGCCGCTGACTGGGGTTTCTAAGAAAACCTTAAATGTGTCCGGCTTGTAAGTTACGGTAAGGATGAAACTTGGTCTGTGAGAATTTGTGATTTACTGGCAGAAACAAAGTTCCTGTCACCTTAAGAGTATAGGCGTGGTGTGGAGCCAGGCGTGGTAGCACACGCCTTTAATCCCAGCACTCTGGAGTCACAGGCGGGTGAATCTCTGAGTTCCGGGCCAGCCTGGTCTACATTTCGAATTTTAGGCCAAGCTACACACACACACACAAATAGCAACAAAGCCAGTTATGATCAGTGGAAAGATTTGGAGCGGTTTTTCAAGCTGCCTCTTCTATAAGAGCTGGCTACCTGTTAACTTGTTCAAGATGCTGTAAAGTACTAATGCCCTTTCTAATTTCTGTGGCCTGTTTATGGCTTAAAAATTAGCTGTTTTTTGTTTTGTTTTGTTTTGTTTTGTTTGGTGTGTGTGTGTTCTTATTATTCCAGACATAAGAATGTTTTCTGGAGTTAACCATCGCCCTTTGAACAGAAATACTGCTTCCCTGACAGTGAGTTAGTCAGCTGTTTAACTGTGGAACCAATAGTAGCAGGTCCCTGCACTCACTGGAATGATGTGCTGGCACAGGCAATAGGCATAAGACAGACATCTGAGTTTTTAGTCCTAGTGAATAAACTGAGGCCAACATGTACCCAGATTCTCTTTACTCTTGAATACCCACCTTATTCCGTACTTTTGTGTGACATACTTTATTCTGATGTTCTCTTTCCGTTTCTTTGTCTTCTTCCAAGACACCACATTGCATTAGTTAGTCCTTATGACTCTTCAAATTATAACAGTTTCTCAGATTTCCTTTGTTCTCCATGACTGTGACAGTTTTGATCAGTACTTCAGTGCGGTGTGTTGTGGGATGTCTCTTTTGGTGTTTTTTGCCGGTGAGTTCTGGGGTGGAAGGCCGCAGATTGTGTGCTTTCATCACATGGTGCCAAGGCTCTCTCTGCAGTTAAGGGAAACTCATGGTTGATGTTGACCTGGTTCCTGGGCTCAAGTGTGCTTGTCAGGGTTCTACTATGGAGTCTCTTCCCTTCCCCTTAGCCTTTCTATGCTGTTCTCTGTGAAAGGAAGTGACTTGGTATGTAGAAGTGGGGCTGACAGATCCTGGAGTGTGTGAGAGGGAAGCATCCAGCCCACAGCGCTGTTTTGTAAACCTGTGAGGACTAGTCAAGGCTCAGGAAAACAAAAGAAGACTGGCTTGGAGTGAGACTGTTGACAGCTGCATGGTGCACAGACCTGGAGGCTTTGCATGAAGGTCAGAGAGGACTTGGAAGGATGTTAAAGTCTTTAGAGAACAGGTAAAGCAGGGGAAGATATTCGGTCTTTATCCCTGTTCCTGACACTGGGCTCCTAAAGCTTTCGGAGTGATGAATAGCAATGGGTTTGTTACTCTTCTCCCCACCCCCGAGACACGGCTTCTCTATGTAGTCCTTAGCTGTCCTGGAACTCACTCTGTAGACCAGGCTGGTCTCAAACTAAGAGGTCTGACTGCCACTGCCTCCTGAGTGCTGGGATGAAATGCCTGTGCTACCACCCCCGGCTGGGTTTGTTACTGAAATGAAGTGGGGAGTAGGCCTAGGTAGGTGCCTGCTGTAATGAGATTAGAGGGCTGGGGTTTAAGCCTAACATCCAGGGATGTGGAGATTAGAGTAGTCAATGGACTAGAGGAAAGAATTCTGCAGAACCTGGGTTGCTCAGGACTCTACTGGTTATGACCATGTCTCTTTGGCTACTTGCTTGTATCCTTTGTGGTAAACTGTGGCAATGATTAGAATACTCTGCTGGGTTCTGTGAGTTGTTCTAGCAAATTATCAAAACCAAGAGGTTCCAAGAACCCTTCAAAGGCTGGAGAGATGGCTCAGTGGTTAAGAGCGCTGACGGCTCTTCCAGAGGATTTGGGTTCAATTCACAGCACCCACATGGCAGCTCACAGCTGTCTGTAACTCCAAGATCTGACACCTTCATACAGACATACATGCAGGCAAAACACGAATGCACATAAAATTAAAAAAAAAAACCCACTTATTTTAGATTTAAAAAATGTGTGTGTACTTGTGTTTCTGTATGAGTGTGTATACTGTATGGGTGAAGGTGCCCATAAAGACCAGAAGCAGTCATAGCACTGGAGTTACAGGAATTATGAGCCAGCCAATATGAGTAGTGGGAACTGAACCCAAGTCCTCTGCAAGAGCAGCAAGTACTTTTAACTGCTGAGCTATCTCTTTAGACCAAACCTCAAATTTACAGACAGCAGCAATGCAGGCAGCCTGGGCAGCTGTAGTGAAATATGGACCTGTGAGCCTATCACTCTGGATGGCTTTGACAGTGAAGCAGGAACAGCCCTCAGGTTTATTTTGGGGAGAACCCAGGGAGGGAGCGAGTAGGATAGAAATGAAGAGTATGATCTACCTAGGCTGTCTTCTGGGTGCTATGGGGTTGTTTCTGAGCCAATCCTGTAGAAGTAGGAATGGAAGAGGCAGAGGGGAAGTTCTGGGCCTCTTTGGATTAAGAGTCTGGAAAGGTTTGGGTGGCCCTGGTCTGTGCTTAAAATGTAACACTTGTTGCTTGTAGAATGTAGCTGAGGGCCAGCTAGATGGTTCAGGTTCTTTTCTGACCTGAGTTCCAACCCCAGGACCCACACTGGTGGAAGGACAGAACCAAATCTTGCAAGTTGTCCCCTCTGACCTCTGAATGGGTGCACATAGAATAAATAAATGCAAAAATAAAATTTAAAAACAGATGATTTTATAAAAACAATGTAGCCAATATCTTTGTTATGAATTGTGAATAGTAGTAAAGGAACCAGAGTTTTCCAGGTTCTGCCAGACCCTAAATGTGACTCCTTCCCCATAGAGCCAGAAGAGCTTCCTGAAGCACTATCCTAATTAGTCTTATTAAATAAAAACCCAGGGTCCGATATTAGGGTGAAAGCTGAAAGAGCAGAGAAGCAGAGCAGCCAGCCACTAGAGACTTCTTACCTCTCCAAAATCTCAGAATGGGCAGTACCATCTCTATGAATCCTCAGACTGAATGGGGCACCCAAGATCCTGTCTCCACCTCCCTAGTGCTGGGATTAAAGGCATGAACCACCACTGCTCAGGTTCTCTTTCAGTGGGCTTGAACTACTGATCTTCTTGCTTCTTCCTCCCAAGTGTTGGGATTAAAAGTGTGTGCCACCACTGCCTGGTCTCTATGGTTAACCAGTGGCTACCTCCACCCTCTGATATCCAGGCAAGCTTTACTTGTCAGAACACAAACAAAATATCATACAACATTTTCCCCCTTTTTTGTCTAAAATAAAAAGTGAAGTTTTAACTAACATAGAAAAACTATCTATATACAGCTGGTGCACGCCTTTAATCCCAGCACTTGGGAGGCAGAGCCAGGCAGATCTTTGTGAGTTCGAGGCCAGCCTGGTCTATAGAGCGAGATCCAGGAAAGGCGAAAAGCTACACAGGGAAACCCAGTCTGGGGGGGCGGGGGAACTATATACAATAAGTACAATAACTACATACAAATATATACAGGCAATAATTACATTAACAATGTCAAGCCCATTAGCATTTGACACATTCAGAGAAAAATACTCCATTATCTGTTCTATCTTGGTGAATCCAAAGTATTTTACCTAATTCACTTTCTATCCTAACTTGTATTACCAACCCAAAACTATCTTTTTATGTCTCTCAACCTTAGACACTTTACACCTCTTCAGTGAGTTTCTTTTCTGAGTCTGGTAACAAGGAAAACTATAACTATCTAGTCTTGAACTCCATCAGAGACCTGAGAAGGGTAAAATGTTACCTAATAGCAGGGACCGTAAGCTGATTGTCTAGTAGCCAGGCAGGAAGTATAGGCGGGACAACCAAACTAAGAATGCTGGAAAGAGGAAGGGCGGAGTTGGGAGTCACCAGCCAGACACAGAGGAAAGCAAGATGAGAATACCATACTGAGAAAAGATACCAAGCCACATGGCTAAACATAGATAAGAATTGTGGGTTAATTTAAGTGTAAGAGCTAGTTAGTAATAAGCCTGAACTACTGGCCGAGCATTTATAAGTAATATTAAGCCTCCAAGTCAATCATTTGGGAAGCACCTGCTGGGTATTTGGGAGTTACTGGTTGGACAGAAACTTCTGCCTACAGCTCCCTCCTGACATAAAATGGTAAATGGATGCTGTTACTGCTACTCCCGCTGCTTGGAAGATTGGGCCAGGCTGTCACCTACTGCCTTGCTATCCCTTGCTATTGCCTGACCTCTACATGGGCCACCTGGCTCCTGCTGAGAATGGTACCTCTGGTTCCCACTGTACAGAGAGCCTGTTTTCTCCACCTCCTTCCTGCTTCACACAACAGTGATATGAATGATCTCTCAACTTTATGTGTTAGGAGAATTAGAGTAGATTAGGAAAAGCATCCAAAGTATATTCTATTGTTCATCACTATTGTTTTTCCATAAATGGCTTCTTTTAAAAATTTTGCTTTGCTAGGCAGTGATGACACGCTCTTTCTTCCTCCCTCCCTCCCTCCTTCCCTTCCTTCCTTTCTTTCTTTTTCTGAGACAGGGTTTCTCTGTGTAGTTTTGGTGCCTGTCTGGGATTTCGCTTTGTAGACCAGCTGGCCTTGAACTCACAGAGATCCTCCTGGCTCTGCCTCTAGAGTTCTGGGATTAAAGGCATGCACCACGGCCACCCGGTGACACAATTTTTATCCAGTACGCAGGAGGCAGAGTCAGGCAGATCTCGAGGCCACCCTGGTCTAAAGAGCATTCTAGGACAGCCAGGGCTACACAAAGAAACCCTGTCTCAAAAAACAAAACAAATAATAATAAAAATTCTGCTTTAATTACATTTATTTTGTGTGTGTGTGTGTGTGTGTGTGTGTGTGTGTGTGTGTGTGTGTGTGTGTCTGAACATGCCACAGCATGCTTATGAAGATCAGAAGACAACTTGTTAGGAGTTATTTCTCCTAACTGGTGGGCTCTGGAATTAAACTCAGGTCTTGGTGGAAAGTGCTTTAATCCACTGAGCCATCTTGCTGGCCTTGTAGGGGCTTCTTGGTATTTGTTTTACCAGTAGTTCTTATCCCTTGTCCCTTGGAAGTGTTTGGTCTGTAGGGCTATGTGTTTGCTAGGAGTCAGTGGCCCTTCCCCCTGCCTACCTACACCAACTCCAGCTAGTTGGGAGGGGCCCCACAATGGGAGGAGCCCATGGGCCTTCAGTGTCCCTTCCCTGGGGCTTAGCCTGAGACCCAGTTTCCAAACTGGAGAGATTAGATGCTCTGTTCCACCATGCTCTGAAGCCCTCCTTCATGTACAACAGTTCTCCAGAAACTTACTGGTAGGGGCTCCATTCAGACCTTCAAAGATGCCTGGTTGACACCTGATTGCTTACTTTTCTTTGTTTCTGTCGTAGGTAATCTGAGGGATGGAGCTTGTCTCAGTTGTACCAGGACCGTGAGGTTGATAAGCCATGAGTAAGTAAGCCCATCACTGAGTGTGTCACTGCGCATGTCTGCTTGAGGCTGTTAGCCATGCACCTGGACTTTCACTTTGTCCGGAACTGACAGCTTCTTTATTCCGTTTCTGTTTCTTTTAAATCTTCATCTGTTTACTTTGATGGTTATGATCATATAGTGTTGGTGAATTTTAAAAGAATAAGTACTCAAAATCCAAGTACCCAGTTATGTATACTACCAGCATATTGGTGTACTTCTCTTTTGGAAGTTGCTTTTGTCTGGTTAGTTTGGGTTTGGTTTTTGTTTGTGAGACAGGGTCTGTATATATAGGATATGTAGCTCAGACTGGCCTTGAATTTTTAACAACCATACTGCTCAGCCTTCCTGTTTCTGGAATTACACATGTGCCCCAACATGCCCAACCTGATGTTTTTACTTATATATCTGGTTTTTGATGTAATTATCATTATAGTTTTGCCAACTTAGTATGACTAATCGTCCCATGCTCACACAGCTGAGCTTTTTAGTGGCTTTCCATAGAATCTTGCCTAATTCTTTTCAGCTGCTTGTGGCCGTATTGGGAGTGTTGGGATCTGTCCATGACAAGGCAGACCCTCCCTTGAATATTTTGGTCTTCCAAGGCTACCTGTAGCTAGTCTTTCTCTGTTCCACCAGCCAGCTCCCAAATCATGACATGGAGACTTATTATTAATTATGAAAGCTTATCCAATAGCTTAGGCTTGTACCTGACTAGGTCTTGTAACTTAAATTAACCTATATCTTTTTTTTTTTTTTTTTTTCCGTTTTTCAAGACAGGGTTTCTGTGTGTAGCTTTGCGCCTTTCCTGGAACTCACAGAGATCCACCTGGCTCTGCCTCCCGAGTGCTGGGATTAAAGGCGTGTGCCACCACTGCCCTGCTTATATCTTTTCATCTATGTTTTTTTATGTGGCTCAGTTACCTTTACTTTGTAATGCCCATGCTGTTTGCTCTGTGTCCTGGTGTCTCCTGTCTTCTTCCCAGCATCCTTTCTACCCTGAAATTCCTGCCTAGCTATAGCAGGAATCTTAGAAGGTCTTATTAATAAAATCAAACCTGAGGCCAGTTATTGGGGTGGATGATGGAAAATCAGAGAAGCAGAACAAGCCACAGCTTCCTCACCTTGCCAGTTCCTCAGCTGATCCTGTTTCCTCAGACTAGAAGCCTCTGAGTTCTCATATCCAAATGGACCTTAGCTGAACTGTTGCTAGAAGCCTGAATGCTTAACCAGCCAAATGCTTCTAGTTTCTGGTCCTCATGCCTTATATATCTTTCTGCTTTCTGCCTCACTCCCTGGGATTAAAAGCTTACTTTCTGAGATTAAAGCCTTGAGTCACCATGCCTGGCTGTTTCCAATGTGGCCTTGAACTCACAGAGATCCAGAGGAATTTCTGCCTCTGGAATGCTAGGATTAAAGGCGTGTGCTACCACTGTCTATCCTCTGTTTAATATTGTGGCTGTTCTCTTCTCTGACCCCACAATATTAAACAGAGCACAATATTTTGGGGAACACAATACCACCACACCTAGCTATTGGCCATTCAGCTTTTTATTAAACCATTCCAAGTGATACATCTTCACAATGCACAAAAACATTATTCCACAACAGGTACCTGCCTCAGGGATGCTCACAGTATGCCCCTCACCTCGCTCTGAATGCATAGTGAGTATGGTGCATTTAGCTATTCCATTTGGTACCTACAGCCTAGGGGATGACAGTACCTATGAGATGTTGGCAGCATCTCAGGTGAGGCTTTGGTGGTGTTGGAAGGCCAGTTTCACTGAGCTTCTTGAAGAAAGCGACACCCACACTCCCTGTTGTATGTAGACTTGGATGTCCCTCTGGGTTGCTGTGCTTCTTGCACTATGTCCTGCAGCCCAAGTTTCTACCTCAGCCCTGTCTTACCTTAAGGACAGGGCAGGAGATACCCTTGGCTGTCAGCACAGATCCCTGAAATGGGGTTGATCTTCCACTTGCATGTGTCTGTCCCTTCCTCTGGGAGAGCAGGAAGCCAGTGCTACCCTCTGTGCATGTCCCTGTCTTTTCAGCTTCTCATTTCTGGAGGTTTGGTGTTAACTAATTACTCAGCTCTGAAATAGAACCAGTGGTGCTTCTTGTGACAGATTTAATTCCTAAAATAAAGACAAGTCATTTGTGAAGACTTGGTTTCTGCTAAAGCACATTTGGCTTGATGCCTGGTGGAATGCTGGGATGAAGAGGGAGGCCTGCAGGCTGCCAGACACAGCAACATTTCTGCGGCTGGATGGCTACTGCATACACATCGTTTGGTCAGATCCCCACACAGCTACTGAAAGAGTCCTTGTGTGTGGGCTCCCACCATGTACCTGTTGGGTGAGCTGTTCATTAGATTTCTCTCTGGATAGTCTCAAGACCCTGGTCATGGAATCTTCTTTGTGCCAATAATGGCATTAATATCTGTACAGAGCTTCTTTCACTCTTTCATGTTTGTTTGTTTGTGGTTTTGTTTTGTTTTGAGACAGGATTTCTCTGTGTAGCCCTGGCTGTCCTGGAACTCACTCTGTAGACCAGGCTGGTCTCAAACTCATAGAGATCCACCTGCCTCTGCCTCCCGAGTGCTGGGATTAAGGCGTGTGCCACCACCACCTGGCTTTTGTTTTGTTTTGTTTTGTTTTTTAAACAGCATCTCCTGTAGCTGAGGCTAGCCTTCAACTCTTGATCCTGCTACCCCATCTCCCAAGATTTGGGGTTCAAAAGTAGGGATGGAACTGAGGACCTTACTCACACTAAGCCATCTTCTCCTGCTAAACTACCTGCCCACCCTCTGATTTCTTCAGACTTTTCCTTTGGGTATAGTGATGTACTTCTTTAATCCCAGCAGAGGCAGGCAGATCTCTATGAGTTCAAGGGCAGCCTGGTCTACATAATGAATTCCAGGCCAGCCAGAGCTACATAGTCAGACCCTGTCTTTCCCAACTCCCCCAAAAAGACTTTCCCTTTTCTTTCAGAAAAGGTGGTGTCATTTCTGCTAGGTAAAAGGTGGCCTTTAACACAGTTCCCAGGTGTTTTCCCCCCTCATTATCCTTTTCTGTTATCTTGCCAGGTGAGGGCTGCCAATCTGTGTGTTAATATTCTAAAGTTGGGCCACTTCACATCACAACATTTGCAGGTTCAGATTATGGCTGGAATCTTCCTTGATCATTCTCCACCTTATTTTTTGAAACAGGATTTCTCAGTGAATCTAGAGTATACTGATTTTGCTAGGCTGGCTAGCCAGTGAGCAATAGTGATCTGCCTGTGTCTAACTCCCTTAAACTGAGATTATAGGTGTACACCACTGTTCCCAGCTTTTGCCGTGGGTAGGTACTGGGGATCCAAATTCAGGTTCTCATTCTTACACAGCAAGTACTTTACCAACCAAGTCTAGCCCATGGAAGAAATCTTGAATCCTGCGGCTGGAGAGATGGCTCATTGGTTAAGAGCAGTTGCTATTTTTGCAGAGAACCTGGGTTCCATTCCCACATAACCATCTGTAACTCTGTATTATAGGATCCACTGTCCTCCTTTGTCTTCCGTGGCCACCTGACATGCACAGGATGCATAAATATACATGCAGCCAAACAATCACCCACCCATAAAAATAAATAAATCCTAAAGAGAATGCTGAGTTTAATACACAGAACCCTCAGAAGTATTTTGGGCATTTGCTTTTTAAAAAGAAAGAAATCTTGAGTCCTGGAGGTGACTTGTGATGGGTAGGTACACATTGATATTGGTTTTATTGTGCTTTGTTTTGTTGAGACAGGTCTCCTCTTCCTATCCCTGGCTGTCTTAGAACTCACTATGTCGACCAGGCTGGCCTCACACTCAGAGAGATCCACCAGCCTCTCCCTCCTGAGTGCTAGGATTAAAGGAGTGAACCACCATGCCTGGCTGGATAGCTCTACATACTTACATTTGTATACGTAAAACAAACATATCTATATGTATGAACGTGCATGTGCCAAAGTGTATATGGAAGTCAGAGAACAACTTTCGGGAGTTGGTTCTTTTCTTCCACCTTAGGGGTCCCAGGGATTGCACTTAGGTCTCCAAGTTTAGTAGCAAGCACCTTTACCCATTGAGCCTTCTTGCCAGCTCCCAGTATTGGTTCTTCAGCAAGTGTGTGTGTGTGTCTTTTTTTTTTTTTTTTTAGCTATTTATTTATTTATTTAGGGAGGGAGACATGTATGTGGATGAACCTGTGGAACATATGTGGAGATCAGAGGACAAACTGTGGAAGTCAGGTCTCTCCTATCCTGTGGATCCCAGGGATTGAACTAAGATCATGAGACTTGATGGCTAGCACCCTTCCCCACTGAGCCATCTTGCCAGCTCCAGCACTACATTTCTTGTTGAAACATTGTGTTTGGTTGGTGTTGTTTCACTCTATTTGGTAGGTGATTTTTCAGAAGAGGAAAGGCAAAAACAAGAAGTCAGGAGATAGGCTGGTGGAGGCTAGGTCCATAGTCTGGCCCTTTGGTTATTGCTAGTGAGCACCAGCAATACCAAGATTAGTTCTGTATTGGTGGAAAATTTAAGATTATTATATAACTTGGGCTGGGGTGTAGCTCAGTGGTCAGCACTTGGCCTAGTATGTTGGAGACCCTGGGTTCTATTCTTAGCACTGCCAAAAAAAAAAAAAAAAGAAAGAAAGAAAATGTAATTTTTTCCCCACTGTTTGAATATGGCAAAACATTATGTGTAAGTTGTTAGTAACTTGATCAGTAACCTCTTTGCTAGGCCAGTGATAATAGCTCAGCAGGTAAAGGTCTCCGACAGCAAGCCTGTTGACCTGAGTTTGATCCCCAAGATCCATAGGATGGAAGGGAAGAATGGACTCCTACAAACTGTGTCCTCTGACCTGAGGCTCTGATACCCCATCCTCCCCCAACAACAAACTCTCTGATGAGTTTAGAACAGCAAGATTTTGGCCCAGCCCTTACCCAGAATGCTGTGTTCCTGCTTCATCTTTGTATATGTATGTGTCTTTGTCTTGGCCTGTTGGCTGCCCTTGCACCTGTAGGCATCAAGCCTTCTGAGGAAGCCACTCCCTTCCTCAGTGAGGATGGGAATTGATATTAAAGCCCGATGATGCAGCTGTCCATGTGCAGAACTGTCTTCCCCTGTACTTTAAGGTGAGGCCAAGGGAAGAAGGTAGGAAGTAGGGCCTGCATCTCTTTGTTGGTAAGTAGCTGAGTGGTACTCTCAATCTGGTTGTGCTGTCTTCTTCCTTGTGTTCTCACCCTGAATGATGTAACGCTGTGGTTCAGGACAGAGTGGATTCAAGGGCCTCTTCACAGCTCCAAAATTGCAGAGCCAAGGAAAGCTAGAGCTGTGGTAGTACGGAGCTGGGTGTGGCTTGGAAAGAGATTAACAGCACTTTATAGGACCCCCAGGGAGGTAGATGAAGTGGGTTGGCTGGCACACATGCTCACAGACACACTATTTCACTGTTCTCACTGGTCCACAGACATGTTCAAACCATCTTCCCTGATATCACTGTTTGCTGTAAGGTCAGTGTAGGCTTATGATCTGTGAAAGAAGACAGATTTGGAGTTTGGAGAATGCCATAGCCAGTGATGACACCAGATCTGAGCCTAGCAGCTAGACCCTTGGGCATTGAGTCCCATGCCCTGATTCCTTGTGGGCTGATAGTGCTCTATACCAGCTATCACTGTACATTACACTCTGTGAGCCAAGGCCATGTGTACCACTAGCCTTGCATGAATCCACCTGTGAAGCATTGTGGCTCTGGAGAGTCATAGCTTTCTTCCCATTGCTTTGACAGGGCAGTCACTGTTGGCTCCATTCCTGGTAGGTATATTTTAACATGAGATTACAGAGGAAGCTCCTGAAACACAAAGGTCAAGTTATGAGGTCATGGCAATTGCAGCAAGTGGACCAGCATTGTGTGTGTGTGTGTGTGTGTGTGTGTGTGTGTGTGTGTGTGTGTGTGTGTGTGTGTGTGTATGTGTATGTAGTATTGTTGCTTGAGATAGGATCTTACTATGTAGTACTGACTAGCAAGTACAGACTCACTATCTCACTGTGTAGCTCATGGTAGCCTCAAACTCAGAGATCTGGATTCTACTTCTGCTTCCCAAATGCTGGGATTAAAGATCTTCACCACTACACGGGGCTTTTTTGTTTTGTTTTGTTTGTTTGTTTTCAAGACAAGGTTTCACTGTATAGCTCTGGCTGTCCTGGAACTTGCTTTGTAGGCACCGCTGGCCTCAAACTCACAGAGATCTGCCTGCCTCTGCCTCCCAAGTGCTGGGATTAAAAACGTGGTACCCCACCACCCGGCTACACAGGGCTTTTTTAAACTTCTATTTTAATTTTAATTTATTGTGTGTAGAGGCAGGGGTTTATGCCTTGGTACCAGGAAAGAAGTCCGATTAATTGAATTGCAGGAGTTGGTTTTTTATTACCAGTGTGGGTCCAGGGATCTAACTCAAGTCAGCTTTATCCACTGAGCCATTGCATCAGGCCAGAGCTGCAGATTTTGAGCCTGGACAGTCTAATTCAGAGTTGTAGCCCTAATGTTCACATCTAGCCAAGTGCTAAAGACAGGACAAAGCGGGTTATGGGCACCCACAACAGGCCTTTTGGAGTTTGTGACCACCTTGAGGTTGGTTTGTAAATGACTAGTAGGGAGAGGTTTCTAATGTACATTTTAAACCTGAAGGAGGATTGTACAGCTCAGTTGGTTCATGATCATATGGTAAGCTCCACATGGAGTCAGAAAAAAGTCTTCTTGTATAGAAACTCTCTGCTTCAGGTTAGGCATGGTCCCCACTGCAGCTGGTCTTCTTGGTGAATGAGCACTGCTTGGGTTCCAGCTGCCCTGTGAGCCTGATCCAGTGTGAAGGAAGAAGTCTAAGGTTTCTAGCTAACAGCTTCTGGCTGTGGCCTCACCTGTTTTAGGGCTGTTATGGAGCCTTCATTGTGGTGAAGAGGCATAGGCCTGAAGACACATGTGCCTCTCATCTCTCTCTCCATGGCGGGTGTTTGGTAGGTGCATGCCTCAAAGAGTACACTAAAAGGGGAAGTAGACAGGTGGGGGAGTCATGCTAGAGCCAGGTAAGGGAATGGACCCTGGACTCTCCTTCGGGCTTTCCCCTTTGTTCCAGTGTCTTCTGTCAACCAAGAGTCACCCGTTGAGAGAGAATATCCAAACTGGATGGACTCTTGACTCTGGACTCCATTCCCTCAAATCCCCAAGTCATGAATATCACTTCCTACGTCAGGTGCCAAGGGCTGGGTTGAGTTCAGTCAAGCTTCTGCTGTCTACCCTACTGTTGTGTGTCTTTGGGAACTTAGGAGTTAGGCCAGTGAGGCTCACACTCATGGCCACACACCATCCTAGCCTCCCATGTCAGCCCTCCTAAAGGCTTCCACCCAGGAAGTAAGTGGGATACATAATTGATCCACCGTGGAGTATGGTTGGATATTTATTTGGTACTGAGCGGTCAGATAGGTAGGAATTTCTCATTGCTGCTTTTTCTCTGTTTTTCCCTTTTCAAGGAAAGTTCTATCTCGCTGTTGTACTCCAGCCAACCCTGTGTACCTCTGCTTCAAAGGTGAGCCCCTCAGCTGTTGGACTCAGAGGCCCGAGTGCCAGGGCACCGTTGCAAGGGCAACGTGGACACCGGCCTCTGCAAGATTGCTTGTCACAGGGCCTCAGTACCTTCCTGTGCGCAGCTGGCACTCATCGCCTCCCCTAGGAGAGGACTCTATGATAGAGAAGTCCCTCAAGTCCTTAAAGGACAAAAATAAGAAGCTGGAAGAGGGTGGCCCCGTGTACAGCCCGCCAGCTCAGGTGGTAGTGAAGAAGTCCCTGGGGCAGAAGATACTGGATGAGCTGAAGCACTACTACCATGGCTTCCGCCTGCTCTGGATCGACACCAAGATAGCTGCCCGCATGCTGTGGCGCATCCTCAATGGCCATACGCTGACCCGCCGGGAGCGCAGGCAGGTATGGGACACATCATGCTCTTCTTTCTACGCAGGTCATTTTCTATTCCTTTTGATAAAAAGTCAGTAGAGGGTTATAGAAAACGAACCTATCTCACACTACTGTGAACTGCAATGCAGTGTGAATGCCGACACGGTGTTGCCCCCTTGCTGGCTTCCTGCAGCCTTCCCTTGGTTTCTGTGTTTCTGTTTCTACTTCATGGACACTGTGTCCCTCAGGGGAAGTCTCTTCAAGTTATTTCTTCGGCTCTGTGAGCCTGGTATGTAATTCCTTCTGTCTTAAGCTCTGAAAAGGCCCTTCCTGGGGCTGGAGAGATGGCTCAGTCTTTAAAAGCACTTGCTGTGCTTCAGACTGTGGGCAAGTTTGAGTTTAAAGGTGACAGGCTAATCTGGCAGAGGAAATTTCAAGACAACAATAAGATCAGAGGCCCACAAGACTGGCTCACCTGTTAAAGGTACTTGTCACTCAAGCTTGACCCCCTGAGTTTAGTTCCTGAAACTTGTAAGAGAAATGACTGCATAAAGTTGTTCTTTCACTTCCACATGTGTGCTGGGGCACACATGCACCTCCCACATACATGATAGGCACACAAGTGCTAACCCATACACAATGAAAATGATTGTTTTTACTCCGGTTTATAATGGGGATCAGAAGCAAAAGATGAATAGAAAGACTTGAAAAACTTGCAGTTGGGCCAGAAAAGCCAGTAAAAAGTTGGAGCTAAGGATAGTGCAGTTGTTAAAGAAACTGGGACCATGGGGCTGGAGAGATGATTCAGTGGTTTAGAAGACTTATTGCTCTTGCAGAAGACCTGGGTTAAATCCCAGCACCCATATGATGGCTCACAACCATTTCTAACTCTAGTTCAAGGCTTTAGACACCCTCATTTGACTTCTTTGTGTACCAGGCATACATATGGTGCATATATATACATGTAAACAAAGCATTCAAGCACATAAATAAATTTTAAAAAATATTTTTTAAAGAGAGAGATTGGGGCTGGGCATGGTGGCACGCGCATCTAATCTCAGCACTTGGGAGTTAGAGGCAGGAGGATCTTTGTGAGAAACATGCCTTTAGGGCATCTAAGGAATTGGCCAGACCACAGCCTATAGACGGCTCTGCCAGTGAAAATTATAAACTCATTTGAAGGACTTCACAGGTCCTCCACTTGCAGGGGTAGTCTGGGACATCGTTCGTAGATTGCTATCTTGTCTAAATTGCCCTTCTTTGGGCCTGTCTTGTTTATCTCTACATACATCCTGTGCATCTAGTGAGCCTAGGGTTTGCACCCTGCCCCGTTTTTCTGAAAGCCGTTGGCATGTGTAGCAAGAAATGGGTTCTGGAGGTGTCTGTCGAGCTCTTGAGTCACACTGGTTGAGTTTGTAGTAATGGTAGGTAATGTAGTAATGCCCTGCTGTGTCCCCACTCAAGTGCCCATATCTTTGCAGTTTCTCCGGATTTGTGCAGACCTCTTCCGCCTAGTGCCCTTCCTGGTGTTCGTGGTGGTGCCCTTCATGGAATTCCTGCTGCCTGTAGTTGTGAAGCTCTTTCCCAACATGTTGCCATCCACATTTGAAACCCAGTCCATCAAGGTGAGAGCACTGGGACTTTGAATTCACCTTGAAAATGAGTCTAAGGACTGGGCGATGGCTAGTGGGTAAAGAAGTACTTGCATGAAAACACAAGGTCTCGAATTTCAATCCCTGGAACCATAAAAACCAAGCTGGGTAGGACATCTGTAATCCCGGTGCTCCTATGGTGAAACGGACGGTAGAGACAGGACAGTTCCCAAAAGATCATGTGCCAGCTAGCAGCACACAGCAAAGGAGAGACCCTGTCTCAAACAAGTGGATGGTGAGGACCAACCCCATGGTATCATCTGATTTCCACAGGCAATGTCCACACACACATAAGTCAATGTACACACATATGTTAAACAAACAAAAACAAGTAACAGATAGAAAGGAAATTAGTCCAAAATTCCTTTCAGACCACACAGTTACATGTGTGTTGTCTGATTCTTTTGTGAAGCACTAGCTGAGCCAAGTGCTTATGTCACACCAAATGACCCGTGAGGCCCCAAAACCTCACTGTCTGGTCCTTCATGAGATACATATACCAACTTCTGCTATAGAGGTAGGGTTGGGGCTTCACACAGACATTTTTTAAAAACCATGAAATAGTTTAAGAATATAGCACACTTAGATTTTTGTTCCTCGAAGACCAGGGAGACTTGTCTTGCAGTAGGCAGCAGTCTAAGCAGGCTTCAAGACTACTTCCTACAGTAGAGACAGGTCCTGGTGGGATGCAAGAGGGTGCAGGGCATAGCTGGAGTATAACCTTAACTTTGCTCTCATAGGAGGAAAGGCTGAAGAAAGAGCTTCGGGTAAAGCTGGAGCTAGCCAAGTTTCTCCAGGACACCATAGAGGAGATGGCCCTGAAGAACAAGGCCGCCAAGGGAAATGCCACCAAAGATTTCTCTGCATTTTTCCAGAAGGTGTAGTATTCTCATCTGTCAGAGGATGATTGGAATGTCAAGCACTTTTCTTCCTTATTCCTTCATTTCTTCCCCCCCCCCCCTTTTTCTTTTAAATTGTATACTCAGCAGAATAAAGCTCTTAAGGACAAAGCTTAATCTAACTGCCTGCTTCCTGTGCTCAGTCCCTCTCAAGGGAGCTGTAGGAATATACAAATGTGCCTCTTCCTGCCACTGAGAAAATGGGGTGTGGCATGAGAGCCCAGGGCAGTGCCCCCAGCCTGGTGGGAAAAGGACAGCAGCACTGACACCCCAGCTGGCACTCCCAGCCTCCTGGTGGACAGCAGCCTGGATGGCAGTGCAGGAATAGATGCTGTGTATGCTAGTGTCTCATGCAGGCTTAGAGTGCCTGAGGTAGGACCGCTCCCCGGAGAGCTTGGTGAGAGGTAGGTGGCCTAGCCCTCTGCATCCGCTCTCTCTTGGTTCCTTACTTCCAGATGGGACCCGAGGCTAGCTCTAAGAACAGGAGAATGCATAGTTTGGACCTAGTGGATAATACTTGGGACTATTTCTGCAGATCCGGGAGACAGGGGAGAGACCCAGCAACGAGGAGATCATGCGTTTTTCCAAATTATTTGAGGATGAGCTGACTCTGGATAACCTCACGAGGCCTCAGCTGGTAGCACTGTGCAAGCTGCTAGAACTTCAGTCCATCGGCACCAACAACTTCCTGCGTTTCCAGCTCACCATGCGGCTGCGGTCCATAAAGGCTGATGACAAAGTGAGTTGGCCCAGTCGAACCTGTTGTAGGTGCTCGCTTTTCTTGCTCATTTTCTTGTCATGCTTTTTTCTCACATAGCTCAGACTTGGTAAATGGCCCAGGCTAGTCTCACATTTGTGGTAATCCTCCTGCCCCAGGCTACTGAGTGCTGGGATTACAAACATGAACCACCATACCTGGTTTGTTTGTTTATTTTCTTTTTGCTTGGGAAGAACAGCATTGAACCCAGAGCCTTACGTGCTATGTAAACACTTTAACTCCTGAGCTCTTTCCTTGACCCTCTTCTCTTTTCCTCTAATTCTCTTAGATTTATTTTATTTTATATGTATGGATGCTTTGCCTGCATGTATCTATGTGTACCACATGTGTGTCTGGTGCCCTTAGAGCTCAGGAGGGCATGGGATCCTGAAACTGGAGTGATAGATGGCTGTGAATGACCATTAGGTGATGGGATTGAACCCTTGTGCTCTGGAAGAGCAGCCAGTGCTCTTCTCTGTTGAGACATCTCTCCAACCTCAGTCTATTTTCTTTTTGACATTTTTTCTTTTTCCATTTCTCATGTGTATGTGTAGTATTTATATGTGTATGTATGTTTGCATATATCTGGGGTTTGTGTATGGGTGAGTGGGTCCATGTGCATGTGTAAGCCCAAGGTTGGCGTTGGGAATCATCCTCAATTGTTCTTCCATCTTCCTGAGTAGAGCAGAGTCTTTAGTCAAACCCAAACTCAACACTATGGCTAGTTTCCTAGCCAGCTTGCTTTAGGGAGTCAGCAGCCTCTGTCTTCCAAGGCTGGGTGTCATGTAACCCAAGCTAGCCACCAACTCACTGTGTAATCAAGACTAGCATTTAATTCTTTGTTGCTGTTTTTTTTTTTTTTTTAAATTTTTATTATGATTTATTTATTTTTATTTTATGTGTATTTGGTGTTTTGCCCATATACATGTCTATGTAAGGGTGTCATATACCCTGGAACTGGAGTTACAGACAGTTGTGAGCTGCCATGTGGGTGCTGGGAATTGAACCTGTGTTCTCAGGATGAGCAGCCAGTGCTCTTAACTGCTGAGCTATCACTCCAGCTCCAGCATTTAACTCTTTTTTTTTTTTTTTTTTAAAGATTTATTTATTTATTATGTACACAGAAGAGGGCACCAGATCTCATTACAGATGGTTGTGAGCCACCATGTGGGTGCTGGGAATTGAACTCAGGACCTCTGGAAGAACAGTCGCGCTCTTAACCTCTGAGCTATCTCTCCAGCCCGCATTTAACTCTTTTAACACATTTTTCTAAAGCATTTATTTATTTAGTGTATCTGTGTGTGTGCAAGCAGATATGGGCATCATACATCTATGTGTGGGGTCGGTTGTACTTGCACAAGTCAGTTCTTTTAATTCTATCATGTTGGTCCCAAGGATCAGACTCAGGTTATCAAGCTTAGTGGGAAGCACCATTTTGCTTCCCTGGCCTTCAGCACTTAATCCTCTTGCTTCCACCGTGTAGGATTGTAGGCATGTTTCATCACATCTAGCCTTAGCACTCTTTATTTTTTATTTTGAACAGATAAGGTCTCAGTTACCAAGCCAACCTTGTACTTTAAATCTTCCTGCCTCTGCCTCCCAAATCATGGGATTACAGGGGTGGACCACCAGGTCTGGCTTGCTTGCCTGCCTGCCTTCCTAATTTCTCTTCTCTTCCCTTCCCTCTCTTCCTCCCTATCTCTCTCTACTTATTTGCTTATTTTTGAGGCAGTCAAGGGCTCTCAACTTAGCCCTGGCTGTCCTAGAACTTGCTCTGTATACCAGGCTGACCTCAAAACTCATTCTGTAGACCAGGCTAGCTTGAACTCAGAGATCTACCTGCCTCTGCCTCTCAAGTGCTGAGATTAAAGGTGTGCACCACCATATCTAACCCTTCCCAAACATTCTAATCATAGTTCCTGTCCAATATTTTGGAGGACTATGGAGTCTGTGGGTCTTTGTTTTTGCTGTCCTTCTGGCTTTTGTTTGTTTGCTGTATATCATTTTTCTGAACTACAGGCACTGACTATATTAACAGAGATTCTTCTTTCAGGAAGGACTCACTCATGAGCAAGATCAGGGACTGGCTACTTCCACCCTTGCCAGGATGGCCTTGGGTGGGAAAGTGTTGGGGAGCTAGCAAGGAGATGACTTGTCTTTAGCAGGTAGTAACAAGCTACTTCCTCTCCATCAAGGTGTCATTAGGGACAAGTGGAGAACCATGGTTTCCACTCTACCCACTCACTGTCAAGTGCAGTCAGTAGAGGCCAGTGGAGTCAGGACTTACCTCCTGCCCAACAGTAACAAGACCAGGTCCTGTGATGTCAGCAGGAGCTAGGTGGGAAGTGGTGACAAGGGACGTAGGCCCTGGCAGCCAGGGGTCTGCAGAAGTGGAATAGGGGGTGCTTACCTTAGGGAGTCAGCCTGTGCAATGGGGAGGCTGTGGAGTGAGGGTGCTTACCTTAGGGAGTCAGCCTGTGCAATGGGGAGGCTGTGGAGTGAGGGTGCTTACCTTAGGGAGTCAGCCTGTGCAGTGGGGAGGCTGTGGAGTGAGGGTGTTTACCTTAGGGAGTCAGCCTGTGCAATGGGGGGGCTGTGGAGTAGGGGGTGCTTACCTTAGGGAGTCAGCCTGTGCCCTCACTTGTTCTAAAAGTCACCCCTTAATTGTAAGGAGTCTTTCTCTGTCCCATCAGCCAGCTCCCAAATCATGACAGAGACTTCTTATTAATTATGAAGGCTTCGCCCATAGCTTAGGCTTGTTCCTAACTAGCTCTTATAATTTAAATTAACCCATTTATATTAATCTATGTTCTATCACTTGGCATTACCTCTCTTCCATCTTGCACCTCCTGTTGTCTCTTCATGTTTCCTGGCTTCTCTTATGCGCCTAGATTCCTCCTCCTCCTCGTCCTTTCTCTCCTGGGAAATCCCACCTATACCACCTGCCTAGCTGTTGGCTCTTCAGCCTTTTATTGCACCAATCACAGAATGCATCTTCACTCAGTGTACAGATATTCCCACAACACTTCACTTGTGGATGGGACCAAGTAGCAGTGTGGCGAGACACCTATGTCTTGCAGCACCTGGGCCACATGGAACCTTGCTGCAGAGTAGGAATAGAGAGCACAAGGAACTGGCCCTGCCTGCGCCTTTGTTCCCTACGGAGGAGCAGCAATGGGTGGTTTGACTATAGGCCATGAAACCAATTCCCAGAGTAGCTCTGGCTGTAAGACGCAAAATCTTAATTGCAGCATCTGTGGAAGTGGTACCCCCACCCCACCCCCACCCCCAGCAGTGTCAGAGGAAGCCAGTAAGGCAGAAAGTAGAATCCCATCCAGATTCTTCTGTCATGTAGCCATGTCTCTAGATTTGATTAAAAAATCACATGTTAGTGTTGCTAGATTTTTCCGCCTTGCCCACAGTCAGGACAAATCTTTGTCACCCGCCAGTCCCACCGCCGCTCAGACCCAACCAAGTAAACACAGAGACTTATTTTGCTTACAATACTGCATGGCCGTGGCAGGCTTCCTGCTAACTGTCCTTATCTTGCTAACTGTGCTTTTATCTTAAATTGATCCATTTCCATACATCTATACCTTGCCATGTGGCTGGTGGCTTACTGGCGTCTTCACATGCTGCTGGTCATGGCGGCGGCTGCAGCGTCTCCTTCTGCCTTTCTGTCCTTTTATTTCTCCTCTCTGTTAGTCCCGCCTATCTTTCCTGCCTAGCCACGGCCGATCAGGTTTTATTTATTAACCAATCAGAGCAACTTGACATACAGACCATCCCCCAGCACAGCCAAGTGCAGACCATCTCAAACACCTGCACTCAGGCCCATGGTCCTAATCATCCTCTATACGGACCTGCTGGGTAACGCCACAAAGAACCCAAGAAGGGCTCCCACAGGACAAACAGAACATCCCACAGCACCTCCCCTTTTCTTTTTTTTTTAAAAAGGAAGGTTTTAACTTTTACACATCTTCAAAGCCAGCTTGGTATATTTGGGAATTTGGGCGTAGCTTCTCTTAACTACTTCCTGCTGGAGGGGGGCGCTGTATCTTATGGGGATGCAAAGAAAATTTTAGGATCATGGAGTAGTCCGTGAGACCGTATCGTCTGAGCCAGTTGCCTTGAAATGATTCTGGATGTTGGATCATCTGGGCCATGGTGTCATCGGAGACCTTTCAGGTGGTCTTGGCTGGTCAAACCTGATGTATCTTAATCTGGAACAAATCCATAGCCTCTGGCTTTCTGTAGAGACAAAAGCAGAGTCTCCTTTCCAAAGTAACACATCCTTATATCCAAATTTTAAAGTCAAGATATCTTTAATATATACATATTGGTTTAACTCAACATCTTTTACAATCAAATGTTTTTCTGCAGTTAAAAATCCCAAAGACAATATAATCCAAACTCTCTGTGTGATATCCATCTTTACATGGCTTATTTTTTATATTACTTTTACTTTCTCTTTAAAGACTTTTTTTTTTTTTTTTTTTTTTTTTTTTATTTATTTTTTTTTTTTTTTTGGTTTTTCGAGACAGGGTTTCTCTGCGTAGCTTTGCGCCTTTCCTGGAGCTCACTTGGTAGCCCAGGCTGGCCTCGAACTCACGGAGATCCGCCTGGCTCTGCCTCCCGAGTGCTGAGATTAAAGGCGTGCGCCACCACCGCCCGGCAAGACTTTATTTTTTTAAACTTTCTATTTCTTTATATAACTGTCTATGTTCCTTTTCCTCTCTCTTCCAAGCCTATGTACATTTTTACACACATTGTAAAGCATTTAAAGTCTTGTTCCATCTGAATCTGTCTTATTGCAAACTTATTGCTTTAAACTGTAGCCTTCTAAGCCTGAAACGGCTCTGTGGCTGCTGGCTCCGCCCCCTTCAATTTCCCAACTTGGCGGTGGTACGTTTTCCACCAGCTCTGGGAGCCATCAAGTCTCAGAAATAGTGGGTCTACACTTTTATCCAAGCAGCGTGTAGCCCAGAAACCTTTTTTGTTTTGTAACTAGCAAAGGCTAAATCCACCACGCAGCTTAATGTGCCACTTGCAGAGGCCTCATTCCCGCCATACTGCAGGTCAAGCACACATGCCAGGAACCCGCCAGTAACTCAAACCGGCGGCTGCCGCTCATTTGAGAGAGAGAATTAGGAACTGTGGGGCGTTTACCGACGTCACTGTTCCTGGAGAACTTACCGACGTCACCGCTCCGTGTGTTGAGTTCTGAATCCTCTTGACCACCACGCGAGGATTCTTCTCAGATCACACTTTATTGGAGCACCTCTTGGTTAAGGGACTTTGTCTTTAGTATTTTTTTTTTTTTTTCATAACACCGGCCTTTATCCCTGTTCATTTGTCCTTTTTCTTTAGTCCCTCTTTTTTTTTTTTCTTCCCTTTTTTTCTTTAGCCCCACGTTGGGCGCCATGTTAGGGTTGGAGAGATGACTCTGTGGTTAACAGCATTTGCTGTCTTTACAAAGAATGTGAGTTTGGTTCCCATCACCTACATGGTGGCTCACAACCATCTGTAAGTAACTCCAGTTGCAGGGGATTTTCAACACTGTTTCTGACCTCTGTGGGCACCAGGCATACATATGGTGTACATACATATATACAGGCAAAACATTCATACACAAAATAAATACGTTTTTGAAAATTAAAAAGGGCTGGTAGTGGTAGCGGCACACACCTTTAATCCCCACACTCAGGAGGCAGAGGCAGGTGAACTCTTGAGTTCAAGGCTAGCTTGGTCTACAGAGCGAGTTCCAGGATTGCCAGGGCTACACAGAAACCGTCTTGAAGAACCAAAAAAATAAAAATAAAAAAGGAAGGAAGAAAAATCACTTGTTGTAAAAATAGTCACTTATACCAAGAACCAGGAGAGGTCCCTAGGTAGAGAAATGCAATGAAGGAGCAGATGCCAGTACTGAGAGGTGGATAGTGGGAAAACTGGAGAGGTTTTGTTCTTCCTCTGTTTGGTGATAGCAGTCTTGCTTTGCTGTCCATGCTAACATCAACCCCTGCCTCAGCCTTCTCGAAGTTCAAGTACACAGAGACTTAGAGCAGCTATCATATGGCTGTTTAAACACCCCTTCCAAACTGAACTGGGTGAAAATCTCCTCAGGCACACAAGGCCATAGAGCCACACAAGGAGTTAGAGCCAAACAGGACCCTGAGTGGTAAGGTGCAGCAGCTGGAAAAGAGAGGGTGGGCAGTGTTCACAAGGAGCTGCCTCTGGGGGCAGGCAAAGATGGCGGCAGGTGAACAGCACTGTGGTCTGTCCGCAGCACAGTATCCAGCCTTTATATTCAGAGGACCCAGAGGACTGGAGAAACAGGAGGGCAAGGCCCACAGAACCTTCAAGAGCTGATGACTTTAAGCTCCCCACATTCAGGAGAATACATGCATTTGTGACTTTAAGAGGTGAGGATTAAAGGCATGATGGTGTGGGAGGCAGGCAGATTTCTGAGTTCAAGGCCAGTGTGGTCTACAGAGGGAGTTCCAGGGTTACACAGAGAAACCCTGTCTGGAAAAACAAACAAACAAAAAGCGGAGTGAACCTCTAATAGGATACATCTGAAGAAATTTATACCATGATGCATCAAGTCAAATTAACAAACACCACAGTGAGGGGGACTGTCTTCCTATAGAAGAAGCGCACAAGACAGTGGTTTCCTCAAGGAGCCTGTGGAAGCTGGATGACTTTGCCCATACTGACTTCTGTCCACAGCCACAATGTCCCATAGGAATCAGGAACAATGCTGGGTGGTGGTGGCTTACACCTTCAGTGCCAGCACTTAGGAGGCAGAGGCAGGCAAATCTCTGCATTTGAGGCCACCTTGGTCTACAGAGTGAGTTCCAGGACAGCCAGGGCTGCACAGAGAAACCCTGTCTCAAAAAAAAAAGGGTGGGGCTGGGGAACAGGCAAGGCATTCTCAGGTGAAAGAATACAAGAACTGTCACAGATTCCTTAAAGAACAGCCAGAGGGACAAAGGAGGTGGCTTAGTCGGTACAGTGCTTGCCATATAAGCACGAAGACTGCGTTTAGATCCCAGAACTATGCCAGCACTGGTATAGGCAGAGACAAGGGGCTGCCTGAAGCTGATGACCAGACAGCCTAGCTGAATGATGAGCATCACCTTCAGTTAGATTCTGTCCCCAAAGAAATAAAGGGAAGTGACCACAGAAAGACACCCCATATATAATTCTGGCCTCCAAATCCACATGCATACCATATGTACACACATTAGCCAGCATAAACACGACACATACAGTACACACACATGTCAAAGGGAGGTTTCTACCCAACATTGTTCTACAGTGCAGGATGAGACTTTGGAGTCTCAGAAGGAAGGAGGCAGGCAGAAGTTTGAGTGAGTGTGGCCAGCTTTCACTACTCTTCTAGTGAGCTGGAGGTGCGGCACTTGTGGTTCTCTGAAAGAAGAGAAAATAGCTAGGATGACCAGATGAGGAACGGGCAAGCAAAGGAAGGCGAGCAAGCGTTCTGCCTGTGGTTCCACTCTGCGCTGTGATAACTGTATCAGAGCACTCCATGACAGTGCTGCAGTAGCCAGAGGGAAACAGCAGGGAGACCAACTGAAGACAGTTGTTTTGCATAGTAAAGAAACTGGAAATGGTCCCATCTTCCTGGGGAAACAGGTAAGCAGAATGATCCAGCCAGCCTGTGCGAAGCTGCCCATCAGTCAGGAGTCACCTTGGATGCCCACAGCAGCAAGATGTGTCCTCAGGAACTCCCAAGGTTCCTACTATGGTTTCTGTGTGTTTCTGCATGTTTGTATGTTTTTGTTTTTGTTTTTTTTTGTTTGTTTTTTTTTGGTTTTTCGAGACAGGGTTTCTCTGTGTAGCTTTGCGCCTTTTCCTGAAACTCACTTGGTAGCCCAGGCTGGCCTCGAACTCACAGAGATCCGCCTGGCTCTGCCTCCCAAGTGCTGGGATTAAAGGCGTGCGCCACCACCGCCTGTGTTTCTGCATGTTTGACATTCTTCAAGTAACAAATGACAGCCATGGAAGTCAGGGAATGTACAAAAGGCAGCATGTGGGTCCCCATTCAGGGGGACATGATTCTGTCCTGCCTGGAGTGAAAAGAGTGTGTATGTATCTGTGATTATCTCAAAGAATTTAATTCAAAAAACTGAACAGTGATGCAATAGGATAGTTGTGCAGTTATAGGCACAGCAAGGGTTCAAGAGTTGCCCAGTACAAAGTGGCACCTTATTGTTTACCTCATTTCTTCTCTCTCTTAACCTGTCGCTTTCTCTGGGTCCCCAGGTCTCCTGTATTCCTTATTGGGGTCACCATAACCTGCATAACTGCAGACTGAGGCAAAAGAAACACCTGGGTATGAGGCCAAGGTATCTTCAGGGTGTTGGGCCTCTCTCCCTCAACACTGGACCCTGAGCATTCTGTGGCAGGTGACAAGCCAGCGGGACAGGGCTGGTTCTGCTGACAGGACAATTCTGTCACAGGAAGGAGCAGGCTCCCCCATAGCATCTTCTCTAGAAGGTGCTTACATGGAGGTGGGCTTTCTGACGTCTTGGGGTCAATTCTGACCATCATGTGCTTTTTAGGGTCCTGACCTTTTCTGGATGGCTCAAGTTACTTGAGACTCAGAACCTGCTCTTATGGCACTATTTTGTCTTTTCTGGTGCTGAGATAGACCCTTGTGTCTCAAGGCACTGAGCTATATGTCAGTCTAATACTTTGGCAAAACTTAACAAGAAAATGGCTACTACTACTCGCTCTCTCTCTCTCTCTTTTTTTTTTTTTTTTTTTTTTTGAAACAGGGTTTCTCTGTAACAACCCTGGCTGTCCTAGAACTTGCTTTTTCGTCCAGGCTGGCCTCAAATTCAGAGAGATCCACCTGCCTCCACCTCCCAAGTGCTGGGATTAAAGGCAACGTTTAAAATGGTATGTGTGTGAGTGTTTTGCCTACATGTGCACCACGTAAGTGCCTGGTGCCCATGGAGGTCAGAAGAGCGCATCAGGTCACCTGGAACTAGAGTAGTTACAGATGGTTGTGAGCCACCATGTGGGTGCTGGGAACCAAATCCAGGTCCTCTGCAAGAGCAACAAGTGCTGTTAACTGATGAGCCATCTCTCTAGCCTCAGGAAAATGGTTTCTTTTTTTTTTTTGTTTTTTTGTTTTTTGTTTTTTTTCGAGACAGGGTTTCTTTGTGTAGCTTTGCGCCTTTCCTGGAACTCACTTGGTAGACCAGGCTGGCCTCGAACTCACAGAGATCCGCCTGCCTCTGTCTCCCGAGTGCTGGGATTAAAGGCGTGCGCCACCACCGCCCGGCAGGAAAATGGTTTCTAATTCAATAATTTTTTCCGGTTGTATTCACATCAGTGTCTGAGATCTGGAGGATCTTGAAGCAGTGATTGGCTTTCTTTTCCAGCTGATTTCTGAGGAAGGAGTGAACAGTCTGAATGTCAAGGAATTGCAGGCAGCATGTCGAGCACGAGGCATGCGAGCACTTGGTGTCACGGAAGACCGTCTGAAGGACCAACTGAATCAGGTATGTGGCCTCAGTGGCTGGTTGGGGCAAGTCTGTAGCTTTCTGCTCTGTTAGGAATTATCTGCCTTTGTTCTAGACCAGCACAGGCGTGTGTGTGTGTGTGTGTGTGTGTGTGTGTGTGTGTGTGTGTGTGTGTGTGTGTGTGTGTCTGTCTGTCTGTGTGTGTCTGTGTGTGTGTGTCTGTCTGTGTGTGTCTATGTGTGTGTGTGTGTGTGTCTGTGTCTGTGTCTAGTTTATCTACATTTGCTCCAGACCATCACAGGGATGTGTGTGTGTGTGTGTGTGTGTGTGTGTGTGTGTGTGTGTGTGTACACTGAGACAGAAGGATCACTGAGTTTGAGGGCAGCCTGAGCTATAGTGTAAGACCCTGTCTCAGAACAAACAAAGCAAAGAAAGAAAGAGGTCTAGAGCTAAAGGTCTGTGCAGACTACTGGCCTATCATGCACAGGGCCCTGCGTTGGATCTCTAGTTCCATCTGAACATGGCTGTGCACATCTCTAATCCTGGCACTCAAGATGTAGAAACAGGACAATCAGAAATTTGAGACCATCTTCAGCTAAAAATCAAGCTTCAGGCCACCCTTACAATTGACTGGCATCACATCCACCCTTTTAGCTACCCTGTGCCTGGGCTTCTCCAAGTAGGTGCGTGGTTTGTTGGCACTGCACCTTGCCTCAGCTTGAGGACCCTGATGCAGTAGTCCCTGTGCAGGTCGGTGGCAGTAGGTGACGTTTACAGCCCTTCATCTTTCACATCAGAAGGCTTAATAGACAGGAGATATGAGGCTGGTCTCCCTTTCAACTCCACTTCACACTGTGGTGCCCTTGGCAGTTTTTCACCTGCCATTTCCCGTGTGCTCTTCACATGTGGCCAAGGATGAGTGAGCACCCACTTTCCCACTAAACACATTTCTGCAATCCTTTCTTAGCATTTGTCTTCCTAGGGCTTCTTCACCACATAGCTTCCCAGCACAGACCTATAGGCTGTGCACATTGGCGAACTTGGGAATCCAAGGTCATGATCGTTTGACCTCTGCCTTCTGCTGCTGCTCAGCCTTTCACACATTCTTAGCATTTCTTCTTTTTTTTTTTTAAGATTTATTTATTTTATTTTATGTGTATGAGTGTTTTTCCTACATGTATGTATATGGCCCACATGCATGCTTGATGACCTTTGGGGGTTAAGAGAAGGTGTTGAATCTCCTGGAACTAGTGTTACAGACAGTTTTTGTAAGCATCCATGTAAGTGCTGAGAACTGAACCCAGGTCCTCTATAAGAATAAGTGTTCTTAACAGCTAAGCTGTTTCTCTAGACCCTTGTCTCATCTTTTGCCCTGTGTTTAATGTGTGCACGAAAGATAACAGCTTTTTCTGTCCACTCGAAAGGTTGTCTTGGTGTCACTAAGGTATGCTGATAGGCACAGAGCCCATGGCATGCCTGTATGTGAGTGTGAACTCATTTTATGTTCTTATTGGAGGTCAGAGGACAGCTGTCAGGAATCTGTTCTCTCATGTCACTTTGGGGGACCTGGGAACCAAACTCAAGTTGTCAAGTCTATAAACAAACGTCTTAAACCAGGGGTGATGGTGCACACCTTTAATCCCAGCACTTGGGGAGGCAGAGGCAAGTGGATTTCTGAGTTTGAGGCCAGCCTGCTCTACAGAGTGAGTTCCAGGACAGCCATGCTACATGGGGGAACTCTGTCTTGGGGGTGGGAGTCGGGGGATGATGCTTCTACCTGCTAAGCCATCTTGTCAGCCTTCAGTTTGTTTTTAACATACTGTTGGGGGTTCAACTAGAGGCTGCATATATGCTAGGCAAACACTTTGCCACTGAACTACAGCCCCTGCCCTCTAAACAATTTGTTTGTCGTGTTAGACCAAGTCTTACCGTGTAGCCCTGGCTGTCCTGGAACTTGCTGTGTGGACTAGGCTGGCCTTGAACTCAGAAATCTGCCTGCCTCCTAAGTGACGGGATTAAAGATGTAAGCTACCACATCCAGCGCTCTTCAAATTTTAAAAAAGAAAGAAAGAACAATTTTTCTAGGCAAGGTCTCCTACTTTATGACCCAATCTGACCTTGAATTTCTAGGTGTCCTTCTGCATCAGCCTTTCAAAAAGAAATTATATCTCAACACATAGGCTAGTAAGGTGGCTCCTGATTAAGGTGCTTGCCTCCAGGTTTGACCGCCTGATTTTGATTCCCAGAACCCATGTGACAGAAGGAGAGTAATGACTCCCAAAAGTCCTTCTCTGACTTCCCTTCATGTGCCTCTGTGGCATGTGCTGCCACCCCTCCCAAATAAACTGTGTAAAATAAGTGGATAAAACATAAACGTTAAGGGTAGTAATGGGTACAAGTAATAGATATCTGTGGCACCCTAGGCCTCTTTTCAGTTTTGAAGTGTCAGGCTATAATAGCCCAGGCTGCCATGGAACATGTCATCCTTCTGCCTCAGCTAGTGCAGGGATTACAGATATGCACCACCATCCCTGGGCCAGTGTACCAGCCTGGTTTTTCTTGTTATTTGTTTATTTTTTATTTTATTTTTTTAATTTTTCGAGACAGGGTTTCTCTGTGTAGCCTTGGCTGTCCTGGAACTCACTCTGTAGACCAGGTTGGCCTTGAATTCAGATCCACCTGCCTCTGCCTCCTGAGTGCTGGGATTAAAGGCATGCACCACCACCACCACCACCACCACCACCACCACCACCACCACCACCACCACCCGGCTTACCAGCCTGTTTTTAAGCACATTCTCAAGGTACCTGGAGCTCAGTTGTTCAGTTTACTAAGGTGTATGTGTTTGTGTGTGTGTATGTGTATACTTTATATTATATATAGATTGGATATGTTTTTAATCTTTATGTGTATGGATGTTACATGTATGTTTGTATACCTCGTACATGCATGTCCCCATGGAGACCAGAAAAGGGTGTCAGATCTCCCAGAACCGGAGTTACAAACAGTTGTGAGCTGCCATGTGAATGCTAGGAGTATCTAGGCCCTTTGCAGGAGTAACAAGTACTCCTTCCAGCCCCTGAAAGACATTTGGGAAATATCTTTGGGAAATGTATTTTAGTGATTTAATGAACCCAGTTACTCAATCATGTTTGCTGTGGCACCCAGACTCTGTATCCCTCAACTAAGCCAAAGGCACAGAAGGGAACTCTGGGGTGGGCAGTCCAGCACCTTGCAGGACAGGCACTGGGGCTGTGGGTCAAGCAAGGACAGCACGGCCATGAATGTGCTTTGATTTCAGTGGCTCGACTTGCACCTCCATCACGAGATCCCCACATCATTGCTCATACTGTCCCGGGCCATGTACCTCCCAGACACCCTCTCACCTGCTGACCAGCTCAAGTCCACCTTGCAGACCCTTCCAGAAATCGTGGTATGTATTGTTGGAAGATTCTTTTGCCTTTTTAAAATCTTTGTGGGCTTGGTACCCTCACCTCCACAGCTATGGAAGCCTACACTGTGGTCTTCCTGTCCTCTTCACCAACCCCCTGGTTCATCTCCCTGCTCAGCCCCCTATGTGGCGCAGTCTCGGGCACAGCAGTGCTAAGATTGCATCTCTGAATTGATGTATTTGAGTTTTACTGTGAAACTCAAAACAGTCCTCTGAGGGATGGGGAACCTTACTTAGCCTTGGAAGCCTGGAAGCCCCTCTACACACTTCGGAGGAAACATCCTTCCCATTAGTGTATGCTGTTGTTTTGTATGAAGCCCAGGTGGTAACATTGCTCAGAGAGAGGTAAAGGCATTAGGTCTGGCACCTCAGGCTCACTGGCCGTCCGTCTCCTTTCTCTCTCTCTCTCTCTCTCTCTCTCTCTCTCTCTCTCTCTCTCTCTCTCAAGGCAAAGGAGGCGCAGGTGAAAGTGGCAGAGGTGGAGGGCGAACAGGTAGACAACAAGGCGAAGCTGGAGGCCACCCTGCAGGAAGAGGCTGCCATCCAGCAAGAACACCTGGAAGAGCTGCAGAGGGCTGCCACGGCTGTGGTAAGCAGCCGGCAGTGACTGACTGACTCCACGGGACCCGAGGCTGTCCCAGCCAAGTTTCCTAGAGCCTGCCTTATGGCCATGGATGTGGCTCTCAGTCCTATCCTGTCTTTGCCTGCCGGGGTCAGAGTGGTACAAGGACACAGGAGTGCTTGACTGTAGAGCTACAGCTCTCAGGGACAGTGCAATAGAAGACGTGATGTGGCCGGGCGGTGGTGGCGCACGCCTTTAATCCCAGCACTCGGGAGGCAGAGCCAGGTGGATATCTGTGAGTTCGAGGCCAGCCTGGGCTACCAAGTGAGCTCCAGGAAAGGCGCAAAGCTACACAGAGAAACCCTGTCTCGAAAAACCAAAAAAAAAAAAAAAAAAAAAAAAAAAAGATGTGATGTGGCATCTCTCTGCTCACCATTGGCATAGGAGGAGCTGGCTTAGCACCCAAGCAGGAGTTAACAAGGGACCCTCCTTCTCAGGGTTGTTTTCCTAAGAGTTGCTGACCCCCCATAACTGTGTTCACTTCTTGGCCCCATGGTCTCAAAAGCTGCAGGAAGCTGTACTGTGATTGGAGCTTGCATTGCCTAGCTTATTCATGCACATCTCTTCACCCGGACTCAGTCCCAGAGAGGGGCAGCATGCTCTGACTCAGTCTGCTGAGGAGCCTCAGGTGGCCTGCTCATCCTGGGGCAGGGAACTACTGCTGCTGGGTGATCTCTGGGTCTTCTTTATCACTTAGTAGATTATTCCAAGTGTGACCTGTCAGGAGTACATGCGGAGTGTGGAGCCAAAGCCAGATGACCAGGGTGACAGTGTGGTACTGCTTACATTTCAGAAGCACGTCCAGCCAGAAGTAGTGGAAGCCACCGTTCCTGGGAGGCCAGGGGCTGAGCTTCAGCCAGAGGTGCCTGATGTGATCCTGTCCTCAGAGGAACTGAAGGATACGGCACCTGTGCTGGAGGGTTTGAAGGTGAGCTGTGCATAACCAGGGGATGAGTAGGGCTGGACTGTGGGTTCCTTAGCTCCTAAAGAGGTTTTGCTGGGCAAGGCATCCTCTTAGCCTCCAACCAGTCCACACTCCAGACCCTCCCAGAGATCATGGTATTATTGTTGGGAAACCTGGTTGACTCATTCATTTTGTGGATGGGGGACTCATCTCCACAATCATGGAGTCCCTCCAGGAACACTTTTTCTCCCTGGTGAGATGAAGTAGTGGCAAGGAGGTAGAGACCCGCTTTAGGGGTATGAGAAGCTTAGAGCCTTTGACACTGAGATGAGGCTGCCAGGTTATTCATGCGTTTCTAGTTGGGCAGCGGGAGGGGAAATGAAGGCTGGGCCTTCAGAACAGAGCCTCCTCTACAGAGGCCCACCCTGGTGTCATTTGCTGAGTGATTGGGTATGAGGCTCCTTAAAAAACTCCTGTCAATTTGTTGTCAATAAATTGGACAGAACATGAAATATCTTCTGGATCCTTCTGTCCTGAGATGCCAGGGGAATCCCACATGAAGGAGCAGATGTTCAGATGTGGTGGGTAGATGAAAACTGTTAATGGATAGAGACAACTTGGTAGCTGAGTGAGGTGGTGGGGGAGAGGGGGAGAGAGAGACTGGCCTAGATTAAAGCTGTGTGTTCAGGAAGGTCTCTGTTGGGGTCCTGTAGGATGGCAAAAGCCGTGGGTGTCTTGAAGGGAATGGATGATCAGGATCACATTCAGGGCTCAGAGAAGGGAGGTAAGACTTGTTCTTGATGAAAGCAGAAAGTGTGGAGGGCTGAGGCCTGGCGGCTGCCTCTAACAAACAATGGCCTTTGCAAGAAGGGTATGACAAAGTTTCTGACCCAGGCCTGGCCACTGGAGTTTTGGGGAAAGAGTATGAGTGGTCCCCCCAGAGCCTAATGGGCTCCTTTGAAGACTGGCTTATAGAGAGCAGGCTGCTGCATGGCCCAGGAGACCCCAGAATAGACATGTGGTGTCATCAAGGCAGAAGTCCCCAAAACCTGGACCCAAGGTGGTCCCAGACATTCCTGCAGGAAGCAGGCTGTAGAGGCAGAGACAGGGTGATCCCTGGGGTTTAATGGCCAGCCACTCTAACTGAATTTGTGACCCCCAAGTTCTAGTAAGAGACTCTCTTGTTCTATTTCTGTTCCCAGCACCCACCTCTGGTGGCTCACAAGCACCTGGAACTCCAGCTGCAAGGGACCTGATAGCTCTGGTCTCCTTGGGTACCTACATTCATGTGCACATTCCCACATACGCACATACAATTAAAGTTAGTTTTTTTTTTAAGAACTACCAGATGTAGCATACTAGCTCATGCCTTTAATCCCAGCACTCAGGAGGCAGAGACACACACATAAATAATAAATAAATAGTAAATAAACTACTCCTGGGCATTGCCCACCGATGGCTGTACACAGACATTGGCAGCAACTGTCATTGTAGTCACTGAAAGCCAGTAGGAAGGAGAAAGATGTGTTATGATGTTGCTGTCCAGTTTAGAAATACTTGACCATTGGATGCCAAATGGTGAGTTGGTTAAAAGAGGCAGAACTAGTAATTCCTCTCCTATAAAGTTCTAGAAAACAAAGGCTGTCCTGTAGAGCAGGAGGCAGGGCAGTCTTGCCTGGAGTGGAATCCTGGGGAATATAAAGGAGCATTTGGGGACAACCAGTGTGCTCACTCTACTGGCTATGCGATGAATGTGTTGGGGTACAGTGTGATCACTCTACTGGCTATGGGATGAATGTGTTGGGGTACAGTGTGATCACTCTACTGGCTATGGGATGGGTGTGTTGGGGTACAGTGTGATCACTCTACTGGCTATGGGATGAGTGTGTTGGGGTACAGTGTGATCACTCTACTGGCTATGGGATGAGTGTGTTGGGGTACAGTGCACCAAGAAGACGCAAGGAGAGGTGCTATGGCTAACATAGCCCAGAGCTGATCTCCAGCTCACCTGAGGCTATCCTCAAGTCCTAGCCTGTGTGGTGTGAGCAGAAAGGCTTTCATCATTTAGGGACAGAAGCCATTGTTCCCTTGACTTAGTTTATCTTTCACTCATTTCTTTCCAGGGTGAAGAGATAACCAAGGAGGAAATTGACATCCTCAGTGATGCCTGCTCTAAGCTACAGGAACAGAAGAAGTCCCTGACCAAGGAGAAGGAGGAGCTGGAGCTGCTGAAGGAGGATGTCCAGGACTACAGTGAGGTGGGTAGGCATGCAAGGCAGGGATATGGACCATTGTAGGTAGCCCTTCATCAGCTGCTCAGGGCCCAGGCTCACACTGCAGAGGGTGGGCAGAATACAGCTTTATCAGACCCCAGAGCATCGAGTAACACTCCTGCCAAGTATATGACAAGGTGGCCAGAGAGAATTTGGAGAGAAGAGTCAAATGGAAAATCAATTTTGACCAGGGATGTGGTTGGACAGTAAACAGAGCACAAGGCCTAGCAGCATGCACAAGCCCCAGCTTAGAGGCCTAGCACCAAAAAAGAGAATGGACTTAACCCCAAAGCTTTTCCGCAATGATTCTAACTGGCCACTTTGTAGGTAAATGACACCCTTGTTGGTGCTAAGTCGATAGTGACAGGTGTCTGAACTCCAGTGTCATGTGAACAGCTTGGTCACTTGGTACATGAAAGGTTACTTTCATTCATGACCCTCCGAGGGACTTCTTTCTTTTCCTATCTAGTGGTTGTCCCTCTCTTCCTCCCTCCCTTTCTTATTTCCTTTTCTTTCTTTTGTAGTGCTGGGACTGATCCCAGGGCCTTGTGCATGCTAGACAAGTGTTGTGCCTGCATCCTCAGCCCCAACAGACATCGTTTTCTAATCTCAGGTCGCTGTGCTATTACTCCCACTCTGTTGAGCAAGGAATGATTTGGAGATTGCTAAAAAATCAGTTTGCTATTTCTCTTCTTCCCTGTGGTAGTCCTCTGGCTGTGTGACTTCTCCACGAGAAAGCACATTTTTCACCAGACAGACAAGACATGCCTCATTCCCCTCTGCTCTTCCCCTTGCTCTTGTCCCTGTCATCTTTGCCCCATGTAAACAAAGAAGGTGCTTAGGATTCCTTGAGCCTTTATGTGTTTATTCTTTAGTAACTACAAAGGAAGGTGATAATCAGAATAGATTTTTTCCCCTCTAATAAAAAAAAAAAAATTATTTTGAGCCTACAAAAATAAAGGTGGACATGGTAGGCTGCTAAACCAAAAAATCAGTAAGAACGAATTTGCATGATCTTCCAGTTTTCTGAGGCTGAATTGAATTGTTTTTGTTTTGCGGCACTAGGGGTCAAACACAGGATCTTTTTTGGTTTTTCGAGACAGGGTTTCTCTGTGTAGCTTTGCGCCTTTCCTGGAACTCACTTGGTAGCCCAGGCTGGCCTCGAACTCACAGAGATCTGCCTGGCTCTGCCTCCCGAGTGCTGGGATTAAAGCCGTGCGCCACCACCGCCCGGCAAACCCAGGATCTTGTGCATAGTAGGAAGCATTGTACTACTGAGCCACATCCCAGCACAAATTAATGACGTCATTTCTTTTTCAACTCAAATTAATATAGAGCCCTCCCTCTTTTTTGGTACAAACTTTTTTAAATTAGGACTTACAAGAGATCAAAAAGGAACTTTCAAAGACGGGTGATGAGAAAATCATAGAAGAATCCAAAGCTAGCAAGAGGCTGACAAAGCGAGTGCAGCAGATGATCGGGCAGATCGATGGCCTGATTGCGCAGCTGGAGACCAGTGAACAGAATGGGAAGCTGGGCCCCCAGGAGAGCTCTCCGACAGGGTAAGTGAGCCAGGAGCCTATTCTAGCCTACCCTGCAGCTAGCAGGTGCTTTTGCTGGGATGTAATTCCAAAGCATATCCCTTCGGCCTCTGCCTGCCCGCCCTACCTAGTGCTCAGGAGCAGCCAGGACCCTAAGAGGTCTTTGCTCTTGTTTTTCTTTCCTTCACAGCTCAGGGTATATATCCCCGAGCTTGTTTTACCTAGATAGCTCGGATCTGTCTCCTCCCTGCTGTGTCCCCTGACCCGTCTTTCCTCCCCTTCCTTGGTGCCATCTCCTTGAGCTTTAGTCTTAACCAGGCTTGGCTCCTGGTTCTTCAAACTGCCAGGCTTTCTCCTGCTTCCTCCCCACTCCAAACCGTGGTATTATGACGCTGTTGTGGGCAGTCTGCCTGCCTGAGCAGCCACCAGGAAACAGTGGCACACTCCATGCTTTTGTGCCCAGCTGAGTAGGCTTGCCCCAAGTCCTGACCATAGACTCTACAGTGAGGGCAGGTGGCTGCAGCTGGGCTCTGCTTCTGCTCTAGGCCCTGTACCTAGAGACCTTTGTTACCTCCAGATGAGGATGTTTTCTCTCCTGAAGTGTCTGTTGGCTACCTGGCAGGCACAAGCCTAAGAACCTGTAGTGCTCTTCACTGTGGGGATGTGCACATGTGTGGGTGCCATGGAAGCCCAAAGAAGATGTCAGATCCCCTAGAGCTGGAATTATAGACAGCTGTGAACCGTCCATCATGGGTTCTGGGAACTGAACTCAGGTCCTCTGTAAGAGCAGTAAGTGCTCTTAACCACTGAGCCATCTCTCCAGCCTCAATTTTTTTTTTTTTCAGTTTCATGTGTGTGTATAAATGGTATATGTGAGCATGTGTGTGAGTGTGGTATTTATATATGTGCAAGTGTATGCTTATATGCACATGGAGGCTGTCAGCCTGCAAGCCCATGATCTCTTCCTGCCTCTGCCCCTACCCAACAGAATAGGGTTATAGACAAATACGTGACTACTCCCAGCTTTTTACATGGGTTCTGAGGATTTGAATTGAGGTCCTCATGCAGGAAGAACACTGATAGCTGCTAAGCAATCTCCCTAGCATCCAAGAATGTTCTCTATCAGTCTCCATGCCGACATTGCATCCTAAAGGGAAAGAGCCTGAGGATCTCACTGTGGGAGGAGTCATGCTGATATTTCCAGTTCATGCATGGCCCCAGGATCAGAGCCTGTGGGAAGAGCTGTGGGTAAGGCATGAGGCTGAGCACCTGGCCAATATCACATGCACAATGCACTCCCCAGGGAGAGTGTCGTCAGTGTCGGTGAGCTCATCAGCGCCATGAAGCAGATCAAGCACATTCCAGAACACAAGCTGATCAGTTTGGCCTCAGCCCTGGATGAAAACAAGGACGGCAATATCAACATCGATGACCTTGTTAAGGTGGGTCTCAGTGAGGACTGAGCCAGGCAGACTAGCCTAGCTGCTGCTTTTCTGCTTTAGGGCCCAGGGGTTTGGGGAGATGCTGCTTATTCAGACAGTCTTAAGACTATTAGAAGGGAACTGGAGAGATGGCTCAGCGGTTACGGGCACTGGCTACTCTTCCAGAGGATCAGGGTTCAATTCCTAGTATCCATATGGCAGCTCACAACTGTGTGTAGCTCCAGCTCCTGGGAATTCGACACCCTCACACAGACATGCATGCAGGCAAAATACCAATGCACATAAAATAAATAATTATTATTTTTTTTTTTTTAAAAAAAAAGACAGTCTCAAGAGGTTAGGTCTGCAGCCCCAAGTGTCTCAGCCCTTTGCTCTCATTTGAAATCACAGTGGAATAAAGAATTTTGAGCCAGGCGGTGGTGGCGCACGCCTTTAATCCCAGCACTTGGGAGGCAGAGGCAGGCGGATCTCTGTGAGTTCGAGGCCAGCCTGGGCTACAAAGTAAGTTCCAGGAAAGGCGCAAAGCTTCACAGAAAAACAAACAAACAAACAAAAAACTGTTATAAAATAAAAGTTACAGACATAATGGTGGGATAACAGAATGAGCTCCTGCCCTGCCACAGGCCGGCTCCAGCACATGTCACCTTGGACTGTTTCTACATGTACCACAGGATTTTGTATCCCTATTAGATCTGGGGAAGGGAGTGAACATACCTGCCGTGACCCCGTTTGGGGCTGCCTAAGACCTGAGAGACACTGAGTGGAGAGAGCATGTAGGGATAGTGGCTGACCTTCCAGTGATCAGCCCACAAGACCCGAGTCAGGATCTAGCTTCTAGGGGAGTCGGGAGCCCAGCCTGCAAATTATCATGGACCTACTTAAACCATAAATCATGTTTTTGAGGGAAAAACCAAAAACAACTGCCCTTGTGGTTCTCAGCACACCTGGCAAGTTTGTGTTTTGTTTTGTTTTTCTAATTTAGTTTCATTTTAAAACAAGACACTATCAGACATGCATGCTGAGCATTTCCCACACTCTCCCCTCAGTCTTCATGGCAGGAACAGATATGCCCCAATGCCTACCCCTTACTGTACCAGGGAAGCCATGTTCAGGGCAAGTCGTAGGCCTCCAGCAGTATGGCAGGGCCATGCTGGCTGGAACAGGGACTTGATGCCACAGTCTTGCTGTGAAGTCTGTGGCTTTGGAGGTCTGAGACTTTGAGTACCAGAGCAGCAGGAAGAACCCAGGCACCCATAGCATGCAGTGAAACGGCATGTGCTTAGCCAAGAAATGCTGAGGAGTCAAGTCCTGCCTCCCCAGGGCTGTCCTCAGGGACAGCAGACGGATGCAGTGATGGAGCACCTCCTAAGTCCTCCTCTCCTGTGTGTAGGTAATCGACTTGGTGGACAAAGAAGATGTTCAGATCTCTACCACCCAAGTAGCCGAAATTGTGGCCACACTGGAGAAGGAGGAAATGGTGGAAGAGAAGGAAAAGGCCAAGGAAAAGGCTGAGAAAGAGGCCGCAGAAGTGAAGAACTAGACCTGCCTGGCTTTGGGCTCCACAGGCTCTGCCTTCCTCATGCTACACCAGCCACAGTGGGGATGACACAAGAGTGATTGCTTTGAGGTGATTCTTAGTGGCCAATCTAATATTTTGTCTGGAATAAATCAGAAACTTCCATAATCAAGCAATTTTTAATTTTCATCATTCCATGAAGATTCAGTCAGGCTGGAGCCTTAGAGCCCTCTGGGTGATGGTGTTTGGACTCATGCTATGGTGCGGTACTACATGGCCCTAACCCTTGGGTTAAAGGTACAGCCGCCGGTAGGATCATAGCCTCACACTGACCCTAGCTCCAAAGGTAGCTTGGGTCAGGCTGGGTAGGAAAGCATTTCCCTGTTTATGTCCTTACTTGCTCAGGGTCTGGCCAAGCCTCTGTCCCTTGAGAGGAGCATGAGAACCAAGTGGACTCCCAGCACCGGTGTGGAGCCAAATGTATGTGCCTGCATTTCCTCAGAGGCCTTGGGATAGGAGTTAGGCAGACACGGATGCAGGCTCTGCGATGAAGACCCTGGAGTCAGTCTGCGGACTTGGGATGCCTAAATGCCAGTGTACATAGATCTGTATGCTCACACCTCCACAGCTGTGTCTTAACTACTGGTCCCTAACAGCAGTGTCTGCCTTGTATGGATTCTGAAGCCTGTTGACTGGAGCCTTCTCAGTTTACCATTGATCTCCACCTAATTTTTTAACTGACAAGTAAATTTTCACACATGACCATCCGCCTATTTCATGAGTAATCCCTTAATTAGTGGGTAACAGAAGCCTTTGAAAATGAAATCTTTTCTGTTGCGCAGTCCAAATGGCTGAGTAGACCTGGGAGATAGAGCTGACACCTGCAACCTGAATATACCTGAGGCTTTGTGTGGCTTTTAACATAAAATTTAAGTCCTATCACAGGACAGTGGCCAGGACAGGGCTTCACAAGGGAGTCTCGTCGTGTTGCAGACTCAAGCTTCTTTAGCACAAATGCTCATGACTGTGTTCCTGCCACCCAGCAGGGAGGAAATAGTCTGGTGCCACAGAGCTTTCAGCATGGTGTTCCCTGCCTGCCAACTGCTCACTGGCACCCCTCTGAGTGAGCCTGCACTAGCTCAGAGTCCGGAGCTCTGCTGAGCAGCCAGTAACCTTTCCTACTTGGAGATGGCTCCTTGAGCAGGCCAGGGCTGGGAACCCTGTTGCCCCACCACCACACTCCCACTGTAACCCCATCCTAGGAGCACAGAGAAAGCAAGATCTTGAGTTCAGCTTGGGCCATTATGTCCAGGGAAAAGAAAATCCTTCTGGGCAATTCTGGACAGGATTTGCAAGATGGACCGAGAAGCAGAAACCTCAGTGGAACTTTCTCAGCTTCTTGAAACGTTTTTTCTTAAACATGATGCTAAGCAGGAGTAAGAATTCTCACATGTAAATCTGTGTAAAGTAACAGTGGAAGGAGCCTAGTGAACGTATGGTCACATCTGTGCATCCTGGTGGACACTAGCAGCCTCGTTTCAACTGTCAGTGCATACTTGTGAGGACAAGATTGTGGTTGCCAAGTGTCCCCACGGTGGAGGTTCCGCCTGTGAGCAGCATTCTGGAGCCTGTCCTGGGTCTGCCTATTGTCCTCATCCTTTATTGTATCCCTGGGCCCTGTCAGTGACCCCGTGTTGGCTGTCGCTGACTCAGGAGTTTCCCTGCTGTCCTTCTCTGGACTCTGCCCTCACAGGTCACACCATCACCTCAGAAAGTGGGTTCATCCTGTGATGCTGCAGGGCCTTAGCACACACGTGTGCTGGAGGGTCTAGCACTGGGTGCTTGCCTTGGTTTTGGTGCTTGACCTTAGTACATCTGGGTCAGGTTTAGAAATGGCAGGCCCACTGGGCAGTAGTGGTGGCAAACACCTTTAATCCCAGCACTCCAAAGAAAGAGGCAGGTGGACCTCTGAGTTCGAGGCCAGCCTGGTCTACAGAGCAAGTTCCAGGACAGCCAGGGCTGTCACAGAGAAACCCTGTCTTGAACCACACCACCAACCCACCCCCAAAAAAGAACTAGGAGATCCATGACTGAGAACTGTGCATGAGCTGAGCATTTGAAAGCTGCTGTGTTTGAACTGTTGTAACTGCTCTGTACCTCAGCGCTTGCCCAGGGGCTGGATACCCACACCTGGTAAGTGAAGCTAGGGTCTCTGACACAGAACTCTGGCCTGCCCTCTCTCTACTCCGAACCGCCTTCCCACACAGGATTTGGGAAGTTGGCATCTGAAGTTCAGGCTCCTTTTGAACTATCAACATCCTCGTGGTCTTGGGCTGTGCCTCTTGGGACCATGGTAGGGGAACAAGTTCTATGCCCTCTTCTAACTTCCAGGGATCCCAGATCCTCCAGCTGGGTCACATGTAAACATCTTCCATGTCCATGTATCAGCCCAAAGGGATACTTCTAAGGCCTGACAATCTGACTAGCAAAGAAATCAAAGAGAAGCTGAGACCATCCTGAGTTAATGATGATTGTGCTGTGTGCTCAGATTTTAGAGGGGCTTCACCCTCCCCTCAGCCCTTTAGTGCCAGCTCACTTTCGGGAGCCCAAGCCTAGGTTCCAGGCAGGCGTATGCCTTGTGGGGCCTGAGGAGACCTGTATCCCCACAACCTGTGGTACAGCCCCCTGCAATGTGGAGTCAAACAAGACTCTAGGCTGCCCCGGGGCCCCGGGAGACTGGCAGGCTGCACAGGGTGGTGTTGGCTCAACCACTTGCTGTAAGGAGTTGACTAATAAAGTGCCACTGCTGACTTGTCTGCTCTGTGCTGGTTTGTTCAGCGTAGGAGTCCTGACACCTAACCAGGCTCTCCCAGCCTGCACGCCCCCTCAACGGCCTCAGACTTGTCACCTCACAGTCCCACGCTGTGCCTGTCACGCGCGCGTGGCACAGGGTGAGCAGGAGCTGGGACTTTGGCTGAAGAGTGCCAGGGGAGCGGGGCCTGTGCCCACACTAAGTGTACTACTTCAGGCTCACAGACAGAATCCAGCCACGGCGACACGTGGAGGGCCGTGGACCTGGGGGAGGCAGCTTCCCAAGCCCCGCCTGGGTGCTCACACTGGGGTGGCTCAGCTGGGAGGAGGGGCTGGGCAGTAGGGTACAGGTAGAATATCCATCTCCTGGTCTTCCCAGGACACCAGCATGCCTCGGGTGGCCTCCTGCAGCCATTCTTGGGGTCCTCTAGAATGTTTGACTGAGATCACATTGGTCCCCAGGATGGAGAGTAAGTTGCGGGGCAAGGGTAGGAACTGCTGGCTGGTGGGCACAGCTGTTCAAAGGGGACAGCATGCCCACTGGCTATAGTGAGGACAGCCAACGTTCAGATGAGATGGCTTTAGACAGTAAACGGAAGTGATGCGAGGAAAGAGCCTCCCGTGCCGGGGAGTGGGGATGACTGTGCCCGGAGAAAACAGGACATTTGATACCCACAGCTTCCTTCCTGCCTTCTTGGGAAGATCATTTTCCTTCTTTTTAAAAATGTTATCTGTTCTGCTGCAAGTATGTATGTGCAGAGACCAAAAGAGGTTGTTGTCATATCCCCCAGAACTGGAGTTAAGGATAGATGTTACCATGTAGGTGTTAGGAATAAAAGCCAGGTCCTCTGCAAGAGCAGCAGGTACTCAAACCACTGAGCCATCTCTCCAGCCTGGAGAATAACCCTTGCTGCTGGTCCTCAGACCACTGGGGACACAGCTACATGCCAGTGGATAAGCATGAGTGTCCCGGGAGCCGGCCTGTCCCTAATGCCAGCCAGGAAACCATCATTACCACCACCCATAACCAAAAGGCAAGGCAATCAGGTAGAGAGATTCCTCCAGACGAGACTAGACACGGCAGAAGGCATGGGAGATTTGAGTGCAAAACCCATGTTTGGTGGCATAGAGCCACCATACTGTATCTCATTGGACAATGGCCACCCAGTAGACTCTGGTGGTGTACTTCAAGGCCCGAACCTCTACCTCTTCTAAGGTGGCAATGGGAATATGGACAAGAGTAGCCTGACCTATGTATGGCCCCCGCCCCTCTCAGGACTACGTCTTGTCACCATGGATCAACCCGTGGTGTTAAATCTTTGGATTTAAAAGGGCCTCCGGATTGCCATAGGAAGCTATGCTCAGCCTGGCACTAGGGGGCGCTGCAGACTGGCACCAGCTGACCCAGGCAGTGTCAAGCCTGTTTCAGGGATAAGAATGTATCCATCTGGTACCACCCCCCACCCCACCCTCCACACACCCCTCCAGGCTTCAGTTAGGCCCTTTATAGCTACCACCCCCTTCCCAGTCACTATCATCAGGTGTCTGCGTGACTCTCGAGTCTGGCATGAAACTGTCTGGTACCTGTTATGAGGTTGCTGTGGTAAGCCAACACAGAGCTGTGCCTACAGTTTCCTCTAAAACCCAGTACCCTCCCTGAAGATCCTCGAGCTTCTATTTCAGCTGTCCAGAACCAAGGCTTCAGTTACCTTGGTTAGCTATGCAAAAATCTCCTGACCTAGAAAGTGGGCCTGATCCTAGCAAGAGGTGGAGCCAGAGGTAAAGTTCATTCAGCCCTCAGGTCTTCTCCCAAGGTTCGAGTGTGTGACAGACAAGTTGAATATATAGAATGGAAACACTGAGTTCTCTCTATATTGTCCTGGAACTCATTATGTAGCCTAAGCTTGCCTCGAACTTGGCGATCGCCTGCACCATGTTTGGCCCAGTATAGATTGCTTCTACCAGAGGTTTGGCTACCTGCCTTCCCCGCAGAGGTTACCACAAAGCACTTAAGCACTCTGTCTTCATGGGATCTCTCCTCTGTCAAGACAGCCAGGGAACTGGAGAGGCCAAGTGCACTTCCTCCACACACCCATGATCCCCTCCTATGGACACAACTCTATTGCATCCTGTCCTTGGGACCTCTAGACTCTGGTAACCCCGAGGTTCTGCCTGCCACCTTGGGCCACAAGAAGCCCCCAGACCCACCCACCGACCCACCCACCAACACACACAAGCCCAGCTGCCTTTACTCTGGGAAGGAAAATCAAAAACCTAAATTAGTTCCCTTGGAGTGGGAGACTAGCACCTTGCTCTAGGGACCCCAGGCTGCCGAGTCCTCGGATGCTATTAGTCCTCCTCCCGCTGGCCTGTCCCCACACACCTGCACGGGTCCCAGAACAGAAGGGCGAGAACTCTGAGAATCAGAAGCGGTTCTCACTTTATTTTCTGGAAAGTAAGTTGGCTATGTTAACAGAACCACATCTGTCAGTGTGGGCTGACAAACTGTGTGCTGGGCCCCAAGAAAAGTCCCCCTGAGCCACTGTCCTGGCCCTGCTGGCTCATAGGCAAGGGACAGCCACCCAAGCCACAGGCCCAGTAACAGTACAAAACATAATGAATTCCACTCTTACTCCCAAGCTTTGAAAGGTAGCAGTCTAGGCTATGAAAGTCTAGAAGCACTGCATAGGAAGTGTTAAGCCTACAGCAAATACAACTTGTAAAGACTCAATAAATTATATATAGATAGATATAAACTTGTAACATCTATTAACATCTGAACCTCCAGGCAGGACTGGCCCCTCCCTGGGCACAGGCTTCTGCCTGGAATACATATCAATTAGATAATCTGTATGAAAATACCAGTCACCTTGAAACTTAAAAAAAAAAAAAATCTCCTAAAGGAAGGTCCTATAGAAATCTAACCCCCCACAAAAGAGGGCCAAAGGAAATAAAAAATGCTCACTGGAGTCACCTCCAACTATGAGGACTGCTCAAGCTTCCAAGGGGCCACCTCCAGCCTTGGTGTGGGCCAGATGCACATTCTCAGCAACCCCCTAAATTCAGCATAAACCTCTTCAGCCGTTAATAAGTTACAACTTAAAATTTCTGCAATACAAATACCCTGGGGCTAAATGCTATGAACCTGGGAGGGGGATGGGGCTTCAAGGGTTGATAAATAGCTTTACAAATATACAGGTCCAGGGACAAACAAAACTGTGGTGCCAGAAAAGCCCCTTGTGTCTCGGCTTGCTCTTGGCATTTCACCAGTGAGCCCCATGGGTTACCTTGCTCATCTGGACCTCAGTTTTGCCTGCCTCCATATAGATATTCTTTTATATATATGTATGTATATAATATATATCATACAGGACATCTATTTATATAAATGTACATTTGCTTCTGGAATAAACATTCCTGATAGAAGTTATGGCTCCCACCTTCAGGTACCCGTAAATTCAGTCTGAGGGGCAGAGTGAGAAGTGAAAGGCCTGGAGGTGGAGAACTGGGACTCACCCCCCACCCCACCCCCCGAGCACAAGGTGCCATGTAGCAGAGAGGCTTGCCACCTAGGGCAGAGCTTCCCTGCAGGCTCAGCTTCGGGCACCAGAAAGGCCGAGGTCCACCCTGGACACGGAGTAGATCCCTCTCTGCAATGGTCCCTGTGAGGTGGCAGTGGGGAATGAGGGAGCCAGAACCCCAGGGTCCCACAGGCTGGGCCCTCTTACATTCTACATTTGGTGCTCCTGACCCTGGCCAGTCAGGAGACCACTATACAGCAGTGCATGTTTCCAGGGGGCCTCTGCGGCCAGGAGCCCAGGACACACACACACACAGGAAGTCCTGTCTACTGTTGGCCCATCACACTGGGCTGGCTGGGGTCCACTGCACACCAGCAGTAGCAGGGCGGGCTAGGCTCCGCGTAAACATTGGCTTGGGCTTGGTCTGTAGGACTGTTGGCCCCTCATGTCCGAGGTCCCCCATTACTGGGTGGACCTGGGGGCAGCAAGTCATGGGTGAACACAGAGTCATCCCCCGAAGAGCTGGAGCTAGGAGTGTCCTGGCCACCTGGCGAGTACTGCTCAAAAGGCACCGACAGGTCCAGGTATTCCTGTTGGCAGACAAGGCTGTCAGGACTGTGCCTTGGCACTCTCTTCAATCCCATGGCCATCTGCGTTCAGGCTGTGGGCCCGAAAGGGCAGTCCCACCACTGGAGCTCCAAGGAGCGACACCCACAGAAGGAGCAGGACTGAGTGGCACTTACATCTGTTGACGTCACAGTAAGGATGCGGTCTAAATCCTCTACCAGCTGCTTGAAGGTGGGCCTCTGGGAAGGCACTGCGTGCCAACATTCCCGCATGATCATGTACCTGTGGCAGGTACAGCCGTGAGTTCCTGGCCTGCTGCCAATCTCTACCTCACCCCGGGGCCACTAATCCCCTACTCATCCCAGGGACCCTGGTAGGAATGGACTGGGTAGAGGGATGGGCACGAGATGCTTTGCTCACAGGTCATGGGTGCAGTTGGCTGGCTTGTCCATGCGGTGGCCCTCTTTCAGCAGCTTGAAAAGCTCTTCCACAGGGATGCCAGGGTACGGAGAGCCTCCCAGTGTAAAGATCTCCCAGAGAAGGACCCCGAAGGACCAGCTGCAAGGGAGGTGAGGACAAAAGGCCTGTTACTCCTGGTCCATTGCTGCAGCAACCATGCAGCAGCCCTGCACCAACCCTGCAGCAGCCCTGCACCAAGACATGCCACCAATGGGGGGATAAACTACAACCTGAGAGGACCAGGACCCTGAAGGCTGGAAGAGGTGCAACTTGGGTCCTGTCTGTCCCCAGAACGCCCTACCCTCATCCCATGTGGGGACACATACACATCACTCTGGTGGGTGTAGACTCGGTCAAACAGGGCCTCTGGTGCCATCCACTTCACAGGTAGTCGACCCTGGGCAGAGGGAGAGGTGTTGGCTCTCATGTGTCCAATGGTGGTGGATGTGGGGGTCCACACCCCAACCACCCAAGGCTCACATTTGTGGTCTTCTTGTAGTAGTCTAGATTGTGCACATCACGGGCCAGGCCGAAGTCTGCAATCTTCATCACATTGTCCTCGGTCACCAGTACGTTTCGGGCAGCCAAGTCTCTGTGAATGCACTGAGAAGGCACACAAGAAACCTGGGCTGAGCTGAGAGCCCTCCCCAGCCCAGGCAAGCTTCTCGCCCACTCTCCCACCCAGAGAGACCCTAGCTGGATTGGGCCGTCTCTGCTCACCTTCTGGGAAGCCAGGTATTCCATGCCCCGGGCCACCTGGTAGGCACAAGACACTAGATCCTTGCAAGTAAGCTGTTCTTCTGGCAGCCTGCAGGCATCAAAGGAGTAGTCCATGCCTGGAGGCCGCCGTGCCCGCAGGAACTCCCGTAGGTTGCCCTTGGCTGCATACTCCACCAGCACATACAGGGGCCCTGGGAACACACACACCTGAGATGCTGTGACACTCAAGAGCGCCCCCGCCCCATCCACCAGTCTGTCCACCTGCTGCACCTACCACCCTGGGTGCAGGCCCCCAGCAGGTTGATGATGTTCTTGTGCTTGCCAATCATTTTCATCATCTCCATCTCAGACACCAGGTCCGACAGGTCCTTGTCAGTGGCATCATCTATGTATGCCAGGAATGGGGGTGTCAGGTGATGGCCCCACAGCCCCCAACTGCCCCTTCTACTTCTCTGCCTCCTCACCTTTCAGCATCTTCACGGCCACTGTGACAGGCTTGGCGGTGCGGTCCTTGTCAATGCCAATAGCTTCTGCCATGACAACCTGGCCAAAGCAGCCTTCTCCAAGAGGCTTACCGAGTGTCAGCCTGGCCACAAAAGCAGAGGCAGTAAGCATGTGCCCAGCATAGCCAGGCCTCGTGGTCATATGCCACTGTGTCCTACAAGTCCTATGGGCATTTGCTCATGAAGACAAAGAAGAGCCCCTCACATCTCATCCTGCCCTCCACCTCAGAAGCATCTCATCCCACCGCCAACAGGCCTCTGCCTAGGAACCAACCAGCCCCCACCCCTGGAACCCCCACCAAGTACATACTGTCCCTCACCACCACTGACCGGGTCCTGGAGAGCTCCCACTTGGGGTCAGCAGGCAGTTCAAGTTCAGAAACATTGGCCAGAACAGGACCTTCTCCGGAGGACAGCCGGGCAATGCGGACCAGGGGTGTGTTGGAGTTCATAGAGGAGTTGGACTCCAAGGATACCTGCTTGGGTCATCAGGGACAGGTTGGTACCACACAATGTGGGCTGAGCATTGGAAAAGGGAGTGGGGTAGTATAGCCCCCGGGAGCGGCCAAGGTCAAGTCTATGTGAGGCAGGGTGTGGGGCCAAAAAAGGGGCTGGCTGCTCTGACTTCTATAAAACGGTGACTGAAGACTACTAAAAAATGTTTTGCCCCTCAGAATTTGGACTCCATGTGGCAAAGAGAGATAGAGAGGGATCGGCCCACCCAACTTCAGAGAAATGAGTCTCAGGCAGGCCCCAGGCCCTGTGGGTACTGCTGGGACTCTAGGAGACCCAAGGCAGGACAGGGAGCTCAAAACCTGGTATCTACTTTCTGTTACCTGTCGCTTAAGCGGGAAGCGAGAGACCTTGTGCACGGTGGGTGAGCCCAGGCCCTTCTTTGGGGGACTGCGAAGGCGGCAAAGTGTCACAGCTGCCACCACCAGGATGAAGAGGAAGAAGCCCACCCCATAGCTGAGGATGCCTGCATACACGCTGCCAGCCTCATCAGCTTCCATCAGCTCCTCCTCAGCTGTAAAGACACAAGTTTGGGGGCCTCATCCAGCCTTTTCGGGCTTCCCACCAGCTGGACACAGGCACCAGTGGGGGAGGGAAAGGACCTGGGATACTCAGAGATGGGAGGCCCAAGGCCCCCAACTTGCCTGGATAATATAGTAATATAGTCAAAAACATCTGTAAGTCAGCAGGGCCAGACCCCGGAGAAAAGCCCAGCAGAGCCAGAAGCACCCACACCAACACCCAGGCGCACAGGAAATGCCAGAGCCTCAGATCAGGACTGTGGGGGCCCAACTGGAGGATGAAGGGGAGGCCCTTGCAGGACCAAGATGGGGACAGGTTGATGTGCCCACACCAAGCATAAAGCTGGGGTGAGTTTCACAGGATGGGCAGCAGTAAGCCATAAGGGCCCCCCCTGCATTCCCTGGCAGCTTTGGCATGTCCTGAGCCAGCACCCCAAGAGGACAGGTGCAGCGTGAGCAGAAGCCAGTACCTGGCAGCACCACCAGCCACGCAGAGTGATGGGAAAACCCGATAGAATTGCCCGCCAGGCAGGTGTACTCCCCCGCGTCCTCAAAGGTGACATTGTGCAAGGACAGAACCTCTAGCTCCTTGTCGGTGGTGTTAGCGCCTGCCGTCTACAAAGAGAGAAGACAGTGCGATAGGCAAGCGCCAGCACTTCCCTTTGGGTACCACAGCGGTCCACACGGAGATGATCCAGCCAGGCTGCAAGGAAAACGCCGCCGCCACCACCACAACCTCGGCCACCACCATGGCCCTGCCACAGACAGCCTCGGAGGCCCAGGGCCCTCTGCCTCCTGCACTGAGGCACTGAGCCTGAAGCCAGTCCCTCCACCGGTGGCAAGTCCTCTGTCCCAAGGTGAGCAACAGGCAGGTGGGCAGCATGGTGCCACACGGAGGCAGCATGCAGAATGAATTAGTGCTGCGATAGGAGAGGTACAGATGGGAAGACGGGCAGACGGATGGGTAGGAAGGCAAAGGGCATCAGAGTCAGCCAGGGATGGGTGTCAAGTTGATGCTCACTCACAAACAGCACAGGGCTCAGCCCCTGGGAGGCTCTAGAGATCTTTGCTAAGTGTGCAAGTTGGGGGTGCAAGAGGACAGCACAAGTCTGAGCGGCTCTGAAGCAGGTGGTCAGTCAGTGGTAGCTAGCGGCTACCAGTACTGCTGAGGCATCACAAGGAGGGCGCGAGCCGCAGGCGGGGCGTCAAGCAGGCCGGGGTCGTGCAGGGCATGCGGGCAGGTGCATGGCTGGAGCGTTGGAGCTGGAGCTCAGCGTGCCAGGCAGGCATGGGACAGAGTCGTTACCTGCTTGGGGCCCGTGAACACGCAGCCAAAAGGCCTTCTCAGCCACGCCTATGAAATTGGTGGCCCGACAGAGGTACTCGCCCCCGTCCCGCTCCGACACATTGGCCAGGCGGAGGCGTGCGTCCGCCTCCACATTCTCACTGATCCAGGACTGCGGGGACAAGAGACTGGGCTCAGGCACACCCCGAGCCAGCTCCAGAAGGACATGAGGATGAGGCAGGGCAAGGGAGATCCCCAAGGATGGGCTGGGGGCTGGGCAGCATCACCTGGAAGGCTGCCTGGAGGAGAGGCATATCATGGCAGTGGTAGGTGTGGTTTCAGAGAGGCCTTCTCCATGTACACACACACACACACACACAGAACCCACAGCCTCCAAACCCTCACTCCAGGGGTCATGTCAGGGCAACTAGCTTATGCTTTCTGAACACCCACACCATGGTGGGAGGCACACCGGACAGAGCCCCAGCGGCCTCCTCTCAACAGCCAGGACTCTGTTCCCGTCAGTACCTACTCCCTCCCCCACCACACCTCCTTGTCTGAACAGATGTTTCTCTTTGGGCTTCCAGTGTCGCAAAGTCCCAACTCGGGTGGCCACCACCCGAGGCCACGGAACAAAGCTAAAGGCGGACCGAGGCAGGACAGAGCCAGTGCTACATTGGAAGCAGATGACACCAGACAATCCCAGCCAGCTGGGGAGTTCTAACCAGTCCTCTAGGATCCAGAGGGCACTAACTCAGCAATCCTCCTCCTGCCCTGGACCACCACAACTGTCACTCAAGAGAAGCCTTCTGTGGGCTCGGCACTCAGAGCAGACAGGGAAACCAGTCCCATGGCAGAGCACAAATTACACAGAGCCTGCCTGGAGCTCAGAGCAAGTGAAAAGCACTGAGGTTCTCTGCCCCTTCTCAGAAATGTCAACACCTGGGCCCAAATCCCAACATATCTCTCAGCCAGAGGGACTTATGGACCAGGGCCAAGGGAGCCCTAGCTGACCCATCCGCCCACCCGTCAGCTGGCAGCAGAGCCTACCTTGAGTACAGTGACGTAGGGCGTGCCATCAGGGCCCACCTTGCTGCCATTCACCTCCACATGCTTCAGCCACTGGATGTGTGGCTGTGCATCGCTGTACACCTTGCAGTGGAACTCCACGTCACTGCCCAGAACGGCTGTCTGGTTGGCTGGCAGCCCAGCCTGCAAGATGGGCCGGTGCGGGGAACGCTCTGCAAGAGGCAGCCAAGTCAGGGGCAGTGGGGAGCCAAGGGGCCCAGGGATGCCCTGCCTTAGCCACCCAGCCGGGCCCTCACCCAGCACATCCAAGGTATAGGTCTGCCGGATGCTGCCAAACTTGTTCTCTACCACGCAGGTATAGTTGCCACGATCCGAGGGCACCACACTCTCCATGACCAGGCTCCACTGCTGGTGCCGAAGCTACGGGCAAAGTTGGCACGTGAGCAGCTGCAGACTGTACGGTGGCCAGACCCTGCTGCTCCCGAGACCCCTTTCCCAGACCCACCTTGATGCCCCCTATGCGGTGCTCTCCTCGGAACTCTTTGCCATTTTTCAGCCAGGAGATGGAGGGGGTAGGGTTGCCAGCAGCTGGGCAGCGGAAGCGTACAGTGTTTGCGGCTGGCACAGCCAGCAGTTTCTTATCCATACGCTCTGGTCGGGTCCAGTAAGGGGCCCCTGATGGCAGAAGAGCCCGTAACAGCTGTCATCAGTGCACCCCTCCCCAAAGTGCCCTGCCCACCCACCAGCCTGCTTCCCCCAGACAGGCTGCTCCCTGAACCCTGTCACTGCATCCACAGCTGCCCCACTCTCAGACGTGGGCATGTCCTCTCCTTGCCCTTTGGTGCAGGCCCACAGGGGCAGGCTCCCGGGAGGTAGAACCCCGTAGGATGCAGATCCTGGGAGACAGCTAGGCCACGTCACCCCACTAGTCTGCACAACGCAAGGCAGCCTCTGCAGTACCCAGGGCCTGGCAGACGCCTTCCAGGTCATGCTTCCCCTCCACTCATTTCCCGCCTTCCTCCAGGCTGGGTGGAAGATGCCATCTTGCTGGGACTCAAGAAAGCAGCTGAGGGACACAGCAGGGATCCAGGACAATATAGGGAGGCAAGGCCCTTCCAATAATGACCTCACTGTACGGTACCATAAGACCATGTGCAGCTCTTAAAGGAGGAACCACCACACAGGGTAGAACTGTGCAGACACTGGTGAGGGGCCCCTCCAAGCTCGCAGCTGCCCTCCCAGGCTCCTAGGTTGGCCAGTAAGTAGGCTTGGCAGAAGACTGCCACGCTCGGAGACTGCAGTGACTTGATGCTGCCCACTACCAGGCAAGGCCCAGCAGGTGGCCCTTCAGTCGCGTTATAGCCTCAGCCCATGTGAGGCCAAACACCAAACACAGCCTAGAAAGGCCAGGACAGCGGAAGCAAACAGGAACTCAGGGCAAGGTGGCTGGAGCAGGAACCGTAGGGCAACTGGGTTAGACATTTTGCTCTGAACAGTCTTGTAGCCAAAGGGAAAAAGGGAAATGAGAAGCCAAGTAACTCCTCAGGACAGCAGCCTCTGTTGGCTTCACTCCGAGACTCCAAACCTCCTTCTGTGTAGACTCCACACTCTGAAATCTCATACAGCCCCTTTACCCGTTCTCCTTGCCCCACCCCCTCTCCTGCTCATTCCCTTGTGTTTCTATCAGTTTTGTCTCTGATTTCTCTCAACACCTAGTCCACCCTACCTCAGAAGTCTCCAAACGGTCCACGTCCTCAGTCCACACAGCCTAGTCTCCCCAGTTATAGACACACAGACACACACACAGACACACACACACACACACACACAACCACCTGTGACGCCCCTTACCCAGTGTATATGCCTCAGCCTGGCACAGCCTCTCTCCTCTGCTGCTGGCCCAAACCAACAGCCTCTAGTGTCCTTAGTCCCTGGTTCTACCTGCTCCTCAACAGCCACCTGTGCTCCGTGACTGACTGTACTCGAACCTGTGATGGACCTTCCCACTCGAGTCAATACCAAAATCCCTGCAGGGCAGCCCCACCTCCTCGCTGCTCCTAAAGCACTGTAGCCGTCAGTGTTACCCTCTAGCCATCAGACTACAGGAAGGAGGCAGCCCGGTCCGACCTGGACCAGCTCAGTGTGCCTAGGCTCTAACCTTACCTGTGTCTTCAGCCACGTCCTCCCCATCTTCGTCATCTCCCGAGGATGGAGCATCTGCAAAAGTTGTAAGTAGGCAGTGGTTCTGTGACATGCCAACATCCAAGAGACCTGCTGCTCCCCACATTTGGGGTCCACTGCTCCCTGCCTTTGGGGTCCTACCTTCGCCATGCCACTCATTCAGATAGAGAGTACTATCAGCAGCCAGCAACAAGCACTCTTAGGCAAGGGATGCTGCAGCCGCCCTGCCCAGGACTGCCCTGATCTCCCCGGCTATGAAGGTACTCCACACACCTGACAGTTCCACCCCCCAGGCACTGACCTGTCACACGCACACTGAAGTAGCACAGCACACGCTGAGTGATCCGCTGCTGGCAGCTGTAGACGCCCGCATCCTCATGGGAGGCATTCAGTACTTGGAGCCTCTGGGGACCCACTAGAATGCGGTGGGAGGCCACCAGTCCTGTGCCATCCTTAGTCCAGACAGTGGGACCTATGGGGGCACCTCCAGGTGGATGGCAGCTTAGCTCCACGGTGTCCCCACTGCCAAAGGCCACCTGCTCCTGCTGGCTAGGCTCAGGCCCCGGAACATCTGTGAATGGAAATGGAAAGCTCTAAAACAGATTCTCCAAAGTCGCATGCTGGAGGCTCAGCACTTTAATTCATAAACACACTAGCAAAGGCTGTAGCAGGTAAGTGAGGGATGTGCTCCTGGGGCATGGGATAATGCTCAAACCAGGGGTGGAAAGCTGTTTTGGTAAGAGCCCATCAGTATCTCAGCTCTGTCAATGGTCTGTGCTAAAGGCTTCTGGCTCTGTCCTGTAGGAGGAAGCTGTCTTCCAAAGATGATACAGAAGAGGCACAGCAGCCTCCTCGCTAACTCAAAGATCTCCAAGTGTCCTGAAGGGTGGGGGCCAGCTCTAGGGTCCAACACCTCCCTGGAATGTCTAAAGGCCCGAGCTCATTCCCAGCACCAGGAAAAGTGTCACCAATTCTCCCTCCGATTCTTCCACCATTTGGAAATGCACAATCAACCCTCAGCTCACAGGCAGGCACAAAGGCAGGTTGGGGACAGGCTGTCCCGCGCTGGCCTCTGGCTCGAGACTCAAGAGAAGGAATAGGGAGTCCTTTCAGGGCCCTCTTAGCACCCAACCCTTGTCTTGGCTTCTGAAACAGTATGGGTGGAGAGCCAGGGAACAGAAAGAGCACACTTTAGCAATAGGCAGGAGAAAGCTGGTATGGTGGCTCACACACTCACAGGACTGAGGGCAAGATGGCCGCAAGCTCAAGGCCAGCCTGGCTACCGTGAGAGACTGTCTCAACAACAAAAAATAAATAAGTAAATAAAAATAAAAATAAGTGGGAGAAAGAGAAGACGACACAAGGTCACACAAGAACTTGGTGGACAGCCCTTGCTTGACTACTCCACAAGGGCTGCATACCTCCACCAGCAGCCCAAGTACACCAGCCAGGAGGTCCGGGGGCTAGGACGGTTGGTGCCTTGCAGCTTACATGCCCATTCCACACAGCAGCCCGTTAGAAAAAGAAAATAGGACAGACACAGTACGGACAAAAATCTGATACTTAGGTCTCTGGTCAGTGGGATAAAGGACCCAAATGAGCTCCCAGTGTGGCTGAGGACATGGGACCCCCATTTCACAAATAAGAACCAGGTTTGGGGGGGCTGTCAGAGTGGCCATGTGGGTCCAATAGAGGCAGCACATCCACCCTGGTAAGAAATGAGCAGCATAGTCCCTCCAGTGAGCAGACACAGCCACACACCTCTCCCCTGCTCGGTGCTGCCCCGCTCATGAGGGGGGCCCCAAAACCTCACACTCAGGGACTTACTACCAGCTGGACTATCACCTCCAGACTTCCCTGCCAGAATCTGACAATGCCCATCACAGGGGCAGCTGGGCTCAGGGCCCAGGACAGGAGTGGGTGGTCCTGCTGAGCAGACCTCCTTCTTCAGATCCAGCTGGACTGGCTATAATGTCGTTTGTCATTCTGCCGACGCATGGCCTAGATTCGGGGCCCAGCTGTCCACTCTGGCCACACCAGTCCGTAGGCAGGCCCAATTCTGCCCATCCCAGAGTCAGCCCACAGGCTCAAAGTCCACCAGGATTCTCACAGCCAGAGGGATCCAGATGACCCTGGAGTATCCACGAAGCTCATGTCCCAGCGTCCTACAGCTTTAAGCTGTCCTGGGTAGGTGCCATAGCCAGTGACCTATCCTGACTTCCAGCTCTCCAGTCCTGCTGCCATGACCTATGGGGACCACCCAGTGCTGGAAGCTGCGTGAGCCGCCCCCCCCCCTCCCCAGAAAGCCAAGAACAAGCTTGTCAATAGCCTCAGTCTAGGCTTTGGCCCAAGGGCAATAGCCAGTTGGTTCCGGTTTGGTCTGGGCAAGACAACTGGTCAAGCCATTCACACAAGCCTTTGCTTTAACCTAATCCAAAGATGGACTGGAGAAGAACACAGCAGCCCCCAGGCCAGCCCCTCGGAGAGGAAGATGGCTGGAGGTATGGGGTGGGGGAGGGGAAATGGCTCAGTCAGCTGTGAGCTGACCTTTGACCTGTCCACCCATCCCTGTCCACTAGGAGCCAGCAGAAACCAGACTCCTAAAATTTGGAGGCCTGGGACAACGACATCACCACCACCACCTCAGGCAGGGTCACAAAGCTTAGAGGAACTAGTGTCATAAGTCAAGCAGGTAACAAGAGAAGGACGATGCTGGATGTTGCCTGAGACCACACAGACGACAGTACACCCCGAGGAGGGAGCTCCCACAATATCAGCTTCCTGGAGCCCACAGATAACTTCCTAAGCCCCATCAGCAGAAGGGGGACCAACTGCAACACACAGGCACTGGTACTTCTGCTGCGCCCACTGAGGGAACAGTGTTCCCCACACCACACAGACTACACAGCATCTGTCCCCACTGGGGTCCCCATTACCACACAGTACTGAGGTGGACCAGTGGATCCTATGTTTACTGGGGCAGACTAAGAGACACTGTGTCCCAGTCAGGCTGTGCTGGGTCTGGAGTCTCCCAGATCACCTCAGTTTCCCTCGGTATGACACAATGTACAATCTCAACTTGCAGACCCGAGGTCCAAAAAGGCCTGGTTAAGTTGGCTAGAGCTTGTAAAAAGGTGTACGGGGAAGAGGGGAACCTCTGCCTGGGCGTCTTGAATAAAACAATGTAGTCAGACCACAGCTGACCAGCTGCTGGGAGGACTGTATCCCGTCGGGAGTACCTGATAACCAGTCTGGTCACTAATGTCGAGACTAAGTGAACGCCGCAGAACTAGCGTCAAAGCCAGACCTGTTTCTGAGATCACCTTAAGGACTCCAGGAACTTGGGCTTTGGAGCAAGACCAGGACCCGGATCCAAGCAACATCTGCTTTGGTAGTGAACACACCTGATGGAGGAGGCATGGCCAGGTGCGCGATTCCAACAACCGAAGATTAAGGAGGGTGCCCTAAGGAGCCCCAAAGCCAAGGAAGGGTCTCTTGCCTTCCTCCCCAGCTCCCCACCATCCCACCAGGAGACATTCCAGTTTCCACAGTTTCATAACAAAGTCAAGAAAAAAAAAAAGAAAGAATCCAGAGGCTGGGCGGGCTAATGAGGGTTTACTGGGGATTATCTGGTTTAATCCCCGAAACAACCCTGCCATTACCAGTCCTCTTTGGCAGGACAGGTGAGGAAACTTAAGTCCTAGGAGGGTACCCAAGCCTAGGCAGGCCTCAACCCCAGGTGGCTTTACTCAGAGCTCAGTCATTTCTCAGCCTAACAGGCCACCTTTCCCCAAGACCTCACCTTACCCCTAAACCCACCCTGGCTAACTCATTTGCCTTCTAGTCACAACTGTTTGAAAAAAAAAAAAGGGGGGGCCTCCAGGTCCCACAGGCCCCAAGTGAAACCCGAGGCCCCCCGAGAACAAGCGGCTCCTAGGCCCAGCATAGGATCCAAAGCTTCAAGGCCTAAGATCAGCCCAGGTTAATGAACCACCGCCAGGGCCTGCTGGGCTCAAAGTCCAGCCCTGCGGGGGGGCCGGGGGAGTTGAGGGGGGCGGTGCAGGCAACGCCCAGGGAGGTGGAAGGCTCGGCTCCTGTCACCCACTGCTACAGGCCCACGTAGAGATCAACCTGTGGACCCCCTGCAGGTTACTCTCTTCCCACAGAGCTCACCAGCTGGGCTTATCCCACCAGGGGTGGCCAGGGGAGGCTGGAGCCCCGCCCCACAGCTCTTGACCACAACCAGCTCCAGTTTGGTAATTTATGTTCCCGGGGAAAGCGCCAGCCGAGACCTCTGTAAACTTCACCAGGGCTTTGTATTTTTTACTGCCCGGCCCATCTCGTTAAGGAACCGGATTAAGTTTATTGGTCTATCAATTCCCTACCTGTCTCACTAGCTCGAACGCAGGGGCGCAGGCGGGCGCACATCCCACCGATCTGGCCGCCCGGCTCAACTTCGGTTCCTGCAGCAAGGGTCGTGCCAGGCCGCCAGTCACTGCCTGGAGCCCAGAGTGTGCGCTCCGCCCCGCCGCCCCTATCCTAGCTCCCTGACACCCGACGCAGGGAATAATATCTTCATCTGAATGCACATGCTAATGTGGCCCAGTCGCCGGCCATTCGGCGCCCGGGAGCCAGGCCGTCCTAGCAGGCGCTAAAAGCGCGCGCTGACCTCCCGACCGCCTCTGTCACGCCGCTGAAAGACACGCACATTCAAGCTACCGGCCCACTTTCATTCATAAAAAAAAAAATAAAAAAAAAAAATAAATGACATTGTTCCGAGAAGCTGCAGCCGCTGGGGGAGAAAGGGGCGCGGGGGCGCCGGGAGGGGCACGCCGCCATCTGCCTCGTCCTGCTGCGCTCGCCGCGCTCGCACCTCCCCGAGAGGCCGCGCCGCCATCAATGCGCGGTCTGTGGCCGCCCGGGTACAAAGAAGCGGCTGTTCGGCCTCAGCTCGGGTGGGGCGACAGCTTACCGAGCGAAGGCCTCCCTCCGCGCGGCCTCCCGCCAGACCACTGCTCTGCTTTGCCACGCTGCCGCCCGGCACAACTAGGGGCCGCGCGCGTCGCACCTCCGGGCGGTGGCGGGACTCCAGGCTGACCCGTGTCTCCCTCCCGGACCGTCAGCCTCCAGCCCCGTTGGAGGGTACTCAGTGTCCCGTCGGACTTGGCGGCCAGCCGGGCTACGTAGGCGGCGCCGCGATCCTGGGACAAACGCCCCTCACCTCCCAGAGTGCGACTTGAAGGGCGGTCCGTGCGCGCCCCTGGGAACCGACTCCTCCGGCCGCCTACAGGATAAGAGGAGCAGCGGCGGCGAAGCTGACAGCTTGTCATGCGGGACATTGAGCGACAGAGCCGAGTTTTGGCTGGGATACTACTCCTGTCCACTCCCAAAGTCCAACCTTCACTCTGGCCAAAACTGAGCAAGAACTGCGCCGGGAAGACCGGGGAACCAACAACAGACACTTGCCGTCCTCGCAGATCCGAGGAGCAACAATGGGAATTGGGACAATCGGTTCGCGCGCCCTCCCGACGCAGCCCGGCCGGGGACCACGACCACCGCGCACCGCTCCCCGTAGGGGTCTCGCACTTGGGTGTTGGCTCTGAGACCCCAGGCACATCATAAACTGCCGCTCTGGATCTGACAGCCTCCTGCGGGGCGGGGTACAGAACCCTGGCGCACTGGCCGTGGTGCTACCGAACCTGACGCCCCCTCCTCAACCCAAGGGGCCGTTCGCAGTTCCCAAAGCCTCTGTGGACCAGGGTCGCCCCCCCCCCCCGGAAGACACCTTGGGAAAGTGCTTACCTGCTATTCTCCGCACAACTCGCTGCTCTGGGCCAGGTGGCTCAGAGGTAGCTCCGGCCACGACCGCAAAGCAGAACGCTAGCACGCAGGCCGAGACTACCATGGCTGGAGAGGGGGCCGCGGTGTCTTCAAGCCGCGCGCGCGGGCATGCTGCACCCCCCTCCACGCCCGGCTCCGGCGCCGGTGGGAGGGCGCCGCTCCGGAGTCTGCGGGAGAAGAGCACTAAGTTACTCGGGAGGGAAGCGGGGGAGCGCTGCCTCGCTACTGCGCCCGGACCCCCGGCCGCCCCGCCCGCTGCCTCCTTGGGCTCCCGGGCCGCCTGGCGCCGGCCGCCTCCTCCCAGCCGAGGTCTCTCCCTCCTCCCCTCCCTGGCTGCCGCAGAGCCCTCCCAGGACGGCGGCAGGAGCGGCAAACTTTCCAGATCGGGAAGCCGGTGCCCAAACAGCCTCGCCGCACGCACGAACCGCTCCAGTTGCAGCCTGCCTCGCGCCTTGACTGCTTCAGCGCCCACCCGACCCCTCTAGAGCGCCAGCCGGCTGGTTCACACCAACCTGGCGGCCGCTAGAGCCCGGCTCACCACGCGCAGCCCCGGCCTCGGCTCTCAGCCCGCCCTCCCAGGATCTCTTCTGTTCCAGCAGCCGTCCGCCCTCCGGTGAGTCCCAGTGCCGAAGTGGACCGCACGGCGCCAGCTGCTCCCGCCACCCCCGCCGCCACAGTGCACTGAACTGGGGCGGCCCGGCGCGCAGCAGCCAGTGGGGGCACGGCCTGCTCCCGCCACGCCCCGAACACGCCCCTTCCCGGGCAGCCGAGGGGCGGGGGATCCGAGGAGGCGTGGTCAGGCGGGGGCGCCGGGCGGTCCCGGAGGGCGTGGGAGCCCGGTTGGGATCCAGCGGGCGAGGCCAGGGTCGCACACTCGACCCCTTGAAGAAATGTCTATCTCAGGACTGTCTGCCAGCACGCTCCTTCGTCCAGTAAGACCAAGGGGCTCAGGGGGGTGGCCTCGGTGGGGGTCCAGGTGTTAAGGCGGCTTGACAGTGAACCGGACAGTGAACCGGCCCCTGAGCTGAACCCTGTGCAAAGAGCCGTAATTCCTCAGGTGCAGAGATTGCATTTCAGACGGACAAATGGGTGTGAAGCGGCCTTGCGATGAAGGATGGAGCCGAGTTTACACGACGACGGAAGACTCAGGGATCGGATCCTAGAAAAAGGAAGGCACACTGCTGTATTTATCAAACCAATCGGTGGCCCGCGCATAAGCTCAGCTGCCTAAGTGTCCTGCTGGGGTTAATGTTTACACTTCCCCAGGAAGACACAAGTTTGGAAGTGAACTTACTGCCCAGCCTCGGAATAACAAGAAGAGCTGGGGATACCAGGTGGAAGAGCCAGCCCTGTCCTGGAGCTGCCTGAACTCCAGCCTGTGGAGGTCCTAGCGCAGCACATCCATCCTGGGGACGCATTCCATCTGGGGAGTGTCACACTGACAGCTGGTCCCAGGAGGATCAGCCTGGCCACCCCATCGTGCTGGCAAGCTGTAGGTGCTGCCTTGCCCACCCTCTGAAACAGCACCCACCATCACCACCACCACCACCCTGTGACTGGTGGCGTCTCTATCTACCCTCACAACGCCGAGAATTTTGTTTCACAGTCAAAAGCTTCGTGACTAAGGCCTATGGAGGCCACCTAGGGAAGAAGGTGAGGTCTTGGCTCAATGTTTCTGCCCAATCTGGCTGTGTGTGGCTTGAAGGACTCACCCTGCTCATCAGAAAAATGGAAAGTAGGCCATGAAAACCTTTCAGTGACTTATCAATCATTCTTATCTTTCCCAGACCTCTGAGCAGGGCTCTGTCCCCAGATCCCTCGTAGTATCACTCAGTGTCCACCCTATAGCCCTGAGCTGCCGCCTGTCATTGCCTGCTCTGGCCAAGCACACCTCCCTGCAGACTGGCTAGGGTCCAGGCCTGGGTTCCCATGGCACCCCCAGGTAGCTGCCCACAGATCCTCTCCCAGAATGCCACCCCAGGGGGTCATAGCAGACATTCTCCCCTAATCTAATGGCAGATTAATTATCAGTAAGTGAACCAGAATGTGAACTCTGACCCCTATTTCCACCCCATTCCTCTGGAGGATTTACCAGAACCCTCCACACCCTGTACCAGCTGGGAGCTGAGCATCCATCCAAACAGCAGTACTTCCCTATTTCTGGGATAACCTCCTTGGCAGAAATACCCAGTCAGGAATCTCAGACCAGTGGTGGTGGTTCTCTGAACCCTGTGACCCAACAGACCATATCTCCCAAGCTACTTTGCTTTCTGGCTTCTAGGTAGATTTGGTCACTGGGCAACACATGGAAAATAGCTCCAGACTTGGTACTTCTACTTCTCTGCTTCTTCCCCAGCTCCGTGGCCTGGCATTGGCCAGTTCTTGTGGTCCCCTGCTCATCGGCAGCAATGTGGGAGACTAGTCCCTTTCTTCAAAAATTAGCTATGTGGGGTTCTCAACGTGTATTCCCGTCCCGAGCCTACTGCCAGATTAAAACCTAATTGTCTTAAATTTACTTTCACAGTTCAGGACAACAGAAATCTGAGATCAAGATGAGCTGGCTGTGGGCCCTAGAGGGGGTTTCTTCCTGCCTGTCACAAGTCTGGGGCCTCCAGCCATCCTTGACTTAGGGCTATCTCACTCTGGTCTCTGCCTTTACCTTCACATGGCTTCTACTGTGCCTTTGCCATGGCCAGCATCTCTCATAAGGACACTTGTGATAGGATTTAGGGCTGTCCGAAAAGTGCTGGGTGATCTCACCTCCAACTCCTTCCCACCATGACACTTGCACGACTCTTTTTCCAAATGAGGTCACATTCATGGATCTCAGGAGCCGGCGTACAGACCTGCCTTTGGGGGAGCCACCTTCTGCCCACCACACACCTGGGAGTTCCTGGTCCTTTGACGTCATGCACATCCTGACCTGGGTGTTAAGGACTCTCCAGCATGGCTGCCACCGTCTGGTGGCCCTTACATCAAAAGGGCACAGCATTTTTGAGACTGCACTGATTCTGCAGAGTTGATCCCAGCATGGCCCCCATGACCCAGCCCCGGGTAGCTGCAGCTCACTTTGCCTTACCCTTATACCAGGACATAATTCCTGGAAGGCCTGGTCCATTGTCAGTGTGGGTTTTTTTGGTTTTGTTTTTTGTTTTTAGTTTTTCGAGACAGGGTTGGTCTGTGTAGCTTTGGAGCCTGTCCTGGAACTTGCTCTGTAGACCCTGCTGGCCTCGAACTCACAGAGATCCACCCGCCTCTGCCTCCCAAGTGCTGGGATTACTGGTGTGCTCTACCACCGCCTGACTCAGTGTGATTTTCCTTGTACAGAGTGATTTTTCCCAAGTCAGTGGGTTTAGCAGAAGTCTACCTGCTTCTCAGAGAGCTACACGAGATAAGGCTTAGCCCACCATTCCATCATCTGGACCAGAATGGCGCCAGCCCCCAAATCTCCATAATGCTGTCCCTAACTTAGCCACTATTTTCTCCTGGCCCCTCAGTTGAACTCCAGGCTGTTACTAAGACTAGGCTCTGAGAAGGTGGGTCTCTTTGGCCCATAGCAGAATCCCAGGGGCAAGGGTTGGAGCCTGCCAACAGCCAATGCTGATGATGGGGGTTGGGGTTGGGGTCTCCTAATGCTAAAGTCCCCTTCCATGTCTATACCTCTTGGCCCACTTCCTGGTAACCCACTGGCTTTTAAAGCCCCACACAGATGGGTGGAGTCTTCAGTGAAGATGAGACCGGGGCAGAGGCCAAGTCAGGCACACTTGGGACAGTGAAGGGACTCAGCTGGGTGGCCTCAGCTTTCTGGGGCCTATGCTGCTGAACACCAAGGAGAGAGACTGTAGAGGCGCACCAGCTGCATGTGCCCTGGAATGGAATCCCCACAGGCCAGGAGTAGGCAGCCCGATACCTGCCCTTCTCTGACCTCCCCAGCCAGGCCAGGCAGGGCTGAGGCTGGGGAAATGGCAGACAGGTATTGTCAGCAGAGGGACTCTCCTGGACAGACCTGAATTCACAACTCACCTCTTACCACAGGGCTCCTGGCAGCTGGCAGCTGCTGTGGGCCACAGTGGGCCTGGAACCCAGGCAGGGCAAGTCCCGGGGTCCTGCCATGCTTGCCTTCAGGTAGCGTGCCTGGTCCAGCAGAGCGCCGCTGCTATGAGGCTGAGTGAAAGGATAAGGGAAACTGAGTCCCAGGAAACTCCACTTCCTGGCTGAAAGGAAGGTTTTCAGAGCCCTGGAGCTGCTCTGCCCCCCGAGAGTCCCCATTCCCTCATCTACAGTGGGAAACGTCGTAACTGTGTGCCGACAGGCTCAGGAGCCAGTGCAGTCCATGTGTAGGGGGTTCAGAACTCCTTATGGTCTGGCCTGACCTAGTTCCCCCAAAGAAGAGAGGGCAGGTTTGAATGGGAAAGTGGCTATGAACAACTGTAGGTGTTTTCTGCCTTTCAAATTTCCTCCCAGAATTTGAGGATTAAAATACAAAGTATATTTGATTTGCACATTATAGAAGAAATAGATTTTAGTTTTGTTTTGTTTTTCAAGATAGAATTTTTCTGTGTAGCCTTGGCTGTCCTGAAACTCGCTCTGTAAACCAGGCCAGTCTCAAACTCACATAGATCTGCCTGCCTCAGTCTCCCAAATACTGAGGTCAAAGGCATGCACCACCACCGGCCAGCACAGAAGTGGAATTGTAAAGAACACGAACAAGAAGAGAAAATATTGGAAAAGCCTTCAGCCGATACTAGGAGCTATGTCCGATCCTTCATTTTCGCTGTGAGCTTCCTGGCAGGCTGAGCCTAAAGGGCAACAACATGAGTCACAAACTGTTGGGAGCCTGGACAGGCTGTGATATTCCAGACCTTTTTGATATTCTGACCTTTTGTGGCCCTTGGTTCACTCAAACCACTAGACCTCAAGTCCTAACTCTTGGTTTGGAAAATGTGCCTGGATGAGCAAAGAACGGCGATCAGAGCTGTGGACAGACGCAGGGCAAGATGCCTGGCAGAGAAGGGCTACTCAGCAGAAAGCAGGAGGAACAGACAAGAGGCCGCCACAGGGCCATGAAAGCCCTCAGGAGCAGCCAATGCACAGGGCAGTACCGAGCAAGGACGGGTTAAGGCCTCAACAACTCAAGGACTGGCAGGGCCAGGCCGGTAGCTGCTGAGCAGTTCAGAAATCTATTTTCCTAAGCTCTTGGCCTGAAACCTCAAGTGTATTTTCCCTAAGTTTTATTTTTTCTTTGACCCCAAACTCTGGTAAATTTAAGGGAAATTTAATTATGGTGTTTTGGGTCCATTTACACTTAAACCCTCTCAGCATTTTTTCCAGGACCCCTTTGCCGTTCAGCACGCCTTGGGAGCCTTCTAAATGAATGTTTTATTATTTTTTTTTGAAAAGGCCTCGCTCCCCCCCTCCTACCCCCCAGGACTAGCCTTCCTGCCAAGAATAAACAAGTCCTAACTCTGCAGGCTCCGGCAGAACTAGGAATCTAGGCCCCAGGGCCCAGCAGCCCTTGCCACACCCTCCTCCTCCACCTCAGTGGGTCTCTACTGCACTGCACCCCTTCCTCTCAGTCCACTGGCCCCTCCTGGCATCACCTGTGGCAATCTTGCTGTCCCCCTCTGCTGGTTGGCCCTTGCAGCATCCATCATCCATTTGTGACCCTCAACCAAGCATTATCCATCTCCAGTCTCTGAATTTAGAGCAGCTAGCTGATGTGTGCGTGCGTGCGTGCGTGCGTGCGCCTGTGTCTGTGTGTCTGTATGTTCCTAACCCTCCCACAGATGGCTTGGGCTGGACAATCCAGGTTCTGTGTGGTCAGGAGAATGTCAAGTTGGTAGTCTTGGTAACTGCTGACAGAACCCTCACAGCAGCCCCATTTGACAGATGGGGACTAAGGAGGTACTGTCTTAGTACTCCGTCACCAGAGGTGACCACGGTGCTCCCAGAGATGTTTCAGCTGAGCTTGGGAGCAGTGGAATGTTTAGGGAGCCCTCAGAGTGGTCAGGATCCCACCAGTCCTGGGCCAGGTGCCCCATCAGCCTGAGGGAAAGGGCCAGCCCACCCACAAGGCCTGAGACTCTGAAGGTGCCGAAGGAGCTGGGGATCCTGGGGGATGCTGGAGATGCTGGCACACAGGCTGCTCACAGCTAACTGGAAGACGTAGCTGTTTGCAGAGAACTCACCAGAGAGAGGCTGCCAACTCATGACCTGTAGCCACTTCAGGAACCTCATTTTCCAGGGGTGTCTCAAGGGCCATAGGCCTACCGTTCAGCTCCTAAGTCCCCAGCAGAATCCAGTGAGAGATTACTGCTTCTGCCTGGTACTGAACCTGGGTCCCTGAGCTAGTCCCTGCCCTGGTTCAGAACCAGGCATACAGGGCCTGGGAGCTGAGTGAAAGGGACAGATGTAGGGGTGAAAGGCAGAGGCCTGCTCTCTTCCGTCCGCATCTGAAGGTGCTTTTGCTGTTTGCTGAACTCCATCAGGGGCTGATGGGTGATGTTCTGCGACTCAGCTTAGGTACAGGCGCTGCCTGTTGAATCCCTACACCCCATCATAGACAGGAAAGCGGAGGCATGTTCTGTAGCCAACTCTTTTCTGTGAGGATCCCTTTCCTCAGGGTCTTCTCAGATGCTGAGTGGAATGTTCACGCAGGATATTCCTGCCCAGAGGGCAAATGTAGAACAGAAGTACATTAAAAGGCCTGAGGGATGGGCAGACAGCTGCTCCTCAGACACCTGTCTCCTCATGGCTTCCAGCTTCTCACTGACCTAGCCAACCATCTGGGTAGCCCCTTCTCTGTGAGCTTGCTCTCAGCCCCCAAGGCCCCAGCACTGAGCAGGATGGACACGCAGGGTCTGCAGCCCCTAATAGAGACGTCTTTGCTTCTGGAGGCCCTCGCCTCCTAGCCACGCCCATTGCCTGCCCCTGGCCCTGGCTGCTGACAGCTTTATTGTCCACCAGCCTGAACTGGATAGGGACTCAGGGTGTGGTGAGTCAGCCCTCTGGGCTGCGAGGGTACAGACCACCATCAAGGCAAAGGTTAAGAGTCTGATAGGGGGTTCCCAGGCAGTGTGCACCCCTGCAACAGTCCGCACCGGTGTCCCCTGTTCACACTGGTCTGCCCAGTGAGCACCATCCTCATAGGCCCTAGTTAGGAAGTAATGGGTCCCATGGCCTCTCAAGCCCGAGTCAAAGATGATAAGGGCTAGCTGGGAAAGGGACACAGAACGTTTCATTCTGAGGAGCAGAGTCAAGGGAAGGACCTGTCTATTTCTGTGGTGAGCATACCAAACTCCTCTCCTTGGAGCTTGGTGGGCCCCAAGGTGTCCTGACAACTCAGCTCAAGAACCATACCCCAGCATCCAGGAGAGCCTGCCCAGAGAGCCAGTCACCACTTGGACCAGTGTCTCCGCAGGGGAGAGCAGAGATGAAGCCCAGGACAGCAGCTGAGGCCAGAGCCCAGGTTCCCAAGCCCAAGTTATCTTAAACTAGGGTCTGCGTTGCCTCAGTGTGGATCAAAGCTGCTTACGCAGCCTGCCACCAGAGCTGGATTCCCACAGTCACTTCCACCCTCCCCCTTCCCATTTCCCAGCAGGCTTCATGCTGGCTTTGCTACCCCAGCCTCCTTGTCCGCAAGGACCCTCCCACCCTCCCCTTCCCTGGAATGTTCTCCCGAGCCTTTATACCCACTCTCGTAACTCTGTGGCTTATTCCCACATCTCCCGCACTGTCACCTAAAGGTCCTCATCTTCAGGAAGGTCATGACGGGCTTCTAGGAGAGGGTAAACACTACCAGGTCTGTAGTAGAGGGCTACAGGGTCTGTCTCTGGACAAAGCATCAGTTCATCTGGAGGCAGAAGACAGAGGCACTCCAAGGCTGGACCAGGTGGGATCATTGACAGCTCAAAGTCCTAGAGATGCCTGAGTCCTCAGGGAACTAACTATAGTTGTATACATCCAGTCAAATGGACAGGAGAGCTACTGTGGGCCAGGACAGTGATGTTCCTGAGAAAAAGTTCTCTGAGTTCCCTCTGTCCTTTGCCTGCCTGCTTGCCTGCCTGCCTGGGTGCAGAGGACTGGGGTTGGGCTTGGAAAACTGGGTCAGAGCAAGGCTGGGCAGGCCCCTGTGCCAGCACCACCTCATCTCACCCAGCAGAGCACATGCCCACGGCAGGACAGGGACTTTCATGGCGGCAACCTGGGACCTATACCCATCTATCTGGGCACACCTGCTCCTGCGTGCACTCATGTGTAATCATCTGGAAGCCACAAGAGCCTCAGCTAGAGCTCTAGGCTTCCTCCAGCCCCACAGGTGTCTGCCCTCGCTCAGAACAGCTGCAGCCAGTCCCAAGCCCAGGATATCACGCTTTCCAGGATAGTCCACCAAAGCTGGGTAACCCACATATACTGGTCAGCCTAACTGATCACTGCCCTCAGGAAAGGACTCCTTGCTGAGACCCTGAACTCCTTGAGATGAAGATAAGGTAGTAGTTGATGCAAAGTCTTTAAAAAGGCAGCAAGCCACCTGCCCTGAGTCACACAGCAAATCAAGAACCACCTCTTCTGCCTGTCCCAGGAACATCTATCCCAGCTCCCCACCCCCAGAGGACATCCTCCCACCCGAGGACTTTCAGGACACCCAGAACAGCCAGTTTCACCCATGGTTACCCTAGAGAAGATGGCAGGATCAGCAAGGGCTATCCCAAGGCTATGGGGCTAGCCTCACAGGCGGGTCTCCTCTGTGCCCAATGTTCATTCTGGTTGTACAAGGGGGCAGCATTGACCTGGCTCACAGAAGATGGGATGCAGGGGGGCAGGGCCACAGTTGCCCCTACCAGGCATCCTTCCCCATCCCCTTACTCCATCCCTGGGACACTCACTCTCTAGCCCCACAGAGCCCTGGCTTTCCCAGGCCTGCTTGTCTGCATATCCTACCATGAAGTTGGTCCCAGTCCCCCTTGCTGGGTCCATTAGAGGGGGTAACTCCCCAAACCATGAGCACCTACCCACTTATCAGCATTGGGAAACCCCCTCTAGCTCCTAAGACAGGGAATCTCTGCCCAGAACCCTTGCTACATTCACTCATGGGCTGTGTCTGCCCAGGGGTGAAGCCCCCACTTCTCCCAGAAGCAGGTCCCTGTCTCACCTTGAATCATGTACCTAAGGATCCCAGAGTAGCACCCTAACCCTCCCTACACACACACACACACACACACACACACACACACACACACACACACAGCATGTTCTCCTTGTAAAGGGCTTAAAGGATTCTATGATTTGCTACTGTCGAGCTCACGGAACTGGTAGTGCCAGAAACCAGCAGGTTGGGCAGGTGGAGACTCGATGGGTGCCGCTCCCCTGGGCCTCTCTATTTGACTTCTCCGGGCCTGCCCTGAACCTCCTGTGCTGGAAGAGAAAGTGAAGACAGCTCCACCTGCCTCAGCTGTGCTCAGTGTTGAAGGCTAGACCTCCTGCTCTGATATCTTGGGCTCCCCCCCACCCCCCGGCTCTAGTGTCACACACCCCAGCTCTTTTCTGGAGGCTCCTGAACATCTGTTATATGCAGGACAACAAACCTCATCAATGCCGGGTCTGAGAGGGTCCCTGCTTGGCCCCCAGCAGACAACTACCTGACCACCCTTCCCATTATTAGACAATGTTGGCCCTGGGGCTCCAGCTCATGAGAAGCCTTGAGCAAGTCTACTCTGCAGTGTTATTATTTATAAAATGTGGACCATAAAGTATGACTTGGGAGGAAGAGAGGGCTTAGGAACTGAAGGCTTCTGGAGGGTACAGTATGGATCCTGGGGACATTGTAATCATGACCAATCAGGACACCCTCAGCCCTGGAACAGCTGAGAGAGGAGATACCTGCTTAGTGGAAGTGGCAAAAAGCATCTGAGGTGGGTGGGTGAAAGCAGGAGGCTGAGATGGAGATGAAGGGACAAGTGTTGAACAGATAGATAGATAGACCTGGTCTAGGTCAGGGTTCAGACACAAACAGGATACTTGTAGCCTAGCAACAGCAACGGTCCAGCAGCAGAGCATGAATGAACACACGGTGAAAGCAGCTCTGTTGGTACCTGTGACCAGGACGTGCAGGAAAGAGGTGGCTCAAACCCTATCACAAGACAGATTCGGAGTCTGCAGCCTCATTCTCTCTCACATGGAGGTCGGCTCTGGCCCTGTACTCTGCCAGAGTCCACCAATGCCACAAGGAAGCTTTCTGAAGTCCCTCAGTCCATGGCCATCTCCCAAACCAGCTAAGCGGGTCGGGGGTAAGTCTCTGCCAACAGCTTACTTAAGAGACTGATGAGCAAACCATAGGCGAATTCTCAGGAGTGTGTGTCCCTTGTGATTCTAGACGGATAGAATTGGGGTATCAGAATCCACTCTGGGGTAGTATCTCCACAGCACACACGCTACTATATGCCAGTCCCCATCATGGCAGACAGCACTAGTCAACTCCAGCACAGTCTATGCAGTGGCTGCTCTCTTGGCCTCGGAAGCCTTCTGCACAACTATAGATAGAACCCTGCGAACAAAACCTGGGTCTGGGCCGGGCGGTGGTGGCGCACGCCTTTAATCCCAGCACTCGGGAGGCAGAGGCAGGCGGATCTCTGTGAGTTCGAGGCCAGCCTGGGCTACCAAGTGAGTTCCAGGAAAGGCACAAAGCTACACAGAGAAACCCTGCCTCGAAAAACCAAAAAAAAAAAAAAAAAAAAAAAAAACCTGGGTCTGTAGCCTGGCAGTGGTGGTGCACAGCACAGCAGAGGCAGGCAGATCTCTGTGAGTTCAAGGCCAGCCTGATCTACAGATCGAGTTCCAGGACAGCTGAGGCTACACGGAGAAACCCTGTCTCAACAAAACAAATAAACAAACAAAAAATCGGGGACTGTGACTTCACATTAATAAGCCAGCCAGAGAAAGTCTGCTACTGGGTCTCAGCCCAGTCCCCATACCACCCTACGTCTCTAGTGCTTCTCTTGGGAGCTCTGTCCTAGTTATACACCACTAGGTCAGGTCCTTAACCGAGGAAGATGAGCTAAAGGCTAATGGAGACAAGCTGAGCCCAGTCATCATCCATCAGCACTTTCCCAAGTGCTCTGAGCTATGTGGATGGGGCTTCAAGTTGAAGTGGAATGACTTGGGGCTCCTAAAACTCAAGGCCAGCTCATCAGGTTACTAGAGCACAGCTATGTGAGGCCTTGACCAGTGTCTTACTTATGCTCAGGCCCTCCAGGAGCAAATGTGGTCCTAAGGACAGTTGGCCAGATGCAGGGATTAGCAGCACTAATGCACTGTGCAGAAGCCACTGAACATCCAGGAAGATCACCAGATTCTGACCCAGTGTTATGTGTCAAAACTTTTCCTGGGGAGATGCAACATACACATCTACTCATCCCAGATAGGGAACCCACGACAGACTAAAACACAGATACCACCAAAATCCAACCTGTTGAACCATGAGCTTTATTGGGGTTACTTACAGGAACGCGGGTGAGGGGGTTACTTACAGGAGCAGAAATGACTCAATGACAACTGCATTACCAAAGCGCATCCCAGCACAGGTGACTAATCACAAAGCTGGGAACCTGGAGCACACAGCACAGCCTGCAGGCAGCTGAACGTATTAGAGACTGTCCTTTCCAGGTGCCTCAGTTGGCCTAAATCTCTTGCAGACAGCTCCAATGGTTTCTGTTTCTTGCAGGGAGCTGGTCTGATCCCATGAGTTGTCTTTGCAGCTTGGCTAGTCTGAGGGGGACTCTCACCTTTCATTGTTTACTCTGTCAGGAAGGAGCCTAATGAATCTAGTCAGTTTCAGGAACTTCCTGAAACTATTTTGAGTTGTTTACCTTCCTGATCAAGTAGCTTCCCTGCAGGATGTAATGTTTTCATCTCAGAAAAAAAAAAAAAACTATTACACAACATCCAGGCTCTCACACCAGGGCTATTTGTGACACCCCCACCCCCATCACCGCACCCCCCCTCCCCACCGCCAGCTGCTACCAGCTGGACCTGGGGACAGCCAGCATGGATGTCTCCCACCAGTGGTCAGAGATTTGTAGCCCTCAAGGAGCAAAAGAGCCATTGACAGTAGCCTCATGGGCTCTCCTTGTTCAGGATGCCTGACGCCTACCAGCTCCCCCTGCCCCCCCCCCCCCCCCGTGGACTTGTGGGAGACTCCTGGAAGGGTTGGTGTTGGGACTTCAGTTGGTCTTGCTGCACTTCTTGGGTGTAGTATCTCCATCGTACTAGCACCTGCCAGGGAGGCTTTCGCAACAGCTTGGACACTCTTGTGGATAACACTTCATGCTAGGAAGCAACTCAGATAAGTCCGATGCTCTATGATAGGGGACGTTTTGTGTGTGTGTGTGTGTGTGTGTGTGTGTGTGTGTGTGTGTGTACCAGGGCCTGGAGCCCACTTGGAGACCATTGATGAGGGACATTGTGTGTGTGTGTGTGTGTGTGTGTGTGTGTGTGTGTGTGTGTACCAGGGCCTGGAGCCCACTTGGAGACCATTGGCCAGGCTTTATCACTGACCCTTTTCTAGTCTAGGGCCAGTTGCTGCTAAGGAAATGGTTTTGCTGGAGCTTGACTGGGGGAGGCTGAGCCTGGCCAGGCTTTAGGTGCCAGAGAGGAAAGTGCCTGTTGGGGAAGCAGACACAGCTGCTGTGCAGAGTGAGCCCCACACTTCCTATAAAATACAACTTTTACACATCATATTTATTTAGGCCAAGAAAACAAAAGCATTCCAGAACTCCAGAGAGGGAGAAGTACTGCCCTTGGGCCTTTGACTAGTTTTGAGCCCCCTGGCAGCCAAAACAAGGACAGAAGACCAGGGCAAGGGCTGGGGTCAAGCTCAGCTAGGAGAATGTTTACCTCTAGTATGAAGCCCTAGGGTCAGTCCCCAGCACTACATAAAAACCAAGCATGGTGTTGTGTGCCTATAATCCTAGCATTTAGGAGGCTGAGGCAGGAGGATCCCTAGCCTGGGATATGTAGCCAGACTTTGTCCCAAAAACCAAAATAGCAGGACATGGTGGCACACACCTTTCATCTCAGTGCTTGGGAGGCAGAGGTAGGAGGATCTCTGTAAGTTCCAGGCCAGCCTGGTCTACAAAGTAAGTTCCAGGACAGCCAGGACTGTTACACAGAGAAACAATGTCTCGAAAATAAACAAAACCAAAACAAAAGATAAAACAAAAAAGAATAGTGTGGCCAAGCATGGCAGCACACACTTAAAACAAACTAGCACTCAGAATCTCAAATTCAAGATCAGCCTGTGCTACATAATAGGATCTACCTCAAGAACAACAAGCAGGGTATGGTGGCATACAACTTTACACCCAGCCCTGAGCATGGATCTCTGTGAGTTCAAATCTAACTTAGCCTACAGAGCAAGTTTCCTGGACAGCTAGGGCTACATAATGAGACCTTGTTTCAAAACAAACAAAAAGAACACTGAAGCCTCCACCTTAATATTCTATGTCCTTTTCCTCTCCCAAGCATGAGTCTCCCATCCTGAACTATACATGGAGAACAGCAGGGAGCCACTGTCAGAGAAGGCAAAGCCACAATGTGACCATATTCTGGTACTGAGTTGTCTGACAAGACACCTCATTCCGAGGACTGCTGAGGGACACGGAGCAGGGACACCTATGACTGACACTTGACCATGAGCAGAGTGGAATGCAGTTCACAGAGCTGTTGGCCCTGCATTTGCCCAAAACCACCCTGGGGGTGGATCTGCCTTAGATATCACCTCCTGACTTTGATCAGGGCCTGTGCTTGGACCCAGAACTATAAAGTGACCCAATGAGTGATTGGCTAAGCCCCAAGGCATGACGGATGCCAAACTTGCACATGAACATCTAAATGAAACTAGCATCCTCAGGGTAGACAGTGCCTAGAGCACTCACTCACAATTTGCCTTCTCAGTAAGCCTGACTGCTGCTTGGCTCCTCCCACCAGCCCAGCCCAGAGAAATGCTAAAGGATGATCATGGCTTAGAAGGTGGCTCCTGGGCCCAGCTTACTAGAGGACGCCACATTCCACTCTGCTGGTCCAGCTGACAGGGCTTTTTCAAAGACATGTCTGATGAAGTGTTCCTTGAAGTAGACCATATGTGGCCACCCATGCACAGAGGCTTAGGGGGCCAGACCTGGCCAGGGCTTCCCAGCAGGGGCCAGGCTAAGGCCTGAAGCCTGTTCTAGAACCAACATGTTGATAGATACTAGATATCCCTTACCTGCCCAGAGAGAGGGATACAGATGGCTGGATTTAGGTCTTGGGCTTCTGACAAAGCAAAGTGAGGGTGGTCAAGGCCTGAGACTTAACTACCCTATGTGGCAGGCCTCCTAGGCACCTGGGCACTCGATCTTACCACCCCATCTCACTTCAGCTCTATCTATCTGTGTGATCAGAAGTCATTCATTCATTTGTTCATGGACTCCACAGCCACCCCACACCTGCCATGGCCCCTGGGTTCATCTGAGCCATATAGGCTAACCATTTGTGTGTGTGTGTGTGTGTGTGTGTGTGTGTGTGTGTGTGTGTGTTTACGTGTTTACTGGTTGTCAAGGAAGGCTGGCTCAGTGATCCCCAACAATGCTCCCACCCCCTTTTCTGCTGTGCCAGTCTGAGAGTTACGATGACCAGCAGGAAGTCCTGCAGAGTCCTGCGGGTGATGCCAGAGCTGGGGGGCGGGGGTGGAGTAGGGTATTGCCAAGAGCTCCTTGTTAGGGGCTCCACCTTGCCTGCTCTTTCAGCCTACTATACCTCATTGTCTGGGGCCCATTGCCCCTCAGCTACAGGGGTGGCTGCTGTGTCCACGTAGGATGGGTGCCAGGCTGCCTGCCTTCAGTCCTTACTCAGCCTATTATGAGAACCAGGACTTCCTGTAACCCACAGAGCCTCTGCACTTCCTGGTGACTGCCAGTTCCAGGTTCCAGTTCTCTGATAGCCTCCTCCTGGAGCTTTGGCCATGGCTGGCACACAGGTACTTAGGACCAGCACCGCAGACAGGCCCAGGGTCAGCACAGGCTCAGCCTGGGGCACTAGAGACGCTGATGGACACTGCTCAGCTTAGTCCTTGGTCAGTGGTGGGTCCACAGGGCAGGACACAAGAGGGCAAGTCCAAGCAAAAACTGGGGTTCAGGATTCTCAGGGCTCCAGACAGCCTCACAGCACTGACCTCAAGCCACGGGGGGGGGGGGGGGGGGGGGGCGCACTCAGTGGGATAGGGACTGCCACTGTGCCCTTCCCCACATGTCTGCCTTAAAGACACCATGCCTTCTAGGGGGTCCCAAGGACCTGGAGGTCCTGGGAAATATGGGCAATAAGGTTGGCGTGCAAATCCTCAAATATGTGTGTGCGTCCCTAGTGCTAGGCAGGGACAGTTACTGCACAGACCAGAGAAAGGAGCCCTGGTTTCAATGGGGCTGAGTGGGGAGAACACGCAAAGGACGGGTCAGCTAGCTGCCTTCAATAACAGGCTTTACGCAGAGGCATGACATGATATGATTAAGGCTTCGAGAGCTCCCTGGCTGCTGGGTGGAAAGGGGCCAAGAGGGCAGAATCTGCAGTCAGCCAGATGGACAAGACCCATGCTTGCTCTGGGACAGCCACAGGAGGCATGAGTGGGGTCCCCAGGAGCAGCCGACATCAGTAACACCAGGGAGAGAGGGTGGGGGCAGAGGAGGGGTCCTGAGTTGGGGGGCTGACAGCTCAATCCTGCCCGTCACTGCTCAATGGGCCCTTGTCCCCCTTCCATTGAGTGCTGCATTCCCGGCCCCCTGGAGACGGCCTGGCCACGGCCATCTCCGGGGAGGCAGGAATGCGGCAGGCGGGGCTGGGGCTGGGGGTGGGGGCTCCTGTTCTCACGCCCGGGGCCACTCTGGCCGACTCAATTGGAATTTAAATGCTGGCCATTGTTGTCCCAGGAATGGCCAGGAGTCAGCTCTGCCCTAGGGGCTTGGCCAGGCCTGGACTGGAGGGGCTAGCCAGCCTGACAGCCAGCCAGCCAGCCAGCTCCTACCAGACCCAGCCAGTCACTCTTGCAGGCTGGTTCCCACTCCTCTTCCAGGCAGCCCTCCAGGACACTCCTACCCTCTTTCATGGCTTTCCAGCTTTGATGGGTTTGGGACAATGGGCTAGGAAGGGTCTAACTGTGGGGTCTGCTTTCCCATGCCCTATGGTCCTTCAGGGACATGGGGGACTAGGATGTGTGGACAGAAAGGCTCAGGACTACATTGGGGACTTGAGAATTTGCTTGGCAGGAGGCTGAGGTGTGGCCACTCTGAGGTGTCTTCATGGACAGGTAGGGCATTTGAAGCCTCTGCAAGGACTTGACCCAGGCTGAGCTGGAATAAACCCAGGTTCCTATAGGATGGCTTCCTTATCTGGACTCCAAGTGGAGAGTCCTAAGAGAGGACTTTCTGGCCTCTAATTCTGGAAGGCATCTCCCTGGGGCCTCCAAGTCCTGCTGACTCATCACAGACCTCACTTCCAACATCAGAGCCACCCCTATTTCCAGTTCCAGTAGGGACCTCGGGAGGATATGTACAGTGGACACCTGGCTTTGAAGGACACACCACGAATCATGTGCAAGCCTGCCAACCCTCTGCTCTACACATCACCCAGGATGACACTGGCCACACAACCCCAGGCCCCCGCCAGGAGCAATCCCTCCGTAGGTGAAGCTTCCGTGCCCTTGGCCTCATATTCAAACCCTCCCAAATGCAGCATGAGCCTCCAGGCAGTGAACGCATCCCTTCATCTCTGGGGACCTCCGAGAGCTGGGCCAGTTGATGGGAGCCTGGGACTGCCTGCCCCCTGCCTTGCCCACCACCTCACTCTCCTCTTCCTCTCTTGGACTTTATTCATTTATTTATTTGCTGAACCTCTGACGTCCCTGAAAGGGCCCTTTGTCCAAGCAGACAATCATCAGCACAAATAGAAACGGAGCTGTGTTTGAGCAAAGTCTGGTGTGTGTTTGTGGGAGTGGGGGAGTGGTCCAGGCCGGAGGTGGGGCGCACAGCCAGTGAGCAGCCTGCCAAGGGGGTCCTCCAGAACACCAACACAGGCCTGGCCCATGCCAAGCTATGAGCCTTGGAGAAGTGACCCATACTTACGAGCCAGGACACAGATCCATCCATGCCCCTGCTCCAGTCAGTCCTGTGAATGAATGAGAGGGGGAAAATCAAAGAGGGAAAATCCAGAGGATGTGGCTGCTACACTCACAGAGGCTGGACCAGGCTTGGGGCTCCATCCTCACAATGGCAGATACCGAGTGAGTAAAGAAGACACCCCAGAAATGATCTCATAGTCAGGTTCCTGAGCATACCACCCTGCTGTTTCTAGAAAAGTCCCTGTAAGAGCCCAGAGGCCTTGGCAAGTGAGAGGAACAGCAAGGAGAAAGGGAAAAGCTGCACCTCCCTCACCCTGCCACCCCATCAAGCTGCAATTAAGACTTGGTGGTGGACTGGAAGGATAGCTCAACAGTTAAAAACACTTGATGCTCTTGCAGAGGACCTGGGTTTGTGTCCCAACGCACACATATTGGCTCGCAACCTTCTTTCATTCCAGTTCCAGAGAATCCAATGCCTCTTCTGACCTCACACTCCTGCACACATATGCTGTACATACATACACACTCAGGCACACACATATACATAAAGTAAATTATTAAAAAAAAAAAAAACCAATCAGACATTGGTGGTGCATGGCTTTAATCCCAGCACTCAGGAGGCAGAGGCAGGCAGATCTGAGTTCAAGGCCAGCCTGGTCTACAGAGCAAGTTTCAGGACAGCCAGGGCTACACAAAAAAATCCTGCCTCAAAAAAAACAAAAAAAAACAGGGCTGGAGAGATGGCTCAGAGGTTAAGAGCACTGAGTGCTCTTCCAGAGGTCCTAGTTCAATTCCCAGCAACCATGTGGTGGCTCACAACCATCTGTAATGAGATCTGGCACCTCTTCTGTATACATAATAAATAAATAAATCTTAAAAAAAAAAAAAAAACATAAAAAACCACTTGCTGATGTAGTGGCACAGACCTGAAATCCCAGCACTTGGGAAGTAGATCAGGAGTTCAAACCCAGCCTTACCACCTGAACTTCATGAAACCCTGACACACACACACACACACACACACACACACACACACACACACACACACACACACACTGGAGGGGACAGGCACTCGCTGTATTGGAATGAAATAGGATTTCCTGGGAGATTTTTTGTTTGGGGAGAGGAGGGACAGGGTCTTATGTATCCCAGGCTGTTCTCCAATTTGCCATGCAGCTAAGAGTGGCCTTGAACCCCTGATCTTCCTGCCTCCACCCTCTGAGCACTAGAATTATAGGTGTTATGCTACCATACTCAGTTTCTATGGTGCTAGAGCTGGAACCCAGGGCTTCCTGCATACTAGGTAAGCACTCTAGAATTTGAGCTGCATCTCCAGACTCTTAACTAGGTTTTTGTTTGTGGGATTTTTGTTTTGTTTTGTTTTGGATTTTTGTTGTTGTTGTTGTTTTGGTTTTTTAAGTAAGAGTTTCTCTGTGTAACAGCCCCGGCTGTCCTGGAATTCACTCTGTAGACCAGGCTGGCCTTGAACTCACAGAGATCCGCCTGCTTCTGCCTCCGGAGTGTTGGGATTAAAGGCATGGGCTACCACCACCTGGTCCCCTAACTAGGTTTTTTAAAAGTTTTTTTTTGGGGGGGGGAGGGGATGCAAAAGGACTCACTACAAGTCAAGTGGTAAATGCAGGATCTCACTATAAAGAGAGGGATCTTCACCAGGAAGCATCCAGCAAAGGCTAGAGGCCTTCCAATATGGGTATGGCTTTTTATTTGTATTTGTTTTAGTTGTAACCCTTTATAGACAGTGTCTAACCATGTAGCTCAGACTAGTCTTGTTTTGTTTTTCGAGACAGAGTTTCTCTGCGTAGCTTTGTGTCTTTCCTGGAACTCGCTTTGTAGACCAGGCTGGCCTTGAACTCACAGAGATCTGCCTGCCTCTGCTTCCCAAGTGCTGGGATTAAAGGCGTGCGCCACCACTGCCCCCAGACTACTCTTAAATTCAAAGCAGTCCTCCTGTCTCAGCCTCCTGATTGCTAGGACTACAAGTGTGAACTACCATCCTTCATCCAATGTGCTTTTAAAATTTTAACTTATTTAAACTCTTTATCTTGGTGCTGCTCCAAACCCACCCTAGTGTCTTGAAGGTAGAGTGTGTTCAGTTGCTGATACATTAGTTGGTATGAGGCCAGCAGGGGTACATTCAAGAAAAGGGTTTGGGCATGGTGCACACCTGCCTCTGCCTCCCAAGTAATGCAGGCGGATCTCAGTGAGTTCGAGGCCAGGCTGGTCTACAGATTGAGTTCCAGGACAGCCAGGACTGTTACACAGAGAAACTCTGTCTCCAAACACCAAATAATAATAATAATGAAGAGGAGGAGAAGGAGAAGGAAAAGGAGAAGTCTACCCTGCTCAGGGGTAGTAACTCACACCTTTAATCCCAGCACTCAGGAGGCAGAGGCAGGTGGATCTCTTTGAGTTCGAGGCCAGCCTGATCTACAAGCGAGTTCCAGAACAGTCAAGGCTATACAAAGAAATTCTGTCTCAGAAAAAAATAAAACAAAACAAAATAGAATTAGTCTACCTTAAACATGTACCCCTTATACTTGAGTTGATTCTATTTAAAGGGCTTAGTTTCATCTCAAAGAAATCTTTGGACAAGGTACCCACACGAAGCTGGGCGGTGGTGGCACCCGCCTTTTATCCCAGCACTAAGGAGGCAGAAGCAGGTGGATCTCTGTGAGTTTGAGGCCAGCCTGGTCTACAGAGCGAGATCCAGGACAGCCAGGGCTGTTATATAGAGAAAACTTGTCCCCCCCCCCAAAAGAAAACCAAAGGAAAAAGAAAGAAAGAAAGAAAGAAAGAAAGAGAGAGAGAGAGAGAGAGAGAGAGAGAAAGAAAGAAAGAAAGAAAGAAAGAAAGAAAGAAAGAAAGAAAGAAAGAAAGAAAGAAAGAAAGAAAGAGGTTGAGTATAGTCCAGCTGGCCCCTCCTCTCCACAGAACCATGGAATATAGTTGCCCCCCAATAGCCCTGGACCACTTGGGCCTCAGAGTCCATCAGCTGTGGGCTTGACTGGATGGGATGCTCAGGGAGTCCTGATGCTAGAGAACTTTCTGGTAGAGGTACACTGTGGATAGAGGCTGAGCACAGATGACCATCAGGTTGAGTGGCTGGCTCCCTCCCTGGCATGCTGTGAAACCAGTGCTATATCCTGGGCCCCAGGCCTAGGGCACTGGGGAGGGGGAGGGGAAGCTGCCTGTCACTCTCAGGCCAGGCAATGCTGACCCAGCACTGGCCACATTACCCCAGCTCTGCTCCTGCTAGCGCTGGCCCCCATACAAACAGGGCCCTTTCATAGGCATCAGAGGCAAAGCCCCAAACACCCTGAATAGGGGTGCAGGCTTGAGCTGTCTGTCTCTCCAGTGTCTCCGTGTCTATATCTGATGGGCTGAATATACCACTTCAAGGTGGGACTCCAGGATCCTCAGTCCCTATGGCTAAGGTCTCCACAGCTGAGGCAGGCAGTAAAAACAGGAAGCCTGGCACACAGCCCCTAGATCTGGTCTGCCTGTGACCAGAAACCCCCAAAGTACTCCCAAAAGGTAGCTTCCTCTGGAGATGACACTGCCCTTAATGCCATCTAGGACCTGAGGAGATTGAGCCCGGATGTGAGAGGCTGCTCCAGCCCACAGTCCTGGCGGTCAGGGCCAGAGTCTTGTATCCTGCTGCTCACAGATCCGCTTAGCTAGCATGTTTGCAGGCAGTAATTTCTGTTTCAAGCTGTACTCAGCTATTCATGCCAGTGCTACCAGGAGCTACCAAATCAGACCTGGGATTGAGGCCACGGTTCCCACAGTCCATAGCAGCAGCCTCAGTCCAAGGGGGATTTTCACAGACCAAAAAGTCATGTGGCTGGGACACCTCTGGCTGGCGTTTGGGAAGACATAGGTAGGATAGGGTCTTCAGAGATGCTGATCTGCCCATCCCTCCTCTGACCTCCTTCTGGGTCCACTCCCCTTGGTGCTAGAGAGGGTCAGTGTGAGATGACTCTGGAGCAGGTCTGGGAGATCTCCAGTGGGCACCTGGTCAGCCCTCATTACATCCTTGGCTTTGGGCTCCTTCAAGTATCAGCTCAGGTTGAAATGGGAATGGGAGCTGAGTACAGGGCAAGAGCACACAAATCCTGCTGAGGTGGCGAGGATACAGCTCCCAGAATGCCTGGCCCCAGAGGAACAGACCCGTCGTGGACAAGAGTGGGGAGCAAGTCAGGTGCAGAGAACAGAGGGTAGGCGTGGTGGAGAGCCTATAATTCCACTCCAGAGAATCGGGCCAGAGGATCACATGAGTCTGGGGGTTCAAGGCCAACATAATGATACCTCTTATCAAAGAGAAAAGGACGAGGAGGAAGAGGGAGGCAGGGTGAATGAGAACTACCTTATGGGAATCAGCCAGGCATTGCCCAGTAGCTATCTGCAGAGGTGTGGACACAGAGGTGAGCTGAGGGACATTCCAGAAGGCCATGTGGAGGGCCTGGGATGAAACTCCAACACAGTTCTGGAGCCTGTGGCACCCAACTCCACTCCCAGGGGCCTGAGGTGAGAATCAATTGGGTTTTGTGCTTCTAGTAAGATGAGCTGCCACAGACCAGATCCCTGTGCCTCTTCCCATAACCACTGTCCCCAGGGCCAGTTTTGCTACAGGTGGGGGGTGGGGGAAATTCTGGTACTCCACCTAGGCAGCTGCCCATCCTCCCCCACACAAAACCAGCACCTCGATACCTTCCTTGCAAGCCCAAGCTGGGGCCATCAGGAACTACTTTTGCAAGTTGGGGACTTGAGGTCAGCTAGAGGTATGATCTTCCCAAGCAGATGAGTCGGGGTCTGAGTGATGAAAACCATATGGTTAGTAAAAGGGGGTACAGGACACAGATGGAGGGCACTGATGATCAGGAACCTGGCAGCCCATCTGTAAGCAACCTACTGTGGCTAACCCCTGGGGACAGTCTGGGTCTAGGATACCCAGAGGACAGCAGTGTGAGAACAGCCAAGTAAGTCAACACCGGAGCCATCTCCATCCCCCCTGTCCCAGCCCTGTCCCAGATCTCCTGCCATCTGATCAGGAAGCTTACCCCCCCCCCCCCCGTTCTGGGAGTGTAGGCCACGGTGAGATCAATCCCGGGGTGTGTTGTGTGTTGTCATGTCGGTTCGTCAACCCCCCCCCCCCCACCATCACCATGCCCCATCCCAGAGCCTTCCTCTCGAGGGAGGGCTTGTTCTGTAAAGTACTGCAGGCCCCGTCACTATCTGGGCCTGATCAGTTTGGGGAGGGGCAGGGATAAGGGTCACACTTATCTTTGTGTCTCCTGGGACAGCCCTCCAGTTTTGCAGCCAGTGAGGTTGGGTTTCTAGTTGGCCTCTTCCCAGGCGCCGACACCTCCTTTGGGCGCGACGTGTCCATTCTCTTGCTGTCACAGATAACACCTCTAGCGCTCACCGGCTGTCCGGGGAACAAGGGCTGGCACCAGGCTCTAGCCAGGCAGAGCAGAGGCCCCAAGGCCCAAGGGAGGACGGCTGCAAGCCAGAAGCTTATTCCTCTTCCTGTGTCCCATCAGTTTTTCTCCAGGACTCGGACTGATCCTGTCTCATGCAGGTCCCAGGCACCTCCCTTGCTTGCTCTCAGCTCAACAGAGCCTGGTGGCCCCAGGAGACCCACAGGAGGGTACTGACTTAAGGGTAAAGGCACCCCTTATACTCTAGGACACAAAATGCCCTGTACACACGGGCCTTCATCTACAGACACACAGACTGTCCAGGGAGGAGGCTATAGAGATACACTGAGACCTACATCAACTCCATGCACTTTCCTAGCTTCCAGCCATTGTTTTGTGCCCAAGAGAAGGGACCATGAGCATCTTGTGCTGACCTAACACATTCTCATGACCTTGGTCTCACACTCTTACTCTTTGACGGGGCAGGAGGGAGGGAAATGTACAGGCCAGAGACTAGCCTGGGAATGTCCCTCAGTGGTCTCCCCTCGGTCCCTATTACCTCTGGGTCTTTGGGCATGTGTGACAAGCACCTACACCTCTGCATGGCCTGTTGCTGGCTTCTGTCAAGCCCCTGCCTTTGCCTGTAAAACTCTGGCTTTCTCAGTAAACTGGGTCATCCTGTGGCCTCCAAATCCCAGCACACAAATTTGGTCTCCACTGCCACACACCACAGATATTTACTGAGCCCCAACCCAGCCAGGGCTGGGCCAAGACAACCCCCTCTGCCCAAGGCATGAGGCCTGTGCTTTCCCTGTACTACGTGCTCATGTGTGCTTTCCTGTCCACAGTCTTCAACAGTGCCCCTATCAGTCCGACAGTGGGCCCCCAGCAAGCTCAAGGCTATCAGGGTCAGGATTTTGATACATGTTGCTGATACCTCAAAGATGAGGTCTGTGTTTTCAGCCGTAACCTAGCCTGCCTGGAGGCCCCAAAGGCTGTCTGTTGCTCGTCTGCTTGCCAAGACGCACTCTTTTTTCAAAGTCTAGAACCCCAAAAGGGCAGTGCATAAGTGGAGGGGGCTATCGGGACAGTTCAGACTTGGAGGCGCTAATGAAACCATGGGGTCCCAGTTTTGGACGGGGCAAAGGACAGAAGAGTCTCTGGGCACAGTGCTGGCTCCTCAAGGCTCAGCCTCTAGACTTCTAGCCCAGAATAGGTGGCATTCCAAGACCACACATACAATACAGCACAGTACAGCAGCCTGGGGAAGCCTGGGAGGAGGATGCGCCTAGTAGTGGCAACTATCAGCCATCTATCCTAGCCTGGCCAGCACCCAGTGTGGCCAGGGACCATCCCAGAGACCCTCCAATATCCTCTTCCCTATGTGAACCATGAATACTGGGGTCTTACCATGGGGGCTCAAGCCCAGGCCTGGTCCCTTGCCCAGACCACAGCCCCCAAGTGGCCCGGAAGATCTTGGACTAGATCAAGGCCCTCAGGAGCCTCCGAATCTCAGAAGGGAACCCCAGATGGGCCTAAAGGCCTTTGGCAAATCCCTGGTCTTGCCCCTCCCTCTACAACTACTGAGGGGGCTCAGAGCAGGATCTTGGACCCCAGATTCCAGCCTCCCACTGTGCTCTATTCCCCCTAGCTGGCCACACGGCCTTCTGGAAGCTCGGCCCCTACTCTGCTGTGGGCGCACTCTGACTCCCAAGTGCAGTTCCCAAGGCCTCACCCAGACAGGCCTTTCTCTGGGGGAGCGGCAAAAAGCTCATCCTGTTTGCCCATCCTGCCAGGTGGGCTAAGTGGGGGGTGTCTTTTGAGCCTCTCCCTGGGAATGGACCCAAGTCACCCTTCCAGGGCCGACTCCAACCCCCACCCCACCCCCGCCCTGCGCCCCCTGGCGCTGAGCCCAGCAGCCCACAGAGCTCATTAGCGCAGCGGCAGCCCTGCCGAGCTCGCTTTAATTGGGGCTGGCTGGACGTGAGAACCCGGGGACCCTGTGCCCGGCCCGCAGGGGGAGGGGGCGCCCGCCTGAGCTGCCCACAGAGGAGGCCCCAGATTAGCAAGAGCTCAATGGGCCCAGCGAGAAGGGTAATTAAAACTGCCCGCCTGGGCTGAGGCAGTTGAAGGGGGCTCTGTTGCTGGCTCTTCTTGCATGGTGTGTACTCTGGTGCCTTGGAGTCCTATGTGGCCACATCTGCCTCCCCCATCCTCCATGCCAAGGTGATAGATAGACTATCCATGCATACTGGTGCCTTCGTCAATGCTCCCTTTTGACAGTGGGGGTTCACAGGGCCCTGTCTCAGGGTGCTTGGGGGTAGCAGGGGTATGTACAGAAACAGATCTTGGTTCATGGTGGGTGATAGGGTATGGGCAGCCACTCCAGAGCCCCCGGGGAACATCTCCATGCTGGGTCTCCTGGGACTGCTACACTGACTGACTTGGAGGTAGATACCAGGCCCAAAGGGTGAGACCCTGGGCACTTTGTCTCCTTTCCCCTAGCTGACCTGCTGCTATTCCTGGTCCTCACCGAGACCCAGCAAGAGAGCTCTAGGTCAGGGCCTACAGGTTGACCATGCCTGGGGTAGAGTCTCTTTGGCCAGACAATCCCACCCCAGAAGACTCACAAGAGCAGTCTCTGCTAACCCAGGAGCCTCGGAAAGTTCCGTTTGGAAAGCAAGCTGGACGGGTGACAAGAGAGACCAGCCAGTCAGACTGAAGATGAGAATTTGGGGGGTGAAGGGGGTCCAGGCAGGAAGCCTAGAAGGGCAGGGACATGAGGGTCCTCAGATGCTGATGGGCCCATTGTCGGGTGGGTGGCTCCCCTCAGTCAGCTGCCCCACGCCAACCCTATCATTACTTGATCAGGTTTCCAGAAGAAACCCCAGACTCCTGTGGTTTCCCCAGAGCCATAGGATCTGGCCAGGCCTGTTCTTGTCATAGCTAAATAGTGGGGGCCTGTGGGGACCTAGCCTTCCTCACTCTGCCCTTCTAGACGTTGAAGAGGGTCAGAGTTAGTCACAGATTCTTGCCTGTTGGCAAAGGCAAGCTTCCTGGCTCAGGGTTGCCCTCGTGGGGCCCAGGACAGAAGGGCCCAGCGGGTTTCTTCTGCGGCATCAGTAAGTCCTGTGAGGGGCACCAGAGCCAGGGCTTTTTTCTAAGCCCCATTCAGGTCCTCCTATAACCCTAACCCTTCTGTAGAGACACCAGGCAACAGAGGTGGCAAACTGGGTATGTAGGTAGGCCAAGCCTGACTTCTCTTGGCAGAACTGCAGGGCAAAGGAGGAGGTGAGCTGGTCGTGGGACCCTCCACACTCGAAGAGACTAGAAGCAACCCACTTGTGTGTGCACACACCAACACCACGTCCTACCCTGAACAGGGTGCCCACCTACCAGGCCCCGCTGCCACTGCTGCAGTCCATGGGTGGAAGGTGAAGGCCTGTGAATATCCTACAGTCAAACCTGAGAAGCCAACAGAACTCTGTGTTGGTAGGAAAGTGGGGGCTGCCAGGGCTCTTCAGGCCTGTCTGGGTCAGGTTTGGCCACATTTTTTCTCCGGGAGCCTACTGCTTCCTCAGGTGAAGATGTTTACTCTCCTGGGGCGGGGGCACTCGGAGCTGCAGGTGTGTGTGGGGTGCATGTGGGGGCATGTGTGCCCAGCTCTCGGAGTCTGGGTGGCTGAACAGGTCCCAAAAGGCAGGTGGGCTTTCACTCCCAGCACTGAGTGAGAACAGAACGAAGGGTCAGGGTCAGGAGGTCCAGCCCTGGTGGAGCCTGGGAAGGGAGCTGCTGCGGGACCACTGTGAAGTCAATCCAGGCCCAGGCCCCTACTTCTCACAAGATGAGAGGGAGCTGGGTGAGGTGAGGGCAGAAGCAGAGGCTCCCTTGGTGTGGGGGTTCATGTGTGACCCCTGCTCCAGCTGTGCCGGACAGCGATCCTGGCACTCCCATATATGTAAAAATGTGTGTAGTAAGTGTAAGAACACCTCTGTTCCCTACTTTAACCCAAGACCTGTGTACAGGACACAGACAGCACTCAGAAAAAGGGAATTACCCCTGAATTCTGTCTGGGGAAGTGTCCTTCCATTAGGAGCCACTGCCTCTGAGCCCCGGGACTGAGACAAAGGGTTTTGACCAGAAGGACACAGAGGAAGTCGGGCTAACCTGCCCATGTACCCCTGAGTCCAGGCTGGCTGGGAGGAAAGGACAAAGGACAGAGCCTGGAACTGAGCTGGGGGAAAATCCAGCTGACTGCATGAAGGAAACAATGCTTCGCGGGGGTGAGGAAGATCTGAAGCCAGAGGCCTGGTGGGGAGCACATATCTCCCCCAACCTAGAGGCCAAGGGACTGCGACCTCCCCGTGGCAGCCATGGATGATCAAGGTATAGCATGCCCCTAAAGGTTGCTCTGTGGGGTAGGCAGCCAGGTCGCGGAGTTGGGGGCAGCTCCACGCTTGCCACGCCCCAGCGGCCGCGAGCGCACAGAGTCCCAGGGGGCGCGGGCTAGGCCGTGTGGGGCGTGGCCGGGAAGGGGCGCCCCGGGCGCCGCTCAAAGGCCGCTAATGTTCGCTAATCCCGGCCTTTCAGGCGGCCGCGGCCCGAGCTGTTGGCCCAACAACAGGCGGCTGAAAGGGGAGCGCAGGGCGCGGGGGGCCCCGGCCCCGACGGCCGCTCCGCCCACGGCCTCCCTGCCGGGGACCGACCTCGGCGCAATGCGCGGGGACTCGGCGCGAAGCGGCGCGCCCACGAGGCCGGAGAGGCCGCGGGACCGGGACTGGACCGCCCCTCCGCGCGCTGCTCCCAGGCCCGGCCCGGCGCTGGCCCCTCGCGGCACAGACGGCGGCCCCTCCGGAGCGTGACCCCAGCTTTCAGCGCCGCCCCTGGCCCGGCCCCAGCGCCTCGTTAGGGATTTAATTAAGGAGCCGCCGGGGATTTGCATAATCTCCGCGCCGGGCTGGGAAGCCCCGGGAGGGGGCGACTAGCAGGGGCGGAGCGGACTGGGCACGTCCGTGTAGGCTGTGTGCGGGCCTCCCAGCCAGGGCCCACAAGTGGTCGGGTGGAGGCAGGAAGAACCCTTTTGTGTCCAGGTCTTTGGCCCTGGAATTCCCCGTCCCAGCTGAGGGTCCCCTTGTCTAACTCTGGCTGACCGAGCTGTAGACCCAGCTGGGCCTCCCTGCCCTGAACAACCCCGCACCCCCCACACACACTCACCTCCCCCCAGGACAAACATTGAGCGCAAACATTCCAATACCAGCCCCACCCCAGGAACGACAGGCCCCGCCCCTGTCCTCAGGTCCTCGGGAGCCCGCGCCCACTCCCCCATCCCTAGAGGCATCCAGGGTTCAAGCCCTCAGTGGGCCCAGAGCCAGGGCAAAGCTAGAAGCAGGGCGATGGTTCCCAGGCCAGGACATCACCATCCTTATGGCCTGGCCAGGGCATTAATAGGGACTGCACTCTGGATTTGTAAATGGGGTGAGATCTCTAGGGCTAGCCTTCTGGGCCCTGTGGTTTTGGCTGAGCTTTAAGCCCATGGAGGGGACCAACCATCTACTGACACATTCCTAAGGTCTTTAACCAGCCTATGGGATTTGGAGACAGAAGCATTGGTTATGGGGTTTGCCTTTGTAGCTGAGTCAAAAAGGATGACACTCTCTGCCCTCTCCACTGCCTGCTGGCATCTCAGATGGGTCACAGGCCCAGTAGCCCCCCTCCTTGTGCCCAGCACGGTCTGCCCTGTGGGCATTCCCACAGCCTTCAAAGGGCACTATGGGGCAGAGACTTTCATCTCCTGGGTGGCAGCTGCGGCTGCAAGATCTCCATGAGCACAGACATCTCCCAGGCCCTACCCTCTAGTGTCCTAGTAAGACCTGCCCTCACCACTGCAGCCCACCTGGGTTCTGCCCACCCCATTAGAAAGGGGCCTTAAGACGAGGTAGGAGACTTTACTCCTGACTAGCCTGCTAAGGCCCAAGATTCCTCATCTCCTAGTGTGGGACCCTAAACCAGCTCTGCATGAGAACTTGCTCCCAGCCGGGCAGTGGTAGCGCACGCCTTTAATCCCAGCACCCGGGAAGCAGAGGCGGGCGGATCTCTGTGAGTTCGAGGCCAGCCTGGGCTACAGAGTGAGTTCCAGGACAGGCACCAGAGCTACGCAGAGAAACCCTGTCTCAAAAAAAAAAAAAAAAAAAAAAAAAAAAAGGACTTGCTCCCCTCTGGCTGTACCCTGATCTGTGCCATACAGGCCCTCAGTGGCAGGAGTGCCCTTTCCATCCCTGCTTCACGCTGTACCTGTCTGTCATGGACCAGCTTCTCTTACCTCACCAGTGCTGTGCACCTTAAGAACCACCCAGGCCTAGCTTCTCATCACTGAAGGCTCAGCTCAACCAAGGGCCTCCTCTTCCCAGAAGCCCTCCTGGTCATTTCCCACCCTCTCCTGGCTCCATACTTTTCCCACCTGAGCTACAGTAGCAGCTTATAATTTGTGCTCCTTAGGAGAGCTGCCCAAAGTGCTTCGCCTGCAGCCCAGACAGAGCCAGTCATCAGGGGCTCTGGAGAGGTGAGTTGTGAACTCTGAGCTATAAAGAAGCAAGCAGAAGGTCACACTTAACAGTATTGGACACAAAACCAGCGGCATCTTCTTTGACAGAGAGGTTCTGGTGTCCTGGTCCCTGTCTGTGTCATTTGCTGGGTCTTGGACCTGGGCTTCTGCTCCTGCAGTGGCAGAAGCAGGGGAAAGGGGGTGCAGATGAATGCCACCCACAGGGGGATCAGCTACAGGCAGTCACCCCACCGTAGATGCAGGACAGGGAGGCTGAGGACGGAGGGTGGTAGGCAGCAGAGGCGGCTGCTGCCGAATTAAATAAAGGCTGGGGTTGGGACACGGACCATCTTATCATTGCTCTGGCCCATGCTCTTCCCTGGGTCTACAAGACCCTAGAGCTGGTCACCACAGGAGGAGTGGGGGGAAATCTAGTTTTCACTCATTTCCACTTAAATCGACTGAATAGTCTAAGCGACCAAGTCTTACTTTCCCCCTCTGGCCCCCTTGGTCCCTCCAGATGCTGGGACAGGCGAACGCTTACTCTACCCAGCAGGGCCTGAGCCCACCAGGTCACCAGGTCGAGCTCTGGGCTCCCCCACCCCCACGTCTCTCTTCATTCTTTCTAGCATTTATTGAAGACAGAAGCAAAGACGCAGCAGCTCCCATGGGATATGTGGCTGTCCCGGGACCCCGGCTCTGGGCCCTGATGTCCTGGCCAAACATAGGTTGGCTTGGAATACCGAAAGACTCAAAGAAGGTCTCCCCTGTTGGGGCAAGGGCGGGGCCGTGGGCTTGTGGGGCTGTGGGGCAACAGGGAGCCCCCCACCGGCCCTCTTTCGAAGCCTGCCACTCCTGAAGGGGCCTTTCTGTGAGGCCCCGGTGCGGCAGGAGCCCCCCGCCTGCCTGGTGCCCAGTCTTACTGTCGGCGCCTCTCGGCCTGGCGGCCACAACCCTGATGTTGCTTTAATAAAACAAAGTTTTTCTTTCGTGCGAGGCCTCCAGCGGTGAAAGGGCCGATTTACAGAGCCCGAGCCCCCTCCCGGCCGCCCCGCCCGCCCTGCGGTGGCGCTGGCTGAGGCCGTGGGTAATTTATAGCTTCAACTTAGCACACTCGCGCTGGGCCAGCCCGGCAGCATGACTGGGGCCCTTTATCCTGGCCCCCCAGCCAGCCCCAGGATGGCTCACAGGCTCCATTCACAGCAGCACACTCCCTCCCGGGCCACGTTCCTTATTCAGGCGTTTGGAAACCCCTCGGAACCCCGTGGGTGAAAACAAACCTGGCTGTTTGTGCCTTGGCAGCAGTCAGCCACACCCCTGAGCCTACAGGCTCCATGTTACCCCTCTCCCAGTGACGTGGTTGCCCCTGGCCTGTTCCACAGGTGAGAAGACCCAACTTTGAAGTACTGCTTCCGATGAATTAAGCTGTTTGAGTGGTTAAGGCAGGCTGGGTCCCCTGGGGAGCCACACCCTATTTCATGACCTCCCACCCCAAAGAGGAAGGGGTGAAGTGCCTGTCTTAGGGCCAGGCCTCCTTTCAGAGAGGGAAACCTGGAAAAGGGGTGCAGTGGTATGCAGAACTTGGGGAAGCTCCAAGGAAAACCAGCGTGGTGATCCTTCGGTGGCAGTCGCTCGCCTCTTAAGTACACAGAAGGCATGGCAGGATATTGTTGTGTGCCATCAAAACCTATCCTGGTGGCACAGCACATGGAGGCTCAGATGATCCATGTCGCCTGGGCACACAGCTGTGGCTTCATACACACATGCAGGCTCCCCCTTTGATGCAGACAAGCGTGTCCATGCAATTTCTGCACTTGGACCCAACTGATGGACATCAGATTTTAAAAACTTGTTTTAGATTTACTTTCTTTACTCTGTGTGTCTTGCCTACACGTATGCATGTGCACCAAATGTGTGCCCATTGCCCACAGAGGTCAGAAGAAGACATTGGATCCCTTCTAGGGACCTACAACTAGATGGTTGTGACAGGAACTGAACCTGGATCCTCTGCAAGAGCAGCCAGTGCTCTTAACCTCTGAGCCGTCTCTCCAGCCCCTAATGGGCATCTTGACTATGCCTCTGAAACGCTACAGGGGCAGGGCCACACGCTCTTCTGCGATTCTCATCCCAAACTCAGCCTGCAGGAGATCTGTTCTCCCAGCTGTTCAGGGCCAGTCTTAAGGAGTCCTCTGGTCCTGCCCTCCCATGTTTCCAGGGCTCCCTACTCTGGCTGACCTCCTCCACCCTGTTGGCCATCACAGGTATCCTCCACTTTTTCTGTCTACCTAACTGCCCATGCTCTGGTCCCCTACTCCATCTAGGTAGGGCTCATGCTTCTTGCTCAGCACTCTCCTAGCTTCCTGGTTGGGGTCCTGGCTTTTCCGTAGTTCTACCTTCTGTTCAGGCCGCATTGTTACAGGCTTCTGACACTCAAGCCGCTCTGGAGAGGCTGTTGACCTGAAGGACCAGGAATCAAAGCTCTCCCTGTTTCCTGGGTCTGTGTGAGGACATGCCTAGAGGGGGGGCAGGCAGAATTAGCAGACCTGCTGAACAGTGACCGGTGCCTGGAGCAAATGCAGAAGACCTAGGGACGTACAGCCTGTCTGGGCTTTAATCTCCTTGTCCGGTATTGATTTCAAGGCTGCTGGGGTGCAGTCCTGGGAAGGGGGAGATCAGCACTCCTGAAGGCTTTACCCACTGAGTAGTTTATACTCCCTTCTCCAGAATGCCCCCCTTCAACTCTGCCAGCATACCCACTGTCTCCAGGGAAGGGCCACTCCCTTTTAGCCTCCAGTCCCCGAGTGCTGTCCACGTACTACCCTGTGCCCCTGATGCAGTCTTCTGGCTGCTCCTCCCTTGCTCAGCCAGGGCTTTGGGGTCACCAGTGCTTCTTGTACCCAAGACCTCATCCTGTCTCCTGCACCACCAACCCTGCCCTTGAGGTGGACTATTCATTCATTCCTTAAGACACCTGCCTCTCCCTGGCCCCGAATCCCTCTTAGAGTGGAGAAAGTGAGGCAGAGCCTGAAGTCCTCCTAGGCACATGAACTGGCGGCTGGCGCTGGTACTTTCTTGAATCCAGTTCATAACTGGCTCTGAATTTCTTCTACCTTCCAGAGTCGGATCTTCCAGGGATGGGGGAGGGGGACAGCATTCAGAGTCCCACCCAGGCAGGCTCTGCCAGGGCTTTCAGTCTGGAGGAGGGCAGGTTCCCACATACAGGAGACACCCAGGCTGGACTTGAGTTCCAGGGTCAGGAAACGGGAAAGTCTCAAGTGTAGAAGGAAATGATGGCGGATGGGCGTGCGGTGTTCTGGGCCTGGGTCCAGCCATGACCCACACCCACTTCACAGCCTGCTCTGTGCTAGGCAGTGGTTGGGTAATAAAGGGTGGGACCCTGGCCCTGTTTCTGGAGGTAAAATTTGCACCTTGTTTCCTGAGTCTCATTTGGTTAGTGATGGATACAGCAGAAGGGCTGGGTCGGGGCCTGGCCAACATCAGGTGGGCCCAGTATGAGGGCCCGACAGGGTTAATGAGCTGCCTCTGCTCCCACCATTATAGCGTGGTCATTAAAACTCCATCTCCTGCCTCTGTCCCAGCCCTCCCAGGGCCTCCCAGGGCCTTTGTCTCTCTTTCTAAGGCTCTGACAGGATCAGGCGGGTGGGGGCCCCAGGAAGAGAAGGGGGCCGCAAGCATACAAAGCCCCCGGCCCCTGGCCCTGGTGCCTTGTCTGCCAAAATGCCAGCTATAGCCACTCCCAGGATGCCCTCCTCGGGGGCTGGCACGGGCCAGGCTGGGAGGGAGTCCCCAGAGTCCAGCCCTGGATGGATCCACCCTGGCCGCACCCCATGGCCACCCCCGCGTCTTTCCCAGGCCTGGTGAGAGCCCCCAGCCCTTCTGAATTTGCCCATGCTTGGCTGCAGGTTGCTAGGAGCCGGATGGGGGGTGGGGGTGGGGGGGTGCGGCCTGCCGCCAGGCCAGGCGGAGGATCCGGGTAGGGGGGCTGATGCCCAGGGACAAAGCCCGCCTGTGATTAAGTCATCTGCCGGACGGCACGATCCACACCGTGCAGCCAACTGAGGGCTGGCCCTGCCCATGCCCTGTGGCCAGTGTAGCCTCCTGCCTTGGGCTGGGTCCTCAGCTCTGTCCCCTTCCCTGGGGTAGCTGCCTCCCCAGTGCCCATGCAGCTTCTATGTTCCAGTGCCCATGGTGTCCTACCGATGCCTGTCATTCTGCTCTTCAGCACTGCTGCTGATCTGTAGGTGACCAGGCCCATGTCCTTGGGCCTCAGTGTGCCTCGGGCTGGGGAAGTACGTGGCCGTCCCCAAAGTCTAAAGTGTCTCCAGCTCTTGTGCCCTGCAGCCTGCTGTCTCAACAGCTGTCAGCTCCCAAAGCTGGAGGGCTGACCAGGGCAGCTGGTGGGCACACAGCCACTTTGTTCAGGTATCTGGCCTCATCTGTCTTTCCGTTAGTCCTGCCTGTCCACCTCTGGGACCTGGGGGATCTCCAGTTTCCCCAGTCTGGTGAAGCTGATTCTTGCCTGCAGGCCCTGCCTCCCTTGAGGAGTCTGGCCTAGTGGGAAAAAGCTGTGACAGAGACATCTTGCTGGACCACGGGCTCCTTGGGCATCAACCATGCAGGGCTGGCTGGCCAGAGCGGAGATATAGGGAACTTATGGTGTATTTTAAGGCAAATGTATGACAGGTCAGTTCCTGCCTCATTTGGGTCACCTCTAAAACAAGGCTGTGAGCCCCTGGAGAGGAGGTGGGTGTTAGAGGCTGCAGGGTAGTGATAGGGTTGGTGACCATGGAATTATGGCACTGAGTGGAGAGATGGGGTTACAGGATGGGGTGGAAACTTCCTGGGATTTGCAACTAATCAGGCCCGGGGCGGGACACTGGTTGTGTTTTGTTTTTTCTCCCTCAGACCTTATCTCTGAGCCTGTCTTCTGGCAAGAGTCTTGGGAGCTGGGGAAGGGAGTAGGGTGGGCAGGGGTGTGGATGGGTCCCGAGGGCCTCCAGCCTCTCTGTGGGACTGAACCAGCCCTTCTTCCCTCCTGGTTAGTGAAACTGGGACCAAAGCCTAGCAACTCCTTAACAGGCCCCTGGAGTCCAGTGGTGGAGCCCCCAGGATCCCACTTAGGGTTAACCTTATCCTCGGTGACTTACCTCTCGGGCCTGGGGGAACATGGCTGAGATGTCCGGAGAAGATGAGATGAGGGAAGGTCTTCTTGCCCCACTCCAGGCTCAGTGAGTGAAGAGATTACTGGGTCAGGCTGGACTCTACTTGCCAGTCCAGATGGGAGACAGGCATTGGACATGACCATGCAGAATGATACTCATACTTTGCTATTGTCAGGCCCAGAGCAGAGGGCACAGGGCTACCCCAAGGAAGGCATACTTAGCTGGTGCTGATGTCCTGGGAGGATCCAGTCACCAGAGGTACACATGACCTCCTAAAGGGTGAGTGCTTTCTAAATCAGTACAAAGCTGTTCTTCGTGGCCAAGCCAGAATTCCACCAGTAGCAGGCTTTAAGTATCATGAGCTATTTGGGGAGGAGGGTGGTGAGGACCCTGACTTTCCTGCCAAGAAAAGGTGCCAAGCTGGAGGCTAGCAATAAGGGATGTAGGGCTGCCATGAAGATGCCAATGCTGTCACTCACTTTTTAAAAAAAATTTTTTTTTGAGACAGGGTTTCTCTGTGTAGCCCTTGCTGTCCTAGATCTTGCTCTATAGACCAGGCTGGCCTCAGACTCACAGAGATCCACCTGCTTCTGCCTCCTGATTGCTGGGATTAAAGGCGTGTGCCACCATCACCCGGCTCTGAAGGCCAAGGCAGATGGAGGTGGCAGTATGTGGATGTGACCTGTCACTCCACCTGCATGGTCCTGGGCAAAGGGCTTCTGTGTCCCTCTACTTCAGTGAAGCCCTCCAGACAGCCCCCACACTCAGGCTGGCCCATGGTGCAAGGCTCCCTGAGTTCTGTTCAGTGTTTCTCCCACAGATCCCGAAGCTTTCAAATGGGCCCTCAGCTTCCTTCCTGGGAACCCTAACTTTAGGTATACAGTGGACACTCAGGAGTTCTGCCCTGGGACTGTCTCTCCAAGTACTCACTTTCATGGACTCCCTCCCCTGACACCTGCTGTCCTCTCTAATTCTCCCACCATGCCCACCCCTAATGATCACCAGGGCACCCATCAGTGCCAGCTGGTGGCCACTCCATTTGGCTTATTTATTGACAACATCACCCAGGCAGGGGGCAAGCTCCATGAGAACTTGGCTTCTCCCCAACAACACAGAGATAATGCACATAGTTGGTAAATGTTTGCCAGCAGATAAATGGACGAACCACCAGCAGATGGACAGAGTGATCTGGGGGTGGGGTGATCAGGATGGACATGCACAAGGCTGACTAGGACTCCGGCGACAAGGGGAGGATATGGTGGATAGGCTCCATAGTGGGCTTGGAGGGTGCAGCTGATGTGGCCAGAGAGCTGGAGGAGCCACAGGCTACACATGGCTTCGTTGTCCCTAAGGGTGGGCTCTAGAGTGAAGAGAATGAAGTCGTGGGGGTGAACTCACAGCAGGGGTCAACTATGTGGGGAGGGAGGATACAGGAAGCAGAGGGGGTGAGCACCTGTTAGGAATGGTATGTGGAGAAGAGGGGTCATTTGCTAAAGAGTGATGGAGGTGTGGAAATTGAGCTAGTCTTTTGGGGAATCCTGGGAGCTGGCACCTGCAGGTGTGACAGGCATAAGAAGATAGGTGATAGGGGTGTGGAGTGTAGAGAGTGGAAGCTGAGTTGGCATCTCCAGCGATCCTGGCACCTGCAGGTAGATGTGGTTTCTGAGCTGCCTGCCATGGGAGATAATGAATCTCTAAGGACAGGCAGTCAGGCCAGAGGTAGCCCATCTCCTGCGCTGTTGGTATTAGTAGAGTAGGGCCCCGGGGAAGCCACAAAGAGCACAAATCTCCCTTAGAGACAGTGAGGGTCTGGCCTGGAGATACCTGGCACAGACAAGATTGCTTCTGTCTCCCCCTGCCTAGAACAGAGCTGGGGGCCTTCAGTGGGCGGAGAGATGAGTCATTCCCTTGGAAAGCCCATGGGAACGAGCACCCACGCTTGCCTCGGTGGGCCCAGTGGGTGCCCCCACCTCTTCTGCACCCAGCAGGCATGAGGCTGCAGGAGGATGAAATCATGTCTGCTGTGGGTGCCGCAGGCCTGGCGGCAAGAGAGTGAACTGGCCTGGAGCCCAGGGCACCATGTGCCTGTACCTTGACCCTGGCAGCCTATATTCATTCAGGTCATTTTGGGGTCACAAGGAAGGTAGAGTATTGTGAAGGAGACAGAATGGTGTTTACCTACCCACCCCCCAAAAAAGCCAACTGGTGACCTTCAGGCTGGAAGTCCCTCTGTGGGCTCTGGGCACTTCTGAGCTCCTCACATTCGGTACTAGACTGTCCTGCCTAGTGTGGCCAAATGTTCCTCTCTCCTCTGGCCTCCTGGTAGGGGCCTGTAAGGAGCCAGGCTGGAGCTGGGGTTACTTCTGTGTTGCTGGCTGTGGTCAAACATGGGCAACAGAGCTTGCTCCATGAGCAAGGCCATGACCTAGATGTCATTGTTGGTGACCCATGTGTCTTTAACTTAAGGGTACCACTGGGTCACCTGCACCTTCTAGGTGTTCATGTCACAGGTCACTGAGTGAGGTGAGGCAGGACTGTCTGCAGCCCTGACACTGAACCCTGAGCTGGGCGACCCTATCCAGGTAAGCATGGGTCGGGCTAGGGTAGGGCTTTTCCGTTACCCAGGCACACTGTAGTCAGACCTGGAGGCCAGGGCAGTTCTGCCTCCAAAGCCTTGGAACTCCACCTTCTCTCTCCTTTTTTTGTTGTTATTGGGTTTTTTTGTTTTTGTTTTTGTTTTGTTTTTTCAAGATAGGGTTTCTCTGTGTATCCCTCATTGTCCTGGAACTCACTCTATAGACCAGGCTGGCTTCAAACTCACAGAGCTCTGCCTGCCTCTGCCTCCTGAGTGCTGGGATTAAAGGCGTGCGCCACCACTGCCTGGCTTCCTCTCTACTCTTCCTAGTCTAGCTAGCCAGCCTCTGCTGAACAGGGTGAGAATGAGGTTCGGATGGGGTCTCCTGGAAGCCTTGCTGCCCATCCATCCCCTGTGTACAGACCTGAGTTCGTGCTCAGTCTCAGACCTGCCAAGCTGAAGTGGGGTGCAGCCAGGCAGGATGAAGTGTCTCCAGACTGACTGTCCAGGCAGCCCCTCCATGGGAAGTGATAGGAAGACAAAGTGGGTAAATCTTACTAGCTGGCAGACTAATGAGGTCTCCATCACTGATTGCCTAGTGACCTCCCACCTTGCTGCCCAGCTAAGATGAGAATTGGGGTCATCTATCCTGCATGTGGAACTCCTGGGTCAGTCCTTCTAAGCAGGTTGCATGAGATGCCATCTTGGACTCTGCCTGTCACTGTTCTGGGGTTTCACTTTGTTCACCCCAGCAATCTCCCAGCCTGAGGTGAGGGTACCAACTGCCACATCTTATTGTGTTGCTCAGACAGGTCAGCCCTTCCAAAACTTGATTCCCTGAGCCTCAGTTTCTCCATCTGTCAAATGGAAAGTATATTGGAGAGTAACAGACACTCCTAGCCAGCACAGCCTTCTTGGCAAACACTGGGGCAAGCCCTGTGCCAGGGGGCCATGGTCAGCATGGGGTGGGCCTGTGGTCTACGTCCCCTCCTCCACACTAGTTTGCTGGGAAGAGTGCCCATTCAGGGTCCCCATCTGGAAACAATTGCACTGGTGGTGTTCAAAGATATAATTAAAATATATCGAGTTGTATGCTCCGTTCTCCACTGGGGCAGAATCCAGACTAGTTATGAAATCAGATCATGCTGACATTGAGCTTGGGGGCATGCGGGCATAGAGAGCTTTTCTGGCTCAGCTGGCTTCATGGCTTTCTTCTATTATGGTGTCCCCTGGGAGAATAGAGCCACGGCTTCTTGGTGACCAAAGTCCCTGCCCCAGCAAACTGGTGTTCATGGGCAGGGACCAGGGCAAGGATTCATGCCTGGGGCATCCTCAGAGGCAGCCACCGTGTGCCCCAAGGGGAGCACCAAGAGGGTCTTCAACCCTGCCCTTTGCTGGGTTACTGCCTCTGCTGGCTCCTTTCATAGGTGCTTCCTAACTCTTAGAAGTGCCTGCTGGGGATCCCAAGGGATGTGCACTTGGTAGGACCCCTGGCCTGTGTCGTACCAGGCCCTCCTCCTCTGTTTGGAGATGCCTCCTCTGCCCCAAAGGTTCTTTCCACTCCCTAAGCCTACAGTATCTCCATGCCACCCTCAGCTCAGGTCTCAGTGTTCCCTGGTCCCTCACCACCTCAAACAGTGGCTACCTCTGGCCCTCACCTCAAGGTTATGATAGAGTGACCATGAGGAGATCACCATTCTTGCTGGAGGCAGCTTTCCAGTATAGTCTTTGCCAAGATGTCCCTCTCCACAGCCTTGTCCCTCTTGGTCCTGCGTTCCTCAGACAGATGTAATAGACACACGACATTGCTCAACTCCAGAGACCCGAAGAGAAAGCTATTCCTGCTGAATGCCTCCTGTATACTCAGGCACCTATCCTATGGATTAAGATCCTACTGTGTGCCTGGGCACTTACTGTGTACCTGCTGTATATCTAGGCATCTACTGTGTGTGCCCTGCTAAGTGCCTGCTGTGTATCCAGCTGAAGCCCCCCCCCCCAGCCTTCCTCCCCAGTCACCTGGCTCAGAAACAAGTCCCCAGCATGACTGTCTCATCCTTCTCCCACTGTCTTTCAAACCAGAGAACAAGTGATAGCCCCTCAATGGCCACGCCCCCTCTCTAGCCTCCCAGCAGCCGAGGCCTGGCTTTCCCTCACAGGAAGAAGCCCTTGAGTGGTACAGCACTGGACCATCCTCCCAGCAAGAACTGAGGCCAGGACACTCACCTCCCCATAGGGTTGAGTGGCTACTTTGTGTGGCCAGGAGAGGGGCTCCACCTAGTGTTTGAGACTCAGAGCTTGGTAATTATACCCCCAGGTCTTGGCACCTGCTCTAAGACTCCCACCATGACTTCTTCAAGAGGCCACAAAGGGCTGGGCATGGTGGCACACGCCTTTAATCCCAGCACTTGGGAGGCAGAGGCGGGTGGATCTCTGTGAATTCGAGGCCAGCCTGGTCTACAGAGTGAGTTCCAGGACAGACAGAGCTCTTACACAGAGAAAACCTGTCTGGAAAAACAAACAAACAACAACAACAAAAAAGAGGACCCAAAGGAACCCCCATCCCCAGCACCAAATAGACCATGTAACCATACCACATGGCTCCCAGCACATCCTTACCCTACCAGAGACCATGTAACCATACCACATGGCTCCCAGCACATCCTTACCCTATCAGAGACCATGTAACCACACCACATGGCTCCCAGCACATCCTCACCCTACCAGAGACCATGTAACCATACCACATGGCTCCCAGCACATCCTTACCCTACCAGAGACCATGTAACCACACCACATGGCTCCCAGCACATCCTTACCCTACCAGAGACCATGTAACAATACCACATGGCTCCCAGCACATCCTTACCCTATCAGAGACCATGTAACCACACCACATGGCTCCCAGCACATCCTTACCCTATCAGAGACCATGTAACCACACCACATGGCTCCCAGCACATCCTTACCCTATCAGAGACCATGTAACCACACCACATGGCTCCCAGCACATCCTTACCCTACCAGAGACCATGTAACCATACCACATGGCTCCCAGCAATCCTTACCCTACCAGAGACCATGTAACCACACCACATGGCTCCCAGCACATCCTTACCCTACCAGAGACCATGTAACCACACCACATGGCTCCCAGCACATCCTCACCCCACCCTTGGAGCTCCCTGAGACCTGCCACTTCTTCGGACTTGAGTCTCCCTGTTGGAACATCCCCAGGTCCCAATATCTCTGACCTGCAGCCAGAAAGCTGACCACCCTCTTCTACCTTCAGATTCAAGTTCCAGCTGTTGCTGAGCCTGTCTCAGTTTCTGGTTCTTCTGTGGAAAAGTGCCTGGCCATGGCTAGGTGGAGCCCATGGGTTCCTGAGCAGGAAGTGCAGGGCCTGAAGCTATGAACTCTGTCAGGGAGAAATTTCTGGGCTCAGGCTCCTACAAGGCCCTCCTACTCTATAGGTAGTTGCAGGACTGGGAAACAAGGGGCTTGAGACCTCTCACTATGCTGTATGTGCAGGCTCAGGGGACTCCTTCCTCTTCCCCTTGGAGGCTGGTAGCCAGAAGTGGGCCCAAACTCACATAACAGTAATTGTCACTGTGTTGGCTCTCCTCCCTCTCTCCCCCTCCCCCTCCCTCTCATCTGTCTTCGAGATAGGGTTTCTCTGTGTAGCCCTGGCTGTCCTGGAACTCACACTGTAGACCAGGCTGGCCTCAAACTCCCAGAGATCTGTGGCCTCTGCCTCCCAAGTACTAGGATGAAAGACATAGGCCACCTCCCAGCATGGCTTTTCTCTCCTCTCTCCATGTACTGTTGTTGGTCTAAAGGCTGCATATTCTCTTTATGAGTGAGGTTAGGGGTTTGGGTTTTGAGGTTCAGGCTTGGAGTCGGTAGGAAGATGGGGGTCCAAAGCATGTCTATACAGGAGGAACCACTAGGGAAAATAGGCAGTGTCCCCAGCCCAGGCTCCTGCTACCACCTGGCCCATTTCTTCGGCCTCCTCCCTTTTCCTTGAGATGAACTCCTCCTCCTTCAAGCATCCTTTATCAGCCCAGCCCACACCTCTCCTTGGCCTGAGTCCTATACCTTTTGAGGCCCAAGATGCTTCCCACTACAGGAAGTCTTTTCTGCTGACTGCTCCGGCCTCACCCAGTTATCCCCAGCTGGAAGGAGGGGACGCTGCAGCAGGACCTGGTGGGGCACCTGGAGTCAGACAAGCCTAGGCTCAGGACAAGGGTACATTCCTGTTTTTTGGGCGTGTGGGGAGGGGGGTTCCCAGAAACGCCAAGGAGGCCTGGCTGTCAGCCCGCAGGGAGAGCCCCTGGCACTTCCTGCTTGGCTAGCAGGAGCCAAGGGGAAAGATGTCAACAACAACAACAACAACCATAACTGCCGGCTTGAGGTTATACAGAGCCCCCTCTGCCCTTGGCCTGGAATGGTTTTGCCAGGACCTGGGCTCCCCTTCTTAGGAAGCCTGGTCCAAGGAGCTCTGGCATTCCCTGACTCGGATGGGACATCCTGCCTTCACATCTTTTGGCATCTTGAGACAGTTGTTGGGGCTCAGTTTTCTGAACACAGAACCCATCTAGTTAGTCTACAGGACCCTCCCTGCTCTCCCTGGCTCCCTGTCAGAGCCGACTGGCACTATCACCAGGCATGTGAGGCCCGGGACTTCTATGAGAAACTCACAGGTTCAGGCCCCCTGGAGTGTTCCAGGAAGTGGTGGGGGTGGGCAGTTAGGACAGGGTGGGGAGCCAAAGAGATGGCTTTGTGACCTCGGGCAAGTCACGTTGCCTGTGGGGTGGGGACGCCCCTCCCATCCTGCCCCGGGTCGAGGTGAGCTCATGTTCCTGGCAGCGGAACTGCACCTGGCGCATCAGGCCTCCTGAGGGAGCAAGCAGGCACGTTGGGGCAGCACAGACCTGGCCCAGCCCTCCTGCCTTGGGCAGTCCTGGGGCCAGGCAGGGCCTCCCAGAGACATAGCAGATCCCTTGGAGACTCGGAGGTTGGACAAATGAGGCCATAAGCAGTATTTGAAGGCTCTTCTAGAAGAAAGGCCCTAACCCTGAAGACTTCATTCTCTCTGCTCTGGGAAGCCCCTGATGTGGTAAAAGGGCACTGCCCTAGCCCTACGCACATCAGTCTGGCTCATAGTGTCCCCTGTGGAGGGGGATGAGGAACAGGCCTGGTCTCTGCCATTGCTGTTTCATCTCTAGCGTAGAGGGGCAGGAGCCCCTTAACAAAACGCTTAGAAAGAATGAGCACGGAGTCAGGAGAATTCTGAGGACTCCAGGGCCAGGTTCTCTAGGCCAGGGCAGCTAGGAAGACTGGCTGAATGATAGATGGGCTGTTGTGTCCCTGGCAGACAGGCACTGGGAGACTGGAAGACCCGGCAGTCCCTGTCACGTGGGGTCCCACCCTTATGTGACTGTGGGTAAGTTGCCCAAGGGCTGGGTGGGAGACACTGCTGGCCATATGTTTCTGATTTCTGGGTGCCTCCCCAGTGAAGCCCATGTATAAGAGTCACTCTGTCTTGTGCCTATCCGGTGCCAGGCTGCTTTGGCTGTCTGGCCTGCAGGGTTCGGGATGAGAGCCACTCAGTGGCTGCTACATTGTCTGGGATGGTGAGTAGGGGTGGACCCTGGTCCAGAGGAACCTAAATGTCACAGGGTCCAGGGTAGAGTATGAAGTGGGCGAACCCTATAACCCTATCCAGCTGACCTCTCAGATGGTCAGTAGCTACCATGTTTACCCATTTACTGGTTGAGCCCTGCGCTAGTTGGGGCTGGTATCTCCTTGAATACAGCAGGAAGCTGGGTCTTGCTAGGTTCCCTAGCCAGATTGTCCCTGGTTGGGGAAAGGTCTCTCCTATGCCCTGCTGTTGTTTTGGCCTTGAATACTCAGGGACCTTGGGGCCTGTGCTGGCTGGCACAGGTGGGGATCCATCAACATAGCCCAAGAGTGGAGAAGTGATGAGCCTTTAAAGGTGGGTGTTGGGTAGGGTCAGAGGACACAGTGAGAGCACTGGGGGACATTAGTGGCCACAGAGGGAGACCTGGAACCCACCCTTTTCTTCCTACCCTGGTCCTTGCAATGTGTCCAGTTAACATGTCCCAAATGTATGCCTTTCTCCTCTGTCCCCTTCACACTTTCCTGGTCTGGAACAGAGGAGGTGCTCACATGTGACATGGTCTCACATGACATGCTCACATATGCTCACATGTGACATGAGAATGAAAGGTCAAGTACATTGGAACTCCTTGAGTCTTGGGGTTCCAAGCCCTCATTATATGATGAGGACAGTGAATTTCCGGTGGGGGGGTTGTCTATGCCTGGCCCTGCCTGACCTCAGCCCTGGACATGGAGTACCACTCTCTGATCTCTAGCCAGCCCCACTGTCTGGACATACTATGGAGCTTGGGCATGGTGGAGAGAAATCCTGAAGACTCCAGGCCCAGGTCTGCTAGGTCAGGGCAGCTAGGAAGACTAGCTAAATGGTAGATGGACTGTTGTGTCCCTGGTAGACAGGCACTGGGAGACTGGAGGACCCGGCAGTCCTTGTCATTGGGTCCCACCCTTATGTGACTATGGGTTGCCCAAGGGCTGGCATTATGTGGGAGGACAGTTCCAAGGCCACCAGACAGATGCCCCTGGCAGAAGGGCTAGCCTTGCCAGGCTTTAGAGCCCCTTGGCAGGGCCCTGGGTGCCCACCTGAAGCAAATGCAGTGCTGGCCTCATGGGCTCAGCTCTGGAATTACCCTGTTAGGTGGTGTGTGGTGGACCAAGTAAGGCTCAAAGAGTTTTCTCCAGGGGGTTCCCACAGATCATCTGTAACCCAGCTCTGCCCCAGTTCTTCCTACTCAACTCAGAGGATTCCAGGATGCCTTCAGCCTCTGAGCCTTAGTAAGCACTGCCTAGAGGGCCTGGGGTTCTACCTGAACTGCCGTTCTTGCCAGAACAGCCCTTCAGGAGTAACCCTCCATGCCTCCCCGCAAATTCCTCCAGTCCTCCAGGAGGGATATACCTTGGGGAACTAGGGGTCAGGTGACAGGCCTGTCTTCATCACGGGGCTACCACCAGCAGGGCACACAGGCTGCCCGCAGGTGGCTTGTCTACCACATGGCGGTCTGTCCTTTTCTAGAAGGCCCCCGGTGAGTGTCACGCTCAGCTAGCACATGGCTCTTCTTGCTCTTGTTCACTTGCGTGGACTCACTCTCCCTCCCACCGTTCAGGCCACACCCCTGCCACCTCTTCTTGTGAAGGCAGCTCCTTAGCCCCTGCAAGTCCAGCCCAGATTGGGGCTGTTGACAACCAGTGGGGTTTGAGGGGTGGGCAGAAAGGGTGGGGGGCTGTAGAGGTGTGGGGGACCCTACAGGTGGTCACAGCAAGGAGGTGACCTTTAAAGAGATGGCTCAGACTTCAGGGAGGTTCATTGTCATTCTAATTAAAACACAGTACAGCCGGGCAATGGTGGTGCATACCTTTAATCCCAGCACTTGGGAGGCAGAGCCAGGCGGATCTCGGTGAGTTCCAGGCCAGCCTGGTCTACAGAGCGAGATCCAAGACAGGCACCAAAACTACACAGAGAAACCCTTTCATGAAAAACAAAACAAAACAAAACAACCGCCCCCCCCCCACACACACAGTACAATCTGAACAGTTTCCAGGCAACAATCATTCCCTTCCCAAGTGCACAATAAAGCTTAAAGAGTGAGTACTTAGAAACTCCTTTACAAAGTACATGTGATCACGAGGGTGGGTTCTATAGCTAAAAAGCCTAGAATCTAGTGTGGTCTCTGATGAGAGCATAGAGGTCAGCTTTACATGTGACATCTCCCCTAAGAGTGGATTCTATTAACTGGGATCTAGGGAGGGAGAATCTAGAATAAACATTCTGGGGAATTTGGGTGAGGTTTGCCTCTATAGCAAAAGGTGGATAAGATCTGCCTCCACAGATAGCAAAAAGGTCACCAGGTAGTTAGTTAACAATATCCACTCTCAGCTTTCTGAATGGAAAACAGGTATTTTATTTTATCTCCCTCATTGAGGACAGCCCTGCATGGTTACCATTCCTGGCATCCATGGACGTGTCTATGTGTGTGAGGACCTTCATGCTACCAACACAGCGGGGCCCCAGGGATACAGGGATGATGCCTTCAGGGGGCCACTTTTAGGACTCTGGCCTTGCTGGGGCACGGTGTTCTCAGCTACTCCTTGCTGACCTGAGTAGAAGAGACAAGTACGTGTGTGAGTGCCTTAGTGTGTGTAATTTATTCAATTCATTTTACGTATAATTGTGATCTTTCACTTTGGACCTTGATGCCAGGTTTTCTGGGGGTTCTGGCCTGCTCCTTCAGGGGCGTAGAGTAGCCAGCCCTGAATAGATGATGGTGAGTGGGAGTTTAAGGGATGCAGTATCCACATCTGCTCACCACTGGGCCCTGGGTAAGGTTTTATTTTGCTACAGACTCCTGTCCTACAGCATGGGATGGCCCCTGCTATGACTAGTTCCTCCCCTTGAAGGCCTGAAACCTCTTTGCTGTGGCCTGGCATGGGGTTCCTCCTGACAGAGGGGAGGTGCGAGTTGGCGAGGGCATTCATGATCAGAGCTATAGCTAGCTGGTTCAAGTCTGATGAGAGGGCCAAAAGGGTCCTCAGCACCTGCCCCAAGGTATGCGACTAGAGGCCCAGGTGCGGGAGCCTGGAAGCAAAGGGCGGGCTTGGTGGAGACAGCGCCTGTGGATTACATTAGAGGCTGAGGCCTGTCCAATGGCGCCCCCTGCAGGCTGCCTGACCCGATGGCTGATAAATCCAAGGCTTGGGATCAATTCCTGGGGTCAGGAACAGAGGCCACTGAGTAACATGAGCACAGATGTGTCTGCCCCTACATACATAGGGCCATCGTGGGGATTCTCTATATTCCTTGGGCATACCTCAATTCTGTGATCTATCCTTGAGTACACCCCAGAAAGGTAGAGCCCATTTCAGATATAGAGGTGAGTCTACCCATTCCAGTGTGTTCCTATTTCTTGGTGGCCTCCTTATAAGCCCTGCCTCTCTGAGGCCTTCTCCAGAAAGACAAGAGACATGGATTCATCGCACTTCAGGCAGAGATGGATTCAAAAGAGGGAGTTCAGGGTTCAGGTTTGGATGTCAAGGTTCTAACGCAAACACTCCTGAGGGCCTTCCAGAGGCTGGACCTTCACTAGTGAGGACTCTGAGGGGTCCAGAGTGTTTAGGGTTCATCATTGGCTGGGCACAGCACCTGGTCCAGGAGGAGGCCGTGCAGGAGGGAGCCAGGGAGCCAGGGCTGTGAACCGGCAAGGCACCATCTTGTGGGTGATGGTGCTCGGCTTGGAGATCCACTAGGATCAGTAGGCTTCATCTGGTGGGGCTCAAGCTCCCAGAAGCACTGCCTTGGCCCATGACTGCTGATTAAAGGGGTGGGCTGTGGCCAGGCTGCTGCTCTGATGCTGAGCTTATTTTACCAGGGCTGTGAAAGTAAAGTCACCATGGGCTGGGGAAGGGACTTAAACAGGACATTGACCTCTTAAACAGGACAGGTACAGCCCATTCAGTGTCTGGGGAAGCAGTTGCCCTGGCCTGTGTTACCCATGTTCATATGGCTGAGATCAACTATTTTGGGGGGAGGCAGGGTCAGGGGGTGGTTTGAGACAAGTTCTCATTTCGTAGCCCTGGCTGTTCTGAAACTTACTGTGTAGACCAAGCTGGCCTCACACTCAGAGATCCGCCTTCCCCGGCCTCCCAGTTGCTGGGATCAAAGGTGTGCGCCACCATGCCTGGCTAACACTCCTCTTATCAGGCTTTTCTACTCTCGTGACCTCAAGGGTACTAAAGTCTCATACTATCCTGTTGGGAACTTAGGCTTCAGCGCACACGTTTTTAGGGAAGACTCACGTTTTATCTTCAACAGTGGAGTCTGGCTGCTAGCCGGGGGAGCTGTGGCATGGTGGGAGGGTCTCTGTGATGCTTGACTTCTGCGCGCTGTGATAACCCCTCCTCCTCCCAGCTGCCTCTAGGGCATGGCATTCCCTGTTCCCATGTTCTGCCCTGGCAAGAGGCCCACAAGTACCCACTGTGTAATGTCAAGGGACACGGGGCTACGGAAGTCTGGCCTTGCTCTGTGTGCCCAGCTAGGGTCATGTTTACTCATGGAGGACCAGTGCCAGGGCCCCCTTCAGCCCCCAGGATAAATGCCCATTCAGCCATACAAGGCTCCTTTGTCCTCAAGTGGCTCAGCCCAGGCTGCTGCTGGGCGGCCGGTGTCCTTAGCATGGCCCCCGGCCAGGCTGGCTACCCTAATGCATCCAGCTGCCTGCAGGACTTTCTCTGGACAGACTCTGGCTTGGCTGGGAGAGGCACCGGCAGGGTACAGGGCAGCTCTCAGAAGGACTGGAGAAGTCAGACAGCGAGCCTGTGAGGAGGCCTAGCTACATACAGCCTTCTACTTCTCAAGGCCTCATTAACAGTGCCCCAAGCAACAAGAAACCCTTGCAACCACATTGCTACCCTGCTTGTGGGCAGCTGGTCAGTTCCAAGGCTTCAGGCCCCGATGGACCCTTAAACCCAGGTGAGAGGTGCTGCCATGTCCTGCATCTGCTGGCCTTTCTCAGTGAGTGCTTTCTCTGGGGCTCAGTACCTGTGTCTGAAGTGGTTGGTATGTAAAATAAATGGAAAAAAGGGATAATTTATAAAAATAAAAAAGCAAGCAGAACCCCCTAGGGGAAAGGGTGCTTGCCTCATCTTTATCTGTGTAGGGCTGCTGTGGGACGGGTCTTGGGCAAGGAGTGCCATGGTCCTAAGAGACCAGTCAGGAGGTCCGTGGATCTGGAAGAACATGGTAGTGAGTTGGGAGACTTGGGCTGAGGAGAGAGGTCCAAGGCCCAGAGATACCGGGCCCCACAGAGCTGGTCAGACATCTGTCCCAGTAATGTCTGATCTAGCTCTACCGGCCTTCTGCCTTAGCAAGACACTATCCTCCAAACAGGTTTAACACAGGCATTCTGGGAGGCCCAGGTTACTGGCTTCTGAGTTTGTTCCCCATAAAGGTCCCCACTTATCTCTATTACCGGCAGCTCACCCTGATTCTTGTGGCTCACAGCTGGCTTTAACTCCTGGCAGGAATTACCTGAGGACCTCCAGCCCCCCCCCCCCCCGCCCCCCCCCCCCCCCCCCCCGCTGCAGACTAGCAGGCAATCTTTACAGCAGGTCCACAATCTTCACTGGTTGAGCGGTGCTTACTTCTGGAGTGGCTGGGGCCTTGGCCTGGGTCTCTCTCTGGGTGGGACCCATATTCTTTTTTCAGAGGAAACACTGCCTCAGTTTAGCCACAGGCCTGGGCACCTGTCCCTGTATGCTGTGCTATAACCCCTACACCAAGTCTTCTGGAAGTGCATGAACAGTACTGATTCTCAGTCCCACTTAGACATGCAGATTTCCTCAGTCTGCTTGATGGTTCAGGGGGCTGACTAGGTCACAGTTGAGTTTAGGACCAGAGGGTGGGTCCATGCCTGTTCAGAATTCCTGGGCTCTGTAGAGCTCCTGGGCCTGTCCTGGAGTCAACACGTGTGCCCATCCACTCTTATTACAGGGCCAGGGTAGCATACAATAGGGTCTGTCTTCTGAGGCACTAACCCTAGCTGCTGCTTGACTTGAGATGGTCTACCTATCCTCAGCTTTAGACACTGAGTGTCTGTCCTGGTGTACCACGGTCCACAGCTTCCCTTCATTATCTGCAGGATGGTGGAAAGCTGGAAACCAGTGGGAGCTGCTGCTACCATCTTGAGACAGCATTTCTTTTTCCGGCCTGTTTGGGCTCATTGCCACGTGGAGTCTCTACTTAGCAGCCACAGGTGTAGGTATGTCTATACCCTTGTGTTAGGTCAGCAGCAAACTTATCAAGCATTTGGGTCCCGTTCCCCCTCGAGACAGGGTTTTTCTGTGTAGCATTGGAACCTGTCCTGGAACTTGCTCTGTAAACCAGGCTGGCCTTTAACTCACAGAGATCCACCTGGCTTTGTCTCCCGAGTGCCGGGACTAAAGGCGTGTGCCACCACCGCCTGACAGCTTTGATTTTATGTAGAAACTTAGGTCTATTTGGCTTTTGATCTATATAGTCCCAAGGTCTCCAGGATAGGGTGTGTGGTGGTTTGAATAGGAATGGCCCCATAGACTCATGTGTTTGAATGCTTGGCCCATAGGGATGACACTATTAAGTGTAGCCTTGAAATATGTCACTGTGGAGGGCTTGAGGTTTCATATATGCTCAAGCTATGCCCAGTGTGGCACACAGTCTCCTGCTACCTGAGGATCAAGATGTAGAACTCTCAGCTCCTTCTCCAGCACCAAGTCTGCCTGCATGCTACCATGCTTCTTACCATGCTTTATAAGAAGTGCTGTGGTCATGGTGTCTCTTCATGGCAACAAAAACTTAAATACAGGGTGCCTTTCTCCTGAGCTACGTGGCTGACTAGATGCCTGGAAATTGGGGAGGACTTGAACCCACCATCTCCTATCTGTTCATTCCCTAGGGAGATACAGATAAGCAGGCTCAAGAGGGGTTTTCTTGGGGCTGGAGAGATGGCTCAGAGGTTAAGAGCACTGGCTGTTCTTCCAGAGGTCCTGAGTTCAATTCTTAGCAACTACATGGTGGCTCACAATCATCTGTAATGAGATCTGGTGCCCTCTTCTGGCCTGCAAGCATGCATGTAGGCAGAACACTGTATACATAATAAATAAATAAATGTTTTTTTTTTAAAAAGAGGGGTTTTCTTACAGCCAAGGAAACAAGATGGCTGAGGTTCAGGCCAGAGCTGGGCTTTGTGTGGCCAGTTCTTCCAAGATAACTTTCCATCTTGGAGGGAAACTTACTGAAGATACAGGATAAAGGGAAGCAAAACATTCCATTTGAACCTCCAGGAAGTAAAAACGCAACAGCTTCAGGAAATCTCTGAAACTAACCAGATTCACTAGACCCCACCTTCCTTCCCAAGTTTCCATAACAGAGGTTCTCAACCTGGGGGTCAAATGACCTTTTTACAGGGGTTGCCTAAGACCATCGGAAAACACAAATATTTATAATACATATCAGTAGCAAAGTTACAGTTAGGAAGCAGCAATGAAAATAATTGTATGGTTTTGGGGTCACCACAACATGAGGAACTGTACTAAAGGGTCGCAGCATCAGGAAGGTTGAAAACCATAAGGACTGTAGAAAGACACTTTCAAACAAGCTGAACCCAGGTTGACTTTGAGTTTGAAATTAAACTTTAGTCTTCAAAGTAATTTAACTTAGAAATGAACAGGGGTTAAAGATCACACACACACACACACGAGACAAATCAGACAGACAGAGAAATGGGTAAACAGAGGGGTGGTGATGGCCTGCTGCAGTCACATCTTCTCCATCTTCGAGATGAGGTCATCACAGATCCTGGTCAGCTCATCATTTTCTTTAGTCTGAAAGAGAAAGGATGAGGCTGGTTTCTGTAGGGTCTCAGAGGGAGTGGCAACTGGCTAGGAAGGTCCCACCCATCTCAAGTAGGACAGGGGACTAGAAAGGAAAAGGCTGGCCCTGGACTTCCTGAAAGAAATGGCTAGTAGGGATATAAATTTAAAAAAAAAAAAAAGATATGGCCAGGCAGTCTCTGTATCAAAGTCAACTCCCAGAGCAGGGCCCGGGGTCCCTGTGCCTTACCTTCTGTTCTACAGTCTTCTCCAGTGAATGGATCTGCATCTGGGCCTTCCTCAGGCTTGCCTGGAAGGCCAGTGTCTCTCCCTGGGCCTTGCTACGTACTTGGGCGATCTCCTCATTTGCCCTTGAGGGACAGAAACAGACACAGGCTAGGCCTGGCCCAGCAACAAGCTGGCTAGGCCTTCCCCCCAGGATGGGTATCTGGAACTCACTGCTTGAGCTTTTCTTCTGCATGGGTCTTCAATGCCTGGTACCTCTGGCCTTCCTTTTCAACCTTCACTATGTATTCCTCAACACATTTCTTCAGTGACTCTTCATTCTTGAGAATAAGCAGACAGGAAACACTAATGGTGCACTGTTCCACCAGAGCCAGAGCCTGTCCAGACTTGGCAGGTGGGGAGTCCCAGGGTCAGGTGCAGACTGTAGACACTTAAGGCTTTGAGGACATTAGTGATTCAGAACCTGGCATTTTCCCTTCACAAAAGTCCTCTTGATGTACATGTAGTCTATCCCACCTTCAAGGTGCAGACAGCTTCAGGACTTGCACCTCAGACTCGGGTCTGATCCCCAGACCCTGTAGTATCAGACATCAGTTTCTGCTTAAGAGTGCAAGTCATGAATAGAACCACTGCACACTGCAGGCTGACGGCAGCACAGCCATGAGGGATATGTGCAGCCTCGCTCCCCACAGCACTCTTTGGCCCTCTCATACCCACAGGGAAAAGTGAACTACTGAGGGTCATGTAGCAGGAGGTACTAGAACTCAGTAGCTGGCTCCCCAAATGACTTGTTTTCTCCATAGACACCATGGGGAAAACCCAGTTTACCCACCACCTGACCTTTTGTTGTTGTTTGAGACAGGCTTCTTTGTGTAGCTCGGCTGTCCTGGAACTCACTCTGTAAACCAGGCCGGCCTTTGCTTCCCAAGTGCTGGGAATAAAGGCGTGCACCACTGCCCAGCTCAGTTTGCCCTTTCTTGCAAGGTTTTTTTTTGGTGTGTGTGTGTGTGTGTGTGTGTGTGTGTGTGTGTGTGTGTGTGTGTGTGTGTGTGTGTGTGTATGGAGGGTTGTTACTAGAGATTAAGCCAAGGGTTTCATGTATGCCAGGCATACTAACACTGAATGGGGAAACCCCCAGTCTCCTCTGAGACTCCATGCTTACAGCCTCCAAAATCTATGCTTCACAGATCTGGGTATGCTTCTCCACCAGAATCTACTGGGTACAGATTGTCTTGTTGATAGGCCATCCCATGGCCTGGTGCCAATGAAAAGTAGTCAAGGACCCAGGAACACTTAGCACAGCTCATGGCCCCACTCTTACGGGCTATGCCCTGTAAAAGGACCAAAGGGGAAACAACGCACCTTGCGGTAGCCTTCAATCACTTCTTTCTGCTTCTCAAACCTCTTGAAAAGGTCAGAGAAGGACTTTTCCATGGAGTTCAGGTCTGCAGTAAGTTGGTCTCTCTCTTTCAGAACCTTCTTGATTTTGTCTTCTGAGAGTTCCTTCTGTTTCTCAGCATCCTCTTTAAAAAGTTAAGTATCTGGGATTAGGAAGCAGCTACTATACTGAATGCCAGAAACAGCTCTGAAACAAGGGGTGAGACAGAGCAGCAGGAGAGATGGGGAGCCGGGGCAGGGTGCATCAGGTATGGACACTACTAAGTGTCCATAACACGACAAGCACTGCCCCCCTCATGTTCTCTGGGATGTAACACAGGCCTAGAACATGCCTGCTTCTTTCTTGTCAGCCTCATGAGGATTTGGCCCAGGACCTACCAGTGTGATGCTGAGGAAACACCAGCAAGACTGGAGGAAGCAAGTGCCAGTGTGCTGGACTTAAGGTTCATGTGAGGACATGTGTCATGTGCTGTATGGGTCTTAGGGGGAAGGAGAGCAGGAAGACCTGTCTTGACCACTGTTGGCTTGACAGATCCCTATAAGGACACCTGTGTTTCCACTCTGATACTTGCAATTATCTCTGGGGAGGGGAAGCCAGGGCAGTGCATGGTGTAACAAGTTGCATGGCATCTGTCCCTCTTTAGAGCCTTGGCCACCAGCTGTTCAGTGAATGTCAGTCACATGGGTACTTCCTCCCTTCATTAACCCTCACGAAAGAAATCTAGGTCCACAAGCTTGGCTTCCACTGCATTCCTGAGTAGACTCATCTGCATCCTGTATACTGAAACCAAACAGGAACCCTCACTTCTCAGAGCACAGGTTAGGAGAAGAAATGGACAGTATATTGTTACCTCAGAACACAAGGAGAGGGGCACAGCTAGCACTCACCCATTGATTTGTACACAATCTTCTCAAACCCATCCACGATCTTCCTGTAGAAGGAGAGAGGATGAGTATCTGTGGCTCATGGTGCAGGTAGATCTAGGTCAGCATTGGTGCCTGCAGTCTTACCCCATCTCCAAGTACTTCATGTTGAGGTCCTCATACTTGCTCCTCAGCTCCAAGTTCTCCTGTTGTGTCGCATTCACCTACAAAAGCCACACATACCACTCACAGGTCTGTGGGGTGTCTTTCTCACCAGGGACTGTTTCATTCACATCCAAGGTCTCTGGAGCCATGCCACACTGAGTTATGCTGGCTATGCTCATGAGGGCAACCTGCTGTGGTGGAACCCAGCAGGCACCCAGAGAGTATGTGTGTTAACCAACTAGCCACAAGGGGGCGCCATAACCCCGTTCCAGTTGGCTGTATGTAAGCAGGTATCACAGGCCCAAGTTCAGTGTGGGACCCTCAGGCCTGTCCTGGTGCTCTTCCTTGATCTGAGACAGATAGATGCATGTAGGAAATTCCTGTATGTAGCTTGTGTGTATCTGGTCATAGTACAAACTGCACTTAGAATAACCTGTATCTAGCTCTCAGCTCTTTCTCCAAACAGTCTCCAATTTTTACCAAGTAGCTACCAGCCTGTTCTTACCAATGCATCCAGGTCTTTCTGGCTGTATAGCAGCACATCCACAATAGGCTCCGCAGGAAGGAGACCTCTAGGCTCAAGGACACACAGAGGTGGGCCTGGCTCCTGTGGGGGTAAAACATAGGCCCTCAAGATCTCATTCATCTCTTTAGACCACAAAAATTGCTCCAATGATGCTAAAGTGCTTACAGGAACATCCAGAGCTCCCAAGAAATCTAGGTCCACAAGCTTGGCTTCCATTGGATTTCCCGAGCTAGACTCATCTGCATCCTGTATACTGAAACCAAACAGGAAGCAAGATCACCTTATGCTCTGAGTATTGACTAGGGCATAAAAGTCAGTTGTGTTGTCTTAACAAGCTTTGTGTTTGGGTCTTAGTCTACACACAAACAAAGGTTAGGAGTCCAAAATGTAGAACTGGGCCTGGCAGTTACTGGCTCATGTCCCCCTTCTCCTACTTGTCTTCTCATGCCTGATGCTTCGTTGGTCATGGCAAGCTATGCAGATGTGGTAGCTACCTTACTGTGGTGTCTTCAGACTGCACAGGGTGAATACCTAGTTAGAGGTGGCATAACTTTTCTTCTCTGGTTTCAAGGGTCTTATGTTTGATTTAGCAAGTAATTTTCAGTATATTTTGATTACATTTTCTTCCAAAAAAGTAGACACTAGCCTGGATTTTTCCCATAAATGTTAGATTTGAAGCCCTATGGCTTCTGTCCCAACTATTCAGATCTGCCTTCACAGTATAAGTTGTCCTAGGTGATTCATGAAGGAACAGGCATGACTGTGGAACTAGAATTCCACTCATAAAAGCAAATACTATCTGACCTGGTCCAGTTTGGTACCTTATTGTGTATTTATTACTTGTGTTTACTAGGTGGCTTGTGTGAAGAGAGGATGCAGAGCTCCTTACTAAAACACACACTACCTGATACATGTCCTATTTGTCCGGCACCATTACTTACTCTAGTTCAGTTAGCCCTTTTCTATAATTTTTTAATCAGTTAGTATACATGCTAACATCTTCAAAGGAAGGACATACCTATTTGTCACCGGGACCACTGGCATTGGCCGCACAGGGCTTTCTTTCAGGAGGGGATCAAATTTCAAGTACAAAGACTGCTTCCTCCAGGCTGACTCCTTAAACTGAAAGTTGGAGAGATGGGGCAAGGAAAATCAGTAAGATTCACCATTACTTTAATAGACACAGCCCATGAGCTAGGGTGATCTTGTTGAGCAAAGGGGGCAAGGGCTCTTAGACTCAGACATGATCAGATACTATACAGGAACTGCAGGATGCTCCAGGCACCAAGGATAAATGGCCTAGGCTGACTGGGTTACACATTTCAGTTAAGGCTGCCATCAAGTGCTAAGTACCTACCGAGGAAGTTCCAAACTGCTCCAGATAATCCACTTCAGCACCAGTACCTAGAACTGAAAGAATGAATAATAATGGTCATTCACCTCAAATACTGCAGGCCCCGAGGGCTGCATACCCAAGTACTTAACAGAATAGGATCACTGTTCTTTTGAGGGGGGTGGTTAGGGGGCTGTTGAGACAGGGTTTCTCTGTGTAACAGCTCCGACTGTCCTGGAGCTCACTTTGTAGACCAGTCTGGCCTTGAACTCAGAAACCCCTCTGCCTCCCGAGTGCTGGGATTAAAGGTGTGAGCCACCAGCGCCCAGCAGGATCACTGTTCTTTGTGCAGCCTGACCAGCAGCTTCCCTGTTTCTACGAAGGAAGCCTGAGCCAAAGCCCCTGTGTTTTACAGGGAGAGGAATCCTTTCTCTCCCGCTTCATATTCAGTAACAACACTTAAAATCCTATCCAAGTTTCACTGAATGTGAGGATGTGGAACCCATGGAGTGACCTAACTGTTACTTTTTCTTTCTGGAGACAGCCCAGGCTAGCCTTGAACTCCCTATGTAGCTAAAGAGGACCTTGAAATTTTTTTTTTCCTTTGTCTTTTCTGTGTAGCCCTGGCTGTCCTGTAATTCACTCTATAGACCAGCCTGGCCTTGAACTCACAGAACTCTGCCTGTCTCTGTCTCCCAAGTGCTGGAATTAAAGATGTGTGCCTCTCCTGCCTGACTGGTCATTGGGTATCATCACAATGTGATAACATCTTTTTTACATCATCGCAGTAATAACATCTTTTTTGTTTGTTTGTTTTTGTTTTTTGAGCTAAGGACTGAACCCAGGGCCTTGCGCTTGCTAGGCAAGCACTCTACCAATGAGCTAAATCCCCATCCCCGAGTATCTCATCTTAAGGACCAAAAGTTCACATGTGAATTAGTCAGAGAAACAGCCTGCAGAATAACTACCTGCAACTCGAAGGAATATTAAGTATCCACAGGGATTTTAAAGCAACTGATGGTGACACCTTGGGGCCACATACCTTCTGCTGGGTCTCTGAAGCTCTCCTCATTTGGGTCCAAGATAGGCTCTGGTCCCTGATGAGAGGGTTCCAGCACTGGCTCAGGAGGGGCCATCAGTTTGTCATCCATGACAGGCTCTGGTCCCTGAAGGGAAGGCTCCAGCACCGGCTCAGGAGGGGCCATCAGTTTGTCATCCATGAAAGGCTCTGGTCCCTGATTAGAAGGCTCCAGCACTGGCTCAGGAGGAGGAGCCATCAGTTTGTCACCCATGATAGGCTCTGGTCCCTGATTAGAAGGCTCCAGCACCAGCTCAGGAGGGGCCATCAGTTTGTCATCCATGAGAGGCTCTGGTCCCTGAAGGGAAGGCTCCAGCACCAGCTCAGGGGGGGCCATCAGTTTGTCATCCATGATAGGCTCTGGTCCCTGAAGGGAAGGCTCCAGCACCGGGTCAGGGGGGGCCATCAGTTTGTCATCTATGACAGGCTCTGGTCCCTGAAGGGAAGGCTCCAGCACTGGCTCAGGAGGAGGAGCCATCAGTTTGTCATCCATGATAGGCTCTGGTCCCTGAAGGGAAGGCTCCAGCACCGGCTCAACAGGAGGAGCCACCAGCTCACTGTCCAGAAAACTTGTGGAAGCTGAAGTGCTTGAGGAATTCAAGACTCCCTCCTAAAGGGAAGCATCACCTTGCACAGTGAGGTCCCAGATGGGGAGGGGAGGCTGGCTCTGTCTTACCCATTTCTCCTTAAAATAAACCCAGATGGGGAGGCAGCTCTAGGGGATGGAAATAGTAGTGTTGTGTCCCACCCTGTCACCAGAAGGTTGCTGGTGGCCTCTTCTGCCATGTTATTTTTCTTTGTTTTCAGACAGGGTCTCACTCAGTAGACCTGGCTGGGGATTACAAGTCTGTACCACACCTGGATGCCCTGTTCATTTTTTCTACACAGTATATAACGATGGTGATAGCACCTCTCCGTACACACATACATACCTGTACACCATCTTCTGCGCTTAGGATCTCGACTGCCATCTGAACCACAGGTGTATCATCCACTGGGGCTAAAGGCAGCTGACTGGAGAGACAGAGTCATCAGAGTTGGGTCTTCCCTAAGTTCCCTGCTCTGGCATTAATTTACCTCCTCCCTGTTGCGTTGGTTCACTTGAGAAGCTGCTCATGCTAAAAGATACATGGAAGTTTTCTCTGGAGGTAACAGATTATTTGGCTGCTGGCACGTTAGCACCTAATTTCATGTCACAGCTGCCTCCTGGAATACCTAAGGTCAGTGGATTGCTGTACCAACCAACCAGCTTTCACCTGAGTGGTAGCCTATGCTTTTCCTTTTTTTGTGTGTGGAAAGACAGTCTTACCACACAGACAAGTCTGGCTTCAAACTCTTACCTGACTTCCTCAGCTATGGTCCTAGATTAGAGGTGAACTACCTGTACTGATTGTTAGTTAAGCTGACATGTGCTGTTGTGCTTCAAGACGGACAACTCTGGAGCACCTCTCCCATGGTCTTGGGACAGGACTCTAAAGCTGTGCCGCTTTAGTTCTGGACAATCCTGAAATCTGCTTGTCTTGAGACCATGAAGGGAAGTAGTATGCTGGCTATGTAAAGAAGTGGCATCGGGGCTGGAGGGATGGCTCAGTAGTAGTTAAGGGCCCTGGCTGCTCTTCTAGAGGACCTGGGTTCAATTCTCAGCAACCGCATGGCAGCTCACACCTGTCTGGAACTCCAGTTCCAGGGCTTCTGACACCCTCACACAGATCTACATGCAGGCAAAACACCAATGCATATAAAATAATGAACTATTTTTGCACTTAGGCTCCAGATTACACACACCATTAAGAAGCTGCTCCTGCTGCCAGGCAGTGGTGGCACATGCCTTTAACCCCAGCACTTGGGAGATAGTGGCCGGGGGATCTATGAGTTCGAGGCTAGCCTGGTCTACAGAGTGAGTTCCAGGACAGGCTCCAAAGCTATACAGAGAAACCCTGTCTTGGAAAACAAAGCAAAACAAAACTGCTCCTGACATGCCCATGTTCCCCTTTCCTACTTACTGGGTTGGAGAGTTCTCCGCGTCTGTAGGCCCAGCACTCAGCTGCTCAGCCACAAGCAAGGTCAACCTATTCTTGGGACTTTCTGGGAACTTAGCTTTTTTGCCATTATACTTGGAGTCACCTCCAAAAAGACTGAAGTTTGAGTCATCCAATTTTTCCCAGTTAAGGTGGTAAGAGTCCCAGGAAGCAGGCTGGGGACATTCATCTCTCTCTCTGGTCCCATCTCTTTCTTCTGCTTCTTTGGGGGCCTGCTCCTGGCTGGCCTCTGATTTCTTCAGAAGAAGCTGGAGGCCAGGTCTCTCTGCCAGTCTCCTTGGTGAAGACACCTTTGGGTTGGCGGTATCATCAGAGAAGTCAAATTCTAGCCTTATGGAGTCATGACTTGAATGGATGACCATTTGGCCAGTGGCTTCTTCATGAGGACTTGGGTCTGTGGCCCCATCTGCCTAAAGAGGGCCAGTTGGGGTTGAGTTCTTAGAACTAGATGAACACAAATGGAAGGAAGGGGGGTCTGGGTGCCTGCTGCTACAATCCTGGGGCAGGCTGAGGCCTTATAAATTAGGTCTGAGTGTTCCGCTTAGCTTTATTAACTAAACTGGTTCTGTGCTAAATAATCTACTTAAACTGCCTATGTCTCTCTTGATTGGACCCATTCTTTCATAAGGTAAGAACTGAAAGACTGCCATATCACCTCCTATGTTGGGACCTTGGCCATACTAAAAGATAATGCCTGAAAAAAATCAAACACCTAGCTGATCACTCTGGTTGTTCCCCCATCCTCCACCAAACAAGCTCCATGAGCTTGGGCATCATGCTGTCCTTAGTATGCAGGCTCAGCAGAATACCTTAAAATGATGAATGGCATTATGGAACATGCATGTGTCTAGGCCAAGGATAAACTCACAAGTGACTACTCAGAGCTGCCCTCCCAGTAGATAAGGCAGAGACAAGAACTTCCTTGGCCTCAAAGTAAGCTAGAGTCATAGCAGCCAAGTGCCAATGCTGGCTCTGTGTTTCTGAGGAAGCTGTTATAGACCAAAACTGTTTGACTTAAACGCTAATCTCATCTGACTGGATTTCAGAAAAATACAAAATAAAATTGTAAATTAACAGGGACACCTGAAAAGAGCAACAGATTTAGGGGTGCTTTGATAGGACAGAGCTGGCACACAACCCAGAGAAATGTCGTGGCATTAAAGTTAAGAGCACAGGAGTGAACAGGAGTGATGTTTTATTATTCCTCATATTTTTCTATTATATATATATATATATATGTACATACACACATATATATATAAAATATAAAGTTTCAACAGTGGAATCAGTAAAAACAGAACAAAATCATACCAGAGACCCCTCCTACTCTCGATAAAGATGTGTTCTTGGTACCAGTTTGGTGAAGTACTAATTCCAAGGTCCTCCTCTCTAGGCAAAGCCTTAACATCTGCTTGTCATTTCAGTAGGGTTCCTACAGGGAAATGCCTAATGTACTTATGGATGAAGCTTCTCCCCATCCTTTTTAGCCAAAACTGTCCTTACTAGTTTCTCTTTTGTGGATGTTTGCATGCAGATATGTGGATGTGTACGCACATTGTGCATGTGTGGTGTTTGTACATGTGCCTAAGCAGCCAGAAATCAATACTTGATATAGCTTTCTCAACCATTCTCCACTTTATATCTTGGAGATCACTGATTTGGACAGAAAGCACCAAAGATTCTCCTATGTCCACCTCACTAGGGCTGGAATTAAAGGTGTATAGTTCTGAGTTTGTTTTTTTAAAGATTTATTACTTATGTATTTTATGTATATGAATGCTCTGTCTTTATGCACACCAGAAGAGGGCATCAGATGTAATTATAGATGGTTGTGAGCCACCATGTGGTTGCTGGGAACTGAACTCAGGTCCTCTGGAAGAGCAGCCAGTGCTCTTAACCACTGAATCATCTCTCCAGCCCATGTTCTGGGTTTTTTAAAATGTAGGTACTGAGAATTAAACTCAGGGCCTCATGCTTGTGTAGCAAACAGTACCAAGGGAGTCACCTCCCAAGCTCTGATTAATTGATCACATGATAATTTCTCTGCCTATGAGTTCTATCTGCTCTCTCCAAGTGTTGAGTGTAGGAAGGCAAGTGCTGATTTCAAGGAGGGAGAGATGAGCGGAACTCCATAGGAAGGAGACTATAGATAACCTTTTCTGGAAATGCGATTTGGTCATTCCATCAAGTTATAAAAATAAAGACTGGGTGGTAGAGGCCCAGCCAAAGAGTGAAGTATGGAATTAAAATGGTCCAATTATCTGATGATTAACTCTCCACTAACAACTGTGCCAGATTTTTCTCCTAAGGGCAGTGACCAGAGGAAAAAAATAGTCCAGCTATGACAGGACTGAAGGTTTGCAACAACCCTCAGACAGACTCGCAGGACATGAAATGGCATCAACACTTACTTCTCTTTCTGTAAGCAGACGCAGTGATTGTTTTCTAATCCAATATCATCATCCAGAGCAAAAGGAGTCTCAAGTTTGCTGGTCATATTAGGACTTAAGATCCTGTGTGTCTGTGGATCCCGAAGAGGTGTCTGAAAAGTCACCTAGTGAAAGGTGAGGAGAGTGTACATGCTCCATGATACAAGCCCTCACATGCAAGCCAAAGTACTACAGTTTAAGGTTCTCAGAAAGCCAATCCCAGAGCACCTGATGAGTACATACATTATAGTCCACACTTACCTTTGTGGCTCTGGCCTGGTTTCTGGGTGGTACATTTTCTTTCTGTGACAGACGGAGAACAGAGGATCTTCCGGTAAGTTCCGGTTGTGAAAACAGGAAGTCATAGCTTTCTGAACTCTTTTCACTGGGGACATTTTCGTCATTTAAGATATGCAGACTCATTCTGAAAAAAAAAAAAAAAAAAAAAAAAAAGAGTATGTTTTAGTCACTAGGAAGTCAATGATGCTGCAGCCCCATGTACAGAAATACCCCACAAATACATCAGTGAGATACTTCTTCCTGAATTGGTAAAGCTAGTATCCTTCATAGGTATACTGTTAGTACTTCAAGTAGGTGTCATCTGCCAGAGAAAGCCTCAGGCTCCCTTGTATTGTATCAGGTATACTGCCAACTGCTAATAAAGTTCAGGTTGAGAAAGAAAGAGAACCAAGTATTTAGAATAACTTCCATTAATGTATTACACTGTAGGGCAAGAGCAAGGGGATGTAATCCTGCCTTTAAGAAAACCAAAGAAGCTGGGCAGGAGTGGCACACGCTTTTAATCCTAGCACTTGAGAGGCAGAGGCAGGGGACCATGGGTTCCTGAGGGTTCAAGAACAAGGAGAGGTAGCGGGGAGGGGGGGTCATCACAAAGAGAAGCTGCTGCTAACTCTGCTTTAGGAGTCCATGAGGAAAAACAGGAAGGGAAAGGACAGAACCAGAGGTTCCTGTAGCCAAAGAGAGGTAGACTAGGTTGCTCAGCAAGGTACACAGGACATGGGGTAAGGAGAAGAGAAATCAAGACCAATGTTTAGGATTTTTGGCCTGAAAAGCTGGTTATCAGAAAGCATGGGGAAAAGGGTACTGGGATGACTATGGAATTCACAAGCTTAGGCTGTGTGGCCTTGGATGAAGTCTTTCAAGAAAGAAAGTGGAAGAACAGCTGATCCAGCTTTTGCTTAGGATGGGATTTTTTTGGGGGTGTTGGGGTGGGTGTGGGGGGTGAAGGGGAGACCAAAGATTGACATGAGGTGTTTTCTTCAATCACTCTCCACCGTATTGGATTCTCTAACTGAACCTGGAGCTCACTGATTCAGCAAGACTATCTAGCCAGTGAGCCCCAGGGATTCTCCAGTCTGCCTGCCCAGTGCTAGGATCACAGGCAAGTGCAGCCACACCACCCACTTTTTAGGTGGTGCTGGGGACCTGAACTCAGGTCCTCATGTTTGTTTGTCACGCATGTTTCTGACTGAGCCATGTCCCTAGGCCCTGGAGGGAGTTTTTGGGCGCTAGGCTTGACAAGCCAGGCTTCTTGGTTCTGCTGTCTTCTTGGTGCAGGAGTGACTGTGGGGTGGGAGAGGGAGCATACGGAAGCTTTTGATGTTGCCTTAGTGAGATGAAGCTTGGGGTCAGGTGCCTATGAGAGACGATACAGCTAAAATTGATGATGGTCTCCCAGGTGGAGTATGGGGAGTGGGAGAACGAAGGATGAGACCTCTCTCACCTGGAACAGTGAGTTGGCAGGTGTGTAAAATTAAGGGAACATGACTGAAAATAGCATTTCTGAATCAAATCCTATAGGTACAGGCATGAGGTCACCCTGGTAGCTAGAGTTGAGGAAAAAGGCCTCGGCCCTGAAGGACCCTGTTCAGAGAAGAATGCTATAAAGAAGGGAAACCCATCTGGCAGGATCATCTGTAGTCTCCAAGAAAAGCCATTTCTTCTGAGGTTGTGGCCAGGCTGTATAGAAGGGTCACTTAGAGGCACTGGCCCAGGAACAAGAAACCATCCCTGGGATAAGTGGGTTCAGGACAACAGACAACAGACAGTTTTGCAGAAAAGGTGAAAGAAAGAGACCTGGGGCGAAGAATGTCCTGGCTCCGAGACGCGAGTCTCATCCACTACACACTCGACAACAACAGGAACCTGGGGAGATAAATCGTCACGTGTGGCCTCTTTGGAGGCCATCAGCTGGCTCAGACCTGCACGGAATGCAGCCCGCGGGCGCCAGTCCTGCCTAGGAGGCTTGGTGGGCCGTTAGCCCAGAAAAGAGGACGCTTGGGCCCGGGGTGGGCCCTCAACAAAGGGAGAGGGCGAAGCTGCGGGTGAAAGGACCCGCAACCCAGCCTGTAGGAATCCAGATCCGCGGGGCTGGTCCCCACCCCTCGCCCGCAGGAAATGGGAAGTCGCCGTTTACCTGCCTACTGCCGACGGGCCCTGGGCCCGCGCCGCCGCCTACCGCAAGGAAGGAGCACCGCCCCTGCTCCACGCTAGGAGTCCGAGCTGGAGAAACCGAGACCAAGTAATTCCAAACAAGCGCTGGCTCTGGCCGTCCGTGACCGTGGTCCGCTGAGCCCGCCCCAGATTCAAATAGCGAGAGTTGACGTCCCGCGGCCAATCAGCGCGCGGCAGGAGAAGAACGCCACGGCCGCCGGCGGCCAATAGCAGGCCGCACCGGTCCCGCCCTTCACAAGCAAGCAGTTCCGCTTCCGGGACTGAGGGCACAGTGGGCGCGTCGGGGCGTGTGGGCGCCGTAGCCTAGCATCGCAGGCCAGGCCGGCTGTTCCGTAGCCTGCCGCTGTGGGGTCCATCATGGCCCCGACCATCTCAGCGTCGGCCGCGAACGCGGTCAGAGAGCGGCTCGGCCCTTGCGTGGCTTTTCTCAGCTGTTCAATGGAACCAGCTGCAGTGTCTTCTCCGAGCTGCCTGTAAGGGAGAGTCTGCACCCACGCGGGGGCCTCTGGGTGGCTCACAGCTTGTGGGTCGGCGCGGGGTTCGGAGGGTCCTCCCAGAGTGCCCGGGCGGCCCCACGAGACTCTGTCTCCCAGAGTGCTCTTCGGGTCACCTGATGGGGTCGTTGCCTCCCACAGTGCCCCGCGGGCAGCCGGAGGCGGGACTCCATCTCCTAGAATGCTTTGCGGGTCCCTTGACAGGAGCGTCTCAGTCTCCCAGAATGCCCCACGGGCAGGCTGACCAGAACTCGGTCTCCCAGAGTGCCTCGCGGCCGGTTTTTGCCGTGGCTCCGACAACCTACCAACTGTCCTGGACTGGACGCCCCCGTCTCTCCCCGGTGCGGCGAGCGGCGTCGCGATGGACAGCCCTGAGGTGACCTTCACGCTGGCCTACCTGGTCTTCGCAGTGTGCTTCGTGTTCACGCCCAACGAGTTCTACTCGGCCGGCCTCACGGTGCAGAACCTGTTGTCGGGCTGGCTGGGCAGCGAGGACGCCGCTTTCGTGCCCTACCACCTTCGTCGCACTTCCGCCACGCTCCTGTGTCACTCACTGCTGCCGTTGGGTGAGCCTCCTGTGCGCGGGCCGGTGGTGGGCGCTTAACCGGGCGCTTGGAGACTCCAAGAGGGAGGAGGCTCCCCGCCGGAACCGGCGCAGATGCCGGCCAGTGCAGGTGCAAGCTAGCGGCATCCCTGCAGCCTAGGCTGTTAGCTGCGCGCTCTAGGGCGCCCTGTGCTCTTCCTGGTTGGGAGGCGGTGGCCCAGGCGCTGGCCTGAGAGTGATGCTCCGGCGGGGGGGCGGACTCCAGTCTTTGACATCCCTGTGCCTGGCGTTGCGATGTTGGGCGATTTCTAGGAAAGGGTTCCTGTTGACTCATTACAACAGGAGTCGGAGGGCTACCTGGCAAAGGTGGGTGTGGAGAGAGAGAGCAGGCCGAGATGAAGACGTTCAAGGTTGGGTACACTGATGCAGTCTTCTTAGCCAGGCTAGGTTTCTGGCCCTGTCCAAGGGAGTGGTCTGGGGCACCCCATGTGCTAGTGGAACCTCGGAGAGGTCCATATGTCAGCTGTTTGGAGGATGCATTAGGGGAACTGCTGGGATATAGCAATGATTGGAGGCTAGGAACCAGATGAGGGAGACCTCTGGAGGATACAGGGACACGGAAAGGCAGGTCTCGGAGAACAGAGGTCTGATGGCCTGCCAGATTTGCAGCTCTGGGCACAGGAATGGTTGGTGTGAGGATACAGCAGCCCAGGCTCCAGGGAAGTGGAGGCAGGTGTGGTAATAGAAGCACTCAGGCCTGTTGTGAGAGGAAGGTGGGTTGAGGAGAACTGGAGATGGAGCTGGCATGGCCACGTAGTTGTTTGGCTTGAGAACCTAGTGCCCTGTAAAGGAGATCAAGAAGGTGGAGCTCTGAGGCAGGACTCTTGACCAAGGTCTGTCCAGTGGGTTTTGGATGCCCCCTGGCTGTGCTCATCTCATGCCTGAACAAGGAACCCAAAGTTAGTAAGCACAAGTCAGTCATGGAGATTATATCGAGAGCAGACAGTAGAGCTGACTTTGGTTGCTACAGAACCATAACAAGTAATTTTGACATGTAAAGAGTTGGCTAAAAGTAAACATTTACTATTGGTTTTTGCAGATTGGAGCCTGCCCACATAGTACCTTACCATCTAATTTATAATCCGTTTTGATGTCTGAGTTCTTCCCTGTTGTGCCAACAGGGCCCTAAAACTGGTTCCATTGTTCTTACAACATGCCCTCTCATTGAGTACTTGCTTACTTTCTTGGACAGTGTCTCAGCTCTGAGATGGACTATGTTGGATCTGCCTCCTCAGAGGAGGCAAAATTCAGATACCAAGAAGTAGCCCAAAGAACTGCCTCAGGTACACCAGTGGTCAGTTCTATGCGTCATTGTGTTTCCTTTTGTTTTTATTGGGATGGGGGTGGTTCACCACAGGGTTTCTCTGTGTAACAACCCTGGCTGTCCTGGAACTCCCTTAGTAGACCACACTGGCTTTGAACTCATAGTCCTTTTGTTTTTCTTGGACTTTTTTGTTTTTGTTTTTTTTGAGACAGAGTTTCTTTGTCTAGGCTGGCTGTTCCAGAACTAGCTCTGTAGACCACCAGGCTGGCCTCAAACTCACAGAGATCTACCTGCCTCTCCCGAGTGCTTGGATTAAAGGCATGCGCTGCTACCGCCTAGCAACTTTGTTTGTTTGTTTGTTTGTTTTTCCTATTTGGCTGTTTCTGTGAAATTATAGTAGTAAATTGAAAACATTTTCCTTTAGTATGTGGTACCACTGCTGTGACTAAGGGCTGAGGCAGGCCCGCTGTGGAGGTGCAGGAGTAAGGACAGTATGTTCTGGGAGCTAACGATGTCCTAGCAGCTAAGGCAAGGATCAGGGCTGGCCAGCTCCATCTCCGTTCTCCAGTGGAGTCTCCTCAACCCACCTTCCTCTCAAAACAGGCCTGAGTGCTTCTATTACCACACCTGCCTCCATCACCCTGGAGCCTGGGCTGCTGTATCCTCAAACCAACCATTCCTATGCCCAGAGCTGCAAAAAAAGGAAGTAGCTCCTCCCTTCACCTAAACACAGGGATATCGTTGTGGTCTTCAGATGGGTCACCACGGGAGGAAGACGGCACCCGGCAGCCTGAACTTGCCCTGAGATGTCTTTTCTTCTGCAGGCTACTACATGGGCATGTGCTTTGCAGCTTCAGAGAAGCAGCTCTACTCCCCTGGCCAGGCCTCAGAGGCCTGGCAGCTCTTCCTTCTTCTGGCTGTGACCCTTCCCCTTGTCTCCTGTACCCTGATCTACTACTGGTCCTGGGACAAGTGGACCCGACACCCACTGGCCCAAACCCTGGCCCTCTATGCCCTTCCACAGTCAGGTTGGCAAGCGGTTGCCTCTTCCATCAACACAGAGTTCCGGCGGATCGACAAGTTTGCTACTGGGGCCCCTGGTGCTCGAGTGATTGTGACAGACACGTGGGTAATGAAGGTGACCACCTACCGTGTGCATGTGGCTCAGCAGCAGGATGTTCACTTGACTGTGACAGAGTCTCGGCAACATGATCTCTCACCAGACTCCAACCTACCTGTGCAGCTTCTTACCATCCGTGTGGCGAGCACCAGCCCCGCTCTGCAGTCCTTTGATATTCGGTAAGTGCGTGGTGGTTAGGAAGGGCACGAGACAGCCTGTCTGTACCTCAGGCACCTCTTAGGAGGTGCTGAGGGTGGGGGAGAACTGAGGCACTCCTGGCGCCTATATGACAACAGTCAATTGACCCCTTTAGCGCCATCTTCCTTCAAGGCCCCTCTTGCCTTACGCTTTCTCTTTGTTGCTCCTTCTGCTCTATCACCGAGCTGTCCCAACAGCTTCTTGAGATCCCCTAGGAATGTAGATTGGTGGCACCTCAGCTCCAGGCTCTTCCTATCCTCTCTACTGGGGATGAGTGACCACTGAGTCTGTGGACTCTGCCTTCAGGGCCATCTTCAGTGGCTACTTCACTGAGGTAGCTTGTTTTCCCTGGCCTTGCCTGCTTTTGGGTTTGGGTGGTTTTAGGTTCAAGGGCAGATTGGCTCAGCTCACCAAGCCATGCCTCTTCCAGACTGAACTCAGCGGAATATGGCGAACTATGTGAGAAGCTCCATGCCCCAATCCGAAGTGCAGCCAACGTGGTCATCCACCAGAGCCTGGGTGACCTCTTCCTAGAAACGTTTGCCTCCCTGGTGGAGGTCAACCCTGCCTATTCAGTGCCCAGCAACCAGGTGGGGGCTGGCCCAAGTGGGAGAGTGGGGGGGCACCCCTCCTCCTCCCAAGACCATCTTATAGGCCTTTTTGTGACCCCTTTTGTTACAACTATCTCTCTGTAGGAGCTTGAGGCCTGTATAGGCTGCATGCAGACACGGGCCAGTGTGAAGCTGGTGAAGACCTGCCAGGAGCCAGCGGTGGGCGAGTGCCAGCAGTGTTATTGCCGTCCCATGTGGTGTCTCACTTGCATGGGCAAGTGGTTTGCCAGCCGCCAGGATCCCCAGCGCCCTGACACTTGGCTGGCCAGCCGTGTGCCCTGCCCAACTTGCCGTGCCCGCTTCTGCATCCTGGATGTGTGTTGTGTACGCTGAGCATCACAGCATATTCTGTGTCTCCACTAGCCACTTACGAGGAGAGGCTAAAGCCCCTTGACCTTGGCGAAAGGTTCTAGTGAAAGCACACACTTATCTACAGCCACTCTCTGCCTTGAGTCTGTGGTAGGCTGAGGATTGTGATTTAGAAGAACTTCTAATGGAAATGCCCTATCTCATACCTTCAGCATCCTCTCTTCCTACTTACCTTCAGGTGGGGCTGATATTTCACACAGAATGCTCCAAAGCTTCAAGATGTTGGAGTTTGGCCTAAGAGCTTTCATTGGCCGGTTTGCCTTAATTCTATTACAGATCATATCTGCCCCTCAGAACACTGACAGTTACAAGCCAGACCTACATCTGTCCCAGGACCTGTGGTGTTGGGTGGACGCTGACATTTGAGAGGGGTGCCACTCCAGTGTAAAGTCCTTTTCTAGGGTATTCTGATGACTGCAGCCAGCCAAGGGACCACTTCTGGATAGGGAGGCAGGAGCAGCAACCTAGGGCCGGGCCAGCGTGCTCTCCCAAGTTCCTCATGAGGGTTGCATATGCTTTAGAGGGCCCACAGTGCTTTTGGTGTCTTCTCTTGCTTTAGTCCAGGGGAGGCCAAGATCTCACACCCCTGGCCCTAGGGAGGTAAGGTCCAGAGAGCCACAGCACTATCCAGAAAGAAACCCACCAGGGATTCGGCACAGAGTTAGCTAGGGCCCTTGTGGGTTGCTTGGATCAGGAGAGGGTACCTCAGTGGTTAAGGTTCTGATGGACATACTATTCACTTACCTATGGTGCAGATGGGAGGAGAAGAGGTTGCCCTTTACCCACCGTCTCTGACACAAGTAGCTGCTGGAGGGAGGACCTCTCTTTCAGCTTGTGGCCCTGAAGCTCCCACATTTGACTGTTTATAGCAGTAGTGACAGATCAAGCCAGCCCCTTACCCAGCCAGCACCACACCTAACTCCAGGGATTTCCTATCAGAGCAAGCCCAGTTCTGCCTGTCCCTGAAGTTTCAAGGCAGTTTCAAGGGCTGCCTAAGAAGAGGCCAAATGGTTTGAGGTTATTTTATTTTTTTTTTTTAACCACAGAGGAGTTAATTTTATAAAGATAAATGTAAACGTCGCCAAACGACTCAGTATTTAATAAAGTGTTACTTTCTAAGTGATGTACTTCATTTTGTTTACCTGGTAGTAAAACCAAATTTTTGCAACGTTTGGGGTTGTGGCTGGGGTGTGTTGGGAAAGTGAGATGAGTATAGTTGTAAACCAGCCATATTAGAAATTAGTGTCAGCCAGGCCGTGGTGGCTCTCGCCTTTAATCCCAGCACTCGGGAGGCAGAGGCAGGGGGATCTGTGAGTTCGAGGCCAGCCTGGTTTACAGAGCGAGTTCCAGGACAGGCTCCAAAGCTACAGAGAAACCCTGTCTCGAAAAAAAGAAAGAAAAAAATGTCAGTGTTAAGTTTGTCCCGAAGGGGAAACAGGACTAGCATTTCAGACACAGTGATCAATGGTTGGGCACAGTGCCCTTCGATGGCACCCGCCCCAATCCACTCTCTTTTGAGCTGCTCTGGGCCAGATCCACCCTTAAGGTAGTGTCGCGGCTGCCCACACAGTCTGCGACTAGAACAGGTCTGCAGAGGCCCGGTCCTCGTGCTAGTGACTCAAGCAGAGAGAACGGCACCAGAGACGGGGCAGACAGCCTTGGAGGGAAAAAGAGACCACTAAGTGTGCTGGCTCTTAAGCTATCACCGGTTCAGAGTTCGGAGTTTAAACTATGGGCGGGCGCTCAGGAAGTACTGTGGCGGTGGGCAGGAGGGACCAGTGCAGAGAAGGACTGGGTCTTCCGTATTCCGGCCCGGACCAGAGACGTGGCCACGCCCACCTATCTTGAGTGACACTGGCGCGCACTGCCCAGTCTCCCGCCAATACTCCTCGGGCCCGCGAAGACGCAACCAATCAGAGGCCCGGCAGAGACAGCGCCAGCCTGCTGGAAGCCCGACGGGGGTCGCCAATTCCTTTTCCCTTTGGTTGGGCTGCTACATTTTTCCCACCCTTCTGGGCAGCCGCATCAGGAGTTGGAGTTTGGCGACTGCCTGCAGTTCCGAGGCTTAGGTCCGAACCGGGTCCGCCAGCGGGGCGCGCAGAGCCGAGAAGGGCTCCCCTACAGGTGAACGTCCGATGGTTTCGTCCGACCCCGCGCGCGCGTGCGCGCGCGCGGGAGTTGCTGAGGGGCGGGGCCGCTGCGCACTTAAGGGCGGTTGGACTAGCCGAGCTCAGACCTCGTCAGCGCTGTCGCCGAGGGAGCTTCTCGCTGCTGAACCGGTCTTCAACCCTCTGCCGCCATGGCCTGCAGACCCAAAAGCCCACCCCGGTATGGGAGCGGCCGCGACGGCGTTGCAAGGTACGTGGGCCATGCGGTCTACAAGTCTTCCGTGTCTGGGTGGCTGTGAGGCAGGGGTCCACGAACCGCCCGTGCTTGCGGGACCCCGCCCACTGACCACCGTCTCTGTCCTCAGCCCGCGGTCCCCTGCGAGATGGAGCCTCGGACGGAAACGCCGAGCGGACGGAAGGGACCGGAAGCCCGAGGACTCCGAGGAAAGCGAGCGCCAGATTGCGGACCGTCGACCTGAAAGGTGGGCCCTGGCCGAGTGAAACGGGTTGGTCCCCCGGTGGGTCTGGAAGAGGGCCAAGGGACCCTCATCCCATTCCACTCGCTTCTTAGACGTTGGAATAAATTAGGTGACTCTGGATTCCCTTCATTTTTGTTCAGTCGAAGAAGCATCTTACCAGCGACTGATAGGTGGCAGCAAAACTGGTTTTATCCGGAGTGGAGGAGCCCTTATATTTTTCACGCATTATATCAGGCACTCCTACTTTGAACACCTTGTTAAAATGTTTCGACATTCCCCCCACGCTGTGTGTATGTGTGTGTGTGAGAGAGGGAGGGAGGGAGAAATTCGATTTTATTATCTGAGTGAAAGCCAGATGCAAGCCAAAGTTGAATTCCCGGGTCACTCATCCTTAGTCATGTTCATGGGTCCCTTCCATCTGATAAACGTTTGCCACAGTGTTGAGGTTTGTTTTTTGTTTGTTTGTTTTTTAAGGTGAGGCACCATGCTGAAGTCATAGGTGAAATTTTTTTTCTTTAGTTGAGGCAGTGTGCTGAAGTCAATGAGGTCTCTTGGTAGCCTCACAGAGGTGTGCCAGCAAGTGAAATAGTCATTCAGAGAGACCAGGAGTGTCTGAAGAGTAAGCTGGTGATGTGGGATGCTCAAGGAAGTGCTCTCTGGGACCTTTGTGTAGTGACTGATGAAGAGGAAAGTGATTTCAGAATTTTTTGACCATGCCTCTTTCTGTGGGGATATGTGGCCTGCTAGGAGGCTGACTAGAAGGGAAGATAAGGACAGAGCTGCCAAGCCCAGTGAAGGTGGTTGAATTCAGACTTGTAAATACACAGGCAATGCTGACTGAAGATCAAAAAGTCAGACTGATTTGAACCCTTGGCCATCTCTGATTAAAGTCAGTCCCTATGGTAGCTGCGGCAGTGGGTGGGCAGATCTCTTTTGGGAGGGAATCTGCTTAAGTTTGGGGAGGCTGTCAAGTGCAAATGTGAGTTACCAGCACATATTTGAAAACCTTGGACTAGTTATGGGAGTATAGGGGAGGCCAGAGGCCAGCCCTAAGGAGGTCAAAGGGAAGGTGCTATTGTATGTATCAGTAATCCCAGTAGTGCTCAGGAGTTAAAAGCAAGGATCAGGAGTCCAAGGGCTTTCTTTGCTACATCGTGAATTTGAGATTAGCCTGGGCTTTCTTGTCTCAATGAAAACAGAAAACCAAAACTAACCAAACAGAAAACCTAATTGAGGTGAATGAAGATTTGAACCCTGTCCGTGGTCTCAGTTATCTGAAGATAAAATGTTAGGTCTTTTATTTTATTTTATTTTTTAAGGATGGGGCTGTCCTGGATCTCACTAGGTAGACCAGGCTGGCCTTGAACTCAGGTCCACCTGCCTCTCAAATGTTGAGATTAAAGGCATGTGTTACTATGCCAGGCTAGATTTATTTATTTTTATGTGTATGAGTGTTTTTTTGTCTGTATATAAGTGTACCACATGTGTGCCTAGTGCTTGTAGAGAAGAGGGCATTGGGTTTATAGGTGATTGTGAGTTGCCATGTGAGTCCTGAACACATATCCTCTGTAAGAACGACAACCATTTTTGTTGTTGTTGAACCAGTGGGCTTTATTTTGGGGTTACTTAGAGGAATATGGGGAAGTAGTTGATTACTGGAGCACAGGGCACTCTCCAAAATCGGCATGGGATACGGCAGAAGAACACAGGACACCTGGAGCTCACTGCACACCTGTAAGCATATCTACAAGTTAAAGAACATCCTATCTAGGTGGATCATTTTGTCAATCCTCTTCAAGCAGTATGATAGAGTTTCTTATTTTAAAAAGCATTCTTAATTGCTGAGATATCTCTCCCGCCTGCCTCTGCCTCCTGAGTGCTGAGATAAAGGCATATGCCACCACTACCTGGCTTCATGTGGGTTATCTTGTCCAAAGATTTCTTTGAGATGAAACTAAGCCCTTTGAATAGATTTAACTCAAGTATAGTTGTATACTTTTGTTTTGTTTTGTTTTGTTTTTCGAGACAGGGTTTCTCTGTGTAGCTTTGTGCCTTTCCTGGAACTCACTCTGCAGTCCAGGCTGGCCTCGAACTCAGAGATCCACCTGGCTCTGCCTCCCGAGTGCTGGGATTAAAGGCGTGCCCGCCACCGCTGCCGCCGCCACCTGGCATTAGGGGTACACTTTTAAGGTAGACTTTTTTGTTTTGTTTTGTTTTTGAGACAGATTTTTCTTTGTGTAGTCTTGACTGTCCTGGAACTAGCTCTGTAGAACAGGTTGGCCTCAAACTCAAAGAGATTCACCTGCCTCTGCCTCCTGAGTGCTGGGATTAAAGGCGTGAGCTACCACCCCCCAGCTTGGTAGACTAATTCTTAGTGAAATAAAAGTTAAAACTGCCAGGCGGTGGTGGCGCACGCCTTTAATCCCAGCACTTGGGAGGCAGAGGCAGGCCTGGTCTCCAAAGCGAGTTCCAGGAAAGGCGCAAAGCTACACAGAGAAACCGTCTCGGAAAACCAAAAAAAAAAAGTTAAAACTGCCAGATGTGTCAGCACATGCCTTAAATTCCACCACCTGGAAGGTAGAGGGAGAAGGCTCTGAGTTCAAAGCCAGCCTGGTCTGTATAGTGAGATCCTGTCTCAAAAACAAGAAAAAAAATGTATCCACAAGACTCATAGTCTCACCTTTTTCCACATTGTGATTGTGATGCCTATTACTACATGTTGTGAGTCTTGTGCATCTGAAAGGTAAACCTCATCTGTTCTATTGGATTCTCATTGTGGGTTGGTCACAGTGTTTGACCCTATTCATTTTATTATTTGGAGTCTTAAAAATCTATAATATGGGCTGGAGTGATGGCTCAGAGGTTAAGAGCACAGGCTGCTTCTTCCAGAGGTCCTGAGTTTAATTCCCAGCAACCACATGGTGGCTCACAACCATCTGTAATGAAATCTGATGCCCTCTTGTGGCATGCAGGGAGAACACTGTATACATAATAATAGATAAATAAATATTTTTTAAAAAAGTCCTAGAATACCTTGTGTTACAGCTAGCATGGTCAAAGCCAGGTATAATGGCTAACATCTGTATTCCCAACACTTATGCAGTAGCTGAGGCAGGAGCGCTTTCAAGACTATATGGTGAGACTGTTTCAAAACATAAAGCCAAGTTCCATATTAGGTATTCTTCATGGTACTGACAATATTTTACTTCCCCTGCCTTCTCAGTAGACTGTTCCCATAATCTAGCACTGATTCATAGTAGGTAGATAGTTGTCTAATGATGTCTAGAAGACTTTGAGAGATTGCTTAAACTCACCTGTTTCTTTGGCATTCTGCCAAAACAGTGTTATTCTTTCTTCAAAAAACTGAGATGAAGCACTCATTGAAATGCATTTTCCCTTTATTGTAGCTTTACAACTCCTGAAGGCCCTAAGCCCCGTTCTAGATGTTCTGACTGGGCAAGTGCAGTTGAAGAAGATGAAATGAGGACCAGAGTTAACAAAGAGATTGCAAGGTACACACTTTATAATAGTTTGTGTGTGGTTTTCAATTGCTGTATTCACAGAATGTCTTAGAATAATGGTTCTTATCCGGGCAGTGGTGGCACATGCCTTTAATTGCAGCACTTGGGAGGCGGAGGCAGGTGGGTCTCTGTGAGTTTGGCAGCCTGGTCTATAGAGTGAGTTCCTGGACAACCAGGGCTACACAAAGAAATCTTGTCTCAAAAAAACAAAATAAATAAATGAATAAATATGAAGAAGAATGGTTCTTAAAAATCTGTTCTTTTGCCGAGCGGTGGTGGTGCACGCCTTTAATCCCAGCACTCGGGAGGCAGAGCCAGGCAGATCTCTTTGAGTTCGAGGCCAGCCTGGGCTACCAAGTGAGCTCCAGGAAAGGCGCAAAGCTACGCAGAGAAACCCTGTCTCGAAAAACCAAAAAGAAAAGGAAAAAAAAAAAATCTGTTCTTTAGGGATTGGGATTGCCGCTCAGTGGTAATGAGTTTACATAGCATGAGAAAGCCCTGAGTTTATTGATCCCTGTACAACCAAAAAGGGAAAGATCTAGTCCTTAGGCTAGCATCAGTGTCTCTTGGGAACTTGTTAGAAATACACATTTGCAGGCTCCTTGACCCACTGATGAGTAGGGCCCAGGTATTTTGTAAGATGCTCTTCTAACTGAGTGCTTCCTGGTTTGAGAACCACTGTTTTAGTGGAAATCGGAGGGTGGGTGCTTGATTGCAGTGATGGGGGCTTTCTTTTCATGTTAATGTGTGGGTGTGGGTGTGGGAGAGAGCACAAGTGCATGCACACATGCAGCTGTATGTCGGGATCAGAGGTTGCCATCAGGTGTCTCCCTCCAATTGCTCTCTAACAATTTGAGTCTCTTACTGAACTAAACTTGCTAATTTGGTTATTTTACCTAGCCATTTAGCCTGGGGATCCCATGTAACTGCACTGGAATTAGGGATGGACCACCACACCCACTCGGGATTTTATTTGGGTGGTACAGATCCAAATTCTGGTCTTTACATTTATGTGGGGGGAAAAACAACTCTTCATCCATGGATTTAGCTCACCAATTCTAAAAGGTTTTTATTTTTTGTTTTTGGCAATGCTGGGGGTTGAATCCAGGGTCTTGGGTATGCTCTCCCACAAGAGTACTTATTTTAGTTGGTTGGAGTGAAGAAGCCAGTTCAAATCAGTCCATATTGTTACCCATAGCAGCCTGAGGGGTTGCCTTGTCTTTTAGACACCATTACTCAGGTAAAACCAGATCCCTGGCTTTGCCAGAGAAAAGAATTTCAGGATGAGCCAGTATGACACAGAGTTGGAGGTTATTAAAAACATTCTAACATAGATTTTAAGCACAGGGGTTACTAGAAAGAGATGATGGGGAAGGAAGAAAATACTTCCGAGTTTGGATATTTCAATTGATAGTGTAAAACTAAATGGCGGGGTGGCTCAGTGGATGGAATATTTGCACAAGAATGAAGCCTGGAGTTGGGATTTCTAGCACTTGCATAAAAGCTGGGTGGGCACAGTGGCTTGCCCATGATCCCATAACACTTGGGAAGCAGAAATGGAATTGCTAGTGGCAAGCTGGTTAGACTAACCAGATCAAGGCCAGCAAATGGCTCTGTAAGGAAGGACACTTGCCTCCTAATGACCTAAGTTCAATTCCTGGGAAATAGCTCCTACAAGTAGTAGACTAGGTGAACTATGAGCTCTGGGTTCATGGAGAGACCTTGCCTCAGTAAAATAGAAAGTGCCTTTGAAAGACAGTTGATAGACTCTCTGGCTTAGTCTTATTTTTAAGGCTCCCAGAAAATAACTGGGTGTAGTTGCATACACCTTTAACCCAGCAGCCAGTCTGCTCTATATAGTAAGTTCCAGGATAGCCAGGGCTACACCTAGAAGCCCTGTCACCCCCCCCCCCCCCAAAAAAAAAATATCTGGAAGAGTGAGAACCTACCGAAGGCTGTAGCACATAAGACATAATCCCAATTTTTTCCTCCCCTACCCCCCACAAGGTTTTCCCTTAAACTTCTGATCCTCTTGCCTCCACCTCCAGTCATGGAACCATGCCCTAATTATGTGGAGCTCGGAAATTCAAGGCTTTATGCATGCTAAGCAAGCACTTTCCAACTAACCTAGAACTCCAGGCACTTTTTTGGGGGAGTGGGGGAGTTTTGGGTTTTTTTGAGACAGGATTTCTCTGTAGACCAGGCTAGCCTCAAACTCAGAGACCTGCCTGCCTCTTCCGAGTGATGGTATTCAAGGCATGTGCCACCACACCCAGCAATCTTCAGTCACTTTTTAAACCAACCCCCCATACATACACACACACACACACACACACACACACACACACACACACACACACACACACACACACACACACACACACACACACACACACGGTTTCTCTAACAGCCCTGGCTGTCCTGGAACTCTCCCCTCCTCTGTAAACCAGGCTGGCCTCGAACTCACAGAGATCCCTCTGTCTCTGCATTCACCGTCACACCCAGCATTTAAAAGATTTTTTTGAGACAAGATTTCACTATGTCAACTAGGCTGGCCTCAAACTTTGAGGTACTCCAAATTTCCCTTGATTTTGTTACCTGCTTTTTTGTTGTTTGTGTTTTTGGTCTTTTTCTTTTCATACATGCTGTCTCAAATCAAATAGACTGAGTTAATGAATGTAAACCAAGTAGCTAGGAGATCAGATAGGATTTGTTAGCCAATTCTGCAGCAAGGCTTCCTGTCTCCATCTTGGCATTAGATGATGATTGGGTTTTGCTAGCCACTTTGTTAAGATTTCTTAGGACCCAGGGAAGCTCTGCATAGGGTGGTGTACCTGAGAGTGTAAGACAATGTTTTTTTTTATTCAGGTTGCTTTAAACAACAGACTAGGCTCTTGACAAATAATTTATCTTCTGAAATGATGTAACTGAGAGATGTTGAAAATTGACCAGCTGGCATCAAAGCCAGACTAGGCAACTTAGACTTTATCTTTAAGAAAAAAAAGAAAAGAAAAAAGGCAAGACTAAAATAGAGCTTAGTAAAGTGTTTGCCTTGCATGTAGGACATGAGTTAGGGCCCCAGAACCCATGTAAAGAAGCCATGTGAGGTGTTGTATGCTTCTAATACTAGGGAGGCAGAGGTAGGAAGGTCCCTGAAGTTGCTGGCCACTTAGTCTAGATGAATTGGCAAGCCCTAGCCCCTCAGAAAGAGACCTTGTGCCAAAAACAAAGTGGGATGGCTCTGAGGAATGATATATGAAGTTTTTATAGCCTCCATGAGCATACACACGCATGAGCACACACTTAGACACAGGAAAGGACAGACATTTTTGGAACTTTTTTTTTTTTTTGAATGTCAGGATTAAAATTTACCTGGAACATAAATTGCAAAGGAATAGACTCAAAGAAATAATGCTGGGGGCTGGAGAGATGGCTCAGAGGTTAAGAACACTGGCTGCTCTTCCAGAGGTCCTGAGTTCAATTCCCAGCAACCACATGGTGGCTTACAACCATCTATAATGAGATCTGATGCCCTCTTCTGGCCTGCACACATACATATAGGCAGAATACTGTATACGTAATTAAGAAAAGAAAAAAGAAACAATGCTGGGCTAGTGAGATGGTTCAGTAGGTAAAATTTGTGTTTAAGCCTGATGACCTAAGTTTGACTCCCAGCTCTCAGATAATGAAAAGAGAATTGGCTCTCACAAGTTGTCGTCTGACCTCTGCACGTGTGCTGTGGCATGCATGTACAAACACAGTCTTTTTAATTTTTTTTTTTTAGATGGGGCTAAAGTGATAGCTCAGTGGTTAAGAGCGCTTAATGCTCTTGCAGAGGACCAAGGTTTGGTTTCTAACACCCATATGGAGGCTCACAGCTGTTGGTAGCTCATAAATCTTTTGCATATGGATGTTTTGCCTGTGTGTATGTCTGTGTGTCCTATGTATGTGTCTCGTATCTATAGAAGCCAGAGGAGGGCATCAGATCTCCCTTGTGCCTGGAGTTAGCCACCATATGGGTACTGGGAATAGAACCTAGGTCCTCTGGAAGAGTAGCCAAGTGATCTTAGCTGCTGAGCCATGCATTATCTCCAACCCAAAAAACCATGTTTTTAGAAATTAAAAGAAAAAAGTAGTTCATCTCCTATTCTAATCCAACCCTTCAAAGTTTTTAGTCAGGGGCTAATATAATAAGCCCAGGCTAACCTCAGACTCAACATTGTTCCATTCCCAAATCATGCTACTCAGGAAAAAGGCTTCGTTCTTGCTTTGGAAGCACTATTTTTTTGTTTTTATGTATTTTATCCTTTTAAAAACAGAATTTTTTTTTTTTTTCTCAGATACAAGAGAAAACTACTCATAAATGACTTTGGAAGAGAAAGGAAATCTTCATCAGGAAGGTATATACTGAAACATTTCTAATTTGTTAATGAAAATTTTGAGGGGATTGTTCCAGTAGCATTTATTAGTTATTTGTTCTTCATTGTGTGTACTGGAAATTCCTATAGTATAGACTGGGTTTTCGTGGATTCATATCATTTGAAATTGAGAGGGGAACTCTTGCAGTGTTTTCTTGGCACACAGTGATCTTAAATCCAAGATTTGTTGATCTTTCATTATTTTCAGTTCTGATTCAAAGGAGTCTATGTCTTCAGTACCAGCTGATGTGGAGACGGATGAAAGTGTCTTAATGAGAAGACAGAAGCAGATCAACTATGGGAAGAACACTATTGCCTATGACCGATATATTAAAGAGGTTCCCAGGTAGTATTGTCACATACGTCTGTCTTAGTCCTGCCCAACAGCATTGTATCTGTTAAGGAGTTGCTTATATTAGACATACCTTCTAGGAAGTGTTTATTAGTGACTCATAAGAACTTAAGTAGTCATTTTCATAGCTTTGACTATTAGAGAGCATTTTATCCTCAGGACTTAAAAATATATGGTATGGTTTTATAAAGTATGTAGTTAAGAATGTAAGTGTTTAATTGGAGAGCTGGGTGTGCTGGTATATGCCCTTTTTTTTGCTCATCCTATAGAATCTCAGTTACTACTGGGTGTGGTGGTGCATGCCCCAAAGTGTGTTGAGTCTTTTAGCTCTGTGCAGATGTGAATGGCTTGTACTGAGGCAATCTTATGTCCTCCAGACACCTGCGACAACCTGGAATCCATCCTAGGACCCCCAACAAATTTAAGAAGTATAGCCGGCGATCATGGGATCAACAGATCAAACTCTGGAAAGTGGCTCTGCATTTTTGGGATCCTCCTGCTGAAGAAGGATGTGATTTGCAAGAAATGTATGTCTTTGTTGCTTTCTTTTTCTCTGTCACAGTGAAGGATTATCCTGAAAGCTATCGAGAACAGACACACTAGCCTTTAGGCCTCGTTATATTGCACAGGGTTGTGGATGCCAGGGAAGAACTCACTCCTTGTGCTGGATTCAGTCTTCTGGAGCTAGAAAACGTAGAGGACAACCTTGGGTGTCAATCTTTTCTACATTGTTTGAGACAGGGTATCATGTTTTGTTATGTTTGTTACTGTGTAGGCCAAGTGGCCTGTGAGCTTTCTTTGATGTGAGTTCTGGGAATCCAGAATTAGGACATTATACGTACAAAGGCATTTCCCACTGAGCCATCTCCCCAACCCTATTTGACGGGTTTTGGTTTGGATTTTTGAGATAGGGTCTCTGTGTAGTCCTATCTGTCCTAGAGCTTGAGGTTAGACCAGGTGGGCCTGAGTGCTGGGATTAAAGGTGTGCACCACCATGGCCTGCCCCCTTTTTGATTCTGAAAGGGTCTTAGGTAGTCCAGGGCCCTCATGCTGGGCAGTACTCTACAGACTGAGCCACATCCCTAGCTGTTTGTTTGTTTTTCAAGACAAGGTTTCTCTGTAGCTTTGCACCTTTCTTGGATCTGGCTCTGTAGACCAGGCTGGTCTCGAACTCACAAAGATCCGCCTGCCTGTGCCTCCCAAGTGCGCCACCACTGCCCGGCTTTGATTAAGGTCTTAACTCTGTGGCACAGGCTCAACTTGAAGTTCTGCCTTAGAAGATATTGAGGTACTACCATATTTGGCTTAATAGCATTCCATTCCGTTAATCTCAGAAGAAAATTGGTCTTGTTACTGCTTTGCAAGAATGTTTACAGGGTCAGAAGTGAGTTCCAGGACAACCAGAGCTACATAGAGAAACTTTGTCTCAAAAACAAAACAAAACAGGATATTTACAGGTGTGTATGAATGACAGCACAGATTGTCCGATTCTGATCTTCTGTGAGCCTGGCAGGTTTTCACTTGTAGTTGCTGTCAGCTTTCTATGTTGGGTTTATTGGTTAGAATTAAATTTTGGCAAATGTGTGAAAGCTGACCTTGGGGACAACACACACTGTGATGTGGGTGGTGTTTGGTTTTAGTGAACAAACTTAGAAATTCTCCTCTTCTGATGGTAGCAGGTGACTGACATGCTTATTCAATTTCATTTCTCAGACAACCTGTAGATCTTGGGGAAATGGAAACAGAATTCACAGAAAGCAGCTCCGAGTCCCAGACAAGTTCACAGGATAACTTTGTAAGTACTTCCTTTGGTTCTGTCTCTCAGCTTGGGTGTTTTAAATCACTTGAGAATATACCACTTTACATACTGAGGTTAGAACTGAAGTTGGATTATAATGTTTATGAAAGGGGGACTTTTTCCCATCAAGAAATACCAAGTTGATCACAGATTGGGTTCTGAGCATTTGAGCTCAGTTTGGGCTTTTGGTTCATTCTACCTTTAATCTCCACTTTTAGTGAACTGCTGGTGCAGGGATCATCTCCTGAGTGCTTATGTAGGGAATAATTGTTGGTTTGTTTTGTTTTTATTTGAGACAGGATCTCTCTTTTATACTTCTGGCTGTCCTGGAGCTCACTATGTAGACTAGGCTGGTCTTCACCTCGCAGAGGTCCTCCTGTTGCTGCCTTCTGTGTGCTGAGATTTGTTTGGCCTGAGAAATAATTTTTAAAGTTTCATACTTTAAAGCTAGTTGTGATATTGTGTGCCTGTAACCTCGGCCCTTGTGAGGTAGAGGCAGGAAGATCAGAGATTGAAGACTAGCCTGGACTACACAAGATCCTATTTCAAAAACGATGGGTTAGCCAGGCAGTGGTGGCACACACCCTTAATCCCAGCATTTAGGAGGGAGGTGGAGGCAAGTTGATCTCTGAGTTCGAGGTTAACCTGGTCTACAGCAAGAGTTCCAGGACAGCCAGGGCTGTACACAGAGAAACCCTGTCTTAAAAAAACAAAACAAAACCAGGGTTAGAGAGATGGCTCAGCAGTTAAGAGCACTGGCTGCTCTTCCAAAGGACTCAGGTTCAATTCCCAGCGCCCTCATGGCAGCTTAAAACTGTCTGTAATCTCCAGTTCCAGGGGATCTGATACCTTCACACCAATGCATATAACATAAAGTTAAATAAATTTAAAAAAGAATAAACAAAAACAAAACCTATGGGTTATGACTGGAGGTGAGGGTAGGAGGGTGGAGTATTTCAATCCTAGCATTTAGGAGGCAGAGGCATGTGGCATGTGGCCAGCCTGGTCTGTAGCAAATGTCAGGCTACCAGGACTACACAGTGAGGGTCCCCCTCCCCTACCCCCAATAAACTGAGCTATACTGAAATTTTGCCTTATCTCTGATTTCAGTAGTTAATGACCTGGTACAATATTCAGATCTGTCTGTATTTGTACGATTTACGATAAAAAGATCTCTTTATTTTGTGGACCTTCCTTTGATTATATATGTAAATTCCTAGGATCTGAAGTGGCAAAACTTCAGTTTTGAAGTGACTCAACTATCATAAGTTATTACAAAGCTGTTCTTATGAAAATATAAACAAAAATCCATTGCCTTATCCTGACTCTCAGCTGTGCCACTCCAGGTACACTCAGATTTATTGATCTTTTTCCCACCATACAATGTGGTGACAAACTGGAAGTGTACCTACAGAAACAGCAAAATGATGCTGGTTTTCTTTGCTTTGTCTTGCTGCTAGGCAAGCCCACTTGTGCTCGGGGTAACTTAAGAGGAAGCCCATGTGATCAGTTGATGTAGGTGTGACTGTCTCTGTTTTCTAGGATATGTACGCTGGCACACCCACCAAAGTCAGACATGTAGACTGCCAAGTGGAGGATGAGTTTGATTTGGACGCTTGTTTAACTGAACCCTTGAAAGACTTCTCTGCCATGAGTTAACTGCCACCTGGTGGCAACTCTCGGAAATACTTGGCTCTGCCTAGCCATCTGCAAAGCTGGTTAAGCATGGGCTGCTGTGCATTTGTATTTTTTTTTTCTCTGTTAAGAGTTTATTTTCTCATGATAAATTGTTTTTCTTGCCTTATTTTATGTATGGTGAGTGTTACACATGTTTTAAGTTGTAAATGAAGCCAAACCTGGTGAAGACTGAACCCTATTGTCCACCCTCCTGCGCCCCCAAGTTAGACAACAGGATACTTGTAGTTTTCCACGAGAACTTGAGGCTTCAGTTGCCACTTTTCAGATGGGTTGGCGGTGGATTTTAACCATTTGTTTATGGGACCAATCCAGAGTCAGCTGTCTTTCTAGGTAACTGATTGAGTATTCTCTCAGTCAGGCAGCTCCAGTGACTTTGTAAAAACTTATTTTCTGGTCTTTTATCAATGTGAATGTAGTTTTCTCTCATACAGAGCTCTGAACAAAAATGTTAAGCTGTTATATTAATGGGCTTTATGTAAGTTATATAGTGTTAATTTGGAACTTGGAATAGCACTAGTGTGAGGTAGGATCTTAGCATGTGCTCTGAGAATTGAGGCAGAAGAGAGGGATTTAGAACTTTTTTTTTAATGATCAGTTAATTTACCATGTAATATTGCTGTAAATGATAATGTGTACAGATACTCTGTTCATGTATTCAATTGTAAACTTGTCGATATTTGCATTTCTATTGCTTTTGTATGGGATGTTAATTGCAAAAATAAAAGATGTTTTAACTGATTTGTAACATTGCCCTATACTGTGGAGGGGAGGGTCAGAGCTTTCTTTTGCACCTGAAGCACTTGCATGGCATACGGGAGGGAATGGCATCTTCTTTTGGTGAGAGAACCATGCCCAGATCTGGTGGGCAGTGGTAAGCACAGACACTACTGACCTTTTAAGTCCCCACCCATTCCATCTTTAAGGGGACCTTGATAAGTTTGCTGCTCTGGCATGGGACCTGGTTACATGTCAGTTTAGATCCCTGCTGTGGGATGTTCTGTATGTTAAATGTGTTGCTCTGATTGGTTAATAAAACACTGGCCAGTAGCCAGGCAGGAAGTATAGGCAGGACAAGGAGAGAGGAGAATTCTGGGAAGTGGAAGGCTGAGGCAGATAGATGCTGCCAGCCACGGCCATGAGAAGATGTTAAGATACCGGTAAGCCACAAACGACATGATAACTTATAGATTAATAGAAATGGGTTGATGTAAGATAAAGAACAGTTAGCAAGAAGCCTGCCACGGCCATACAGTTTATAAGAGATATAAGCCTCTGTGTGTTTACTTGGTTGGATTTGAGCAGCTGCAGGACTGGCGGGTGAGAGCTTTGTCCTGACCCTGGACCAGGCAGGACCAGGAAAACGCTAGCTACAGATCCCAACCATTCTCATGTGCCTTTCCGAAGAAGCCAGCATGCTATCTGACCTATGTTCAGTTCTTACTCGTGTGCATTTGTGGTGTTAGGATGGTTAGGGTTTCAGTTGCTGTGAAAAGACTCCATGACCATGCAACTCCTACAAGGAAAACATTTCATTGGGGATGGCTTACAGTTACAGAGGTTTAGTTTATTATCATGGTGGGAAACATGATGGCATGCAGGCAGGCGTGGTCCTGGAGAAGGAGCTGAGAGTTCTAAGTCTTAATCTGCAGGCAACAGGGAGTGAACTACCATACTGAGCATAGCTTGAGCAATGGAGACCTCGAAGCCCACCCCCAGGGTTCACACTTCCTCCATCAAGGCCACACCTACTCTAACAAAGCCCCACCTAATAGTGCAGCTCCCTTTGGGAGCCATTTTCTTTTCAAGCCACAAGGACTCTTCCATGTCTCCTGTGTTAAATCCTGGTCAAACTAAACACTGGGCCCTGGCGTCTCTGGACATTAACCCAAAACCATGACCACATGTATATTCATGTAAATTCAACTATATTGAAAGTGATGATGGACTTGCCACGAGCAAGAGGTGGGTAGCACAGGCAGCTTCCTTCAAGGTGTTTCCAAAGGACAATTAATTGCCTTTGTATACTTGACATCTGTCTACCTATAGCCACAGTAGATGGCCCTGAAGGCTGTATTATTATAGTGGGTGCTTAGTGGTCAGGTTGAGATAAGTGAGGAGGGTGAGGTAGGGATCTGCCACTTTTTCAGGGAGCCTAGAGATGGCCTGATAGGTGGCATTTGAGTCATGCCGTGAAGGGCAGCAAGTACAAAGGCCCTGAGGTAGAGGTATGGATACATTGTAAGAGCCTAAAATGTGGAGGCTAGGAGGTCTTGGAACAGCTGGTGAGAGCTGCAGGAGACAGAAAGCTGCTCTTGCCCCTGCTTCCCTTGTGCTGGATAATGCTGGGTGATACAGATAAGCAGCTGTCTGCGTTGTGTGTGTGTGTGGGTGTGTGTGTGGGGGGGCAGTACCTCCTGGTTTCTGCTCTAGATAAAATGCTTACTGAGAAGTTCAAAGCAGGCCTGTTGAACCCACAGAGTGGGATTTGAGTAACTTTTCCTTTCCTGATGGCAAACAGTGCTAAAATTAAGCACATTCTAGAATACAGATTTTCTAGTAAAGGTAAGGATTGTGGCTTTTTTTTTTTTTTTTTTTTTTTTTTCCGTTTTTCGAGACAGGGTTTCTCTGTGTAGCTTTGCGCCTTTCCTGGGACTCACTTGGTAGTCCAGGCTGGCCTCGAACTCACAGAGATCCGCCTGGCTCTGCCTCCCGAGTGCTGGGATTAAAGGCGTGCGCCACCACCGCCCGGCCGGATTGTGGCTTTAAGACTGAGAAAGTTAAGAACTCTAAACCATAGTGCTGCTGATCTTACAAACCTGTTTGTTTCCCAACAGAAGCCCAAAAAAGAGGGCATCTTTTCAAGAGCACATACATGTACTCACAAAGCTAAAATAGTTCTTTTTTTGAAAGTTTAGCAGGAAAGGCGCAAAGCTACATAGAGAAACCCTGTCTTAAAAAACCAAAAAAAAAAAAAAAAAAAAAAGAAAAAAGAAAGTTTAGCAGAAACATGATAGGCTGAACAGGAATGGGTAGTGGAAGTAAAATAGCCTTTTTGGGCCCATAGGATCTTGCAAACAGGAAGCAGGTTCAAGAATCCAGTGGCATGCTGGGCAAAGTGGTGCACACACTTTTAATCCCAGCACTCAGGAGGCAGAGGCAGGTGGATCTCTGAGTTTGAGGCCAGCCTGACCTACAGATCGAGTTCCAGGACAGCCAGGACTACACAGAGAAACCCTGTCTTGAAAAACAAAAACAAACAAACAAACAAAATCCAGAGGCACACAGGTTATTCTCCATGGACCAGAAGGATAATTTTGAGGGTGAACCCAACAACCTAGAAGGCAAAGCCAGGAGCCTAGAATCTGGCCCTTGGGGAAGAGATGAGACCTACTTGGGACTGCTTACATGGCATGTGCTGATGGGATTTCAAGCATTGCTGTGGACTGACCACCAGACAGCATGTCGTCTTCTAGTATGCAAGCTGCAGATGGTGGAGGCAGGTAGGCTTTGATCGGGTTTCCACCTGGCAGAGGGTCACAGCAGTTCATACCCATGACTTGCTGCATTCCCACCTGGTGACTAGCAAGCCTCAGCAGTGTGATACCTGATTTGCTCTGAGTAGGATGAGAAACCAGGGAAGCCTGGATCCAGGGCAGGATTCAGACTCAGGTTTAGCAGTAGCTGAAGCTACTAGACTTTGCCATAAATTCTAAAAATGCTTTTTTTTGTGGGGGAAGGCAGGATCTCCCTAGATAGCTCTGGCTGGTCTGGGATCTTACTCCATAGACCAGGTTGACCTCAAACTTGCAGCCATCTGCCTCCATAAAGGGCACGGCTCTACGTCTGACTCTAAATTTTTCAAATGCTCTTCCTAGCAAGAAAACCAATCTTCAGACTTCAGGTCTTGCCTCTCAATGCTGGTAATATAGTCAGTCTAGTATTTTTCTATATGAACTGCTATTTGAGTAACCAGTAAGCTAGGGACTGAATTACGTTTTTAATTTATTTGTGTATGTGTATACTGAAAATATGTGCCATTGTGTGCTTGTGGAGGTCAGGAAAAACCTTTCAGGAGTTGGTTCTCTCCATCCACTCTGGAGTCTGGGGATAGAATGGACTGAGGTCATCAGGCCTGAGCAGCAAGTGCTGTTACCGGCTGAGCCATCTCCCTGGCCCTAGTTGTCTTGACTCTTCAACATAGAGCCAAGAAATGTCAGAACTAAATTAAGTTGGTCCCAGCATGATTAATTCTTCACAATCCCAGGCTGATTGCTATCTCGTCTCTCTCTGTGTCTCGGGGTAGATGGGTCAGCTTATCGGGGTTGTCATCCCACAGCCTCTGGCTGGCTTTCTTTGTTGTGAAGCTGTCCTTGTTTCTGGCTGCTGTCAGGATCCTGTCTTTTTAGCAGCTGCTGAATTGCTAACTTCTTTGTCTCTTTGGTGGGAAGCTGTCAGTCGAGACTTCTAGGTGAGTTGTTAACTCTGCTGGATCCTAAGGAGTTTCTGAGCTCTGGGCAGCTCTTCTGATGAGCTCATGGGGCCCAGGGCCAGTCCCCCCTCCATCCATCATGGGCAGCTCTAACCGGTCTATGGGACAGTCATATTATAACTGGGCAAATGACATCCCTTGTAAATTGGCATGTGGGCTTGTCTACTTTGAATCTGCACTGGTGCAATCTGCATAACTCAATATATTTAAGAATGTTGAGGTTTTTTTTCTTTGCTATTGTTTTAAACTTTTGTTACTTCAGGTGTATGGGTGTTTTGCCTGCATGCATGTGTACCATATGGAGGTCAGAAGAGGGCATCAGATCCCCTGAAATTGGAGTTAGAGATGGTTGTGAGCTGCCAAGTGGGTACTAGGAACTAACTTGGATCCTCTGCAAGAGCAGCCACTGCTCTTAACTGTTAAGAGCTATCTTTCCAGCTCCCACTGTTTGATTTTTAATATGTAGACTTTAGACATAAGCCACTTTATAAAAGTCATACTTCAAAGATGCATAAGAGAGCTGGCCATAGCCGTATATGTCTGTAATCCCAGTACTTGGGAGGTGGAGGCAGGAGAACCCAGAGATCAGGAGGTCTAGGTCAGTTTCAGATACACGAGACCCTATCTCAATAAAACACAACAACAAAGATGCCTTGACATTTTCTGGGAAAACAACAACAACAAACTTTGTCTAGGTAGGAGTGAGTGCAGGAAGCAAAGCTTCAAATATGGATCTCTGAGGATCTGATGGCTGAGGGTCCTACACTGGCTGACTGTGCTCTGTAGTGGCTGCCCTGAGTCTGTCATACAGGGAGCGTTCAATGTGATGAGACCTGTGTCCTTGTGGCTGCATGGCTTGCCTTCAGGTCTACGTTTATAAAGTCATCATAATAGCCATAGGGCAGTGTGGTGCACGCTTTTGATCCCAGCACTCGGGAGGCAGAGCCACACTCTGCAAGTGTGAGGCCAGCCTGGTCTACAGAGAGAGAGAGATCTAGGACAGGCACCAAAACTACACAGAGAAACCCTGTCTTGAAAAACAAAACAAAAAAAAATCAACATAATAATATAACATCCCTGTGGTGATATTTTGTTTGTGCTCTAACAAATAAAGCTTGTCTGAAGATCAGAGGGTGGAGCGAGCCATTAGTCAGCCATAGAGGTCTGGAGGTCTGTATAGACAGGAAGTGATATGGCTTGGCAGAGAGAGGAATATAAGGTGGTCAGAGACAGGAGCTTGGCCCCTTTTCATTCTGAGGAGTCCTGGAGGTAAGAGGTGATGGTGGCTGCTCCTTTACTTCTCTGGTCTTTCAGCATTTACCCTGATATCTGACTCTGGGTTTTTAGTATTAAGACTAATTAGAATTCGTGCTGCACATCCTCCTCTCCTGGGAGGCTCCAGGGGTGATAATACTCAGAAGGGCACATTGGTACCTCTGAACCCCTGTGTGTAGCCTGATTCCTCAGCTCTAGGAGAAAATGCAGACATGACCTGGCGGTCGGCCTGCTTAGCACACTGCACTTCTAAATAAGAAGCATGGCACACCATGCCCCTGCAGTCAGAACACTGAATTCTGAGGTAGCATGCTGGTAGCTGGCCCACAGAGGAGTCTGCACCCTCTACGTCTCCTCTAATGTTCTCCTTCCTCATGGAGACCCTGGTGCTATGAGCACTCACTGTCCAATCTGAGGTAATGTGCTCACCAATCCCAGTGATAGGCTTCCACTGTGTGTGGTTGCTCATGTTGCAATAAGGCAGACACCTGTTCCCTGAAACCATCCCTGGAGTGGTTTTTCTCTGCGCCCTTTCCGAATCCATGGCATTGCTGTCTTGTCGAAGGACACCCCAGTAATCAGCACCCCACCCCATACAGAGCTGGGTAGGGTGGTCCCCAGGGGTGACAGCAGCAAAGAGTAAGAGCAAATTGATTGCAGGGCCGTCTCAGTTGCTTTGTGGAGTCTGGGGAGTGACTAGGTCTGCACAAAGAGAACCTGGTCACCCAGACGGGGACTGCCAGCTTTCTCACACGAGCTCCCACCCACATGGGGCACACACATGTCCTCCGGTGCGTGAAAATCTGCATGAAATCTAGAGTAGAAATTACCTATCTGGTGTGTGAGACTATTGACCTTTGGGTGGCAAATTATAATATGTATGACCTGCAGGAATATTGGTCCTCTCAGCATCTGTGTCAGGAGTCTCGGGTAGCTTCTTGGGTTGTGTGCAGGATGTTGGCTGAGGCTATACTCTTGTCTGAAGGGAGGACCCACTTTAACTTCACTGTTACAGATTTGAGCCTGAGGTCCCCTCCAATCCTCACATAGGCAGGGGAGAGAATGTGCCCAAAAGATGGTCAGTGCCGTGGTCCTCTGTAGTTAGAAGCAAACCATTTCCAGTCCTCCTTGGGCTGGTTGTCAGGTGCCTTGGCTTCTGGAAATCTCCCTGCTTTTCTGATCACACCTAGAGGGCAGCTGACTTTCCTGCCACTGAAGACGGCATAGAGAAGGGACTAGCATCTCCAGTACTCCCTGGGACAGGTTGACTTCTCACCAGTCTGGAGACAAGGAGGGCAGTCAACCTCCTGCCAGGATGTTGCCCCAGAATGCCACATAGCCACTATGCGGGCTTTTCCTGGGTCTGTTGCCAGCGGATAGCACCTTGTTGGGGTAAATAGGCTAGATGGCTTTTGCAATCTCCTGTTCCCACTACCTCCCCACTCACCCCCACAATCCATTCTCATCCAAACCAGGGATCTGGACCATATGGCCATTTCTCAATCACCAGGTTATTTTTTAATTACTTAATTACTTAATAATGTATTTGTTTAGACTTTCTGTACATTGGTGTTTTGCCTGCATGTATGTCTATGAAAGAGTGTCAGAAGCCCTGGAACTAGAGTTACAATCCTGAGTTGTCATGGCCACAGGAATTGAACCTGGGTCCTCTGAAAGAGCATCCAGTGCTCTTAATCACTGAGCCATCTCTTCAGCCCTCCAGGTTCTTGAAGAAAACTAGTATCTACATGAGGGCTCACAAACATCTTAACTCTAGTTCCAGGGGATCTGTTGCCCTCTACTAACCACTGTGAGCACCAGGCATGCATGCCTGAAGACAAAAATTCATAGATAGCCGGGCAGTGGTGGTGGCGCACGCCTTTAATCCCAGCACTCGGGAGGCAGAGGCGGGCAGATCTCTGTGAGTTCGAGGCCAGCCTGGGCTACCAAGTGAGTTCCAAGAAAGGTGTAAAGCTACACAGAGAAACCCTGTCTTGAAACCCCCCCCAAAATCATAGATAATAAAATAAAGCAGAAAGAAAGAAGAGAGAGAGAGAGAGAGAGAGAGAGAGAGAGAGAGAGAGAGAGAAAGAGAAAGAAAGAAAGAAAGAAAGAAAGAAAGAAAGAAAGAAAGAAAGAAAGAAAGAAAGAAAGAAAGAAAGAAAGAAAGAAAGAAAGAAAGAAAAAGAAATGACTGAGTGAGATTGGGAAGCAAAGGCAGCTAGATCTCTTGAGTTTGAAGCCAGCCTGGTCTACATAGTAAGTTCTAGGCCAGCCGGAGCTACATAATGAGACTCTGTTTCAAAACAAAACATTTCAGTGATCATAACTCCAGCTTCTTCATCTATTCATGTTAAGAAGCAGATATATCTGTGATGTCTGTCCTGGGTGGTCGTCCTTCATATATTACTCTCGGTCTGTAGTACACCCTTATCTATCCTCTACTGAACCTGGGACTGCATTGGGGGCCTCTTTTGGACAGACACCTGGGATAAATACCACAGGAGGGAGGAGAGGAAGGCCAGGCAGGCCCTCCTGTGGAGGTGGTGTCTCTCACCATGGCCTGGTAGCTGTTTTGCCTCCAGTCCCTTTGGAGCTGGTAATAATGGGGAGCTCTCTCCTGTGCCTTCTCCTGCAGCTGAAAATGTTGTGTGACAAATGGACAGTAAGGACATAATATCATGAATGTAATAACTCAATACAATTAATGTAATTAATGAATATCATAAATATAGTTATTGAATGAATACTGTGAATGTAATCAATGAATACAACAAATGTAATTAATATCATGAGTGTAATTAATGAATATCTTGAATGTAATTAATATCTGTTTTTTTCCCCCAAGACAGGGTTTCTCTGTAGCTTTGGAGCCTGTCCTGGACTAGCTCTGTAGACCAGGCTGGCCTCCAACTCAGAGAGATTCGCCTGGCTCTGCCTCCCGAGTGCTGTGATTAAAGGTATGCACCACCATCACCCTGCAAGTGTAATTAATATCTTGAATGTAATTCATGCCACTGAATTGTGAACTTAAAAATGGTTACAATTGCAAATACTATGTTCATTTAAAAAAATAAGATGGAGTGTAACCACCATACATTATATGTGTGTATGAAATTGAAGACAGCGATGATCTAAATGGAAGTGGTGATAGTGTCATAGGCCTATGAGGATGCTGGACTAATGTCTATCAAATTGTGCAAACAGGCAAATTGTATACGATATGAATTATTTGTCAATAAAGGTTTTATAAAACGTAAAAAAAAAAAAAAAAAGAAAATGTGTGAACTGTCCTGACTTGAAGGCTCTGTGTATCCCTTGAATCTGTCTTTATAATCCCCGACTGACTCTCCTGGATTTTCTTGATATCCAGAATTTTAGTTAAATGCTAAAAGATATTCAAAAGTCTCTGAATCTTGTGACTGAGTCCTTATTTGGTGTGTTACTTCTCTGGTCATTGTGACAAAATAACCTGACAGAACCAATTTAAAAGAGGAGAGATGGGGGTTGGGGTGGAGCGCTTGCCTAGCAAGTGCATGGCCCTGGGTTCGGTCCTCAGCTCCAGAAAAAATGGAAAAATAAAAACAAAGAAGAGAGATGGCCTCAACGGTTAAGAACACTGGCTGCTCCACCAGAGAACTGGAGTTCAATTCTCAGCACCCACATGGTGGCTCATAACTGTTTATAATTGTTGTATTAGTCAGGGTTCTCTAGAGGAACAGAACTGATAGAATGAATCTCTGTCTGTCTGTCTGTCTGTCTATTTATCTATCTATCTATCCATCCATCCATTCATTCATCTACCTATCTGGGTATTTATTAGAATGGCTTACAGGCTGTGGTCTAGCTAGTCCAAAAATGGCTGTTTATCAGTGAAAGGTCCAAGAATCCAGTAGTTGTTCAGTCCACAAGGCTGGATGTCTCAGCTGGTCTTCAGTATACACCAGAATCCCAGTGAAGGAATGGACTTGCCATTGAGAACAAGTAGGCAAAAGAGCAAGCTTCCTTCTTCCATGTTCTTTATGTAGGCTACCAGCAGAAGTTGTGGCCCAGATTAATGGTAGCTCTTCCCATCTCCAAAGATCTTAATTAAAAGTGGGTCTTTCCGCTGGGCAGTGGTGGAGCACGCCTTTAATCCCAGCACTTGGGAGGCTGAGGCAGGTGGATGGATCTCTCTGTGAGTTTGAGGCCAGCCTGGTCTAGAGGACAGGCACTAAAACTACAGAGAATACTGTCTTGAAAAACAAAACAAACAAAAATTTTAAATACCCAAAAAATAAAAAATCAATACCAAGGAGAAGGAACAGAGTCACAGAGGAGAGGAGCCAGAGATTGGAGTGTGACATGGACACAAGACTCTGGAAGAGGCAGAAGGACCCTCCCCAGGACCTTTGGAGGGAATGAAGCCCTGTGGCACCTGCATCTCACAATTCTGGCCTCACAATTTCAGGAGAATAGGTTTCTGGAAGCTTTGTAGTTTTTAATTTTTTTGAGATTGGGTCTTATTCCATCGCTAAGGCTGGCCTTGAACTTACAGCTTTCCTCAGCCTCCAGAATGCGGGAGTCCAAGCACCATCACATTTGGTGATTGTTTCTGTTGTTGAGAGATGTCTTTTTGTGGCAAACACAGAAAAATAATAAAAGTTATTGTCGTGTATATGAATATTTAGCATCTTTGGACAGGAGTGCATGGGGTCTCTGTATATTAGCCCAGACATGTCTGTGACTGGAGCTGGTTTGGCTCATGCATTTGGGGCCATGCATTTGGAGATGTCATGCATTTTGGGTACCTCTCAGCTCACTAACACCCCCTCTGGTCTGACCAGCGTTGGATAGGATAGGAGGCAATGAGAGCAATGTCCAGCAGCCTGAGGCCTTTCTTCCAACTAACCTCCTTATCCTAAGCGCTGTGGCATCTAGACCCTGTGCTGTGCTTAAGTGTGGTAGGGGTGATTTGAGATGTCCTGGCAGATGTCAGGGTGTGTGTGATATGCTTGGACACGTTAAGGTGTCTAATGTTTTGGGAATGCTGAGGTGTCCTGGGGTGAGCTAAGGTAGACCAAGGTGAGCTAGGGTATTTTGTGGTGAGCTAAGATGGGCTATAATCCAGGTATCTTCCTCTGGCATCCATCTTTCCTTGAAGCTGTGCCAGCGAACCTATGTACTGGAATGGTCTGGTAGTCCATTGGTCTTGTCCCAGTGCTCTAGTAGTATACCCCTGTGAGTGGAAGTATGAGGTTAGGCCAGCTCTTTCCTTCCCCTCAGCAGGGCTTCAACCTAGGTAGCATGGCCCAGAGAGGACTCGGCTTCTTCCAGATTGCTGCGTGTAACATTCTCAGAGGGAGCTGGAGGCAGGCACTGAGGAGACAGGCTGGTGACATTGCTACTTGATGTCACGGGAGGGGACAAAGCCCCTTGGTGGAGCAGCAGCCTCCTTACCTGTGAACCAAGGATGATTTTAGTACCTTCCTTTGGCTGGTCACCTTTGGGACTTGACAAACACCGTCCTGCTGGCACCTGTCTTCAGCATCACCAGTGTGGCCCAAGTGGGACCATCACACATTGGGTGAGACCCCACTGCTGGCCTGCAAGCCATTCCCCTCAATCTGACCTGTAGGTTTGAAATACTTTTTGGTTTATGTGAATTCACCAACTCAATGAATATTACCCTAAAAGGGCACAGACTTTCAATCCCTGAAAGCCTTTAGTAATTATTCAAATACAGCTGAGCTGTGTGGTGTATGTAATTTAATCAGCCACAGGGCTTGGGAAACACAAGGTGACCATGGTGATTTGAGAAGGCCACCATGGGTCCAGATCTGCCCAGAGAGGGATGAGGACTGTTCTGGGCAGAGTTCCTCTCAGGCACAGGTGCCTGCCAGATGTCTGTGTGTGTGTGCCAGCTGCCTGCCTGCTGTGATCCAGGTCACAAGCCCCCTGTCCTCAAGAAACCTGGAGGAAGGCATTAAAGGCCTGTAGCTAGTTATGTGGCAGGTGAGGACATTCTAGTTGATCCTGGCCCCAGTTGGCTGGGCCTCTGAACCTGTACAGGACTGGACTTACTGGGTCCACCTGTGGAGGCCTGGCCTGACATCTGCTGTTCCTAGTACTCAGCCCCAGGAATACCCAGTGGCTCTCTAATGTATTTATTTTTAGGTCTTATTTCAAATACTTTTATAACTACTCCATTTTCTATCTCAAGTAGCAACCTTTTTGACTTTTTGTTGTTTGGGGACAAGGGTGTCTATGGAATACAGGCATCTGCCATTACAGATGGGAGTCGTCAAGTCCTAGCCAAGTAAACATGTATTTTCTTTTTGCTGTGCCTGGCCTCCAGCACTCTGGGAAGTGTTCCTCAATCACACTCACCAGTAGAACAGCCTTCTCTGTTTGCACCAATGTGGATGTAGCACCAATGTGCACCTGCTTCCCAGTCACACACTATAATAGGTCCAGAAGTGAGACCCAGAGGGAATGGACTTCCCCAAAGACACATTAACAACCAGAAAAAGGCAGGGAGAGTTGGGTGGTGGCGGCGCACGCCTTTAATTCCAGCATTCGGAAGGCAGAGGCAGAGGGATCTCTGTGAGTTCGAGGCCAGCTTGGTGGTGAGACTTCATTTCAAAAAAGAAAAGTAGCCGGGCGGTGGTGGCGCACGCCTTTAATCCCAGCACTCGGGAGGCAGAGCCAGACGGATCTCTGTGAGTTCGAGGCCAGCCTGGGCTACCAAGTGAGTTCCAGGAAAGGCGCAAAGCTACACAGAGAAACCCTGTCTCGAAAAACCAAAAAAAAAAAAAAAAAGTAAAAAAAGAAAAGCAGAGAGAGGAAGAAAGGCAGCTACGGCAAGCTTTGGAATCCGGAGCCATTCAGGTCGCTGCTGCCCGCTTTTGCCACCCCGCCAAGATCTGGAGGTCAATGTCATACCCTGTGCGCGCCGGCGCACACAAGGGGGCGGAGCTCCTGCCGGGGGCGGGGTCAGCGGCGGCGCACACTGCTCGCGGGAGGAAAGGGAGAGAAACGGAGGGCGGGAAGTCAGGAGGCCACGCCCACAACAAGGCAGGCTGAGAATCCACGGCTTGCGGCGGCTTCCTCGCGCTTCTGCGCGAGCGGGCCGCTGACGGCTCGCGGCGGCGGTAGCGGCGCGGCGGCCAATGAGGGCGGCCGGAGGGGGCGGGGCGTCGGCTGCGGTTTTGTTCCGCGGTGGCTGAGGCGCGTCGTCCCCATGCGCGGAGCGCAGCCTGCGCGGCTGGCGCCCCGCCCCATTTACGGAGCCCGGCGCTCGCCGGCCTCGCGGAGAGTGCTCCGGGCCGTCGTTCGCCCGAGCACCGCCACGATCTCTGGCCGCCGGAACGCCGTGTCCTTGTGCTGTCAGTCCGGAGTCTCCGCACGTCGGCCGGCGCCGCGCAGCCGCACGTCGAGAGCCCGGTGCATCGCCGCAGCGCGCGGAACACCAGCCCCTCGGGCCGGCAGGCGTCTCGGCACCTTAAGGTCCCCGCGCGCCCCGGGCCCGGCTCGGTCCTCGTGTCCCGCGGCCCCGACACCCCAAGGTCCCCGGGGACCCAGCACCTCAAAGACCCCTGGGCCTCAGCTCCCCCAGAGTCCCCTGGGCCCCAGCTCTCCAAAGTCGTCGCGCGTCCCGGGACCCCTCCAAGCAGGCCAGGCCCCAAGCACTCCTGTTGTGCGCGCTCCTGCACGCCGGGCGGTAAGGCCTGCCCGCTGCGCCTGGGGCGCGCTGCCACTTGTTGAATCACTTCTCGGGTCGACTTTGAGACCTCTTGTCGCCATGCTGAGCCTGTGGGCCCCTGAGCCCACTGTTGCTGAGACTCAGTGATTGTTATTCTGTACTCAGGAAGCAGGAAGTTTGACGAGATACGATGGCCCCGTAAGGGAATCCCAAGAGCAGAGACTCCCCAAGGACCTGTGGAAGGTGACTTGGAAGTGTATTCCGAAGCCAGTTTTCTGCGTAGACTGAAGGGTGTGTAAGTCCCTTTAAGACTTCCTGTGAGTGGAGGATGGAATGTGAGATGTATACAGTGTATTTTGCTGCTCCTGATTGGCTATTGCCTTACTTTGTAGGTTGGATTTTATTTTCCATTAGTCTTAAGTACGGATATGAAATATATCACGACAATTTAAATTGCACCTCAGAGTATTTCATTATTGGATATATCTTTTAAGTATGAATCTAAGCTTCTATATTCTTTCTGGCGTTGGGACCTTATCCCTGAGCCTGGCATACCTACATCTCCAGGCCATTACTTAGTTTATAATGTCTCAATTCTGAGAATTTTAAAGATGAATTAGTTTGACTTTAAGAATGTACTTTAGTTTTATTCATTTTGAGACAGGTTTTCTCTGTGTAGCCTGGCTGTCCTGGATCTCACTCTGTTGACCAGGCTGGCCTTGCTCACAGAGATTCACCTGCTTCTACCTCCCGAGTGCATGGCATGCACCACCACCCCGGCTTAGTTTTTTTTTTTTTTTTTTTTTGGTTTTTCGAGACAGGGTTTCTCTGTGTAGTTTTGCGCCTTTCCTGCAGCTCACTTGGTAGCCCAGGCTGGCCTCGAACTCACAGAGATCCGCCTGGCTCTGCCTCCCGAGTGCTGGGATTAAAGGTGTGCGCCACGAACGCCCGGCCCGGCTTAGTTTTTACATTAAGAAATTTGACTGGTGCTTACTGACGTTGCTTCTTTAAATATGTATTTGGTAACCTTGTGTTTCTGATGAAAGTGGGTCTTTGAAAGGTAGGACTGAGGATGGTTTTCTTTTGAAATTCTGAATATTACTCCAAACTGGAAATTGAAATTGTTTAGTAACTGGGTTTTCTTTACACGGATTTGGTCAGTGCAGGCTTGGATGTGGAAGTTCTTTCAGGCTTTCCTGGATCTGGCACCTAGTTTCCTCCTTGCCTCTGTGTGTATGGGGTAGAGAAGGCCTGGTCTCTTCCTATTGTTTGATAAATGATTCTTCTAGCTGTCCCTGGAACTTAGATGTTGGTTCTGGAACTTTTCTTTCTGGTGTAGGAGCCTGTGGCTTGGACTGGAGCCATACTAATTAATTTACATGGCCTTTTAGTTTTTCTTCATTTAGGTTGAATTTGACAACCATTGAAGAGACAGTTGTAGTTGCTACTCTGAGACAGAGAAAATGCCAAACAATGTTTTGTTTTGTTATTTTTAATTAAAACATTTATTTTCTGTGTATGGGTGAGTGTTTTGCCTGATTGTGTGATTGTGTGTCTGCACCACATGCATGCTTGGTGCCCCTGGAGGCAAGAAGAGGGTGTTGGTCCCAAGAAACTGGAGTTACAGGTTGTTGTGGGGACACCATGTTGTTGCTGGGGATCCAACACAGGTCCTCTGCAAGAACAGCCAATGCTCTTAACCACTGAATTATCTATTCCTCAAGCCCAAGCAATCTACCCCCACCCCAAGACAGGTTTTTTTTTTTTGAGCTGAGGACTGAACCCAGGGCTTTGCACATGCTAGGCAAGTGCTCTACCCTGATTTAAATCCCTAACCCCATACAGGGTTTCTTTATGTAGCCCTGGCTGTATTGAACTCAGAGATCCACCTGCCTCTGCCTTCCCCAGAGTGCTGGGATTAAAGGTGTGCACCACCACTTCCCAGCATCTTTTTTTTACTTTTTTTTTTTAAACTTGCAGAACAGAGATTTTGTGAACACGCACACACACACACACACACACACACACCCTCAGGGACCAGGAATATCAAGGAGCTCCAGCCAGAGAGAGAACATGATTTTACTGGTAGAGACAAGAATCAAGAAAATCCTTAGTTATTTTACATTGGTGCTTTGGAAACACTGAAAAAATTTTTTAATTAAAGGAACACTTTATTTTAACTTTTGAGACAAGCTCTCATTATGTGACTCAGGCTAGCTTCCAACTTGTGATCCTGCAGCCTCCATGTCCTGTATGCTAGAATTGCAGGCATTATCAGTATATTCAGCTCAAAAACAATTTTATGGCTTAATAAAAGCCATTATTTTGTATACTTACTTGAAAAATTAGTATGAGCTGGGAGGTAGTGGCGCACGCCTCTAGGAGGCAGAGACAGTCAAATTTCTGAGTTTGGTCTACAAAGTGAGTTCCAGGACAAGCTTCAAAGCTACAGAGAAACCCTGTCTTGAAAAACAAAAAACAAAAACAACAAAAAAAGAAAAATAATCAAGTTCAGTGTGGTGGCTTACACCTTTAAAAATTAGTAATAATGAAAAAAAATAACAAACTCCTTCTATATATTATACAATGATGTTTCTCAAAGGAAAATTAATTTCCATGAGCGACTGTAATTTAAACATGTAATAGAGTTTCGGATACTTTCACATGTGTTATTTAACTCCTTGAGGTCTTGCTAATGGGTAGTTATTCCCCCCCCCCCAAGTATTTCTCTATATAGACTGTCTTTCTACATACCAGGACAGTCCCTGGCTGTCCTGGAACTCGCTCTGTAGATGAAGCTGGTCTCAAACTCACAGAGATCCGCCTGACTCTGCCTCCCCAGTGCTGGGATTAAAGGCGTGCGCCGCCGCCACTGCCCAGCAGCAGCAACAAATACTCTTAAGTTCTGAGTCATATGTATAGCCCAGATGCTGAGCTTTTTGAGTTTTGACTAATGTATATGTAGTGATACCAATTTTCCATTGTAATGCTAAGAAGGATATTTTCAATGCCCTAATAATGGCTCTTGGCTCCACATGTTCATCCCTGCCTCTCTCAGCCACTGATCACCACTTATCCTTTTTACTGTCTCTATAGTTTTGCCTTTTCTAGAATGTTATACATTGGGCATTCTTTTCATATTGACTTCTTTCATTTAGTAATATGAGGTCTAAGTTTCTTCCATGTATTTACTGACCTGATACCTCACTTTTTTTTTTTTTTTTTTTTTTTTTTTTTTTTTTTTGGTTTTTCGAGACAGGGTTTCTCTGTGTAGCTTTGCGCCTTTCCTGGAACTCACTTGGTAGCCCAGGCTGGCCTCGAACTCACAGAGATCCGCCTGGCTCTGCCTCCCAAGTGCTGGGATTAAAGGCGTGAGCCACCACCGCCCGGCGATACCTCACTTTTTAAAGGTTTATTTTTAATTATGTGTATTGCATGTGTGATTATGTACAAGTGTTGTAAGTACAGGTGCCGGAGGAGTCCAGAAGAGGGTGTTGGATCACCTGGAGCTGGAATGAGAGGTAGTTGTGAACCACCCAATGTGGGTACTAGGAACTGAGCTTAGGGTCTCTGCAAGAAGGTATACACACTGCATGCTGGCTAGGACACGTGGAAAGAGAGAACCTCACTTGAGAAAATGCCCCCACTAGATTGGCCTATGGACAGTCCTGTTGGGCATTTTCTTGGTTGATGATTAACGTGAGCAGTGCCACCCCTGGGCTGGTGGTCCTGGGTGCTATAAGAAATCGGACTTAGCAAGCCATGAAGAGCAAGTCAGTAAGCCTCATTCTTCCATGGCTTCTGTTACAGTTCTAACCCTAACTTCCTTTGTTGATAGACTGTGATGTAGAACTGTAAGCTGAAATAAACCCTTTCTTCTCCAAGTTGCTTTTTTAAAAAAAAGATTTATTTATCTTGTATACAGTGTTCTGCCTGCACGCCAGTTCTCATTACAGATGGTTAGGAGCCACCATGTGGTTGCTGGCAATTGAACTCAGGACCTCTGTAAGAACAGCCAGTGCTCTTAACCACTGAGCCATCTCTCCAGCCCTCCAAGTTGCTTTTGGTCATGGTGTTTTGTCATAGCAGTAGAAACCCTAACCCTAACACATGTTTTTAACTGCTGAGCCATTTGTTCAGTCCCCAGTGTCACATAATGAAGGACATCTTGGCAATTTATTTATTTATATGTCTGTCTGTCTGTCTATCTATCTATCTATTTACTTTTCAGATAGGGTCTCATCATATAGCTCTGGCTGGCCTGGGACTCACTATGTAGATCATACTGGCCTTGAACTCCCAGCAATCTGTCTACCTCTGATTCCCCAGTGCTGGGATTAAAGTCATGTACAACCATGCCTGGTTGATTGTACCCATTTAAAGTCAATACTAAAATTAAGGACATGAATATTATCATCTAAGACATGGTTCTCAACCTGTGGGTTGAGACTGCTTTGGGGGTCGAATGACCCTTTCACAGGGGTTACATCAGTTATTCTGCATATCAGATATTTACATTATGATTCATAACAATAGCAAAAATATAGTTAAGAAGTAGCAATGAAAATAATTTTGTGGTTGGGGTCATCACAACGTGAGGAACTGTATTAAAGGATTGCAGCATTAGGAAAGTTGAAAACCACTGGTCTAGGAGTTTTATAGTCTTTATGATTTTTAAAAATTATTTTGCTGTGGATATTGCTCTATATAAATAAAACACTGATGGCCAGTGACCAGACAGGAAGTATAGGCGGGACAAGGAGAGAGGAGAATTGGGGAAACAGGAAGAGAGAGGGAGAGACACTGCAGCCACCGCCAGGACAAGCAGCATGTAAAGACGCCGGTAAGCCACCAGCCCCGTGGCAAGGTATAGATTTATAAAAATGGGTTAATTTAAGATAAAAGAACAGTTAACAAAAAGCCTACCACGGCCATACAGTTTATAAGTAATATAAGCGTCTGAGTGATTATTTTATACATGGATTGTGGGACTGTGGGGCTTGGTGGAACCTAGAGAGAAGCTCTCCAGCAACATTATTTTGTGTGCATGGGTGTTTTGCTTCCTGTATTTATGTCTGTGCATCACATGAATGCAGTGCCCTTGGAGGCCAAAGAAGGCATTGGCTCCCCTGAAATTGCAGTGATAGACAGTTGCTGCCATGTGGGTGTTGGGGATCAAACCCAGGTCCTTTGGAAGAGCAGCCAGTACTCTTAACCTCTGAGCCATTGCTCCAGCACTGTGTTTTAGAGTGTTAAACTCCACAATTAGGCCTATGATCCTTTGAGTTACTTTTTGTGAAGGTTATCAGGTCTGTGTCTAGATTATTCCCCCACCCCCCAACCCCAGACAGGGTTTCTCTGTGTAGCAGAGAACTGTCAGGAAATTTGCTCTGTAGACTAGGCTGGCCTCAGATCCACCTGTCTCTGCCTCCTAAGTGCTTGGATTAAAGGTGTGTGCTACCATGCTAGCTCTAGATTATTTATTTATTTAACATGTAGATATCCAGTTGTCCCATCTCTGTTGTTCAGGCTGCTTTGCCGAAGATCATTTGATGTATTGATGAACTTCTGTTTCTAGGCTTTGTTCTGTCTGTCTGTTCTTTTGCTCATAGTGCACTAGCTTAATTGCAGTAGTTCTGTAATAAATCCCCGAGTCAGGTAGTATTAGTTCACTAATTTTATTCTTCTGTTTCTGTATATATTGTCCAAGTGTTTTGCATCTCTGCATAAACTTTAGAATCAGATTTGAGCATAGTGGTATGCTTGTAATCCCAGTATTTTTGGAAGGTGGAAACAGAAGTTGCAGAAGTTCAAATCCAGCCTCAGCTTCATTGGGGGTTTATTTATATGTATGTATGTGTCTATGTGAGTATATGCCATGTATGTACCAGTGCCCAAATTGGCCAGAAAAGAGAATCAGATTTCCTGGAACTGGAGTTACCAGCAATTGTGAATGTCCAGATGAGTGCTAGGGAATGGAACTTTGGTCTTCTGGAATGGTATCAAGCACACTTAACCACTGAGCCATCTGTCCAGTCCTCTTGATTTTTAATTTTTTTAATTTTATGTGTGAATGTTTTGCCTGCATGTATATATGTGTAATATGTATGTGCTTGGTGCCCGTGGAGGTCAGAGAGGGCATTGTATCCCCTGTAATGGAGTAATGGATAGTTGTGAACTACCATGTGGGTGCTGGGAATTAAACCCAGGTCCTCTGCAATAGCAACAAGTATTCTTTTTTTTTTTTTCAAGACAGGGTTTCTCTGTGTAGCTTTGCGCCTTTCCTGGAACTCACTTGGTAGCCCAGGCTGGCCTCGAACTCACAGAGATCCGCCTGGCTCTGCCTCCCGAGTGCTGGGATTAAAGGCGTGCGCCACCACCGCCCAGCTACTTTTCTTTTTTGAAATGAAGTCTCACCATGTAGCTCGGACTGTTCTGGAACTCAGTGTGTAGACCAAGCTGGCCTCGAACTTACAGAGATCCTTCTGCCTCTGCCTCCCGAGTGCTGGGATTAAAGGCGTGCGCCACCACCGCCCAGCAGCAACAAGTATTCTTAACTGATGATCTCCAGCCCTACCACTGGCTGGGTGTTTTGATTAGGGTTATAAACAGATGTTTATGCCCTTAGTTTGTATGTTGCAACCCAGTCCATAGTGTGATAGGATTTGAAGGTGAGGCTTTTGGAGACGCTTAGGTCTCGAGGGGGCTGCCTTCTAAATTGAGATTATCTCCTTAGAAAACAAATTCTAGCAAATTTCTACCATTTGAAGAAACAGGAAAAAATGGACCTCTGTGCACTAGAAAGGAGGCCCTGGCCAGGCACCACATCTGTTATTGACATGTCTAGTCTTAGAATGTAAGAAATTTCCTAGTCTTTAGAATATAAGAAATAAGATTTTGTTTACACCAGGCACATGCCTTTAATTCCAGCACTCGGGAGGCAGAGGCAGGTTGATATCTGTGAGTTCAAGGACAGCATGGTCTACAGAGCAAGTTTCAGAACAGGCTCCAAAGCTACACAGAAACCCTGTCTCAACCTCCCTCTCCTCCCCCCCCAAAAAAGATTTTTTTACAAGCCACCTGACCTATTATGGTATTCTCTTTTTAAATAAATACTCTTTTATCTGTTTGAATGTTTTGCCTATATGTGTGTCTGTGAACAAAATGTATGCAGTGCCCAAGGAAGCAAGAGGAGGGTGTCAGATCTCCTGGGACTAGATGATGGTGAGCTGCCATATAAGTGCTGGAAATGGAACCTGGGTCCTCCAGCAGAACAGCCAATGCTCTTACCTGCTGAGCCATCTCTCCAGTCCCCATCCTGACCCTATGATATTCGTATGGACTAGTAAAACTAGGATTGCATCGCCTGTGTAGATCAAATTAGGACAAGTTAGCATTTTACATGGACATGAGCTACTTCATTTGTTTAGTGCTTCTCTGATTTGTTTCATTAGAGTTTCATAGTTTTATTCATAGTTGTAGAACATAGCTTGTTAAATTTATATGTCAGTAATTTTGTGGATGCTTACATAAATAACATTGGGTTTTTAATTTGTTTCCACTTGTTCATTGCTAGTATATTGTAAAAGGATTTTTTTTTTCTTCTTGATATTGGGTCTCACTGTGTAGCCCTGGTGGTCCTGGAACTTGTTTTGTAGACCAGACTAGCCTTGAACTCAGTGATCTGCTTGCCTCTGCTGGGATTAAAGATGTGGACCACCATGCTCAGCTGAGATTGCTTTTTCTGTGTTAATTCCTACAGTCTCAGTCTTAACTATAATGGCTTATCTTTCCAGAGTTATTTTGTTAATTCTTTCAGATTTTCTACATAATGATTGTGTATTTTATTTCCCAAGCTGTCAGCCTTTTTAAATTTTCCTTTTTTCCCCTTTCTTTCTCCTCCTCCTCCTCCTCCTCCTCCTCCTCCTCCTCCTCCTCCTCCTCCTCCTTCTCTCTCTCTCTCTCTCTCTCTCTCTCTCTCTCTCTCTCTCTCTCTCTCTCTCTCTCTCTCGTGTGTGGGGGCTTTTCAAGACAGGCTTTCTCTCTTTATAGCCCTGGCTGTCCTGGAACTCACTCTGTAGACCTGGCTGGCTTAGAACTCACAGAGATTCACGTGCCTCTGCCTGTAGTTGTAACCAACCGTCTTATTAAATAAGAAACACAGAACCAATGCAAAGAAGAAAGCCAAGAGGTCAGAGCTAAGAGCTAAAACCTTACCCTTCCTCCTGCGGTGGTCTTACCTCTCTGAACCAGAACCACTTTCTGTGTGTCTGTCTTTTTATAGTGTTTCTGTTCTGCCTTCTCATTGGTTGTAAACCCAACCACATGACCGCCTCATGGCCTGTCTGTATAGACCTCCATGTTTTCTATGATTGGTATTGAGATTAAAGGCAAGAGTATCCAATACTGGCTATATCCCTGAACACACAGAGACTTACCTAGCTCTGCCTACCAAGTGCTGGGATTACAAGTGTACGCCACCACTGCCCTGCTTTCCTATGGCTTGCTAATAGCTCTGACCCTGGGGCAACTTTATTTATTAACATACAAATAACATTTGAATACAAATAAAATATCACCATATCTGCCTTCTGTGTGTTGGGATTAAAGGTGTACACCACCACTGCCTGTCTTTATTTCCCTTTATTTCTTATAAGAATTAGCTAGGACTTGTAGTGTGATATTAAAAAAACGATGGTGAGGGGACATTTTTGCTTTAGTTAGTGCTTTGAATTTCTTATGCTGTCATTTAGAAATGTTAGCTTTAGTTTTGTTGTTGTTGGTTGATTGGTTTTTTGTTAGGCAGTCTCATTTGTATCAGGGTCTCACTGTATTCCTGGCTAGCCTAGAACTCACTCTGTAGTCCAGGATGGCCTAGAACTCAGAGATCCACCTGTCACAGCCTCCCAAGTGCTGGTTTTAAAGGCATGCACTACCATGTCTGGTTTTAAAAATTATTTTTAAACATTAATGAATTTATTTGTGTGTGTGTGTGTTTGCCTACTTGTCTATATGTGCACCATGTGCATACAGGTGCTCTCAGAGGCCAGAAGAGGATGTTGGATCCCCTGGAACTGAAATTACAAGTTATGAGCTGTCTGATGTGGGTACAGGGAACTGAACCGAGGTCCTCTGCAAGAGCAATGTGTGTTCTTAACCACTGAGCCATCACTTGAGCCCTGGCAGCTGTTTTTTTTTTGTTGTTGTTGTTTGTTTGTTTGTTTTGTTTTGTTTTTTTTCCCTTCAAGACAGGATTTCTCTGTGTGTAGCCCTGGCTGTCCTGGAACTCTCTCTAGACCAGGCTGGCCTCAAACTCACAGAGATCTGCCTGTCTTTGCCTCCCAAGTCCTGGGATTAAAGATGTGCACCACCACTGCCTGGCCAGCTGTTGTTTTTTTTGTAGATATTTATCAAGTTGAGGAATTTTTTTCTCAGAGCCTATTTTGCTGTTCTAAAAATATTTGACACTAGTTTTTTTTTTTTTTTTTTTTTTTTTTTTTTTTTTAAAAGATTTGTTTATTTATGATGTATACAGTGTTCTGTCTGCATGTATGACTGCAGGCCAGAAGAGGGCACTAGATCTCATTACAGATGGTTATGAGCTACCATGTGGTTGCTGGGAATTGAACTCAGGACCTCTAGAAGAGCAGTCAGTGGTTACTCTTAACCTCTGAGCCATCTCTCCAGCCTGACACTAGTGTTTTTAAAAAAATTTTTAAAAAATTTTTCTATACTCGGGGTCTGGAGAGATGGCTCAGAGGTTAAGAGCAGTGATTGTTCTTCCAGAGGTCCTGAGTTCTATTCCCAGCAACCCCATAGTGGCTCACAATCATCTGTAATGAGATATAGTGTCCTCTTCTGGCATACAGACAGACAGAACACTGTATACATAATAAATAAATCTTTTAAAAAAAACAAACAAAATTTTTCTATACTCATACTGTAGTAATTGACATGAAAGTTGTGTGTGACCTCTCCACCAGCAAACAAGTCCTTTAGTAGAGACCAGTTGGTTACCCCCTAATTCAGTTAATTTTTGCCACTGTCTACATGGAGGCCACACTAGCCCCTACAGGTTGAGGGATCTTTCCCCAGGACTGCCTCTTAGCATCTGTCCTGGCCTGCCCTTAGGGTCCTGACAGGGTATAACCTCAGCTGCAGCCACTAAGAGCACCCCCTTATAAAAGGTGGGCCTTGCCCACCTCCTGTCTCCTTTCTTTTTCTCTCCCTCCGTCCCTGCCCCCTTCTCTGCTCCTCCTCTCAGTAAACCTCCTAGTGGGCCCTGTTGTGTGCTGTGTGTCTTTCCCATTGTTTAAAAATACAACACTGCCCCTACCTCAGACTGTTGTAAGTCTATGTTTGGAGCTTCTGATTGACAAGCTATAAACTGAGGTTCTCACACCTTGCTCTTCAAACTTGATTAATCTGCTAGAGTTGTTCATAGTAGTTGGGACACACTGTACTTACACCCCACAAGGATGCAAGAGAGCAGCCAGGTGAAGAGATTCAGTCATGTCTGGAAGGGCCCTGAATGCAGGACTTTTCACCCCTGTGGAGGGTGTGCCTTACTCCTGGCATGTGGATGAGAGAGGAGGCCCTGTTTTCACATAGTGCAGTGGAGAAAGGAGGCTGTATTCTCATGTGATAGAAGGAAAAGAGAAGGCCTTAATATGGTGTGATGGAGGGAGAAAGGTAGTATCTCTATCTGGTGCAACAAAGGGAAGACATTTCCTCACATTAGGACGGAAGGAAAAGGCTCTGTCCTCATGTGGAAAGGAGGGAGGGCTATGTCCTCATGTAGGAGGGGCCATGTCCTTATGTGGTAGAAGGGGGGGGTAGAAGGGAAGGCTGTGTCCTCTTGTGGTGGAAGGGAGGGGAAGGTCGTGTTCTCCTAGGATGGGAAGGAAGGGAAGCTGTAGAAGGAGATTCAGTCCTCACCTGTTAGGAGGGAAAGAAAGGCCGTGGTCTTATGTATGAGGTCCAAGAGAGGAGGTGTTTCCTCCTGTACTGGAAAGGTAGAGGCTGAGCTGTAGAAGAAGCTCTTTCATTCATTAGAGAAGAGTCCTCATGATAATAACACTGAAAGGTCCGAGATATGGAGGGGAACATATAATTAGTAACAACCTTTCCCTTTTTTTCCTCCTGGTTCTGCAGGGTGGAACCCAGATCCTCCTGCATGCTAGACAAATAGATTGTTTGTTGCATTTTATCAAATGCTTTTTGGCATCTTTTTTTTTTTTTTTTGGTTTTTTGAGACAGGGTTTCTCTGTGAGCTTTGCGCCTTTTCCTGGAACTCACTTAGTAGCTCAGGCTGGCCTCGAACTCACAGAGATTGGCCTGGCTCTGCCTCCCGAGTGCTGGGATTAAAGGTGTGTGCCACCACCGCCCGGCTTTTTGGCATCTTTTGATCCCAAAGTAGGATTTTTTCTTTTTTAGCCTGTCAGTGTGATGGATTGCATGAATTCACTTTTACGCCTGTGCACTTTTAAACTAAACATCCTACTGTCCAAATCAACTAGTTATGGATTTTAATACTATCAAGATGTTGATTAGTTATGTCAGGGAGGTCTTGTACTTTCCTCATTTTGTTTTGAAAAGGCTTTTTAAAAAAACTTGTACCAACTTTGTGGCACTCAAACAAGGCTTTGTTCCAGGCTTTTCAAGAAGCAGTATGATATCTATGTGTGACTTTTTTTTTGGCTTTTCGAGACAGGGTAGTTTTGGTTCCTGTATAGTTTTGTTCCTGTCCTGGATCTCGCCCTGTAGACCAGGCTGGCCTCGAACTCACAGAGATCCACCTGACTCTGCCTCCCCAGCGCTGGGATTAAAGGCGTGCACCACCACTGCCCAGCCTTTGATGCCTTTTTTGAGGATCCTTCCCCGGGCTGGTGATGCTGAGTTGGTGGGCACTCCTGTACTGCCTTTGTGTAGTGCCTGTTCAGGGTGTGCCACATGCTGGCATGGCAGCAGTGTGGGATGGAGAGGAAGACCTTGGGCTAGGGTGAGGACTTTTCTCTGTGTCCTGGAGCTCTGCAAGGGTGACTGAGGAGCCTAGAGCACTGTCATCACCTGCTGAGCCCAGGTCCAAGGCTGCCACATGGGTCTGCCTTAGGAGTCCGCAGTTGCCAGGCCTGGAAAGTGTGGCTGAGTAGGGAGGAACAGAGCTGGGTAGAGGTTCATCCAAGCTACTGGCTTACTTGCAAAACAGTTTTGGTGACTTGAGATGTAGTGAGCTGACTATAGCCTGTCCTTTGTGGCGTGTTCACTCCATGTGGGGAGTTGACATTCAGGAGGGCTGGATGTGGGACTGCCTATATTTCCCCGAGTGCCTGAGCTTGCAATCCTTTCTCAGCTCCCATCAGAGTACCTGTCCCTCTCCTGGGCAGGGCTGGTCAGTTCTGTCATTTGAGCCAGGTTTCTCTGATGAGGCTGTCTTCCCTATGTCTTCCATTGACCCCCTCTGCTCTTGCTCAGCTGTTAGTCTTGGTTAGCACCGGAGTCACCCTTCAGAGAGGTTTCTCTGATTGTCCCTCTAAGTAGGCCTTTTGAGCTATGTCTCATTTTGTGCATCCAGGTTCCTGTAAGGAGAGATTCACTTGGCATTATGGGTTGAATTGCATCCCCCAAAGCTATATTCAAGCTCTAACCCCAAGATCTGTGGAGTAACTTTACCTGGAAACTGGGTCTTTGCAGGACAGGCTTTTTAGCACCTGGCTAGTCTGCTCCCCACCTGTGAACTGCTGTATTTGTTTTGCAGTGCTGGGGATGGGGCTCAGCCTCGATTACCCTGGGACAGGTGTTACCGCTGAGCCACACCCTCATCCGTGAGCTGCCTTTGCATTGCCTATCCTTGTGAATGGTGCTGTATAAGTGCCTCCTTCAGCAGTTTCCAACAGGCTTTTTGTTCCATGTTTTAAACATCTGTGGTTATGACAGGGTGACAGTTCAAACTTATTTAACCACTCCCCTATTTAGCAGCACGCAGACCCTCCCAATATCCACACCTCACCTCACACAGAATATCGATAAAATTTGGAAAATAAAGCCAGTAATGTGTTGTTATCTAACAGCAACTAGTCAGACTTTGGATGTTGTCCCTTTGAGGATCATTATTGCATTTGATCTTCTTTGGCCTGGGTGGGGCCTTGCTCTGCTCTTTCATGACCAACAATTATTTTTAAACAATTTGTTCGGGATGGGGTGGGGTGGGGTGCTGGAGAGATGGCTCAGAAGTTGGGAGCACTGGCTGTTCTTCCAGAGGTCCTGAGTTCAATTTTTAGCAACCACCTGGTGGCTCACAACCATCTATAATGAGATCTGGTGCCCTTTTCTGGCATGCAAGCATACATGCAGGCAGAACACTATACATAAAAAAAAATCTAAAAAATTTTAGGGTGTTTTGCCTGCATGTCTGTGCACCATGTGCATACATTGCTTGTAGAGACCAAAAGAGCATCATATCCCCTGGGACTGGAGTTACACATGGTTGTGGGCTACCATTTAAGTTCTAGGAATTGAGTCCAGGTCCTCTGGAAGAGCAGCCAGTGTCTTAACCACTGAGGCATCTTTCTACCCAACTTACACTTCTAAAGCATCTGTCAGTTAGTTTGTTGATAGCCTCACCGGATTCCCCTCACATTTCCTTCTGATTAAATTGAGGTTCTGGTTGGGTGGTGATGGCGCATGCCTTTAATCCAGGCCCTGTGGAGGCAGAGGCAGGCAGATCTCTGTGAGTTCGAGGCCAGCCTAGTCTACAGAACAAGTTTCAGGACAGCCAGGGGTATGCAGAGAAACGCTATCTCGGAAAAAAGATTAATGTTCTGTGTTTTTGTGAGGAGTCCCACAGTGGACTGTGACTTCCTCAGTGTCCCTTCGAGAGTCTTGTGGTGTCTGTATGCCCTGTCCGTGGCTGTGGTCACTTTGATCCTGTGGTTCAGGCTAGTTTTCATTATTTTCCTTTGTAATTGTCTTGTGGGAAGAAACTTGGAGACTCAAATAATCTATTTACCTTTGGCTGTGGTTGACATTCAGAGATGATCCTTGCCAGGATATTGTAAAGTGGTGGATTTTAAATTTTCTGTTGTTTTGTCCCTGTTGGTCATTGTCACTGCTCTAAGGAAGGACTTCACTTTTGTTCACTGTTTTTTTTCTCAGATATTGACTCATTCATGTGGATTTGGGACTCCTACCTCATGTGGATTGGATTGTTCCAGTGGTCCTGTGCCTGTTCCATTAGGAGCCCTTCATCTTCCTTGGAGTCATACATTGCCTTTTAAACTCCAGGTGCTCCAGCTTTAGAACCAGCTGTTTCTCTTATGACTATGTGGCTTATTTTAAGATATAAAATCCTAGTGATTTTGTTAATTTCTTTTTTAAAGTTGCATTGTACTTCTGTGGCCTTTCTAGGTTGATGTGTGTGCTTTGTGTTGAGGTTACCAAGGTGTATGAGAGCTGGAGAGATGGCTCAGCAGTTAAGAGCACTGGCTGCTCTTCCAGGGGATCTGGGTTTAATTCCCAGCACCCACATGGCATCTAACAACTGTCTGTAACTCCAGTTCTGGGCATCTGACACTCTCTTCGGGCCTCAGTGGACACTGCATGCATGTGGTGCACAGACATACATGCAGGCAAAACATCTACACACATAAAATAAAAATAAATAATAAATAAATCTTAAAAAGTAATAACAATGGGCCAGGCGTGGTGGCGCACGCCTTTAATCCCAGCACTCGGGAGGCAGAGGCAGGCGGATCTTTGTGAGTTCGAGGCCAGCCTGGGCTACCAAGTGAGCTCCAGGAAAGGCGCAAAGCTACACAGAGAAACCCTGTCTTGGAAAAAAAAAGAAAAAAAAAAAAACAAAAAACGAAAAAAGTAATAACAATGGGCTGGAAAGATAGCTCAGAGGTTAAGAGCACTGGATGCTCTTCCAGAGGTCCTGAGTTCTATTCCCAGCAACCACATGGTGGCTCACAACCATCTATAGTGAGATCTGGTGCCCTCTTCTGGCATGGAGGCTAAATCTTGAAAAATTAAATAAAAAGTCACAGCAAGGTGTGTGAGAGCCCTTGTGGTGGCACATGGGCCAGGAATGACCATTTGTCATCATCACTCTCCTTGATGGAAGACCCTGCAAAGCCTTTGTCTTGTTTGGGTGTGGCTCAGAGGTTGGGGATTTAGGGGCTTTCGGTTTAGATGAGCATTGAGGCTAGGCTGCCCATCGCTCTGTGTCCCTGCTGGCTTGCCAGGCTTATGGGGAACCAGTGCTGCTCCTATGATGGGACTGATTCTAATTTAGTCTCTTCCATTTGAAAGAAAACGAGACAGGCTGGCCCTGCTCTGGCTGTTGTTCCTCTCTGGTGTAAGTTGGAGATGGTTGTCACTCTGCTGGGGCTGAGTGTACCAAGTTATGTGGATGGGCTTTCTTTTTTCTTCCTTCCTTCCTTCCTTCTTCCCTCCCTCCCTCCCTCCCTTTTCTTGTCCCTCCATCTTCCTCCCAGATTTTTCCTCCTATTTATTCTCTCTGCCTGCCAGCCCCACCTATCCTTTCTCCTGCCTTGCTATTGACCATTCAGCTCTTTATTAGACCAATCAAGTATTTTAGACAGGCAGAGTAACACAGCTTCACAGAGGTAAACAAATGCAACATAAAAGAACGCAATACAAGCTGGGTGGTAGTGGTGCATGCCTTTAATCCCAGCACTCGGAAGTCTGGTCTACAGAGCAAAATCCAGAACAGGCACCAAAAACTACTCAGAGAAACCCTGTCTTGAAAACCCAAAAAAAAAAAAAGAATGCAACACATCTTTGCATCATTAAAACAAATGTTTTACAGCATCAACAAATATAACACATCTTAAAATAATATCGTACAACAGTGATAGAATCCAGGTCTTTTTGCACTCTAAGAAAGTGTTTGCCGCTGAACTGCACCCAGCCCTACTTGTTGATTATCCAGTTTGCCATGTTTCTCCACCCTCTGTTTTGGCTACTTTTGCTTTCTGAGCTGGTAGCCCTTGACTGACACACCTGCTCATATTCAGGTGTGAGACTCTGAGAATCAGAGCTGTATGTGGGCAGTGGGGTGACAGCTGCAAAGGGTGCAGGCCTCTTGCGTGGTCTTAGTTGCTTATTATGGGATGGAAAGCTAAGAGCCCACGACTCCCCTTTTTCATCATTACCAGAGTTGTCCTGGTCCCTTGCCGCAGGTTGGGCCTGGTCTAGAGCTCTGTGCTTGCCTCTGGCACCCTACCTGTTCATCTTTTGTAAAGAGAACCCCAGCTTCAGGGACTGGAGTTGTGGGGGCGGTGTGGTCAACTGTAAGTGCTGGCAGGCTTCTGTGGTATGGGCCCCATAGCTTACTGCTGGTGTTCTCAGTGGATGTGGCTGCTGTTGTCTCTTTTTGTGCATTCATTGCCCTTTGGGGACAGAGCCTGCCATGGGCTTTCTTGCTGCTTCGGGAGAGGCCTTGGAGGCTGTTTTTTTTTTTTTTTTTTTTTTAAAGAACTCTATATTTTTATATTATGATCATACTTTTTAAAATGTATTTTGGGGAGTCCTTTTTTTTTGTACAGTTTATTTATAATGTATACAATGTTCTGCCTGCATGTATGCCTGCAGGGCAGAAGAGGGCGCCCGATCTCATTGTAGATGGTTGGGAGCCACCATGTGGTTGCTGAGAATTAAACTTAGGACCTCTGGAAGAGCAGCCTGTGCTCTTAACCTCTGAGCCATCACTCCAGCCCTGGAGGCTGGTCCTAATAAGGACCTCACCCTCTGGCCTTCATCTAAGACCAGTAGTTCTCAACCTTCCTAATGCTGTGACTCTTTAATACAGTTTCTCTTGTTGCGATGACCCCCAACCATAAAGTTATTTTCATTGCTATTTCATAGCTGTAATTTTGTTACTGTTATAAATTGTAATATAAATATCTGTGCTTTCTGATGGTCTTAGGCAACCCTGTGAAATGGTTGTTCAACACTCCCCCCTGCCACCCCCATTGAGAACCACTAGATGTTACCAGAAGGTTACCATAGGTTAGAAGATGGTATTGGAGGTTCTAGGAAGCAACGTGCTTGGTTGTCTTGGAATCAGGAAGGTATTTGTCAGAGGGATGTTAGGAACATTTTGTGTATACAGGATGTTGTATGTAACAGAAATATGGACTGAAGCATTCTACATATAGTCATATGGCAATTTCTCTTTGCAGAGACACAGCCTTGAAGAATTCATGGAAATGGATCAGCATCATTAAGTCAGAGCTATAACCCTGTGTTTTAGCTCAGATCTGATGGCTTGAGACTGCTGATATCCAGTGTTCTGGAAATCCAGTGCCCATAGATGTGGACCAAGGAAGAGCCCCGACCATGGTCACTCTTATCACAGAGAAGCTGCAGAACCAGAGTTTGGATGACCTTACCCGAAGGGCCCGGGAGGCTGGCCCGGTGAGTCAGCTTGGGGGTCAGAGGTGGGCACAGCCCGCTGTGCGGAGACATAGACATGGAGACAGCACACTGTAGGGTGGAGGCAGAGCTGAGTGGGGGCATTGGACAGAAGCCAGTGTCTGTCATAATCATCTCCACAAACCAAATCAACTCCTAATGCAAAGCTGACCTACACAGAATTCTGTGGCCTGCTTACCAGATCTGCCAGGGTAAGTGATCCCGTGGTCCTGCTGCCCCTTTCCAGTGATGTTTCAGATTTATCAACACAGATTCATTCACCTGCTTTAGCTTGGTGGTTGGGCCTTTTTTTTTAAAACCATGAAGCCATTTATTTATTTATTAATTCATAATTAATTTGTTAGGTTTTTTTTTTTTTTTTTTTTTTTTTTTTTTCCCTGAGACAGGGTTTCACTGTGTACTACTCATGGACCTGGAACTCACTCTGTAGACCAGGCTGGCCTTGAACTCACAGAGATCCACCTGCCTCTGTCTCCTGAGTGCTGGGATTACAGGCATGTACCATCACATCTGGTGGATATTTATTTTTAATATTTTATGTTTGTAACTTATTACTTATCACATGACCCCAGATGCACTTTAATGTTTTGTCTTTGGTTTTTAGTGCCACGAAACTTGAAGCTAACACAGATAAACTCTGAATACAGCTAGGGATTCCAGAAACACAAAGCAAAGAAAGTATGCAAATAACTCTTTTCTTTTCTTTTGGTTTTTTTCAAGACAGGGTTTCTCTGTGTAGCTTTGGAGTCTGTCCTGGAACTTGCACTCTTTTCTTAAGGTCTTATATGATGATGATGTCCAAGTTGGGTAATGTTTATGCCCAGACTGTAGGCAGAAGTCTTTCTAAACTTGGATGCCTAAAGGACATTTATTCTTCCTAGTGAACTTTTCATAAAATTTACACTTGGAAAAGTAGATTCACCTAGTCAAGGCATCCTAAACATAAGTAACAATTTTTCTTTTCTTTCTTTTTTTGGTTTTTCAAGACAAAGTTTCTTTGTGTAGCCGTGGCTTTCCTAGAACTAGCTCTGTAGACCAGGCTGGTCTCAAACTCACAGGGATCCACCTGCCTCTGCCTCCCGAGTGCTAGGTTAAAGGCGTGTGCCACCACCACCACCACCCATTAGGAGTTTTCTAATAACAAAACTGAATATCAATTTTAAAAGTAAAATTTGAAATAATTACATTTTTAATAAAACTGAAAGTCATTAAACACTCAGTGCCTCCATTGCCATGACTGTGGTGCTAGTCTGGGTAGTTTGGGCTGCCTGACTGAGCCCTGATGTGCTGGGTGGGGACAACTTGTGGTGGCCACAGTTCTGGCATTTGGGCCACCAGAATGATGCAGCTTTTGAAGCTCAAGGGCAGTAGAGCTAGAGGAGAATGCAAGGACATGGCCTAGTCTTGGGGCTCTGTTGGGGACAGAAGCTGATGTCTGCCGCTATGGACTCTGTCATTATGGGCTCACATTGTGTGCTTGATCCTGCACCCATGGTCCTCCTCTAAAGCCAGTGTCTTCCAGTCCTCCTCTGATTCAGCAGGGCTGGCTCCTCCCATCTCTGCTATCTAGGTTCACTTTATTTAGTCATATGGGCTCCTTTTTCCCAACTTAGATACCCTGAACCCGAGGCACACCCAGCTTTTCTTACTTTGCCTTTTCATGCTTGGAGGATAGTGAATAGTCCAGCTGTTGCAGAAAGACCTGGAAAAATGAGTGATTGTATCGGACTCATTGCTACCTTAAGGGAGGAGAGGCACAGATGGTTTGTGACCATAGGTGGAGGGTTGGTGAAGGCGATGGCCTCAGGTATCGCTGCCAGAGCAACAGTGAGGATCTGGGGTGTGATTGGGGTATACACTGAAGATGGCAAAAGGTTTTATTTTTAATTTTTATTAATAAAGATTTATTCATTATGTGGACTGCCATGTGGTTGCTGGGAATTCATCAAACTCAGGACCTCTGGAAGAGCAGCCAGTGCTCTTAATCTCTAAGCTATCTCTCCCAGACACCCCCCTACACCTACCCCCCACTTTTTAAAAAAGATTTGGAAATTTTTTGTTAGCAGGGAAAATGAGGGATTTGGGGGCAACAAGGAAGGAGCAGTTGACAGGTAGTTGGGCCCAGCTGTCACATGTATTTGGGCTTAGAGTATTTTCAAACAGCAGGAGACATTGGTACCTGAATTTCATATGTGCATTTCAGTTGTGCACTGAGGCTTTTAATACAGAGCTGGGAAAGTGTTTATTTGCCTCTGGAGAGGCAGGGAGATCAGGAGCCAGTGTAACTGGAGGAAGTGGGCAATGACTTGGGCAGGAAGTGCTTTCCTGGCTGAGGGTAGCAGTGAAGATCATATACTATGCTGGTTGGTTTTTGTCAACTTGACGCAAGCCTAGACATCTTGGAAGAGGTCATCTTAGTTGAGAACATAAGAGTATAGGCATTTTCTTGACTAATGATTGATGGTAAGGGCACACTCAGTAGGGATATAGTACCACCCCTGGGTCGTTGGTCCTGGATAGTATAAGAAAGCAGGCTGAACAAGCTCTGCAGAGCAAGTCAGTAAGCGGCATTCCTCCATAGCTTCTGCTTTAGTTTCTGCCTCTGGTTCATACCTTGATTGAATTCTTGCTTTGGCTTCTCTCAGTGGGCTGTGACTAGGGATATGTAAGCCAAATAAACCCTTTCCTCCCTAAGTCATTTTTACTCATGGCGTTTTATCATAGCAGTAGAAACCTAACTAAGACATATGCCTTGGTCCTGGGATTTGACTCTTAGGTGCCAAGGGCTTGAAGCAGAAGGGCTGTGATTCAGATCAGGGTAGCAGTACCCTCTAGCTGTGGGAAGAGGATAATGAGGCTAGCAGAAGCAGAGAGAAAGGCCAGCCAGGACCACCACCATTAGATTGGTCCAGGACAGATGTAGCAGAGCTAGAGTAAAAGGCTATAAGCTAGATGTCAGGGAAAGAGGCGAGAGGAAAGTGTGATGTGGCTGAGATGGAAGCAAGAAGCATGGAAGGCTCATCATACCTCTGGTTTAGGTAGATGTAACATGGGCGGTTGGTGTCCTGTGTGTGTTCCCCAGCCATGTCCATCTGGGCAGGGCCAGGCTTGGACTGGCCCAGTGGGAGCCTGCTATCTTAGCAAATCTGCTTTCTTGAGTATCTCCCACGGAGGTTCAGAAGCTGCCATGTCTCAAGGCCCTTGGATGTAGCATGAGACAGAGGCTGGTCCCTACAAATGGACATGATCAGTACTCTGCTCTCTTGCATTAGACCCACTGTCCGGGGTGTCTGTACCGTGTCCTTGGGCTGTTCACCTACTCATCCATCTCTTGCAGAGCCTTGTAGCTGCCTGCTGTGAAGTGTCTGGCTGTGCTGACCAGTCCTTGACTGTGCACTCAATACATCTGGTTAGGTCCAGGCCCAAAGCTCCTCAGCTACCCCAGGAACCATTTCTATTGGCTAAGAAAGGCCTGTCCTTCCTGGAGTCTATTGGGTTATTGTAGTAGGTGTATTCTTATGCACACAGGAGATGGCAGGCCCAGGGAAGGTGGGCTAGGAAAACAGCAGGTACTTGCTCTGGGGAAGTGGTTGGACCTCAGCAGGAGGACTGTTGGCTAGGGGAGTAGTTATCAGCCACATGGAAGGGGAAACTATTATGCTGGACCAAGGCTGGAGGCATTTGCAGCTATTGGAAAGGTGTGGGCAGCCCACTAATTATGCACAGTGGCTAAGAGCTTCATAGTATCTGTAAAGTAGCTTTCTCTCTTTCCATCTTAGCCTGAGGTGGTCCAGTGACCATAGCACCCAGGCTGATCATGTGTTCACCACCTCCATTCAGCTGTGCTGTGGGGAAAACATAATCCACTGCAGAGGAAGATCTGTCTGCCTGTAGACAGGCTACCTGTTGTTAAAGGGTACCTTTTCTGAGTCATAAACCCAACTTTTATCTTCCTTCCTTCCTTCCTTCCTTCCTTCCTTCCTTCCTTCCTTCCTTCCTTCCTTCCTTCCTTCATTTATTTATGTATTTTTTTTTTTTTCCTCTTCGAGACAGGGTTTCTCTGTGTTGTTTTGGTGCCTGTCCTGGATCTCACTCTGTAGGCCAGGCTGGCCTTGAACTCACTAGAGATCCACCTGGCTCTGCCTCCCTAGTACTGGGATTAAAGGTGTGTGCCACCCACCACCCGGCAACTTCTTTCATTTTTATTTGTTGTTTTTCTTTTTTTTTTGAGAATGGAGTTTTACCAAGCCCACCTTGCTATAAAGCCAAAATCCTGATCCTTCTTTTCCATCTCCATGAAATCCCAAGTGCTAGATTACAGGCATGTGACACTATACTTGTCTTGTTTATTGATTGGTTGATTGATTGAACAGGCTCTTGCTAAGTAGCTCAGACTGGTCTGGAACTTGGAGTATTCCTCTTGCCTTGGCCTTCCTGAAGGTTGGGATTATAAATGTGTACCACACACATGGCTTTCTCTTTATGTGAAACAACAGTAGTTCCCCAAGGCTTCTGGTGCAGTTGCTATGGCATTTCCTGCTAATCTCTGAGACTGCCAGTAGCTTATCTGCCATGTTGTAGGGGGTCATCCTGCTGTCTGGACCCTTCTCAGGACTGGGACCATCAAGCTAGGGCATGGGTCCTATATTTGTACCGTCATGAGCAGTAAAGGGTTCTCAGGTCTTGGCTCAGTCTTTTTTTTTTTCTTCAATTTTGTCTGTATGGGTGTTTTTTAAAGTTTTATTTATTTATATTTTCCATGATTAGTATTTAGCCTGAGTGTATATACACCATGTCTGTACCTGGTGCTCAAGGAGGCCAGAAGAGGGCATCAGATCCCCTGGAATTAGAGTTACAGATGGTTATGAGCTTCTGTGTGGGTGCTGGGAATTGAGCTGGGGTCCTGAAAGAGCAGCCAATGCTGAGCTGTCTCTTAACTGCTGAACTATCTCCAGCCTCTCAAGGTCTTTCTGAAAAGTAACTAGGTGGTGAGGTTTGAAAGACCATTAGCACACATCATCTAAAAGTAAAGGGCCAGAACTTCAAAAGCAAGTATGAGGAAGTGTGTAGTGGCGTGGGACGATGTCATTTGTTCAGCTACACCTCGTTAGGTTAAAACTTCTTTGGGCCAGTGAAATGGCTCAGTGGGTAAAGGTATTTGTTGCCAAACCTGATGATCTGAATTTGATCCTGGAACCCACGTGGTGGAAGGAAAGAACTAACTCCCGTAGGTTGCTTCTCATTTTAACATGTACACTGTAGCACATCTATAACCTGCCCCTCTATACAGAGAATAAATATTAAAAAAAAAAAAACAACCAAAAAACTCAACCCTTTTATTAAGAAAAAGATATTTTCTAGAGGTCAGTGCTTTTTATTTTAAACATCAACAGAGGTGTTAGGGAGAATTAGCATTACTGTAGTGAACTCTGAAGTTTGCACATGAGTACTGAGACTTCTCTCTTGTCACTTTTAGTATTCTGCTGAGAAACTGAACAAAAGTGGCCATTTGTTCCCTTTGGAGATTGGCGGTAAGTGTCTCAGAAGCCCAGGTAGGCTCTTTCTAGGGCTAAAGAAGCTGATGATGGAGCAAGGTGGTGTTGGACCTTTGACCAGGAGGGGGTTTTGGAGCTGGACTGAGTCAGATATTTAGAGCAAGATTTAGGGAGGCCTTCGTGTGACCTACATGTGGGACAGGAAGATCATGAGCCACCCCCCCCACATCACCCCCACACCCACTCATGGTCTAGGAGTCAGAACTGGTCTCTGAGCAGGATGGGCCAGGGTCAAGGCTCAGCAAGGCCTCTCTTTGCTGCTGCTGGTGATGTGGGAGGAAGCTAGGGACTGCTTTACCCTTTATGTGAAACACAAGGCCCACTTTGTGGTTTCCTTCAGCCATCGGGAGGATAATCAGGTGGTATAAGGTTCTGGCTGCCATTCTGCTGTGGTACACTGACTGAATAAGTACTCCTGCACCTGCCTAGGCTCGCCCTCACTTCCTGACACATTACTCTTTAGTGGTTATAGAGGATAGTGGTCCCTAATTGTGCAGCACACTTCTGATCAATCCAAGCAAAGACCCTGGGGTTAGAATCACCCTGTGTTGGTCTTGACAGTGGGAACAGCTTACTTGGTAGAACCATGTCAGATTCACCTAGCTGATTACAAAGGTACAGGGATTGACTGACTTTTTCACGAAAAGTTGGAGGACGTGAGGTCCCCATCCCCGTCTCACCTGGCCTGTGTCTTCACTCCCACTTGATTTTGGCTCCTCCAGTCCATCCTGCATGTGGGGCCATGTTAACTAGCTCCGTCCCTGCTCAGAGTTTCTGAGGGCTTCTTATGCACTCCTTTCTTCCCTTTCCCCCTCAGTCCCCTCTCTTGCCTCCTTGCTGTCTCAGGTCACCCCAGGGCCCTTGATGTATCTTTCCCTAGAGGTGACCCTGGCTGTTTTTCCTGTTGGTCTCTGTGGCCTCTACTCCAGTGTCTCTTAGCTTGACAGTGGTTAGAAGAAGCAGGGAAAGGCTGAGTGACCTGTTGGATGCCCTCCCATTAAGAGTGTCCAGAGCATCCTCTGGTCAGGTCATTGGATATTTGGGCTTCACAGCTGGGTTGACTCTATATGAAGACACCCACGTACCTGACTTTGCACTTCTCTGTGTGAGGGCTGGAGCAGGTTTCTGCCCTTTGCAGCTAACAAGAGGAATAAGAGCTAGGGTCATAGTAGCTCTAAGAGGCTCATGCAGAGTCTGGATGCCAGGTTGTACTGAGTGCTTGAGCTGACCAGAGGAGAGCTGGATTGGTCTGGGCACGTGTATGGAAAGCTGCCATGTGGACATATCCCCTGGGGGGTGTAGATTTGTATTAGCTCCCGAGTGCTGACTGAGTCTTGTGAGCTACAATCTGGGCTCAGTGTCTTAAGGACTCCTAAATCTTCCTCAGGGGGTTTGATGTTGCATTTAAGCCGTGATGTCTTAGGTGCATGGTGTTACAGGATGACCAGCCACCAAGGGGCCATTGCCAGCACCCTGCTTTAGGGCTGAAGAAGTGGAGGCTTGAGGATGTTGGGTGGGGGGTCCCAGTCCAGTGTTCAGCAGGCAGATGTCCAGGCCAAGTCTTGTTTTGTTTAAGACAGGGTTTCACTGTGTATCTTAGACACAAAGTAAAACTCAAATGCTCATCAATCCTGCCTCTGCCTCACAAATACTGGGATCACAGAAATGAACCACTATACCCAGCTTCAGCCAAAGCCTCTGTGAGAAGATTTGAGACTGGCTGTCCGCTTTAGTCATTAAGAAATGCAGCAATTTGCCAGGCGGTGGGGGCGCCCGCCTTTAATCCCAGCACTCTGGAGGCAGAGCCAGGAGGATGTCTGTGAGTTCGAGGCCAGCCTGGTCTACAGAGCCAGTTCCAGGACATGCTTCAAAGCTACACAGAGAAACCCTGTCTCGAAAACAAAATGAAACAAAAACAAATAAAAAAGGAAATGTGGCGATTTCTAAGAAGTAGCTTTGTCTGGCTCCTGTCTGACAAAGGTTCACCTTTAGAGGCTAGCCAGGGACAGGGGTGAAGCATTTTTATGACACAATCAATATATTAGTGAAATGGAGGTAAGATGGAATCAGTTGTTTTCAGGAAACACAGGTGGAGAGACAACTCCTTAGGACCAGGTGAAGCCAGGCCTGGTGGCGCACACCTTTAATCTCAGGGCTCAGGAGGCAGAGGCAGGTGGATCTGTGACTTTGGGATCAGCCTGGTCTACAGAGTGAGTTTCAGGACAACCAGGGCTATAGAGAGAGAACCTGGCTCGAAAAAAATTAACAAATAAAGACCAGGTGAAGCTTGGTGATTTAGATGCCAGTGTCCACTGAAGATCGGGTGGTAGCAACCATGTAAAACAGAGGTGTTTTTGTTCAGATGTGTCCATGAGCCTGGGAAGGGGTTCAACAGTGTGGCTTCCTATTGCTCACCTGTTTCTTCCCACACCTTTGTGTTTCCTTAGTGGACAAAAGTCCCTGGAAGGCCTTACATGGAGGATGGCCCATTGGGAGCCAGGTGGCCTCAGGCCCCTTCCCACTGGGCCCACTTGGTGTGTCTCACACCGAAGGTCTCAAATGGCAGCTGGCATCTCCAGGGTCTACGGAAATGGGCAGCTTCTTGGACTTCCGTGAGAGCACAGGGCCACCTGCAGCACCACCGACCAAGCGACACTGCCGGTCCCTGTCAGAACCAGAGGAGCTGGCTCGATGCCGCTCCCCATGGCGCCCTGGTAACTCCAGGGTGTGGACCCCCATCTCTAAGAGGAGATGCAACAGTGGTGGGAGTGCCACACTGCAGAGCTGCAGTGGCCTCGGGAACCCTACCCTGCAGGCAAGTCGAGGCCCAGGCCTACCCAGGAGTCCTGTGTCACCTGCTGGCCCCACCTCACCGATGACACCCCGGCCAGCTTCAGCCAGCAGTGGCTTTGTGGATGGCAGTGAGGGCAATACAAGCTCAGGTCCACCTTGGCTTTCTGCAGGACCCTGTCCGTTTTCCTCCAGGCGCCGACTGTCTCTCTCACAAGAGCACCTTGTAGATGCAAGCACTTGCCTGCCTTCAGCCAGCAGCACCCCCACATCCACACCGGAGCTAGGCCGACACCATGGCCTGCTCCGGTGCCGGTCACAGCCTTGCGTATTGGATGGGAGGAGGGTCCGGCGCAAGCGGAGACGGGAGGAGGATGCCAGGTGGACGCGCCCATCCTTGGACTTTCTGAAAATGACACGGGTGAGGCTACATTTTTGTTCTGGGTTGCTTAGGAAGCCTATGCTTTGCCTTGTGTTGGTCTTGGGGTAAGGTTGGTTATGGCCGGCAGTCCTCTAATCTTACTTGACTACTTTCTTCTGAACCAAGGTGCTGTGTAAGGCCAGCTTGTCAGGGAACATGGCATAGCTGGGTTGGAAGGGGGATGGTCTGTCCCAACTGACCCCCAACACTTCAGTCATACTCCACAGGCAGAACCCCCACATGTGGAACCTGGACCCTGGGCTCTGAGGAAGCAAGGAGGGACTGAGTGTGGATTTTCAACTAAGCTGTTGTATTTGGTGCATCCTCATCTCTTGGGAACCCTAACTACATTTTGAGGGTGGCAGTTACTTAGAAAGTGAGAAGCCTTTCCTGGAAGCTGAGGCAGAGCTTGGTACCACCGAAGGCCCAGACCCTTGGCTTGTGATGGCTACAGGAGCCAGAGCTGCTGACTTGGGCTGTGCCTCATTCAGAGACCAGCAGGTCTGTGCTGTGCTCTAACATCCTGGACATTCCTGGCACATTCTGGGGAGTGTTTTGTTTTGTTTTGAGACAGAGTTTCTCTGTGTAACCTTGACTGTCCTGGAACTCACTCTATAGATCAGGCTGGCCTTGAACTCAGACATCCACCTGCCTCTTCTGCCTCCTGAGTTCTGGGATTAAAGGTGTGTACCACCACCACCCAGCAGAGTGGTTTTGAGGGAGGGTTTTAGTTGGTGTAGTAGACCACTGCCTGCTCTCATGTGATCCCAGAGAGGTGCCCACTGCTGGCAATGGGGAGAAGGAGAAGAGAACAGAGAGAATGGGCTCTCACTGTGGCTAGGAGGGCATGTCTACTTGGATGCATCTGGGGCTTCGGTAGGGTTTCTTAGCCCCCTGTAGGAGCTGGAGTGGAGCCCAGCAGCTCTGCTCCCCTCTCTCTGTGTTGGTTGTTAGGGAGGGGCGGAAGTAGTAGACCCCTGTTGCTTCCTCCCCACTCCTAGCCAGGGTCTCAGTATGTAGTCTTGGCTGGTCTGGAACTCACTCATGTAGACCAGACTAGTCTGGCCTTGAAGTCATAGAGATTTGCCTGCCTCTGTCCCTTGAATGCTGGGATTAAATACATGGCCCCTTGGTACTTCTTGCAGGAAGCAGGACTGAGGGGGAGGCAGGGTTGTGCCTCTCTTCTCCTGGTGACTGGCATTGGCAGTTCCCTGACTGCCCCATTATCCATACCTGTCCCAGGGCTTCGTGTCTGGTTTGCCTCCTGTAGGCACTGCTGTGAGTGAATGTCAAACTCTGGGTGTTACGGGTGGTGCCAGGGCTGTCCTGAAAGGAGCTGCTTTAGTGTGTCTGTTGAGTCCATACTGGGACAGTGCAGATAGGACAGACTGCCACTGGGTTTAGGAGAAGCCTGTCTGGAGTCCCAATCTGGGGGAGGTAGCTTAGTTCCTGTTGATGCCTATTTTACATTCTGCTGATGTGCTGTGGACTCTGACAGTCAGATTTTCTAGAAGCTGGTGACTCTGAGGGTTGAAAGCCCAGTCTCCCTGGTGTGACTGTAGAGGGCTGATAGGAAGTGGTGTCCATTTAGTGTGATGTTGGCTGTTGGATAGTTGGCAACAAGTTCTGGGGGCCCAAGCCAGTGCTCTGGATGTGGTATGTGGCATCATCATGTGTGGACAGTGATATAGAATGAGGATGCCAGCAGAGGAGTCCTTGGCTTGTACCTTTTGGGGAGGAGGTTAGCTTATAACAAGATAGACTGATAACCAAGGGGTAGTCCTGCTCTGGAGATGCCATGAACACTCTGGCTCCACAGGAGGTAAGAAAAGTAAATCTGTCCAGGGCAGTGCTGGTGTTAGGACATTATAGATGAGCTCATTGTGGAGGTGGGGTGTCTTATGGGCCCCACCTCATCCTGCTCCACTGTTCAGACCTCCTGAGCAGTGGCTCCCTCCTCCCTCCCTACCCCAGTTGTCTGCTTAAGGATTCAGATGCCCCTGTTCCTGAAGTGAACACTATTCTAGTCAGCCTCCACTTAGTCCCCACATCCCATTGTGACTTAAACTCGAAAGCCAGCATCACTCACTGTACAGTTAGCTGTTGCTGGGTAGCAGGTGAGCCCAGTTCAGCTGGAAGCATCTGAACTGTGCTTCAGGTAGCAGGACAGGAAGCTCAGCAGGAGGTCCTGAGTACTGAGCAGGCACTGGCTAGAACACCTGGAATTGTGCAGACAGATGGTGGTGTAGGGACAGGGTGAGTAGTGTAGGAGGCCAGGTGAGAATAGCATTGTGGTTTTGTGTGTGTATGTTTTTACTTTGATTTGTGTGTATATTTATGTGTGGGTGTTTATGTTCATGTGTGCAGTAATCTAGAGTTCAACCTTCGATGGTGTCCTCAGGAATGTCACCCACTTTATTTTTTAATTTATTAATTCTTTTATTTTTGAGATTATAATTACATCATTTCCCTGTTCCCTTTTCTCCCTTCAAACCCTTCCATATACCCCTCCTTGCTCTCCTTCGCATTCACGGCCTCTTTTTTTCATTAATTCTTGTTACATGCACATATGTATATTCATGTATATTCCTGTAGTTCTCTGTGTAGGGTTGAGGCCTCTGGTCTTTCCCCTGGTCCACTTTGGCACGTCTCTTCTTGTTTAGCTCCTGTTTAGGCAGTCATGTTGGTGAGACTGTGTCTTCTGACATTAGTAGGAAACAGTCTCACAGCAAACTCCTTGGCCCTCTGGCTCTTAGAAGCTTTCTGCTCCCTCTTCTACAATGTTCCCTAAGCCTTAGATGAGAGAGTTGTTTTGTAAATGTGTCCATCGGGGCTGGACTCCATGACTCGGTGTTTTTGGTTGGTGTGGTTCTCCCTCTGTTGCAGACAGGTTTCTTTGATGAGGGTGAGGACTACACTTACCTGTAGGTGGAAGGGCAAATATGCAAATGCTTAGGATGTAGTTAGGGATTAAGTTAGTTTAGTAACCACTTTTTTTAAAAAATTGAAAGGAAGCTTCTCTCTGGGACATGGGCTTCACCAGTTTGGCTAGACCAAGTGACCAGGGGCCCAGGGACCTTCTTGTCTCTGTGACCCCAGTATTGGGATTAAAAGCATGTTGCATCATACCAAAGTCCTTGTGAGGGAGGCCCTTCAAAAAAGAATGCTTGGGGGCTGGGGAGGTGTCTCAGTCAGTAAAATGGTTACCACACAAGCATGAGGACCTGAGTCTGACCTCTGTCCTGCTCCACCATCTTCCCTGCAGAGGCCAGCTAGCTCCCTTGAGGTCTGTGGGGTGTGGGTAGGGCCCAGGCTTGCCTTTTCCCCAGTCCATGGTGGGGCATCATGGATCACTATGCCCAGAGTGCTCGGTGGCCCTGTGTACCTAGTGTGCAGTACCACCCTTTCATCCCCTTCAGGCCATTCTTCCATACTTCCTGGGACCTTGACCAACCTTGTGTTTCTGCTGGACTGACATTTGCCTGCTGACTGGGCACCCACTTTTGGGATGATCCTTTGAGTTTCCTCTCGCAGTCTGTAGACTCTTCCATCCTGACTTCATGACCAGGACCCCTTACTATCTCTTTTCTTCCGTGGGGCTGAGGCACTGGGGCCTCTTCAAGCCCCTCATACCCATTCCTGTCTCCTTGGTGGTTCTCTGCCAGCCCAGTGATTCTTGTTGTGAAGGGCTAGGGGTGTCTTACCTCTCTGGACATTCTGCACCTTGTTGAGAGAGGGTGAAATTTTTCCTGGCTTCTGTCCCTACAGCTTGCTTCCACCCATGGTTACTCTGGTCTGTCTTCAGGTGAGATGTTTTCTCTGGTTTGCTCCTGTTTGAGATATGGGTCTGAGCACACCTCAGCTTTGAGTTTTATGGAGTAGACTGGTGTTGGGACTCTTGTGTTTCTAGCTATTTCTTTAGAGACTGAGTCTCTGGAGAGACTGTCAATATGCCTGGAGAATGGCGCCCTCCTGGAGGCCTGGAGCTCTGCATTTGGGGCACAGGAGTTTACTCAATCCCCCTTTCTCCACTGTTCCTAAAACCCTTATTCACTTTTGAAATTAACTCTTTCCTGAGCGTAGACCTCTCTTCTTGAGTAGAGCTGGGGGCAGGCACTGCACGGTGGTAAGAGGGACTCCCTATGACATATATGGGACATGCACATGCGTGCCTGTGTCCTCAGGCCTCTGTAACTTGGAACAGGCTGATCGTTCCCTCCTGGACACCTGAGGGAGGCTCCTGGACGTGCACACTCTCCTGGATGTGCACGCATGTCTCTCGGTGTTTCTTGGTTGTACTGGGGTCTTGGCCTGGCACACACACACACACAGCTAGGCTCTAGGTATGGCTTACTCTACCTGGCTCTGACTCTGGCTTCCCCTTGGTCTGTACAGCAGTTTTACTGGCAGGAAGTGGAGCCTGTGAACACAGATGTAGGCGTCTTTATCTGCCAGGTGACTTCCTCAGCATGTGGTCAGTGCTGGTGGAGAGAAGCATGGCAGCACAGTTGTAGGAGAGTGTTGTGTTCCTAGAATCCCCCGGCCTCACCGTGACTGAGGAGGTTTGCTACGGGAACTGGATACTACAGAATATGTCCGTTTCACTCGACTTAGAAGATTCTGGCATCTTTATTTTTTTAACAGTCTTGTAGGTTTGTTTACCTGGATGCAGATCATCATTGAGTAGCAATAAGTGCTGGGTCCTCCCTTGGGGACATCCTTTGGAGATGGTGCCAGTTCAGGTCAGCAAAGTTGTAGGCTGTGACCTCTGTATTCTAGTGTTTGGTTTTCTCAGAGATGGCGGTTTTGTGTCAGGTTCTTTGTTGAGTGGCAGTTACTTCTCTGTGAATAGGAGTCCATTGGAGGCTGCTGCTCCCTGCTGAGCTGACTCAGAGGGCAGTGGGGCCCAGCAGTGTTTTCTCACACATCTGTTAGACCACTGTGTAAATCCTTGGGGCAGGCTTCTGACTGCAGACCCAAGTGTGTCTCTTGTCATGTCAGACAGGAGATCTGCCTGCTGCTGCGTGCCCAGGGTCACTTGGATATTCCCACTGCCTAGCAGGGCCACAGGAAATAAGCTGACACAGTGTCCTCCAGCTGGTACAGTGACATGGATAGTCAAATCCATCTTGATTTGAGTAAAAAATATATTATGCCTTTTCATTTTTGTGACCAGAACCTAGCTGCTTATATCTTTAAGGATTTGCTCTTTAGAATATTACTTCTCAAATTAGTTTATGGTTTTTCCGAGATAGGTTCTCTGTTTATCTTCCCAGTTAGCCTAGAAATTGAGATCCTCCTGCCCTCCAGCTCCTGAGTACTAGGATGACAGCTGTGTACATAGTCAAGGGCCATATGCCCAGCAGGGAGTCACTTTTTATAGCTGAACAATAAAAACAAAAGAGACTGCAGCTTGTCTTGTGGAGACAGCTAATTCCCATAAAAGCGTTGCTCTGAGAAAGAAGCTCTGTTCTGCCTTAGGGCTTATGTGTTTATGTCTGTTTGTGATGAGACTGTTTCTAGGGATGTTCTAGTCAAAAAAATAGATTTTTGCCAAGAGTGATAGCACATGCCTGAAACCCCAGCATTCAGAAAGTGGAATCGGGAAGATCAGAAGTTCAAGGCCACTCTCAGCTACATAATAAGTTGAAGCCACCCTGGGTTACTTTGTTTCTCTCTGTGTGTGTCTCTGTCTCTATCTCTGTGTCTCTCTGTCTCATTCAAGAGGCATTTTAGGAAGGTTACTTCTGTTGTTTTGTAGCACCAAGTAGCTCCTGTTCTGATGACCAGAGTGGCTTTGTGGCCTGGGTCCTGCTATCTGTGTCACTGTCCTGGTACCCATATACCTTTCAGAGGCTTCAGCCATGTGCTGGCACCTGTCAGAGGCCAGGATAAAGGAGCCCGCTGGAGATTGCGGGGAGCACATTGACAGGGCGGGTGAAAGGGACTGGGAACTCCTGGAAGGGGAACACAGGTCCCCAGGGAAGTGGCAGGGAAACAAGGCCTAGCCATGTCAAAGGCAGTTGGTATGGTGTAGCCCTGTGTGCATCTGAGGACATAGGTGACTTCTGAGAGGCATAGGCAACAGTATAAGAAGCCCTCTGAGTAGGCAAGGACTCTTGGAATTGAGAGAGAACTGATTGGAGCAGAGACTGGTAGTTGAATTCACAGAGCACATGCAGACAGCACAGCCTCTCAGCTGTTCCTTATGGCTCTGTGCCCTGGGTGTGCTTTGGGTAGTATATGCTGGATGCAGCCTAAGATGCTGGCAGGGCTCAGTGTGCATGTCTGGAAAAGGATAGTCAGAGGCCCCTTCTGTGTGTGTGTGTGTGTGTGTGTGTGTGTGTGTGTGTGTGTGTGTGTGTGTGTGTGTGTATATATGGGTTTTTTTTTGTTTGTTTGTTTTTTGGTTTTTGGAGACAGGGTTTCTCTGTGTAGCTTTGCGCCTTTTCCTGGAACTCACTTGATAGCCCAGGCTGGCCTCGAACTCACAGAGATCTGCCTGGCTCTGCCTCCTGAGTGCTGGGATTAAAGGCGTGCGCCACCACCGCCCAGCGTATGTGTATGTTTTTGTCTTAGATGTTTTAGGATGATAAAGCTCTCCATTTGAGGAAGGTCAGCCGTTAGAAGATGAGAAAGGAAAGTGAGCAGCAGGGTTGAGGCAGTTAGGGTTTGAGAATGAATCACAGGTGTGTGGGGGTCTGATGCGTTCCAACTGGCTGATCTTGCCTGAGGTCTCGGGAACAACTGGGTGTTGTTGGAGATGGAGTACATGGGGATCTTCCTGGATAGTCTGTCTACTGAAAGCAAGACAGGCTCTGGGGTGCAGCCCTCTCTGAGGTCTCTGGTATCTAGGGCTTCCCAGGTATTAGGCACTCACAAACCTGGTTTTGGTCTGGGTGGGTCCATGCTGGGCTTCCCAGTACCAGCCTAGTAGGCACTATGGGAACTCTGTGGCCCTGCTTTCGGATGAGGCCAGGGATGGGATGAGCAGGAAACAGCGCAAGGTAACTGGTGCTTGGTGACTGTTTGGGATGGGCTAGACACTGAGCACACAGTGCCCTCACAGGCAGGCAGAATGTTGTCTTGCACACCTATCAGAAATGCCTTCAGCTCTGTTTTTCTATTTCAGACTTTAAAGAACTCAAAGAGCCTTTGCTCCCTGGACTATGAAGATGATGAGGACGACACCCAGGCGAAGACTGTTGTGTCCTCCCCATGTACCTCTCAGGGCCTTGTGGACATCATCACACCTGGCTCTAGCCCAAGGATTCCCAGGCCCGGCCCTACCAGCCCCAGTGCCTGGGCTTCGGGGGAGCCAGAGGCCAGCACAGGAGAGGGTGGGAGCAGTGGGGAACCCAGTGACTGGGACAGTGCAGAAGAGGAGGGCGTCTTCCCCCTGGACCACAGTGACCTGGACCTGGAGCAGATCGAGAACAACTGACTTGGGGCCGAGCAGTGGTTGCTGTCACCTTGGTGCCTGACCAGTGGAAATAACTTGTGTGTTATTTTGAAATTGAGGCGTAATTTTGATTCAGTTTTTCCTAAAGAAGTATTTTGCATTTTTATGGCTTCTACAGTTTGGGAGAGCTTCTCTATTTTGGAATGGGTTTTCAGAGGGGATTCTATTAAACATGGTTCTGCCTGGATTCTGGCCAGTTCTGCTCTTTCTGTCAGAAGTCTGCTGTGAGAAGAGTGTGATTTGCTTGACAACCTTGGGGCTGATGGTTGCAGGCTCCCTGTGGAGGGATCGAGGCCTGGGGTGCTTGGGGTGTTCTGTACCCTTGGCTGGCCCTTGGTGTCTGCGCTTGGCCAGCTGCTGTCTTGGGCCACCTGGCTTTCTGGCGATGGTGAGGTGCTGGCTGGGCTGATCTGTGAGATCCCACTGCTGAGTCCTAAGTCTGCTTTTCTGTGGCCCAGTGGCCTTGGGCTTCTGGGATGTGAAGTAGCCATACCAGTCCCCAAAAGTGATGCTGCTGGCAGTGTAGCCAGCACCTCTTCAGTGATTTTAATCCCTAAGATTAATCCCTAAGATTGGGAGCACCATTATGAGGAAGGACTTTGTGATAGCACAGGAAATGATCATCTCTGGAGAAAAATGCCTTTTTTTTTTTCTTGCAAGAAAATTTATGAAAAGGGATTGGCATTAGTCCTACTTCCCTGTCAGATGATCTGGAGCGGACATCAAGTTAGTGGGGGTTGGCTTTCAGAGTCTCTTGTCTTTCCTGTGACTGGGAACTATGATGTGCCAGCAGGCCTCCCCCCATTAGCAGACAGTGGCACCCATATAAGTCTGTGTTCAGTGGTACTTGTCTGACACATTCACTTACACAGCTGTGATATGCTTTAAAGGTTTCCTTTTCATTGATATCCAAAAGCTTTTTTTGTTGTTGTTGGAACGTGGGCTGCATCTGCAGAGTCCTGTGCGGCAGGCAGTGGCCCAGCTAGTTTATATGGTCACACCAAAGCTTCTAGTGTTTGGTCTAGGTCAGCCTCATCTGGTTAGTGGCCCTCATCACAGTGTGTGTGTTATTCAGAGGTCTCACTCAGGCCAAGGATTGTGAAATATGATTTCATAATTCTGCAACCTGTTGGGCAGTGTGGTATTACCAGGGCTGATGAGTGTCAGCATTACCAGGTACTGAGACCCTGCAAGGCTTGTGGCTTAGCACTGAGAGCTGCTCCTCTCTGGCTTCTGGTCTCAGCTCTGTAATGAGTGTCCTTGCTCCCTTTCTGTGGACCACTAGAATCCTATGCAAGCTCACCCATTCCTTGGCCTGTCACCCTGAGGACATTACTCTAAGGCTGCTCAGTATCCCCCATGCCGACAAGGACCTCTCAGCCACTTGGCCTACTGGGAGGGGTGTTCTCATGGAGGACTATAGGGACAATAGGTTTGCTTTGTGCCCCGTCTGCATGCCTGAGTGGCTACTCGCTTAGTTAAGCCCAGCTGGAGCTACCTGTCATCTGCCTGCTTGTTATATGCTCTGTGTCTTTTCTTTAGTTCTTAGAGAACTCTGATCTCACAGAGGCTACTGGGCCTGCCTACCATTTCTTCTGTTCCCAAAGCCCTCTGCTGCCCCTTCCTGCCTCCTCTCAGTTGCCTCTTTCCTGCTCTGGACCTTTGAGCCCCACCCTAACACCTCAGCCTTGGTGGGGCCCTCCTCTGAATCTCCACTGATGCTCTGTTTCCTGCCCCTTGACTGCAGCTAGGCTGCTGCTGGCTACAACCCTGCCGACTTCCTCCCACATCCGCACCTGTGCTAGCTTCTATGTGGGAGTGCAACCCTGCCTCTACCCTCCAGACCCCTCAGTGAGTCTGATTTTCCACCATCCTCAGAGCTGTCATTTGGTAACTGTCCTGTTGCTTTAGGTACACAGTTCAGTGACATCAAGATAGTCCCATGACTTCCATCTCTAGAACTTTCCATGCCTTCCTTATTTTTTAAAATTATCATTTACTTATTTAATGTATACATGTGTTTTGCCTACATGTGTATTTGTGCAACTTGTGTATGCCTGATGTCTTTGGGAGTCAGAAGAAGGTCTCCTGGGACTAGAGTTACAGAGGGTTGTGAGCCACCATGTGGGTTCTTGGAACTGAACTCAGATCCTACTGCAAGAGCAGCCAGTGCTCTTAACCTCTGAACCATCTCTCCAGTCCCTGACCTTTCCATATCTTGCAGCTGAAGCCCCTTTCCCCATTTATCACCCTCTACCTCTCTAATCCACCTTTGTCCCTGACCAGTGGCATTATGTGGATCTTGTCTGATTTATATGATGTCTCAGAGGCACTTGGATGTTGGAGACTGTTTTTCAAGGACATACTAGATGGGTGGCCTAAGGCCTGCTTATTTTTTAATCCACTGAGATAGATGTTGACTCCTATTGCTGTGAGGGACAGAGACATACCATGGCAGCTGCTCTGTCCAGTCTGCTGTGGACCCTGATGACCTACCCAGGCTCTCAGGCAGCTTCCCTTGCTCGGCTGGCTCCTACCTCTTGAGTGCCTTCTTCACAGGAAGTATCCTCTCCTGAGCCCAGACACTCGTGCCTGTCTCTGTGGGACTCAGATGGAGCAGGTCCTGCTGGTGTAGATATGGCCGTGGATCTTGAATATAATGTGGCCTTGTGGCCTGACACCTCACCCAGGCCTGGCAGGCACATCCACCTCTGCAGGCTCACCAGAAAACCTGATTTCAGGCATCCATCATGTTCACTGCACTCTCACCTGGCTGGTCCCTGGGCACTGGGTGCTGCTCTTGACTTGTGGGGAGCATCTGAGGCGGCATGTTCTGCTCAGGCAGAACAGATGGTGCAAAGGCCCTGGGGCAGGGACAAGCTTGGGGGGCTGGATGCAGCAAGGGGACCTGGGCTTCAGAGGAGAGAACAGGGGTTCGGGGACACAGTAGTATGGTAAATCTGAGTTCAAATATATAAGTGAAAACACACTAAAATCTGTGAATAGGAAGAAACTACAAATGTGGCTGTTCTCAGCAGCTGCATGCCATGACAAAACTGGACAGATGGGAGGAGAAAGTCACCAATTCCCTATCCCAGAGGGGATTCTGGTGAGCAGTAAGGACAGACTGAGTTCTGTGTCCCTCATGATACTCCTGACAATGGGAAGTCACAGCCTTTCAGGCATGGGGAATCTTAGTCAAAGTGTGACTGTGAACAGGTCAGGAGGATATATCAACACATGTCAAGAAATTGATACTTATCCATAACAACAAAGAAACTTATTTTAAAAAGTTGGTAAGAGGACTGGGCTGGGCGGTGGTGGCACACGCCTTTAATCCCAGCACTCGGGAGGCAGAGCCAGGTGGATCTCTGTGAGTTCGAGGCCAGCCTGGTCTACCAAGTGAGTTCCAGGACAGGCACAAAGCTACACAGAGAAACTCTGTCTCAAAAAAAAAAAAAAAAAAAGTTGATAAGAGGACTAGAGAGATGGCTTAGCTATAAAGACCACTTACTGTTCTTCCAGAGGACTTGAGTTCAATCCCAGCACCATATCAGGTGGCTACCAACTGTCTGTAACTCTGGCTCCTGAGCATCCAACACCCTCTTCTGGCCTCCACAGGAAACCACACAAGTGGCATACAAAAGTGTACACGCACACACATAAATCCTAAAAAATCATGAGAAATGCACTTATGTATCTCATAGGTCAAAGAAGAAATAGTAGAAATTAGAAAAAGAAAAAAAAAAACACTTAGAACTAACTGGGCTCCATGACAGTGAGGGCCTGGGCATAACTGAAGAGCAGAGTCCTTGCCTAGAATCCACCATGAAGGACTGGGACATTGACTGTGAAGTTCTGACCTGAAATCTACCAGTAAGAGGCAGAGGGCATGGCTTGATAATAGAGTACAGGCTTAGAGTCACTGGTGAGAGACTGGGACTGGTGGCTTGGTGACTGAGTCCTGGCCTAGAATCCACCACTGAGGGGGGCATGGCTTGGCAGCAGAGCACTTGCCTGGCATGCATGAGGCTCTGGGTTCATCCATAGCACTAAAAAAGCAAGAAAAACTCCCAAAATCAAAATAACACCCCCCACCACCAAAACCCCCAGAAAATCTTGAGGACTAGGTGTTGGTGGAGAGGCTGCACACCAGAACTCATTAGATGTATATGAAGTTGTATATAGAAGGGAATTTACCATCTTAAGTGATTATACTAGGAAAAAACAAGAGCACATGAATGACCTAAGTTTCCAGTTTGAGAACTAAAAACAGAACAGCAAGTTCTTTCTTTTCAAGCATCAGGTAGTATTCTGGGTTTTACCAGCCGTAGGTGCCCTCCTGAGTATTCTTCCTCATCCTCAACCCTTCCAAAATGTGAAAACTTGGTAGCACAGTTGCTCATGCTTGTACTCCGAGCTCTCGGGAGGCTGAGGCAGGCTTGTCACCAGTTCACTGCATGAGGAGTTTCAGGTCAGCTTGAGCTGTACAGTAAAAACCCATTTTAGAAAAAAAGTAACAAAAAATAAAAACTATCCATAGCTCCTGATCGGTACTCGGGAGACACTTAACAGTAATCATTTGCTTAATGACGGAGAAAGAATAAATCATGGAAAGAGAAGGAGCTAGGGAGATGGCAAGGTGGTTAAGAGCACAGCTGCTCTTCTGAAGTCCTGGGTTTGGTTCCCAGCACCCACATGGCAGTTCACAACCGTCTGTAACTCCAGTTCCAAAGAACCCAGCACCTCTTCTGGCCTCCGTGGGCACACAAGTGGTGCAGACAGGCACGTAGGCAGAATACCCATGCACACAAAATTGAAATAAACCTTCAAGGGGAGAGAAGAAATACTAAAATGAGAGCAGAAATACAAGAGACTGATCACCGAGCAACTGTGAAACTGACCTGCAGGTTATGCCTAGGGGATGAACAAGACTGTCTTGATTTTGTTTCTGTGGCTGTGATAAAATACCACAAGAAAAAGTAACTTAGAGGAAAAAAAGGGTGTATTTTATTTTAGCTCACAATTTCAGATGGTTGTCCATTATAGCAAGGAAGTCAAAGCATCAGAAACAGCTGGTTACATTCCTTTCATACCAGGAGCATAGAGATGTTAACATATGCACATCTACTGCTTCTCTCACTTTACACAAGTCAGGACCCAAAGCCAGGGTGTGATGTCACCTACACTCACTGGGTCTTCCTGAATCATTTAAGAAAATCAAGACAGTCCACCACAGACAAACCTGGTCTAAATCCTCCTTGAGACTATCTTTCCAGGTGATTCTAGCTTGTGTCAAGCTAACCATCACACTGACCAAGGGTTCAAAAATGATAAACACTTCTAGGAACAGAAGAAGGGACAGTGACAGAAAGGTAGACCACAAGAAAAAGGGAGGATGTCAGGGACAGCTCAGAGGAGATGGACAAATCTTTGAGAAGATACCATCAGAAACTGACTCCAGAAAAAGAGAACTCACAGATAGTCCTGTGGCCATAAGCTCATCTGTATGGTAGTTAGAAATCTTATTACAAAGAATGCTTGATCTGAGGTGGATTTGGCAGCATATACCTGTTCATATCAACACTCATCCTGAGGCAGAAGAATCATGAGTTCCAGGCTAGCCTGGGCTACAAAGTAAGACCTTGCTTGTTTGTTTTTAGGAATAGTGATAGAGCGGACTGGAGAGATAGCTCAGCAGTTAAGAGCACTTGCTCTTGCAGAGACCAAGGTTTGATTCCTAGCACCCTGTGGTGGTTCACAACCATCTGTAACCTTGGTTCCAGGGGCTGACAGACGTGTACTTGGTGCATATACATGCATGCAAGTAAAGCATTCACATCATAAAGTAAATAACTAAAAAGATAAGCATGGTCCCTGGATGTTTTTTGTTGTTTGTTTTTTATTGTTTTTTTTTTGGGGGGGGTGCTTTTTTTTTTGTTTGTTTTTTTGTTTTTTTTGCTTTGTTTGTTTGTTTTTTGAGACAGAGTTTCTTTGTGTAATAGCACTGGCTGTCCTGGATCCTAGAACTTGCTTTGTAGACCAGGCTGGCCTTGAACTCACAGAGATCTGCCTGCCTCTGCCTCCCAGTACTGGGATTAAAGGTGTGCACTACTATCACCTGGCTGGATGATTTAAAACAAACAAAAAATCTAAAACTCACATTTATGGGGTAGAGAAATGGTTTAGCAGTTAAGACCACTGTAGCTGAAAGTTTTCCTGGTCCTACCCAGCTCCCATGGCCCTGCGATCGCTTGAACCCAAGTAAACACACAGAGACTTATATTAATTAAAACTGCTTAGCCATTAGCTCAGGCCTACCACTGATTAGCTCTTACATTTAAACTAACCCATAATTCTTATTTATGTTTAGCCATGTGGCTTGGTACCTTTTCTCAGTTCTGCCTTCACATTTTGCTTCCTCTGTGTCTGGCTGGCGACTCCTGACTCAGCCTTCCTGTTCCCAGAATTCTCCTCTCTGCTTATCCCACCTATACTATACTTCCTGCCTGACTACTGGCTTATCAGTGTTTTATTTATCAACCAAATCAGAGCAATATATTCACAGCATACAGAAAGACATCCCCAGCAGACCCCTTGCTGGTCTTGTAGTGGACCTAGGTTTGATTCCCAGCACCTACATAGCTCCTCACAACAACTGTAACTCCAGTTCCAGGGGATCCAACATTCTATTCTGGCCTCTGCAGGTCCCCGACACACACATGATGCACAGATATAAATTCAGATAAAAATTACATTTCTATGTTGTGTGTGTTCACATGTGTGCATATCCACACACGTGCATATGGGTATGTAGAAGTTTGAGGACAACTTGTAAGAGTCAGTTCTCTCTTCCAACCCTGTGGTTCTGAGAATTGGCCTTGGTTTGTCAGACTGGAGGCTAGCACCTTTCCCTGCTCAGCCATCTTACCCACCTGACTCTGGGTGAGTTTTATGAGCCACGTCTACAAAACAAGGAAATTCTGATCATTTGCAATTTTTTTTCTCTTTTTTTAAACACAGGGTCTTATGTAACCCAGGCTGGCCTTGAACTCAACTGGTAGCCAAGAATGACCTTGAATTCATAATCTCTTTCTCCAGAGTGCTGGGATTACAGGAATTCACCACCAAGCTCAGCTAATCTTTCACAGTTTGAGAACAGAGAAAAAGAAGATCCCTCCCAAAGCATAGCACACAGCACATGTGATCTCCATGAAACCTGGACAGAATCTGTGAGCTGACTCAGAGGGCTGGTCCTCTCTCTTCGTTGTGCTCCCTGATATCTGGATGGCATCGGGGGATTGTGACCTCATCCTCAAGTCCAGTGGGGACCATGACTAGAGCTCAGAGGATAGCTAGAGCCTCAGTTGGTCCTTGGGATGAGAGGCCGTTTCCTGCGCACCTTGCTCTCTTTACCTCATCAAGGGGTTCTGGTTGCACAAAGAAACTCAGGCCCCTCCCACCATCCCCAAAATCAAGGCCACAGGCAGGTTGTGTCCACCAGGGCCTCAGGTCCTCAACCTCCAGCTCAGCCCTCTTCGCAGCCAGGAAGAAGCCCCATCCCTTACAGTAGCCACCAACCAGTGCCCCAAGAGGGGGCTGAGCTGGTTCCACCCACCATTCACCCCCCCATGCCATAGAGCCCCTCCCTGTCCCCAGCTGGGTTTTGCCCCTTGAGGTGTGCCAGGTCCTGTAGAGGTCGTTCTGAGGGGTGGGTTCCTGCCCCTGTGTTGTGTTGGGCCGGAAGCAAGTCCACCAGCTGGAGCCTTACAACACACCTCTTCCTATTGTTCTGCAGTTATGGACTTGGGCTTTTTAAAAAAGCACCTTTAAGTTAATTTTGGTAATTTATATTGTCTTAAAATTGTCAATTTTGTCAAGACTATCAACTGTATTAACTTGTCACTTTCAATCTCCTTTGCTGTTCTGACTCCCCTCACTGCATCCTTGTGGGCCTCTGTGTGTCTCTCTCTTTGCTGATTAGACTGGCCCGAGGTTTGTTTATTTTATTTATTTATTTAGAGGAACCAGCTCTTGGATTTACTGACGGGCACTCCCATTTTTCTTGTTTCCAATTCATTAATCCGCCTTTATCTTCCCCCCTCCTGCTCCTGTGGATTTACTTTATTGTTCTGTTTTTCCCTCCTTGTGTCGAATGTTTAGTTCATTTATTTTCAGTCGCTCTTGCTCAGTAATAAAAACATTTAAGGTTGTGAATTCTCCGCCAACTCCCTGAAGCTGCTCCATGGACGTGCAGTTGCTCTTTCAGAATAATTGTAAAACCGCCTGTCACCGTATTTTATTAACTCTGTGGCTTAGGAATAATTTAGGAGAGCATCTCCGAATTTCCAAACCATCTGGCTTAGTTTTAAGATCATCTTTTGAACTTTTAGGTTTCTTGCGTTGGTTTAAATAATGACGTCTATAGAGAGCTGTGTGTATGTATGAAAGTGAACCCCCACACACTATTATATGCGCGCGCATACAAGTACGTGTATCCTTGTACCTCTGTGCACATGCATGTGTATACATTGCACAGCCCTACATACTTAGCCGTAATGGCTCTGTGTGCCTATCTCTGTCTGTGTGGGGTCTACAAACTCATATGAACCTATTTGTGTATGTGCACACAGTTATGTGGTGTCTATGTACCCGTGTGTGTTTGTATGTGGATCTATGTGTGTACTGTGTATACCTGTGTACTATGTGCATCTATATTAGTATGTAGATGTGTATATACTCAGGTACAGTCTGCATCCATATCCAAGCAGAATGAACTGTGGTTTTGGGTATACATTCCATCTGTGGGGTACTAGGATCTGTGAACATACAGACATCTGTGAGAGGACTCACTCCAGTTTAGTTCTTTTGACTCAGAGTCTCTGGTGAAATCCATGCATCATTCAGGATGGTCTGAAGACTGGCCTTCCCAGGTTTAGCTGGAGTCTGCACCCATGTTTATAACACATGTCCAGGCTCACTGGCACTATGATGATCAGGGCTGAGGGTGGGACTACCAGAAACTCTCTAAAATCAGAATGGAACACAGATACCTTTGATGTCACTGGGCCCACCGGAGGACTGTGGGGTCTTCTGCACAGAATGTAGTGAAGATGGGCTTGTCCTGGGGCCCCATGTTCTCCCTCCCTGTGCAGGGCCTCACAAAGTTAAATCACAGAACCCGGGGAAGGTGTCCTGGGAGATTTTCAAACACAGCATTTTTGTATCTCCTGAGTTCATTAATTAAAATCGTGAGAAGAGCTTGGATTTTACTTGTGTTTTATTTATCCCCTAAGACCATGTGGCAGCTTGGTTTGCCATCACAAAATGCCACAAACCAGGCTGGATTTTGATAACCTCTTCAAAAACATTGAAAGTAGTGATAAAATTTGCCGCTTTAACCATTTTCAAGTGTACGATTCAGTGGTGATGAGTACACAACTTGTACAACCATGGCCATCATTTTTTCCATCTTCCCACACTGAAACTATGCCCATTAAACACTGACTCCCTGTTTCCCAGCTGTGGCACCCCCATCCTATCTCCTGACTGTAGTCGGATTTTTCTTTGGGCTGCCAGCTCCCAATAACAACACAGAGACTTATTAATTATGAAAGCTTGGCCTTAGCTTAGGCTTGCCCCACTAGCTCATAACTTAAATTAGCCCATATTTTATTAATCTACATTGTACCATGTGGCTTTTGTCTCTTTTCCATTCTATGTGTCTGTCTGGCTCATTCTGTGGCTCCATGGTGTCTTTTGTGTGCCTAGATTCATCTCCTACTTCTCTCTCTGCCCAGAAGTCCTACCTATACCTCCTGCCTAGCTATTGGCCATTCAGCTCTTTAGTAAACCAATCACAACAATATATGTTTTACACCTTGAAATCTTCAAGGTGTAAAAAATATCGCACAATATTTTCGCTTTTTTTGTCTAAATAAAAAGGGAAGGTTTTAACTCTTAACATAGTAAAACTATATACAATAAGAACAAATATCAGGCCAGCCTGGGCTACAGAGTGAGTTCCAGGAAAGGCCCCAAAGTTACATGAGAAACCCTGTCTCAAAAAAACCAAAAAAAAAAAAAAAAAAAAGAAAAAAGAAAAAGAAAAAGAAAAAAAAGAAAAAAAAAAGAAAGAAAAAAGAACAATTATCAGGTAAGAATTACATTTACAATGTCCAGTCCATTAGTATAAGCGAATTCAAAGAAAATACTACATTATCTATCCTATCTTGATGAGACCAAAGTTTTGTACCTGATTTACTTTCTATCCTAACTTGTATTACCAACCCAAAACTATCTTTTTAGGTCTCAAATCATTTCCTTAGATAAACAACTTAAGCTTTTATGTCTCTCAACCCTATATATTTTACACCTCTTTTGTGAATTTTTTTTTCTGAATTTGATAACAAGGAAAACTGTAACTATAACTATCTAGTTTTCAACCCTATCAAAGATCTGAGAAGGATATCTATTATCTGAGTAAATAGGAAGTGCAAAAGCAACTTCCAAAACTATAGAAATGACAAAGACTGCCTGGACAGTGACCCAAAGTTCCTCTGCAACGTTGGTGCATCCATCTTTGGCCTATAGTCCTAGAATATCTGACAGACTTTTTTTGTGAAGCAAAAAAGGAATTTTGAAGGATTGTCCTACTTTGTCTTGGCACAGTTTGGCACTTTCTTTTGTGTCCCGCTTGTCCAGTTTGGACAGCATCCTGTCAACAGTCCAGGTAAGGGCAGTTTCTTGCCCAAATGGCCAGCTTTGCCAGCAAACTCCATATGGAGGTTCTTGGATGCCCATCATCCTCTTTTGAAGTAAATTGGTGCTGCCAGGAGCAGACATGTCTCATGTCTTGAACAGCCTTATGTTAATTAAGACATTTTAAATGCCATATTCTATAGATCTTTGAAGTGTTTAAAGACCATCTATCTATTTAAAATATATCTGTTTGACCTTCAAAACATACCTAACATGAATACAAGTTTGATTGTTATAGATGACTACTATTTCTTTATTATCCTAACCTGTTTTTCATTATCCTAAATGGCTTTAAGGATTAGAAATTTACATTACATTTTTAAATGAGCTGCACAGGTACAATACCTTAAACAAAGAGTAGGAACATATATACAGTATAACAAAAATAACCTTAAATTTGAATCAACATTCAAAAATCCATACCAGTAAAATATTTTAGACTAGTAGTTGTTTTTTTGTCTAAAAGTAGATTCAATAATCTACCCTTTTATCCTATCATTCCCATATCCACCCTTTTTCTTTTCAGAAAGGGATCCTTGAACCCAACCTTCCCTGTTTAGTTTCCTCCCCTGCCATGACCAGAAACAACTCATAACCAGCCCTCCTAGACAATGGCAAACATCCATAACCTACAGAACAATCAAAAACCACCTACCCCACCTCTTGGGAATGTGGGCATCATATTCTTAAAATTACTTCCTGTTGTCTGGGGGTGACAGCATCTGTAGGGGACCCTGAGAAAGTTGAGATAATGGTCAAGTCCTGGGAAAACTAGCTGTGTCATTTGCTGTCCAGTCTCTGTGTGGTGGCAAAGTGCAGGGCTTGTCTGGATAGAGTCGTCTGTGAGGCTGGACCTTCTCAGCTGGCAGCTTTGAAGATGTTCTGGATGCAGAATTTTGGGGAAACGGCAACAGAGGCATCGTGAGAAGCTGGGTCACCTGAGCCATCTGTCTTCATAGCTGTCTGGTTCTTTTGTTCTGAAAACACATAAACTTTTAAAGGTAATGTATATAACTGCATTAGCACAAGTATAGAATGTGTGATGTGCACAAGTCAGTTAAAGACTTTTTTTTGTTTGTTTGTTTTATGTTTGAGCATGTAAAAGCCATCTGTTAACTTTATAAGTTTGTTTGGACTGTAGAACCAAACTATAAATTTCCATCCATGTCATATGAAAGGATGGCATGTGATAAGTCATGAGAACTCTGTAGCCAACAAGATTTATCATGTCTTATCCAGACTCAGAGCTGTCCCCACGTAGAGAGACCAGCATACCTGTCACCTGTCCTGCAGCTTTTCTTCATTCCTTCATGTCTGTAGCCAAGATCCTCAGGAGGTCTCCCCCAATCAAATCTGATCTTTATTAATTTTGAAGAGAACCGTAACTTTTTGTTTCCTGTGGGAACAAAGGCATAACCTTTCCCCCAACAAAACATAATTTCTGGCTTCTATTTAAAGTTAAGACATTCTTAAAATATATAGGTTGGTTTAATTTAACGGTCCCTTACACAATCCAGTGTCTCTCAGCAGTTGCTGTTCTCTCTTCATTAGCATTTAAAAACTTTAAAATAAAAAAAAAAAAATATGGGGTTGGGGATTTAGCTCAGTGGTAGAGCACTTGCCTAGCAAGCACAAGGCCCTGGGTTCGGTCCTCAGATCTGGGGGGGGGAAAAAAAGACAGGGAAAAGACGGGCGGTGGTGGCACATGCCTTTAATCCCAGCACTCGGGAGGCAGAAGCAGGTGGATCTCTGTGAGTTCGAGGCCAGCCTGGGCTACAGAGTGAGTTCCAGAACAGGCTCCAAAGCTACACAGAGAAACCCTGTCTCGAAAAACAAATAAACAAACAAAAAAACTTTAAAATTAACAAAGCTCCATACAGGATCCAGATGCCCTGTGTATTTCCCATCCTTATGTGGCTTATTCTTTTTATATTACTTTACTATTTCTTTAAAGACTTTATTATTTTAAACTATTTTTTCTATCACTGTCTATACCCATTTTTTACTGTATCTGTAAAGGTTTTCTTGGTCTGGGCCACTTTACTGCATGGCTGCAACTTTCTCTGACCATGTGAGTCAAACCATAAACTGCTAAGTAGGTGCTTGTACCTAGTCTCATGTGACCAAGTGGCATACAGCCCATTTCTCATAAACCCCATTCAAGTGCTCTGTAGCAGGGCCTCTTAAAGAAGCCACACCTCTCCATATGCCACAAGCACTGAGCCTACTGGGAACTTTTTTTTTTCAGCTTTCTTAGGCCCTATGTAGATTTAAATGCTCCACATTGAGCATCAAACATAGTTTGATTTTTCTTTGGGCTGCTAGCTCCCAAATAATGATGTAGAGGCTTATTATTAATTATAAAAGCTCAGCCTTAGCTTAGGCTTGTCCCACTAACTCTTATAACTTAAATTAACCCATTTAAAAAATTAATCTATGTTCTACCATAGATTAATTTTTAAAAGGCTTTTACCTTTCTCCTATTCTGTGTGTTCAGCTTGTTCCGTGGCTCCGTGGTATATTTCGCACACCTAGATTCATCTCTTACTTCTCTCTCTGCCTAGAAGTCCCGCCTATACCTTTTGCCTAGCTATTGGCTTTTCAGCATTTCTTTTTTCAGGACATGGTTTCTCTGTGTTGTTTTTGTGCCTGTCCTGGATCTAGCTCTGTAGACCAGGCTGTCCTCAAACTTACAGAGATCCGCCTGGCTCTGCCTCCTGAGTGCTGGGATTAAAGGCGTGCGCCACCACTGCCTGGCTGGCTTTTCAGCTTTTTATTAAACTAATCACAGCAATATATCTTCACCTAGTGTACAAATATCCCACAATACCTGACTCTGTGTCCCTTACGTATTTGTCACTCTCATGACTGACCCACTTCATTCCACATAATTTCTCAATGTTTATTCATATTGTGGAGGTGTCTGACTTCCATTCTTTTTGAAGCAGAGTAGTATTGCATCAAATGCAGTTTTCTTACCCACTGTTGACAGACACTTGAGTGGACCTTCTTTTGGATTCTTGTGAATCTATAACTAGTGGTGTTCATGCATCTTCTTGAGACTTTGCTCCATTCTTTTCAATCTCTACCTAGAAGTAAAGTTTCTGGGTCACGTGTGCCGGTTACATCATCGGCAGCCTGGCTGGTGCTGTACGGTTCTGTCCTTTGAGTAGAACCACCATCCTATGATCAGCTGTGTCTGCCTGTGAAGGATCGTCATAGCTGGGCTTGTTACCTGTTGACATTTCCTTAGACGGAAGGAGCATGGCGGGGGGGGGGGGTGTCCTTGTAACCTCACCTGACTATTTAGTCACTCCTCCTAGCCAGTCGTGTGCAGTTCTGCCCAAATTACACCTGGCTGTCTCATGGAAGCCATAGTGTACACAGGCTGGGGAAGACTGGGTGGGGTGGGGGGGTGGGGTCTGTCTGCACAGCCGTGGGAGTGTCACCATCCATGCTGGGTGCAGAACATTTAGTATGGCTGCGTTAGTGTGAACCATAGAAGGGTCTGGAAGGAAGTGTTGCTTAGTCACCCACCCCAGGAGAACACTGTTACAACAACTGGATTTGGAATAACCATGGAACTGTGTCCATGAAGGTGTTTGCAGAAAGGTTTAACCAAGGCAGGAAGACCTACTCTGAGTGCAGGTGAGGTCATCATGGGTTGGGATCCTGGGCTGAATAAAAAGAGAAAGCAAGCCGAGTGCTGCTGTTCAGCGCTCTGCTTCCTGACTGTAGACACAATGTGGCCAGCAATGTGACCAGCTGCCACACGCTCCCGATGGTATGCTTGCTCCTCCGTGATGGACTGTATCCTCCAACTGGGAGTCCAAATAAATCCTTCTCTCTTTAAGTTGATTTTGACGAGTACTTTGTCACAGCATGGAGAAAAGTAACCAACACTATATTGGCAATGGCAGTTTTTAGTTTTTGAGGCACCAACTGTTTTCCACGGTGGCTGTACCCTGTGTGTGCCACCATAGGGCACAAGGACTCCGGCTTAGCTGTGTCCTCGCTGCACTTCATGTGCTCTGGTTTTCTGTTCTGCATCCTAATGTTCACACACATGGCCCGTGAAGATTTGCTGATATATAACTTCGATTTATTACAGCAGCAATTTGATTTCAACGTTATGTGGCAATTTCTTTTTTTTTTTTTTTTTTAAGATTTATTATGTATAGTGTTCTGTCTGCATGTACGCCTGCAGGCCAGAAGAGGGCACCAGATCTCATTACAGATGGTTGTGAGCCACCATGTGGTTGCTGGGATTTGAACTCAGGACCTTTGGAAGAACAAGCAGTGCTCTTAACCTCTGAGCCATCTCTCCAGCCCAAAATATATATTTTTACTTTTTTTAAAATTTTTTTGAGACAGAGTTTCTCTGTGTAGCTTTGTGCCTTTCCTGGAACTCACTTGGTAGCCCAGGCTGACCTAGAACTCACAGAGATCCGCCTGGCTCTGCCTCCTGAGTGCTGGGATTAAAGGCGTGCGCCACCACCGCCCGGCTGTATGTGGCAATTTCTATGGACATTCTGCATTCTACTTAGTGTGCTGGTGTGCTCCTTGGTGCTTTGATAGACATCGTGACCAAAGGGAACTTGGGGGAGTCAAGCGTTTATCTGGCTTACAGTTCCTCACGGATAGAAGCCGAGGCAGGAACTCAAGCAGAGATCACGGAGGAGCGTTGCTTGCCGTGCTCTGAGGCTCACATTCAGCTAACTTCCTTATACCTCCCTTGACTACCAGGGCCCTCTCAATAAGTCAGCAACTGAGAAAATGTCCCACAGACATGTCCACGGGCCAATCAGACAGAGGCAATTCCTCCCTTCGAGTCCCTCTTTCCAGATATGTCTAGGTTTGTGTCAAGTTGACAATTGACCAGTGCACTTGGAAAGTATGGTTTTTTTGTTTTTGTTTTTGTTTTTTTGAGACAGGGTTTCCCTGTGTAGTTTTGGTGCCTGTCTTAGATCTTGCTCTGTAGCCCAGGCTGGCCTTGAACTCACAGAGATCCACCTGGCTCTGCCTCCCGAGTGCTGGAATTAAAGGCACGTGCCACCACTGCCTGGTGGAAAGTGTGTATTTTGAAGACACATCCAGCATTTTATGTACATCTGTAATAGCTAATATTGTACAAATCTATATCCCCACTTTCTTGTGGTAATTTTTTTGAGACAAGGTCTCTGTATTGTATAGCCTTGGTTGTCCTGTAATTCACTATGCAGACCAGGCTGGCCTGGAACTCAGAGAACTGCCTGCCTTTGCCTCTGAAATGTGGATCTAAATGCATGTTCCACCACACCTGGATCTTCACGCTTCATTTTTTTTTTTTCAGTCAGGATTTCTCTATGTAGCCCAACCTGGCTTCCAGCTCTTCTTTTTACTGGGCTAACAGGCGTGCTTCATTATGCCTACCTCCTGATATATTCGTTACTGATTGTTGAGTTAGATTCTTCACTGGCGGATTTCTCTATTTCTCCCCACAGTTTGTTGGTACATAGAAATTTAGAATTATACATTCCTATGGATAGAAACTTTAAGTTGACCTTTTGTTGTCTCTGGTAATAATTTTTACCTAAATTCTCTTTTGCCAGAGGTATACCTCACTATCTTTGTGGTAAACCTTCTTTCCTGCTTCTGACTCTTCCCGGTAGACCTGAGCGTCCCTCTGCGCTTGTTTCTCTTCAGCCTTGATCACTTTCTTAGAATTTTCTGTGCTTAGGTCTGACATCTCTGCTCTCATTGATCTGAAAATGCCTTTATTTGCCTCATTTTTGAAGGGTGTTTGCTAGATAGAGCTTGTCTCTTCATGAGCTTTTAAAAAATTACACTTATTTATTGTGTGCTTGTAGGGCATGCATGCCCCAGCACACACATGGACTTAGGAGTCCAGCTTGTGGGGAGGAGGTCTGTTCTAACCTCCTGCCATGTGAGTCTTGGGGACGGAATCTCCTTGTCACTAGCCCCTTTCTGTGATACGAAGACATAGTCCCATTGTCTGGCAAAGTCTTGGTAAGTTACAAGCAAATCCTCACCACCGCATCTTTGTGTGTGAGGTTCTCTAACAGATGCTCTGAGCTGGTTCTCTGGATGCTTCATGCTGCTTCGATGTCCTTGGAGGCCTTCTCACTGACTCCCTGTGGGGAGCTCCCCTGGGTCACTTTTGGAGCGGCTTTGGCTGTGGCTTTGGCCAGTCAGAGCACCTTCTCTCTGGACTTGTAGTTCATGCTGTTGGCCAGGCCTGGTCAATCCCCATGCCTGCTGGCTCTGGCATGGGCCCTGCTAGGTAGGCCCTGCAGCTGGGAGCTCTTCCCCTTGGACCCGGCTCTCCAAGGCGTTCCTTGATCCCACAGCAAACTGGCCTTGCTATCCTGTGCTTGAGCCTGAGGCAGAAATGGTAGCACATGTCCTTCAGTTCTGGCCTCCAGCTTCCTAGGCCTCAGGGGCCAGAGTTCAGGAACAGGGAGCTTCTTATCCGACCTGACCAGTTTTACACTTTCTTGGCTGTGGCTTCTGTAACCTTGTCATGGGCCTTCCATCTCTACCTGTTGCTGACAAGATGAGCTCCAGCCTTGGTTAGCCCTTTCCCTAGAAACTGCCAGGGCTTCGCTTTCTCAGGGCCTGGGCTCTGATGTCCTCACTTTCCTTCCTGACAGTCTGGACTTGGTCCATCTGTCAGGCCAGCCACTCGTCTCTCAGCAGCCCTGTCAGGCCTGGACTTCCCGTGTGTTTTCTCCGTTCTGTGAGCCATGGCCACTTTCAGGGGCTCCGCACCTTGACAAGCTCCTCTTTGCCCTTCAGATTGCAGATGGTTCCTCCAGGGTCAGTCACCCTCAGCTCCTTGCCACTCAGCCTCTCCATAAGGACAGCACAGTTCACAGGCAAGTGACAAAGCCAGCCTTTGTCATCCGCTTCCCCCAGTGACCCGTCACTTCTGCTGATCCTGTTCATAGAAGTGACCCTCCCATTCAGGAGCACAGAGGTCAAAAGGAACATGCTTCACAGAGCTGGAAGCCACAGAGACTCATGGCAGAGGAGAGCCAGGTGAACATGTGTGGTACATGAGCCTCATGCCAGCCTGAGTCCCCCTCCCCCCCCTCCCCCCCCCCCCCCCCCCCCCGCCCTTGCTGTACAGAGCAGAGTTTGGGGCCTGGGCAGGGGTGTTTCCTGAAGTTCCAGAGATTCAGGTGACATCCTCCCCATCTCAGCTGCTCCCCAGGTGGGATCCATCCTGGGAGCTGGGAGGGATGGGACTGAGGTTAAGGGTCAAGTTCATCTCCCCTACCACAAATACTATCTTGAACAGTTGGGAGGGCTTACCAGGAGTGCCCTTTTGCTAACATATATGAAACTGATTTGGGATGTTAATTTTATACATTACTATATACGTGAACTGCCTGTCTTCTTAAATTAATTAACTTTAAGTGCTCAGTTTTATAACAATAATTCATAAAACTATGAAGACACCACTTTCGTTGGTTCCAAAACATTTTGCCCTAGAATGAAACCCCTGAAGACCCTAAAAGAAAGTCCCCTTGAGTATCCTGCTTCAGCCTGGTGACCAGCAGCCCCTTTCCATCTGGACATTTCCTCAAAATGGAATGGCTCAGCTTGCACCTGTGCATCTACGCACACTTGCAGGTTTTTAAAGTTTATTCTTAAATATTTGTTTGCTTATTTATTTGAGACAGAGTTTCTCTGTGTAGCTCTAGCTGTCCTGGAACTCACTCTGTAGGCACAGAGAGCCACCTGCCTCTGCCTCCCAAGCACTGGGATTAATGGAGTGCACCCCCACCGACTGGCTAGTTTTGTGTTTTTTTTTAATTTTTGAAAAGTTTATGTTCATTGGTGTTTTGCCTGCATGTATGTCTGTGTGAAGGTGCCAGATCCCCTGGAACTGGAGTTACAGACAGTCTTGAGCTGCCTTGTGTGCTGGGAATTGAACCCGGGTCCTCTGTAAGAGCAGCCAGTGCTCTTAACCACTGAGCCATCTCTCCAGCCCCTAGTTTTGTTTTTCATTTAAAAACTTTAAAGTTTTATTGAGTGTGTTGTGCACCTGTGCCATGGTATGAGTATGACGGTCAGGGGACAGCTCCGTGGAACCAGTTCTCGCCTTCCCCCTTTACACGGGTCCCAGGGATCGAACCCAGGCTACCAGGCTTCATGGTGAGGACCTTTATTTACCCTCTAAGCATCTCACTGACTTCATGTTGGTGTTAATTTTTTGTTTTTGTTTTTTCAAGACAGGGTTTCTCTGTGTAGTTTTGGTGCCTGTCCTGGACCTCGATCTTTAGACCAGGCTGGCCTCGAACTCACAGGGATCCACCTGGCTCTGCCTCCCGAGTGCTGGGATTAAAGGCGTGCGCCGCCGCCGCCGCCGCCGCCGCCGCCGCCGCCGCCGCCGCCACCACCACCTGGCATCACGTTGGTGTTTTTAATTACATTTATTTCTTTAGCCATCTATTTGTATGTGTGTGTGTGTGTGTGTGTGTGTGTGTGTGTGTGTGTGTGTGATTGTAACACAGGTGTGTAGAGGTCAGAGGACAACCTGTGGGAGTTGGTTCTCTTCTCCCATGTGGGTCCCCAGTATTGAATTCAGGCCATCAGGCTTGGCAGCAAGTGAGCCATCTCATCAGTCCCCACATTAGTTTTTTTAAAGTGGGGTCCAGGCCCGAGATGTGCTGAGTCCTCGCTAGCGAGTTGTGGCTTAGGTGGGGGTGGCTGTGTTGGACTGGGTCAGGTACTGGATGTAGAAGAGGCCCGTTGGGCAGAGTGTAAAGCCAAGGGGATTTGGGGCATTTGGGGTCCTGAGTGCCAATGTTGTCCTTGAGCCAAAGGAGTCCTGAGGTCACTAGGAGATGCTGGCTCTTGGTGGCAATTTGAGTCTTGTGTGAGCTGCTCAAAGGGACAAGGTTGAAGCATACGGGGCCAGATCCAGGAAGAAGCCACCCCTCATCAGTGTGCCTGAGGACATAGTGAGGACAGGCATGGTCCTTCCTGTGGCAGCCCAGCCTGACACCATTCTAAGACTGGCAGTGCGGGGACTAAGAGCTTGGGCAATACCGTGCCACACTCAGTGTCAGCCATTGTGACGCTGAAACTATGGCAGATGAGCATTAGGACACCTAACCCTGAGGTCAGGAAGATCTCCAGACATATGGATGGACCATGCCCAGAAATCAACCTGACCTGCGAGGCTCCCTCCTCCCTCCTGGCCAGGCCCAGGACTGGCCTTGGGCCACCACAGAGGCTGAGGCCTTGTGGCTTTGGCCTCCTTTGGCCAGTCTTCTGCCCTCAGCAGCCACTGGGTGGCAGCAGAGATCAGCCCTGGCTGTGGCTGTGCCGTTGGCATCCTGTAGTTGGCCTAGTAGCCTGAGAGGCCTCAGAACCCGAGCCTGAGTGGGTGCACCGACCTTCTGGACTCTTGTGGTGGAGAGAAAGATATATCTATCCCACCAATCTTGTGCTCCTACTCCTAGCTTGGTCTAGGCCCTGGAGTCCCCTGAGGACATCAATGCTGCCCCCAGAAGAGAGCACCGGGCGGCCTATAGAGCTGTGGATAAGAAGACCACTGCTCATGCCCCATGGAAACCAAGGCATCAAAAACTGGTCATAAATTTGGGGGAGGGCCTTGTGCGTGGTACCAGGTATAAACCCAGGACTGAGGAATCCCCACTCCTCGTTGCTCGGTGCTCCGGACTCTGATCCCAGAGACGAGGAGACACTTGCCTGATGCACACAAGCAGAGCTGGGGTTATTTGTCGGACGGAGTCATTTCATGGTGCGTGGGGAGCCTCAGTCCAAGTCCAGACCCCCTGATGTGCAGCATGTCCTAGGAGGTGCCACTTCTCAGAGTGGAGACTTTAGTGGCTGCTGCATGTCCTAGGAGGTACCACTTCTCAGAGTGGAGACTTTAGTGGCTGCTGCATGTCCTAGGAGGTACCACTTCTCAGAGTGGAGACTTTAGTGGCTGCAGCATGTCCTAGGAGGTGCCACTTCTCAGAGTGGAGACTTTAGTGGCTGCTGCATGTCCTAGGAGGTACCACTTCTCAGAGTGGAGACTTTAGTGGCTGCAGCATGTCCTAGGAGGTACCACTTCTCAGAGTGGAGACTTTAGTGGCTGCTGCATGTCCTAGGAGGTGCCACTTCTCAGAGTGGAGACTTTAGTGGCTGCTGCATGTCCTAGGAGGTGCCACTTCTCAGAGTGGAGACTTTAGTGGCTGCTGATGGGACTCCAGGGGAGGGAGAAAGACGTGGTGGGTAAGGGGAGAAGGTCGGTGTATGACCTAGACCTCGTTTTGGTCCTGGACTTCTTCCATGACTTCCCCGCAGGCTGGCCATGAATGGCCATGAATGTGTGGCCATTATATCCATATGGACCCTGCCTCTGGCTTCAAGGATTTGGCCTAAGTGCTGAGAATAGGACGAGGCTCAGGCTGGACAGAAGGCCGGGGACACCCAGGTCTTAGCTGGCCGTGTGGGCTAGAGGGCTGTCCGGGCTGGGATACAAGGGGAAGTCATGACTGGGTGGGCCTCGTGGCACCCCAGGTACTTTGCTCTGAGTCTCCTGGAGTGACCCCTCTACTGTAGGTTCTTAGAGAAGCAGCCTCGGCACACAAGGTCTGGGAGATTGGCCTGTACATGGGCAGTTTACAGCTGACAGCTATCCGAGGGCATGAGCCGGTCAGTGAACAGAGGTGGCAGCTGACTGCTGCTCTGGCCTTGGCCCAGCCAGACCAGACAAGTTGCTTGGAGTCAGAGCATCAAGGTAGCATGCCCTCCACCTACTGAACTGGACAGAGCCCTGGGTGCTCATGCTGGGGACTTGAGTGTCAGGGAGGTTGTGTGAAGGCGCAAAGGCCGGTTGAACAGGATCCTGGGTGTAGACATGGTCAGGACTAGACACAAAACTCGGAGTAGGGGCCATGACCATCAGTATAGCCTGGGACAAGCCTTCGGACCAAAGTCTGGTCTCTCATGGGCACTAAAGGCCTTGGCCATCCCTTTAAAGATGATCCACAACTGAGTGGTGGTGGTGCCCGCTTTTAATCCCAGGATTCAGGAGACAGAGGCAGGTGGATCTCTGTGAGTTTGAGGTCTACAGAGTGAGTTCCAGGACAGCCAAAGCAACACAGAAAAACCTTGTCTCAAAAACCCCCCATAAATAAATAAATAAATAAATAAATAAATAAATAAATAAATAAATAAATACAATAAATACAATAAAATAAAAAATAAAGATGATCCACATCACCCCCACCCCCGTACTGTACCTAAATTGCAGAAAGCTGACTTCTCCCCATGTGGGATGTACAATGAAGTGGTTGGTGGTTAAGACTTGGTGAGTCCGGGCCTCAGTCATCTTTGTGGGCCTTGGAAGTCCTGTCCCCACAGTCCTGAGTCCTTCTGTGCATTCCTCACCCAGATAGGGCCTTTCCAGTTCTGCCCCAGCCTGCCCTTGCCTTGTGGCAGGGTGGGGGATGTAGGTTGGTAACCAGTGGCATTAATCCCTCAATTCCAAGTGTCTGAGCCAAATCCCTGCTGTCTGTCACTTAATGTGAATGGCCAGGGCAGATTGCACCCCATTTCCTGGCAGTGCATCAGCTCATCTGTGCCCTGAAGGGTGGCAGGGATACATGGGCCTCCTCACCTTTCCATGTGCACAGAGGATTCTGCCATTGCTTTTGTGGGTGCATAATGTCCCAGTGCGTTTGGGGTGAACTTCCCACATCCAGGGGGTTCCCGGATGACTTTCTCAGTTCCTCTGAGGTGGTTGTGTTTGGATACTAATCATCCCTGAAGCTCTGGATGTGTGGAAGCATCTCCCCACTGGAATCCTGCTTTGCCTGGGGCAAACAGCGACCCTCAGGAATGCCATACATCCAGGGTTCCGGCTACCTTGCAACCCTGGCCCACTCTTTTGGATATTATCTTCTCATATGTAGAAGAATGTTTACTGACTGGTCCCGAGTACCTGGTGAGCCCTCAGCCAGCAATGTCCTGGCAATGGATGTGGCCATCTTATTCCAGATGAAGGGACAGGGCCCAGAAACCTGACCAGGCAGCTGGAAGAGGCATGAGCCAGGAACATTTGTCCAGTGCTCATGATGCCAGCCTCTCCCCAGTCTTGCTGGGCACAGGGTTTTCTGTTCTTTGGTGATGGGAGGGAACCTAGCAGGGGGCCTCGGGCTATCCCTGCAAACAGCAAAGCCCAGCGGCGGCACAGGCTGCTGCTCACAGCTGGCCAGGAAGCACAGATGGGAAGTCCGAGTTCTGAACCCCTTCTCCAGCAGTGCGAGCACTGGGACTCTTGGACACGCCTTGTGGGTCCCTTGGGATGGGGCATCTGTCCTGCCTGGGGACTGTGCTTAGCTCGTTACCGTGCTGCTCACTACCACCAGACAGAGCCCAGCCGTGCTGGCCTCCTCAACTTTTTTTCTCCTCCCCAATTAATTAATTTAAATTGACCATTAAGTCAGCCGAGTTTTTGATTGATATTTTCATTAGTAGCCCTGTCCGACGCCCCAGGAATGTATGGTGATGTCCAATCCAGGGGCGGCCATGTCCCTCCTCGTGCTGAGTTATGGCTGGCACCAGCGTGCGGCTCCCAGGGTAATTTGAATTCAGATGAGCTGCAGCAGCGTTCCAGAGGCTGGCGGCCGGCTGCTGACGGATGGCACTTGGGTTACTACAAGGTCACCGTGCAGCCGCCACCACACTTAGAAGGAGTGGGCCAGGCCTCTGGGGGAGATGGGCAGTCTCAGGGTAGGCAGCCACGCAGACCCTGAAAACTGCCTAGCCTATACCCCTGTCCTGTTAACTTACAGTTGAACTCCAGGCTCTCAAGCCTCATAGCCACTGTTCACATGGTGCAGCCTCTTCTGTGGAGGGCAGGGCCAAGTTGCATCATCAGGAAAGCCAGGCTGTCACCAGGAAAGCGGCCCACAGAGCACCTGCCAGTGATGGCATCTGGGACGTACTTGGAGCGTGACAATAATGTCTGTAGCCAGCGTCGTGTCCTGAGGAAGCTGCTCCAAGCCCTGTCACACCAGGTGGGCGGCTGGACCAGCTTCATTCCTATTGTCCAGCATGGGGACTGAAGGCAGAATGGAGGCATGGAGTCCCGCGATCCGCTATGCACCTGCATGGCCGTGGGTATTGCTGTGGCACCTTATGCCTTTTGTCTCTACAATAGCGAGACATGATGCCTGGTGCTTGATTTAGGATGAGGATCAATGGCAGCTGGGCAAAGCACACAGCCTGTGCTGTGTACACTCAGCCCCTGCTGCTCTGGCTGCTGGCCACAAGGAGGCACTGGTCAATGGAGGTAGATCTGTCCAGGCCAGTTCTAGATGTCGTTGTTCCCAGGGACGGAACTCCTTTGTCCTTGTCCCATATGAACTCTGTCACATGGGCTGATCTGCTGACAGAGCTGGGCCTGGACAGGGAGGTGTGAGTGTCCAGCAGGGATCTCTGCCTGCCACCCACCCTCTGGTCTTGGTTACCTGAGTGCAGTGAGAGGATGAGGTTGTGAGTGAATGTGTATTGTGTGACACAGACAAGGTCATGTGAAGGACCCCGATGCCTCAGACCCATGGGAGGGGCAAGCCTTCCTGAGTGAGATTCAGAGGGATGCCAAAGCCTTCCTCTTGTCTGCGTGGGAATGTTTACGGTATGTGTAGGAACTACCAACCACAGCTGCCTCCTCTGGGATGATTGCAGTCTGAGACCGCTCCACTACAAAAACACCTACCGAGATTAGCTAAACCTGCCTCCTTGGTCAGTTGTATATAGTAAACCACCTCCTCTATTCAGATGTATAAAACATACTCATTGAGTTTCTGAGTTGCTACTGTTGTTGATGTTAAGTCTCCATCAGAGAGCACACATCTCACCCAATCCCAGTTTTTCCATACATATGTCTGTGTGCCTGTTCATTCTTCATTCCTCCATCACTTAGTCAGGTTTCCAGGACCAATCCATGCCGGATGTGGTTGCCTTCCCTCCAAAAATATTACACTGGAAACACCAATTCCTAATTTAAATTGTGAGCCATCCCTAGTGGCATGATGAGATCTTGCACGGCCTTGTGCCCTCTCACCCTGAATGAGGCTCCGCCCTCTGCCTGCCATGTCCACGTGTGCCATCACCCTCTAGTTATCTAGTTACCACCTGTCATCAGGATTAGCGATCTCAGTTTCTCAGTGGTGGGTACAAGGTTGGTATATTCATGGCTCCAGGCACCTGCCAGGGTTTGGAGCCCATCCCTCATATGGGGACACAGTGAGGAACAGTGTTGCCTCCAGAGACGGGGTGGTGAGACATCCACCGTGGAGGGGCATCTTCAGGGCCTGTTGCTGTGCCCAGGGGCTGGTGGTGTGGGCACTGGTGACAGTGTTGGTGGTGTTTTTGTTAGCATTATTTTGTTGTCGATGGATTGCTGCGGTTTTACTAGTGGTGTTGATGGCGATATGTTTTTTGATATTAATATTAATGGTGGTGAAGGTCTCTAGCAGGCCTGAATATGGCAAACACAGGCCCGAGCATGGCAAACATTGCAGACAGGTTTTGTCCTTTTGTCCCTCCCCCCCCCTTGCTAAATACTGTTACATTCTTAAAGCTAGACCCCAAAGTCCATTCCCTTATTTGGCCACTGACTCATTCCTGAGACATAACACCAAGGTCCAACAATCAAAATTCATTATGTGGCTAACATGTTCTATCAGGATTTACCAACTCACCCTAGCACAGACCTCTCCCCCTCCCCCTTAAAAAGTCACTCTTGCAGAAACACCTGCTCCTGCTTGTTGCTTGCTTGCTTGTTGTTTGCTTGCTTGTTGTTTGCTTGCTTGCTTGCTTGCTGCTTGTTATTGCTGCTGTCTTTGCAGACCCCCTCCTAACCCCCCCACATGTCCCTCCAGGCCTATAAGTCTCCTTTGAGGTGAGAATTTGTTGTCTGGGTATGTCCTGTACTGACTCTGAGGAGGTTGACCTTCCTTACAGGTGGGGGAAGGGTAGGTGGGGTGTTGTTAGTGGTATTGATGAGAATAGTGGGAATGTGTTGTGAGGTGTTGATATTGCTAGTATTATTGGTGGTGATGGTGATATGTTAGTTGTGTCGATGGAGATATATTGTGAATATTGTTGTTGGGCTATTGTTAATGATATTGGTGAAGATATTGGTGTGCTGTGATGCTTTCTTATTGTTGGTAGTATTACTATTGATGCTGTTGTGGGTTGTGTGTGCGCCTGTACAATGCTCAAGGATGGTAGTAACTATGGACACTCTACTCTGTGAGGCGAGAGCCCTGATCCTCCCACATCTCGGATCATCCCCAAGGTGAAGGGAGAGGCCTGAGGCAGACCCTGGGGAATATCTTATAGGAGAGTCATTTAATTCAATACTAGCTATGGAACACACTCAGGAAAGATTTGTTATGGGAACAAGATGGCTTGGAACCATGTAGACAAGAAATGAGAGCCAAAATGGTCATGGGACAGAGGTAGTGAAGCTAATCCACGAGTCAGACTTTGTGGGGAGGTTTCACCCCTCTAAGCCCAGCTGCTCAGTCTGCCCAGCCCTGTTATCTGTCTGCGTTTGTTCTGCTTTAGGACCCTGGAGCCAAGCTCCAGCCTCCTTCCCAGGGTTCCTGGCTGGGCAAGAAAGGCAAGGTTAGGCCATTGGTGTGGCTGGTCCCATGGAGCCCTGGGTCCTGTCCCACCTCCCCCTGCACATCACCACAGGCCTCTTCTCCCTGTCCTGACCCACAGCACGGTGGAATGGTGACCCCTTGCCTACACTGGCAGCTGCAGGCAATGGTTGATGTCAATGAGCTACTTGCTGTAGAAGCTGCTGGAGCTGGGAGTGAGTACATGAGTGGGTCTAGCCCCAGTGCCCTGCCGCCCAGGGGGACCCTGCTCTGTTTGGGTGCCTGCATAGTGTGCAGTCCTCTTCTTGTTTTCAGTTCTAATCTGTATGTCTGCTGTTTCACAGATATCACTATGTCTTTATTAGAGCCAATTAAGGCAGTGGTTCTCAACCTGTGGGTTAAGACCCCTGCTTTGAATGACCCTTTCACGGGGGTCACCTAAGACCATCAGAAAGCACAGATATTACAATTCATAACAGTAGCAAAATTACAGTTATGAGATAGCAACAAAAATAATTTTATGGTTGAGGGGTCACCATAACATGGGGAACTCTACTAAAAGGTTGCAGCATTAGGAAGGTTGAGAACTACTGATTGAAGGGCTATCCCTCTGTTGCTCAGGGGTTGCTACTCTGGGTGAAGTCCAAGGTGCTCTGCCCAGCTCTGTGAGGAGATGCTGACTGGGAACCAGGAGGCAGTCTTTCTGTCCCATAGCTCTACAGCCAAGGTCATGCCAGGTTCACAGCATGATCATACTCCAGCCTACATCTATTGCTCAGAGGCTAACATCTGCTCACTTCTGGCTGGCCAGGGGCCTTTACTCCTGTCCTCCCTTCTGAGGGAGTGGCTCAGAGTACTACCTTTACTGTCCAGTTCTAGCCCAGAATCCAAACAAAGTAGGGTAGCCAGGGGACCCTGAGTTTTATGACCAGGGTATCTGGGACATCAACCTTCTCCCCTCACAGGCATGGAGGGTACAGAATTCTCTAGATTGATTTCCCTTGGAGCTTGACTGTTCTTTGCCCACCAGTCCATGTTAGGGTGAACATCTTCTATGTCTACCCACTTAATGGCAGCACTTGGAGGCCCTGGCTCAGTGCAAGTTAACTCCCTAGTAGGGTTCCAGCTAACTTGTCTGTCACTCAAAGGTGGTGGCTGCTCCACTTCTGTCCCCTACATTCAGGACTTTGTTTGCTCTCATCTTCTTTCCAAGGAACTCATGGGCATTTTTTCAAATATCTTGCTGCAGTGTAGCATAGACCTCTGCCTTCTCAGTACCCTGTCATTCTGCTCACCAGCCCACTCCATGCCAAACAGATGCTTCAGGCGTCAGTTTCTGCCGAGGATGTGCCCTTCCCATGGCAAGGTGACACAGGCTGTGTGCACAGAACTTTCCTGACACAGGTTTCCACTGATGCAGGTACCTTTGACCTGTGGATCTGCTGTTTCCAATGCTGATGGAAGGGTGTATCTGCAGGAAGTGACATCCCATGATGCTGATGGAAGGATGTATTTACAGGAAGTGACATCCTATGATGCTGATAGAAGGGTGTATCTGCAGGAAGTGACATCCCATGATGCTGATGGAAGGGTGTATCTGCAGGAAGTGACATCCCATGATGCTGATGGAAGGATGTATTTACAGAAAGTGACATCCCATGATGCTGATGGAAGGATGTATTTACAGAAAGTGACATCCCATGATGCTGATGGAAGGGTGTATCTACAGGAAGTAACATCCCATGATGCTATCTTTCAGTTTATCAAGATGATTCCATGCAACAGGAAGTCAAGAGATGGTGACTGGCAGACCATTCTGGAAGAGCGGCTAATGGTGTCCCTGGAAAGAGGTGAGAGTGAGAAGAGAAGGAAGCTTGGGCTGTGGAGAAGGGAGCCAGTGATTGATGAGTGCTTCGACGTCTTCATCCTCAGGAACACTCTAGAGCAGAGGTTCTCAACCTGAAGGTCTTGGCCCTTTTAGGGGTTGTCTTAGTTGGGGTTTCTATCACTGTGAAGATGCACCATGACTGCGGCAACTCTTATAAAGAAAAAACATTTAATTGGAGTGACTTACATTTTTAGAGGTTTAGCCCACTATCATTATGCGACATGCAGGCAGACATGGTGCTGGAGCAGGAGCTGAGAGCCATACATCTTGACTCTAGCAGGCAATATGGAAGTGGTCTGAGACAATGGGTGTGGCTTGAGCATATATGAGACCTCAAAGCCCGCCTCTACAGTGACCCACTTCTTCTAATAAAGCCACACCCACTCCAACAAAGCCACACCTCCTAATCATGCTGCTCCCTCTGGGGACCATTTTTCACAGGAGTTAAACGACCCTTTCACAGGGGTTGCCCAAGACCATTGGAAAACACAAGATATTCACATTATGATTCCTAATAGTAGCAAAATTACAGTTATAAAATAGCAATGAAAATAATTTTATAGTTGAGAATTGCCACAACATGAGGAACTCTATTAAAGGGTCGCAGCCTTAGGAAGGTTGAGAACCACTGGTCTAGAGCCTGCCTGGGGCTGGAGGCAAAAAATGCGGTTTCACACAAATCCTGACAGAGGCTGAGACAGATGCACTGAGTCGGGCAGGCAAAAAGACACTGGTGATGTTTCCACACTTCACTCAGACGGCACAACACTGGCAGCAAAGAGCTGTGGTACATGGTATGTAAGCAGCTACAGACATCTGCAGCCACAATGTGCCATAGACCCAAGATACTCACCAAGTCACCAAGTCAGAGCTATGAAGGCATTTTGAGAATTTTCCAGAAGCTTTTGGAGTGAGGTCTGAGTTCATATTCGGTTACCATGGAAAGGCGCTGATGTTCATCCTTTGCAGATCATTAACTGATTGCTGCAGCACTGTTCTTAGGAGAGTCCATCCTTACTCTATTAAAGAGCATTAATGTCTTGTCACAAGTAACTGTGTGTGCAGACCCCATAGCTCTCTGTGTCCTCTGTTCTTGCCCCTCTGATCGGAGGTGTGTGTCTAGATTCTACTGTCTTGATTGCCTCAGTGACCCTGTCGCCCCTACAGTCTGCATGTACACAGAACCAGCATCATGTGGGTGATGTCAGAGTCTGCTGACAGCCTGAGCTGGGTCCCCTTAGACCCATAGCTTTCGTGATTTCTAAGTGCCCGATGGCTGAAATGGGAAAACACTTCCTTGGCAGCCTTGTGTGACAGGGTGTCCTGGATGTAGCTCTCTTTTCAAAGAAAAGTCTTTTAAATGAGTTCATAATGTTCTGCCATGGAGCCTGCAGTGGGTCTCTTCCTGGTTCCTGAAATGCCCTCAAAGCGTATTTCCTGTTGTCCTGAAACAAATCTTTGGCTCCTCCCATCCCCCATGCTGAGAATTGGATATTTAAAGCAAGGCTATACTCCCTGCCCTTGGGTTCTTTTTCATGAGAAAAAAAAAAAAAAAAAAAAAAAAAAAGGCAGCCGTACTTTCTTTAGCTTCACTTCTACAGACTTTTCTGACCAAACTGCAAGAGTTCCAAGTCTCTGATTTTTCCTGATTCTCTCTGTGAACCTGGTGTCCAGAAATAAGTGTGCCCAGACGCTTCCTCTATAGGGAAGCCGGCACCTTTGGACTTCCCGTCTCACAGCATTTCAGGATGTAACTTTGCCAGGGTGTAACAGGAGTGGCCTCCAGCCTGGTTCCTGATAGTGTCCTTGTCCCCGTCAGAGGCCTTATGAGTGCAGTCTGCTCTGAGCTCCCACCAGGATTGCCCACTGGGCTCTGCTTGTAGTGTTCACAGGCTTCTCTAGCCCCCATTCCAAATGTTTCCACATTCTTCCCACAAACCAGTTCCAAAGGCCTGAGAACCATGTGGTCGGGTTTATTACAAGAACCTCTCAGGCAGCATTTTCTGTATTTGTCAGACTTTGGTCACTGTGACCGAAATACCAGACCTACACATGTAAGAGAGGGAAGATTGATCTGGGCTCACGGTTTTGGAGGGGTCATTCTGTCATGGAAGGCAGGGCAGGGCAGCTCACGTCATGAAGAGGGAAGAGAGAAGGATGGGAAGGAGCCAAGGGTCCCCAAGGACCAGCCTCTAGTGAGTTACTTCATCTAACTAGTTCTACCTTCTCAAGTTTCAAGAACTGTCCAAAGCAGCATCACCAGCTGGGGATCTGGGCTTTAGGACACATGACCCCGTAGGGGATATTTCACATTTAAAGCATAAGAGGGATCTTATAGTAGGAAATGCTAGGCCTTTTATCCTTTCTTAGAAAAAAACTTAGGTCTTTCTAGACTTTCTGCATAGCTCAGCAAGTTTTACAGAGAGGCCATTGGTATTTTGATTGGTATCATGTTAGATCTATATACCAACTTAGGGGATAATTTACATCTTAACACTATTGAGTTTTCCGTGACCTTTGCCCTACTTATCTGTCTTCTTTAGTTTCTCTCAATTATCACCACAGCACTCTTGCACACATTTGTTCAATTTATTTCTGTGTGTCTTTCCTTCTGGTGTTAATTTGAACTTATTTCTTCTAACTTTTCTGATTGTTTTCTATTAATTTATGTAATAGAGTTGAATTTTTGTCTATTGAGCTTATCTCTATAGTCTCATTTATTAACTCTAGTGGTGATATTGTGGATTCCTTAGCCCCCTTCCCAGAACTTACTTTCTAAACCATTTTTATTATACTTCATTTATTTGTGTATATGTGTGGGTGTGCATGTCATGATGTTCACGTGGACATCAGCCGACAGCTCACAGGAGGAAGTTCTCTCTTTCCGTCCTGTGGGTTCCAGGGAACTCAGGTTCTCTGGCTTGGCAGCAAATGCCTTTACCTGCCTGCTGAGTCATCTTGCTGCTCCCCCCCCAAACTTATTTGCTTAAAACATTAACTGTTGCCTGTGTTGTTGTCCCCAAGGATCTATGACACTATGTAGCTCAACTGAGCCCTGTCTCGAGGTCATCAGCTGTGGTCCATCTATGGGTGGGATCCAGATCTCGTCTAAAGAATGCTCTGCAGGAACAAAACCCAAGGAAGTGGTGTTCTGTGGTTGGAATAGCTAGGGCCAGTGTCCCCAGGGCTGGCAAGAGGCCAGAGAAAGAAGGGGTGTCAGAAGTAAGAGTCAGCAGTTGGTTTGTTGGGTAGGACAGGGCAGGGTGGGGGCTCTAGGGAGCAAAGGACAAAGTGTGGTCTGCGTCAGTGTTACAGTGATTGTCATGAAGGAAGTGACCTCAGGGCCAGGGACAAGCACAGGGAGGAAGGGCTGTGAGCAGCAGGATGGGTGGGCAGGGCCTCTTTTCATGGTGTGTCCACCAGTACTTCGCCATTCCTGAATAGACGTGAGTGTTTGTGTGTCCCTCCAATTCCCAGAGACCCCGTCCCAGGGACCCTGCAGACATTAAAGCTGCTCAAGACACAGACACAGACATACAGAGACACACAGACAGACACACAGACACACAGATAGACACAGACAGACACACAGACACACAGACAGACACACAGATAGACACACAGATAGACACACAGACACACAGACAGACACACAGATAGACACACAGATAGACACACAGACAGACACACAGACAGACACACAGACACACAGATAGACACACAGACAGACACACAGACAGACACACAGACAGACACAGACAGACACACAGACAGACACACAGACAGACACACAGATAGACACACAGACACACAGATAGTCACACAGACAGACACACAGACAGACACACAGACAGACACACAGACAGACAGACACACAGACAGACACACAGATACAGACATACAGAGACACACAGACACACAGACAGACACACAGACAGACACACAGATAGACACACAGACAGACACACAGACAGACACAGACAGACACACAGATAGACACAGAGACAGACACACAGACAGACACACAGACAGACACAGACAGACACACAGACAGACAGACACACAGACACACAGACAGACACACAGATAGACACACAGATAGACACACAGATAGACACACAGACAGACACACAGACAGACAGACAGACACACAGACAGACAGACAGATACAGACATACAGAGACAGACAGACACACAGACACAGAGATAGACACACAGATGGACACACAGATAGACACACAGACGGACACACAGACAGACACACAGACACACAGACAGACACACAGATAGACACAGAGACAGACACACAGACACACAGACAGACACACAGACAGACACACAGACACTCACGTCCTTCCTGTAAAACACCGTGCAGAGCCCACACTTGTCCTCGTCATTCCAGACTGCCCACAGCCCCTACTAGAAGATGGATGCCATGTCAATAGTTGGCACACTGACCTCTTTAGGTAGTAGCAAGAGTCATCTGTATTCATTCAGTGTGAACAGAATTTAGAGATAGTTTTGGTCTGAGGTTAACAGAATCTGCAGATGCAGAACCCACAGGCATACGCACATCTGCCTATGTCCGTCCATGCAAACGTCTGTCACCTTGAACTCTAACTCAACAGCTTAGGACTGTTCTAGGCCCTTTACTTCCGTCTCTGACACTTGGACCCTAGGCCTCTTGTCCTTATACACTTGTTCATCCCTGTAACTCCTTTCCAGCACCGCTGCCCCTTCACCTTGGCTCAGCTCCACTCACCTAACCCAGCCTCTGTTGTCCTCCCCAGACTTATATCTGGGGCTGGCAGAGCAAGGACACCCTGAGTCATAGTCAGTTGGCTTTTGTGCCGATGGTCAAACAAACATCCCTCGACCCCAGCTACCTGTGCCCACTTTCTCTGTTCCTCACCAGCCCTCCCTGAACCGTGTTGACATAGATGTCCTGTGTGTGGCTTTTGAGGAAAGTGCTCTTTGTAAGATTCTGTATTTGTGGATTTGCCTTCCTGTTAAAGTATATTGAGGACCCCAAGTCAATGCCTGCTGTACTTTGTGGTCATTTAAACACAAGTGTAGTCACTAGAGGCGTGTTCCCAGGAGAGGTGAGCAGGACACACTCTGTGGGTGACAAGGGTCTTATTGGAGTTTGTGGCACATTTCCACTCTGTTCTTTTTGGTTCTTTGCTGTCTAGTACTCCTCTGTGTTAGGCAGCTACATGTTACTTAGTGGAAAACTTGGGTATTACAGAAGTTTTGTTCAAATGTGTTGAACTGTTGGCTGTGGACACAGTGTTAACTAACCAGAAGTGTACATTCCATCTGTGCTTAAAAGAGCCAAGCAGAACAAAGAGTTACCAGAGGGATGAGATGTGACCCAGAGGTCCATGAGCACCTGACCCTGTGCAAGCCAAGGAGTGGCACAGAATTTCCTGGGTGGCATCTGCAAGGTTTACAACAGAAACACCTATTAGTGACCATCCAGTGTGTGTGTGTGTGTGTGTGTGTGTGTGTGTGTGTGTGTGTGTGTTTTAAGTTTTTCAAGACAGGATTTCTCTGAAACTTGCTCGGTAGACCAGGCTGGCCCCAAACTCACAGAAATCAGCCTGCCTCTGCCTCTCCAGTGCTGGGATTAAAGGCGTGCGCCACCACTGCCTGGCTCTATTGTGAGTTTTAAGCTTCTGTGGGACTTTGTGCTGGCACTGGGGACCTGTCCACCCAACTCTTGTGATGAAATCCCTTGTGGCTGTTCCCTATTGGGTGTGCTAGACACAGTGTACATTTTCCCAACCTTTCACAATAGTGAACACTTGGATTCCTGGAAAGGTCTCCTGAGCTCAAGAGTAGGATTTTGGAACCTGAGGCTCCACAGACACTCAGCTTCCTGAGCCACAGCTTGCCTCCAAGACTTACTGCCTACAGCTGGATGGCCTGGGCAGTTGGTGTCTGCCAGCCTCAGAGAGGAACTGAGCACTGCTGTCTGTTCTCTTGAGGGTGCAGTGTGTCAGGTTCACAGCCGTGTGATGCCCGTTGGGGGAAACTCTTCTCCAGTGAGTGACCCAGTAGCTCTCTTTTGGGGGGTTTATGACGTTTTTCCTTTCCTCTTTAAAAAATTACATATGTATTGTTATTACTATTGATAGTAGTAGTAGATGTGTGTTTGTGTGTGTGTGTGTGTGTGTGTGTGTGTGTGTGTATGTGATGTGCGTGAGTACATGGCTGAGTGCTGGCATGTGCATGCCATGGTGCCCATGTGGAGGTCAGAGGACAATTTTTAGAATTCTCTCCTTCCACTGTAGGTTATGGGGACTGAACTCAGTGGTCAGACTTTTGCAGCAAGTGATTTTATTCACTGAGCCATCTCGCTGATTTTTTTATTTTTTGGTTTTTCGAGACAGGGTTTCTCTGTGCACCTTTACGCCTTTCCTGGAACTCACTTGGTAGCCCAGGCTGGCCTCGAACTCACAGAGATCCTCCTGCCTCTGCCTCCCAAGTGCTGGGATTAAAGGCGTGTGCCACCACTGCCCCGTGCTGATTTTTTTTTTTAAAGAGAGAGATAGGATCTCAGTATGCAAGGATGGCCTTGAACATGATATGTAGCTGAGAGTGACCTTGAACTTCTGACCCTCTAGCCTATACCTCCTGTGTGCTGAGATTACCAGTGTGTGCCACTGTGCCAGTGTTTTTTTTTTTTTTTAAAGATTTATTTATTTATTATGTATACAGTGTTCTGCCTGCAGGCCAGAAGAGGGCACCAGATCTCATTACAGAGGGTTGTGAGCCACCATGTGTTTGCTGGGAATTGAACTCAGGACTTCTGGAAGAACAGCCAGTGCTCTTAACCGCTGAGCCATCTCTCCAGCCCCCTGTGCCTGGTTTTATGTGGTGCTTGGGTTGAGCCTGAGGTTTTGGACATGTTAGGCAAGCATCCTACCCACTGAGTTACATCCCTAACCCTGACTTTCCCCATCAATTCCCAAAACTTTCTGACATGCTCTCATTATAGGTCTTTGCACTCAGCCTGAGGAAAGATACAGCTATGTATTTTTCTCCATATAATAATCCAATTCACTTTCATCCCTAGTTTTTGGTTTTTTTTTTAAATGTCAAGGTCTGGAGCACTGGCTCAGGGGATAAAGTACTTGCTGAGTAACAGCAAAGACCAGAGTCCAGATCACCAGAAACCATGTGAAAGCCAGGCAGGTGTGCTGGCCACCGGCAACTGAGAGGCAAAGAGGGGATTCCTCCGTCAGGCTGGCTAGCCAGAGCAGGAAGGAGAATTGGTGAGCTCTGGGGTCAGTGAGAGACCCTGCCTCAGTAAAGTGAAGGGTAATTGAGGAAGACAGCTGTTGTCAACTTTGACATCACCTGAACTCACCTGAATATGTACATCATCATCCCCACTCACCTGAATATGTATACCACACACATACACAAAACAAGCAAATCTAGTATTAAACTTCATGAAGCATGTTTTGAGACAATTGCATCATTTGTTTTCTCTAGGCTCTTGGCAGGACACTTTTGTCTGGCATATTTTCCAGTGTGGAGACTTCTGAGGGTACCTGACCAAATTGTCATGAGGTGTCACTTAAAATACTCCGCTGGATACAGTTAGCAACATCTTGTTTAAAATATATACATCACCAGATATGGTGAAACATACCTGAAATCCCAGCAGTCCAGATGCTGAGGCAGGAGGATTAAAAACTGGAAATCAGGGGATGGAGAGATGGTTCAGCAGTTAAAAGCACGTGCTGCTCTTCCAGAGGACCTGGGTTTGTTTCTCAGGATCTACATGTGAGCTCACAACTGTCTATTGCTCCAGTTCTAAAGAATCTAACACCCTCTTCTGGCCTCCTCAGGCATTGCACACACATGGTGCACAGACACACATGCAGGTAAAACACCCACACTCATGATATAAAAATAAATAAATTTAGAAAAAGGAAATTGGAGACCAACTGGTAAGTCTCTACCTCAAAAAAGAAAGGGGCCAGCAAGGTGGCCCTGGAACCCACATAGTGGAAGGAGAGAACTGACTTCCACGGTTTTCCTCTGACCTCCACATATCTAATGTGGTATGTATACCCACACACGTACACTCACAAATTAATAAATATAAAAAGCACTTTAAAAGAAGCCTGTGATATACACACAGAGCCAGACACACATGAGAATGTGTGCACATATGTCCACACACATGACAGCTGAGCGTGGTTATCTTACACGTACTCTACGTGTGCTTTGACATTAGGGTACCTTATGGCTGGAAGGATTATGTCCCTCTAGCAGTCACATTAAAACTTAATCTACAGTTCCAAGAATTCTGTCCTCAGGAAGGAGGACTGTACAGAAAGCCCTAAGGAGTGGGATCCCCTCTACCATGTGAGGCAGCAATCAGGTACCATGGGCACAGAGGCAGGAAGACAAACAGCATGTCAGTTTGGGGTTCTAGAGGAATGTGTGACAATTAGATGGGATTTAGACTTAGAATCCTCCTGTTTGGTTTCCCCAGTTTGGGCTTGTGATCATGGACCTGGATAAAGAGCTACTTTGAGGTGTTATGGAAGGAGGGCCTCAGGTCTGGGAACCCAGTGAGCATGTGGAGTGGAGTCTGGGTCAGGCTCTCTGATTGGTGGCCACTGCCCACATGTGGAAGGACTTTTGGCTGCCTGGCTTGTGCATGAAACTTGTCAGGACAGGCTTTGAGCTTATAAAATAATAGTCTCCAAGAGGCATGGTCTTCCGTGGTCTGGGAACATCTTAGACTCAAGCGTGACTGTTCCCTCCAACAGGAGAGCCTGGCTGTGGGAGGGAGGAACTGGGGAGCATGTGGCTCTTTGGTGGCTTCTGCCTGGCACAGTAACGGGAAGCTGTGCAGAAAAGGAAACTGTCCTTAGTCCTGGGCAGTGTCAGCCACAGGTGTGGCAGGAAAAGGGTCAGGCTTTCCTGACGTCCAGTGGCTCCCACAGAGAAGCAAGTGTGCACTGTGATGTGTGAAGCTGCTTGCTCATGGCACATGTGTGCACAGACAGACCATGCTCAATTTCATATTTTAAATATTTTATTTGTTGGTTTATTTATGCATGTGTGAAGCTGTATGACTTTATGTGTTCTGCATGTGAGTAGATAGATGCCTGTGGAGGCCATGAAGTACCATATTCCCTGGGGCTGGTAATACAGGTGATTGATAGCCCCCTGCTGTAGGTGCTGGGAACTGAACCCGGGTCCTCTGCAAGAGCAGTACGCACTCCATTCTTCGATACTGAGCCGTCTCTTCAACCCTAATGTGTTCATTCTTGCCCTGGTACACTTTAGCTTTTTGGAAAGAGTTTACTGGGTAGCTCAGATTGGTTTTGATCTCATTGCCTCAGACTCTCAAGTGCTGAAGCCACAGGCCTAGGCCACCATGTCCAGTTTGCTGGTGCATTTTTGCAGAAATGGACATGTGCATATCTGGCCAGCTGCCACATATGTGTTAGGTGCATGTTCTATGTGGGCATTGTATGGGTTTGCTTGTACATGTGATTGTGTACACACATCAGTGCAGTTGTGGACATGTGTGAGTCTGTGGCTTTACTCCATGTGCATGTTCTAATGTGTGCCTGCTTCTCTGCACATGTGTCTGTGTAAGCATGTATGCTTGTGTGTGTGTGTGGTATACCCCCGTGTACATTCATAAGGATTTGCATTTCATTTCAGCATGTGCCGGATGCATATTTGTACATTTGGGTGCTATGTGAGTGTGGACAGGTATGCCATATATGAGAATGTATGTGCATACGTACGTGCATGCATAGGTGTGTGTGTGTGTGTGTGTGTGTGTGTGTGTGTGTGTGTGACAGAAAGAGAGAGAGAGAGAGAGACTGAGACTCAGTTCACCATGGTCCACCCTGGCTGGGGGTGCTGACAGAAGCCTGAACTCAGTACCCTTGCCCCACCCCTGGACTGCTCAGCAGGCTCTATATGCTTAGGCTCGGGTGGCCCTCTGAATTTAACCTTCACCAGCCAGGGCCATCAGAGGCCTGTGCGACCTGGTGTAAATACAGCAATCCACAGTTCAGATAAATACAAGATGCATCAAAAGATTTAAGGCACCTGTTGTGTATTTAAAAGAATTATATCTTGTTTATGGTTTAGTATAAAATGCGCAGCTGATTTATATAGTGGCTGGTCCATCGCGGAGGAAATCTCATTTCAATCATAAATGGCAGGGTTTGATTTAAGAATTCATTCTTTAATGGGTCTGCAATGTTCAAATTTAAACCCATTCAATTCATCAGCCAAATATTCAATATGGGCACAGGGAACTCATTTAGGCAAACAGAGACTTTTAATATAAATTTTCCGGGAGATTTCTCCATCGATTCCGCAGTTTAGTGCAAAATGATTTGTGCGATACATTCTTGGGGATCAATGCTGCCGGTCAATGGCTCCTATAAAACTGCCTTCCCCACATGAGGGTCAAGGAACTTTGGCTCCCAGGGAGTGGCTCCGGGGCTTCACACGCCACCCACTGACAGAGGAGCTGCCTCTAGGCTTGCACTGAGAATCTTGGGTGGGGACCTCTTACCCCTCCTGCTGATTTGTTGTTCAAGTGGCTGCGGACCCTGAGACAGGGAGCCGGTTCCTACCATGGCCCCTATTCTGTGGCTGATAAGCTGTTTCCCAGCAGAGCTCTCTTGAGTCTCAGTCCCATCTGTGTCTCAGGACCAGTGGGGGACTTGAGAGATAAGTGCCCTGTCTTCATGTGTGAAGGATTACATGGGGGGGGTGTACTATTAGCTTTCTGGCCATGACTAGCTGTTGGCTAGTAAAGGAAAGGTCTTTTGGGTAGCTACCTCTGTGGCTGTCCCCATGCCCAAGCACTTGGCTCTGGGATAGATGGGGGTTGGAGTGATCTCAGCTGTTGGAACCTGGAGCCTCCTGGGGTGGGGGCAGACTGATCGCTCAAGGCCGAAGAATCAGACAGGATGGGTGGTTGGATTCCACCACTCAGGGGTCTCTATCCGTCCAGAGACCAGGACTCCACATTCCCCAAATCCCAGTTCATGCTGTGCTCCAAAAGATAAGCTGAACACGAGAAGCAAGGGACATACCAAGGCTGGCCCTTGTCACACCCATGAGAGAAGAGGTCATTGCCTATGCGCCTGGTGTCCGTGGCAGGTACAGGTGTGTACACGTATGAATCTGTGAATTTACTTCGTACTTGTGCAAGTGTGAGTATGGTTTCTGGCACTGAGGGATCAAGATGAATGATTAGGATAGTTCGTGGACTCCATTCTGCAACACAGATGAGGCCCCAGGGATGGGCCCAAGGTCCCTGGGCATGGGCCGAGGCCACGTGGTCAGACATTTTTTCCTGCAGCTGGGAGGAGCGAGGCTATCCCCATGGGCATCATGAGGTGATAAGGAAGAAGCCAGGCTCCTCCTACACAGGAAGTGGCCACTTCCCCCTCAGTACCCTCAAGCAAGGTGGGGTTCTGAGCCTCGGAAGCCTGAAGGGCATCTGGTCTGTTCCTCCACCTCCTCGATGCTGCTTCAGGGCAAAGGAGGTGGGAGGGCATCTGGAGCCTGGCTAGAGGTAGTGGTGGTGGGCCAAATGTCTGGTAGGCCAGTCCACTGACGTGGGCAGGCCAGGGCGGGATTGGAATGTGGGCTGTGCTGGCACAGTGATGACCTGGAGAGTGCTCCCAGCTTCAGCCCTGTGGTTACCAAAGTCAGCAGGGTCATCTGACTGCTGTATCCTGATGTAAGCTGGCAGCAGCCCTTTGGCAGGAAGGAAGAAACATGGCTGGATCTGTAGGCTGCCCCAACACCTGACCTGGAGGGAAGGGCTGGCCAGCTGAATGAGGACTAGGGAGATTTTTGTGGGAGCAGTGTGGGTGTGGTGTCGCCCTGGGGATGGGATTTTTAGGCCCCGGAGTTATGGTTAGGAAAGCTGGTGGGAAGCTCAGCACCAAAGATCTGGGGATCATGGGTGACCACAGGGAAGCCACAGTGGGTGTGGCCAAGCTACTGCATTGTTGGAACAGGATGAGAGGAGGCTGATGAACTGGGTGGGAGTCCAGGCCCCAGGTTCTACATCCAGGAAACACTTCCCTGAGACCCAAGAGACCTGGAGCAGGAGGTCTGAGTCTCACACACTTCTGCTCCAGGACACAAAGCCATGGCCATCTGGGATGGGACCATCCACTTCTCCAGCAGGAGGTGGCCACCACACACTGCTACTCCCAGGCCAAGTGATGCCTGTCCCTGGTGCCTTGTCCCTGGGTCCCAAGCCTGCTACTTCCTCAGCCGGCCTGGTGCACAAGGACCCTCCAGGAATGAAAAGCAGAGCCCATATTGATTTCATTTCCAAATTATTAATCAAATCCACAGCTCAATAGAAATATTGTATTGTTCAGCTTGGGCAGATCTGAATGGCTCTCCCTCGGGCAAGGAGCAGGGCCGGTGAAGGACAGAGGGTGATAAATGGGGATGAGGCCACTGGGTGCTGGTGGAGAGACAGGCGCGTCTCCCCCACCCCTGCCTTCCCATGGCCCTCCTACCCGCCCAGAGTGCTAGGAGGCCTGGGAAGCGGGTGTGGGTGGTGCTGCTAGGCCAGCAGAGGCTTCTGTAGGGATCTTCTAGGGATGGGAGTTGGGGGCAGGATCCCACTCAAGGGCTTAGCTGAGCAGCCCTTTGGCCTGGCCTGAGGCTGGAGTTGTCAAGTCTGTGCTCCTGGGGCCTGAGTGTTTCCTGTAGCTCTCCTTACCTCTCACGACTCCTTACTCCCTCCAAGGAACCAGGGAGATCGAGCGTCCATCTAGGCATCACTCCTGTTTTTCTTCCAAGGTGCACATACTTCCCTACCTCCCTCACGTTGTGCCTGAGCCTTCTCTGCAGAGCACAGTGAGACAGCACCTTGCTTGGTCTGGCCTACCCACCTGCTGGTTCCCCTAAGGAAATGAGCCTACCACTGACTACCAAGTCCCTTACGATCCTGGGCAGGATCCTGGGACTCACACACTAAAACCCTTACCACATTGATGCCTGGAGGGAAAGGGGCCATCTAACAGGCCATGGTTACCTGGGAAGGATGAGACAGGGCCATTGAGGGCATTCCACATTTGCATCTGAGGCTGAGCAGGGGCCCGGGGCAGGGGGAGGTGGAGGCACCAAAAAGGAGAAAGATCAGGGGGCAACAGAGCTCCTAGCAGGTACCTCTATGAGGCCCAGGGACTAAGGTGTGCATGTCTTGCCTAGGCCCTGATCTGAGCACACTAATTATGTACAGACACGGCACCCAGGGAAATCACCTCCTGGGATGGCCTGGCTGCTGACTGTGTGGGCACTCAGGTACATGTGCTTCTTCTTGCCTCAGAATATACCCTGGAGCAGAGAACAGATGGAGTTAGGATTAGGATTAGAGTGTCCCTTTGTGTCTACTGGAATGGAGTCCTCTGGAGTGGAGATCTGAACGTGGGGAGACAGGGGTCCTGGGTGTCCCATGGAGAAGGTTCCCTGTAGTGGCACTCCCATGGGATCCAGTTGATGTGAGCCGAATGAGCTGAGCATTAGGTAAAAGAAGAGAGAGGCACTGGGCAATGGTGGCGCACACCTTTAATCCCAGCACTCGGGAGGCAGAGGCAGGTGGATCTCTGTGAGTTCGAGGCCAGCCTGGCCTACAAAGTGAGTTCCAGGACAGCCAGGGCTGTTACACAGAGAACTCCTGTCTTGGAAAAGAAGGAGGAGGAGGAGAAGAGGAGGAGAAGAGGAGGAGGAGAAGAGGAAGAGGAGGAGGAGGAGAAGGAGAAGAGGAAGAGGAGGAGGAGGAGGAGGAGAGTGGCAGGGCCAGGGCTGCATGGAGAGCTGGAGACTCCTGGGCCTCTGGGGGAGTATTGGCCATGGGCCCTGCTTTCTCCATGAAATACACAGTGTCCCCTAACAGGGCCCTCACTGAGCCTCTCCTACCCGCAGGCCCTCCACGCTTCTGTTGTGACCCCCTTCCCTGTCTTCCCTTGGAGTCCCTGGGCTTGGTCCTTCCTGTTCTGCCCCTTGATAGTTGCCTCTCCAGGAGACCCTCTGAGCAGCCTGCTTAAGCACGGTGCCAGAGGGCATGGGGGTATGGGAGAGCACACAGCTGCCACACTTGGATGGCAGAGCTGCCCTGGGCTCAGGTACCTGCAGGCTCTCATTCTAGTTCCAATGGAGTGCTTAGACAAGCACTCAGTTGGGACCTAGGTGTCTCATGGCTAGTGCAGCTCCTGGCCACTCCTGCTGATCAAGGCAAAAGCCACCCAGGTGGGTCTCTCTCTGAGGTATGGACTCTCTTCTTGAGTACTTCCATCCCCATCCCCACACGTGGAGTGCAGTGGTGGCACAGGGGCCCTTCTCTGAATCACGTTTAGCTCTCAGAGTCTAACTTAGCCTCGGGCTTAGAAGGGGCATGGACTGTGTGCTGGTCACTAGGCAGTGGATGGGCCTTGCTGACTGGGCATGTTCTTGCTTCATAGCCAGCTGGCCAGGGAGGTTGAGACCAATAGGAATGGGTTGGTGCCTGCAAGGCTCCTAGCCATGGGTGTTTTGGGGCTCCATCCTCAGCTTCCTGTGTCACATTTTAGGGCGCCTACTTATGTATCTAGCTCTATCTATCTATCTATCTATCTATCTATCTATCTATCTATCTATCTATCTATCTATCTATCTATCTATCTATAATCTATTGGGTTTTTGAGACAGGATTTCTATGTGTAGCCTTGGCTGTCTTGGAACTGGTTCTGTAGATCAGGCTGGCCTTGAACTCACAGAGATCTGCCTGCCTCTGCCTCCTTTAAAGAGATCCACTTGTCTCTGTCTCCCCCTGGGTGCTGGGATTAAAGGTGTTGCCACTACCACCCTGCTCTGGGGTATGTCTTAACACAACCAGAAAGTATTCCAAGCATACTCATAGGCTCCTCATGCCTTCCCAAGTCTGGCCTCTCCCCTCCCTCAAGGCTTCCAAAGACATGTATACTGACCAGTGAGTATGGGAACTCTTTAAGGAGTCCCTCTGAGAAGGTGCTCTGCTCACAGGGGTGGAGTACTGTGCATGCTGACATCCCAGGCTTCCCCTTTGTTAGCATGGGAACAGGCAAAAGCCTTTGTCCCCATGGGCTGAGGCTATGGCCTTGTGGAGGCCTGCTCTTGGGTGGCTGAAGAACCAGGGAGACAACCTAGCTGTCTGTGTCCTGTAGATGGAAGCTGCTACTTCCTAGGAGTCAGGGGGAGGGGATGATGGCACCAGGGCTCCAAAGGCAGGAACCTGGTCGGTCTGGGCCCTCAGATTTCTACCACATTGTTTTAGTTACTTTTCTTGTCACTGTTACCAAATACCTGTCAAGGAAGCAAATTAGAGGAAGAAGGATTTCTTTGGGCTTACTAAGAGGGTATAGTCCATCATGGTTGTCAAGGCATGGTAGAGTTCACGGTGTTATACTATGTGATAAGACTCCTCTGCAGAGCAGGAAGCAGAGAGCTAAGGCTAGAATGGGGCAACCTATACTCAATAAGGCCCACTCCCCAATGACCCACTTCCTGCAGCAAGGCTTCAAAGTTCCACAATCTCCCCAGTCAGCACCATGCCCTGGGGACCACGTATTCAAACGCATGAGCATGATGAGGATATTTCACATCTGTAGTGCAGTGTACCTCTATCCCTGCATGCTGGAGTCTTAATGGAGTCTCTCTCCCTGGGGAGGAGAGGTGACAGAGAGGAGGAAGGGTGGAGGAGAAACCACAAGAGCCTCAGGAAGCAACTTCAGCATCCCGGAGACCCTTTAGGGTCTGTGCATCTGTCAGATGGCTTCCTGGTTGGTAGGATCCTGTCGAAGAGCTGAGCCAGGACTCTGGGAAGGGGTGAGGTCAGACTGGGTCCCTGCAGAGAGCCTCACGTTCCTGTGACCACAGCCCTGGGATGGCTTTGTAGACTGCCCACTGGACACTATTCCTGCCTCCGTACCCTTCCTGGGCATAGATAGTCCTATAGAGGCCCTTTTACCACTAAGGGTGGGCTTGAGACCTTTGGGGTGCCCCACGTCCACTGCCATGGTGCCCTACAAGGGGTCTCCTTGCTCAGCCTGGCCTCGCTGTTGCAGCTACAAGGAGAGGGGCAGGCTGACGACTCGGACCGGTGGCCTGAAATAATTCACTTTCTCCCCCAGTGTTGAGACGAGTCAATTTTTCAAACCACATTTGCTCTCTTATTGTTTATTTTCGGTCAGCAGCAGCAATTTTCGAGGCGGCTGCCACTGCCCACCACAGCTATCTTGCGGGTCACCTGTCATTCCAGAAGGTCAGCCGCTCATTCAGAGTTCCATCATTCTTCCCATAAGCAGGCAAATACCATTTCATCTCCACAGCCCTCACTGGGCTAGAGGACCCCCGTCCCCTCTTTCCTGGCCTGGGATTGACAGCATTTCATGTGCCCTGCCCCGCAACCAATTAAGAGGTTTCTGTTCTGGCCTTTCTGAGAGGCGGGGCTCTGGACTCAGCGCCTGCAGACCCTTCTGCCCCCACCTTTTAGAGTGGAATTATCTAATTATGATTGTCCTGCATGGCTGGGCTCAGCCGCCATGGCCATGACACTACCCTCCACTTCTTATTCCCTGCCTGAGGTGAGCCAGGTCCTAGCGTGGAGCCATACTCCTTCCTCACATCACCCTGGCCTCTCTCACTCAGGGATCAACTTACCACTCCTGACAACCATTTCTCTCCATTGGGCATTTTGGGCATATGGCTTTCAGGCCAGGCCTCATTAGCAGAGCTGCCGGGTTCTGGGATCCCCTCAGAAGGTCTCTGTGTCCTACCTACCATCCCTCATGCCCTAACTCACGCACCCTTCTGTGCAGTTTAGCCCAAACCTTACCTGCCCTTTGGTGGTAGTGCAGGACCTGGTGGGGTCTCAGCCCTCGCTGACAGAGTCCAGAGGACAGCTGGGGATGTTTTTACCAGCTGGTTGTGGCTTTGATTCTGGGAACTATAATCTGGGTCTCTCATCCCTCCTTCCAGATGGTCATCCCAAGGGCAGCTGGGTCCCTGAGCCTGAGTGTGTGTCCACCTTGCTGAGAGCACCTAGCCTACTGTATGCGCTGTCATAAGATGGGAAAATGCAGCAGTTCAGAAAGTGGGCGGGATGGTGGGCCATAGAGCAAGGAGCCCGGCCCACTGGGACCATAAGCCAGATAGGGCAGCTCCCTTGGTTAATCTAGTGGGCCAGATGCATAATGACACATACGCCATGCCCACACACCCACCATTGATTCATGTCCATATCACACTGCATGGATGGATGTGTGGCTTCCTGGGATACCTGTGGATCTCAAGATGTGGGGAGGACAAAGGCTTCAAGGATTTCTTCTGGCTGTCTTTGGACAGGGTGTCTTGGTTACTTATAGGACAGCTGATACCAGGGTCACCCCGTGTGCCCCAGGAGGGTGGGGCTATGGTCACATGATCTCCACTGCCTAGAGCACTCTAACATTAACCCTTCCTGAGGTCATGTGCTCTTGCCCACCCTGGGCCTCTCCAGACTCTGAAGAGGACTTACTCACAGTTCTTGTGTCAGGAAATAGTCTATTGTACACCCACCTTCATGGTCTGGCTTCCAGGGGAGGACAAAGGTAACTGTGGCCTGAGTGGGAACAAGGTGTGTGTGTGTGTGTGTGTGTGTGTGTGTGTGTTGGCATGGTGTTTGTGTGTCTGCATGCCATGTGTGTTATCTGAGGCAAGGGAATGTGTAGCTTGAGTTTTTCTGGTCCTGCCTGGCCCAGGGTCAGGGCAGATCTTTCTCACCTGCCAGTCCCACAGCCACTCAGACCCAACTGAGTAAATACACAGAGACTTATATTGATTACAAACTGTATGGCCACAGCAGGCTTCTTGTTATCTAGTTCTTATATCTTAAATTAACCCATTTCTATTAATCTATAAGTTGCCATGTGGCTCGTGGCTTACTGGTACCTTACATCTTGCTTGTCATGTTGGTGGCTGGCAATGTCTCTCTCTCTCTCAGCCTCCCACTTCCCAGAATTCTCCTCTCCTTGTCCCGCCTATACTTCCTGCCTGGCTACTGGCCAATCAGCATTTTATTTACACAGAGCGATATCCACAGGAAGAGGTGAAACAGGGGGGTCCCAATTATCCAGGCTGAGGCTGGCTGAGCCTTCTTTCAAACATGGTCGTTGTTCAAGTTTTCCTCATTTGGCCACATGTGCTAGGTACCCAGTCTAGCTGGCCTAGTCACTCACCCCCAGCCTGGCCTTTTTTTTTTTAATCCCATTCTTCCCAAGGCTGTGAAGCCTGAGATCACTCACTTGGTATCTCATCTGGCCAGTGAAATACTTAGAATATCTTTCTGGTCCTGTTATGGGAGAGGCCAAGCACTAAATGACTTCTCTTGTGGGCTCCTAGTTGGCTGGGCCAGCCCTGTGGGATGGCACTTCCAGAGCATTCTGGTCCCTTTATAGGGTTCAAGGAGATCTGGCTCAGCACACCCAGATCTGTTGTTTGGTGCATCTGGCTCTTTGCTGACTTCCTCCACTGGCCGATGGGTCCTTCTCTGTAGAGTCCTGGCCTCTTCCTGGGTACCACCAGGCTCTACCTTGTGTGGTCCTCACATGTTCGTCTCTAACAGACTGATACTCTCAGCCTTGCAGGGGGCTGCAGACCTGACCTCCACAGGGCTGGAGGGAGCAAGAAGAGGGACTGAGCGATCAAATCAGGGCTGATTGGAGGCAGATGGTTTTCAGCAAGGTTGGGGTCTGGAGTAACTGGGGCTCCTCAGGAGGAGAAGGAACCAACAGGAAAAAGTCCTCTGCCCTAGAGGAAAGGGGAAGCTTCCTGGTATCAACCAAAGGCTGCTCCCAGTCTTCTACATACCAATATAGCAGTTCCTGGACCAGACTGCTGCTTGAAGTAGACTGTAAGCTCTGCAGAATGAGTATTCAGTTACTACCTATCCATCCACTCATCCACCCATCATCCATTTATCTACCTACCCATTCACCAATTTGTGCAACCAAGACCCACCCAGCCATCCACCTGTCCATCTATCCACTCACCCATCTATCTATCCCATCTATTTATCCATCTATCCACTCATTATCCAACAATAAATTCATCTGTACACCTACCCATCCATCTATCCTATTCATCCATTTGTTTACTCACCCACCCATCTATCTATTTACCCACCTACTCATTCATCCATCCACCCATTAATCCAATAATCCATCATACATCTATCTACCCACCTATCCACCTATACCATCTATCAGTCCATCTGCCCATCCATCCATCATCTATTCATCTATCCCATCTATCCACCCACCCATCCTTCTACCCATCCATCTACTGATCCACCCACCCATCCGTATATTTATTATTCACTCATCTGTCCACTCATCCATCTATCATCTATTCATCTATCCTGTCTATCCTGTCATCTACTCATTCACCTACCCCCCACTCATTCACCCATCTATCATTTATCTATCTACCCACACATCCACTCACCATGTATCTATCATCCACCTATCTATCCTCTCATTCACCCATCTGTCCCATTTATCCATTCATCCATCCATCCATCCATCCATCCATCCATCCATCCATCCATCCATCCATCCATCCAGCAAAACCAGTCATCTATCTATGGACCCACTCACCCATCCATCCACACCTAGTATCTTTCCATCCATCTGTCCACCCAACCACCCACCTATATGTCTACCCATCCACCCACCTATCCATTTATAGGTCCACAAACATCTACAGGACACCAGTAAGATTAGGTCATCATCTTGGAGATGCCTAAAGGGCTTTCCCCAGGATCTCAGCGCTACAGGGAACTCCACTTCTGCATGCAGGTAACAGCATGGTGTAAAGCAGATAACAAGGTTGTGTCTGGAAACTTCATTTTGGGCTTACTGGGGCCCAGCCTAGGGACTCCTTGGTATGTTTGCTCTGATACTGCTCCAGGAAGAGCCTCACTCTCCCTGGTAGCCTTCCTTGCCTCATTCCCTACTGTTTTGTGGCCTTCTCACCCCAGGCTCCTGCCTTCTTGGGATAGATGTCTCCTGGGCATTGATGGAGCTGAGTGAGTGGATACTGCCCCCGGGCCTCCTTTCAAGACCCCCAGAGGGCCAGAATATCCTTGGGGTTACTTGGAACCCATTCCACTCCACCTCTGCATGGAAGGACACCCATCCCTGTGTGTCCAGTCTTTGTCTGCCCCTGCCCAGTGCCAGGCAGGTTTGATGTGGCTGCTCAGGCCCAGCCTTGAAATGGTCTAGGCAGGTTTGTCAACAGCCTGTGGCCCAGGGAGGGATGCTGGCGGCAGCATGGGTGGGGAGGAGAGGGAAGCAGCCCGCACGCACCCCTGCACGTGCATGCTGCAGTGAGAAGGAAAGATAACTGATGGGCCGTATTTTAAGGCATATTAACCCAATTACAAGTATATTTTTACAATCGTGGCTCGGGCATTCATCACGGCGCGTTTATTAGCCCCCGAGCTGGGCTGTGTCAAAGGAAGGCCGTGAAACAGGAGTCTTTCATTACGCTCTGCCTGCACTGGCTCCATCCCGTGCCTCCTAAACCGCATGATTTTATCAAAATCTTCGGAAATTGAAGCAATCACTAAAAGGTGTCGGGGAATTAAAATGTTCTGTCTTGGTGAAAGAGATACACTTCTTGTAACATATATCAGTAGCTCTTTTTTTTTTTTTAAAGACACATTACTATGCAGAGAAAAGGCATCAAATGCAGGAGGGGGGTTTCCAGAAGGATCTGCAACAGCAATTCTTCATGCTTAAAAATTGTCTTCTGAGGGATATGCTGCCGGTGAGGGCTTTCTTCTCTCTCTCTCTCTCTCTCTCTCTCTCTCTCTCTCTCTCTCTCTCTCTCTCTCTCTCTCCTCCTTCCCTCCCTCCCTCCCTCCCTCCCTCCCTCCCTCCCTCTCTCTCTGATTTTCTTTTTACCCTCATTGTTTGATTCTGGAGCAAGGGGGGGCGTCTGATAGTCTCTGCTCTGTAGAAATGGATTCCAACCGGCCAGGAGTGGGGTCCCACCATCTGCACCCCTTTAGGCGAGGAAGCTGTCAGGTTACGTGTCTGTGTATGTCTTCCCCAGTCTTCTCACCACAGACAGTCTTTGGTCTAGCTTTCCTGCCCTCAGGTTGAGGGCTATGGGTGTCACAGCCTGGCCTAGGGACCTTCAAATACGACCCAGATGTTATCTGTTCATGTCAGCACGGCATGTGTGCCTGGGAGTGCATGCTGCTCCGCTGGTCCTGCTTGGGCTTTCCCCAGCAGTGGGGTGTGGGAGGGGTGGGAGCCTTGTGTGTGCTCTCTCAAACAGCACCTTCCAGATCCCTAGGGCTGTGTCTCTCAGCACTTGGCTTCCCACAACCTGGCCAAGGAAAAAGCTCCACCAACTTCTCCCCATCACCTCTGAAGTCACCCAGTTATTGACAGCAGGAGCATACATGCTGGGTGTGGCTTCTGCAGCTGCAGTGACCCTACAGTTCATGATTTGTCATCTCCCTGCAAAGGTTCAGGGCCACCTAAGGTTGCTGCTGATGCATGGGCATTGAGGGGAGGGTCATCTTGGGCAGCTAAAGAGGGGGGAGCCTGCAGGGCCTCTGTTGATTTAGTGCCTGGGGTCTGCATCAGCTCAGTCTCTGTGTTCAGAGACTGCTGGTTTCTGCCTGAGCATGAGGGATGCCAGGGCAAGTGTTTGTGGTGGGCAGGTAAGAGGGTTCCAGGATGGGGCTGGCAGGGATCTGGGTAGCCCTCAGCTTGACTCGATCAGGTCAGCTGTGTCACAGAAGCTGGGTCCACTGCACTTGGAGCCTGGGAAGGCCTGGGGGAGCAGGGATCACAGGAGCCTGTGAGTGGCCCTGGGCTTGCTTCAGGTGTTTGATTGGAGCAGAATGTTGTTGAGGGTTAGGGGCTCAGGTGGGGGCTGCTGGACAGTCCCCAGGGACAGAGCTCTGTCTAGGAGCCCCACACATGCGTCTCAAGGCTCTGTGCTTGTCCCCCCCATTCCCGTATCTCTGCTCGATCAATCTGTATTGTGATGAGAATGGAAACACACAACATGTCTCTGATAGATAAATAAACCAACATGGCATCCATCATGGAGTAGAACACAGCAGTAGAAAGGGAGAAATGTCAGCTCTCCAGAGAACCATGTTAAGCAATGAAAGCCGGAGGGCCATTTCTATGGGTCCTTGTCTACAGTACACTTTTAATTTATTTTTAATATTTCTTCATTTATCTCTGTGTGTGTACATGTGTGTGCACACACAGTCATGGCGCAGTGTGTGTGTGCTGAGGTTAGAGGACCACTTTTGGGAGTCTCTTCTCTCATTCTACCATGTAAGTTCTAGGGAATGAACTCAGGTCAGCAGGTTTGGCTGCAAGAGCCTTTACCATTGAGGCATCTTGTCAGCCCTAGATTCCCCCCCCCAAAAATGTTTATTTACTCACTTACATATTTTGGAGTCTGCACATGCTAGGCAAGTGACACATGGTGACTGACAACCATCTGTAATGAGATCTGGCACCCTCTTCTGTATACATAATAAATAAATAAATCTTTAAAAAAAAATTTTTTTGTTTACTCAAGTGTATGGGTGTTCGGTCTGCGTGTCTGTCTCTGTACCATTTGCATGCCTGATGCCTGTGGATGCTGGAAGAGGGCATAGGATTCCCTGGGACTGGAGTTGTAGATGGTTGTGAGCCACCACGTGGGTGCTGGGAACTAAACCCAGACCTTCTGGAGCAGAACCCAGTGATCTTAACTGATGAACCATCTCTGGAGCCCCTCTGGAGTATCTTGAAATGAGAGAGCAAATGACAGCGCTGGAGATGGACTCGGGCCTGAGAAGGGGAGAATGGTGGGGCTGTGAGGAGGCCAAAGGGGCCGTGCAGTGGAGGAATCTTGTGTCCAGGCCAAATAATACCGATGCCCTGGCTGTGATGTTCTATGGTGGCCTACAGATGTCCGCTGGGGACACCAGTCAACAGGCATGTTGGATCTCCATATTGTTTCTCATAACCTTCTGTGAATCTACAATCTCCTCAAATGTCAAGTTTAATTAGAAACTGTGTCACAAGTCCTAATGGCGGCATCATGTAGGGAAAATATCCCTCCTACCCACCTGCAGCTACACCCATGCCCACATACCACACCCAGAGAGCCCTGAGTCAGCCTTGGCCTAGTCCAGAGCCCAGGAGTGCTGGACACACCTGGGTGATGTGCACGTGCAGCCCCAAGGAGAGAAAGAAGTTGTGGGGATGTATGCCGCAGTTTGGATGGGTCTGCTAGCTCTGATGGATCGGTACCCGTGGACTTTGGACCTCTTCTCAGGACCTCCCTCCTGCTCTCTGCCTCCCTTATGTGTGTTGGGGCTATGTGGGTCACAGGGGCTGGGGGTGGGGGCAGGCAGCCACTGCAGCCACCATTTAGCATGCTCTGGTGAGGCCTTGACTCCCAGATGCTGGGTGTCACTCCTGTTTAGTGCCGTGTGTAAGCAGCTCAGACTGGGAGGGGGTCAGACTCCTGCAGAGAAAGCAAGTATGTCTTGATAGAGTGGGCTGGCCACCAGTGGCTGAGCCTTTACGGAGTGGGTGGGGGTTATGTCCTGGGGCGTGGCTTGGGTGGCCTTCTGTCTCCTACCTCCCGTCATTCCACTGGCTTTCAGCCTAGCAGCGACCCCACTTGTCACATTGGCAGGAATAGGCCACAGAGGTCTCATGTTTAGGACAGTGGTGCTGGGTGCCCTGTGGAGCTCGGCCCCCAGCAGCTTGAGTCACACTTGGTCTGTGGAGTCCCACCCAGAATCTGGGCAACCAAGAGCAATGGTCTGGGTTCTAGGCTGGCTCTTCTCAAGCAGCACAAGACAGAGGAGACGAAGGGCTCAAGTGTACCTCAGCTAAGCCCAGCTGAGGCCTCTCAGCATGCCAGAGTGGGAGTCTGAGTAGAGCTCCGATCTCCAGGCTTCTTCCTACCCAGCTGGGACCAGGCGGGGAGCCAATGGCTCCAGCCAGGCTGGGGTCCGCTCTTCTCTGAGGCTGTGTATTTATCTGTCAGCAAAGCCACCAGTTTCTACCAGTGCTGGTTCTCAGGACTCCTGCCTTCCCTGGGCCCCATAGCTATGGATCTGTTTCCAACCCCGGGGGCCTCGATACCTCCTTGCTCAGGAGGGGTGGCTCTAGGTGTGAGGTGGCTTGTCCCCTCCCAGGTGCACAGTAGGCCTGGCTCCTACTTCTGCATGTCTGTTTTCTCAGCTCTCCACACACAGTCCTCCCCATCCCTGCCTCGGGTGTACTGGTTTCCATGGTCACCACCCGGTGGTCACCCAGGGCCCTGGCCTCCTGGAAGGGAGTGGCCCTCAGGACTCCCGCTGTGTAGCCTTTTGCCTTGCAGAGAGGACAAAGTCTGAGGTCAGAGGGACCATGTTATTTTTGTTGTTGTTGTTTTTGTTTTGTTTTTTGAGACAGGGTTTCTCTGTGTAGCTTTGTGCCTTTCCTGGGACTCACTTGGTAGCCCAGGCTGGCCTCGAACTCACAGAGATCCGCCTGGCTCTGCCTCCCAAGTGCTGGGATTAAAGGCGTGGGCAACCACCGCCCGGCCCATGTTTTTATTTTTGCAGACGCCTTCACTTTCCTCTGGGCTCAAGGGTCCCTGGGTCAGGTCTCTGCCCTTTGACCCCAGTGGGGTCTGCACTTCACATTGAACCTCAGTGGATCATCTGTAAATGAGCCTGATCTCCATGCCTCCAGGGATGGCAGCAGACACCTTGATGAACAGAGCTTCAGCCAGCGGGTGTGTGCAGGGCCTCAAGCGGTGATTTTGGCAGGAGGGGGACTTTTCTTTAGACTCAGGGCCCACTCTGGGGCATAGTGCATGTTTTGGCAGGAATGTGAACTTCTGGATCTTCAGTACCTTTCTGGACTATTGCACCTAAGACCATGGTGTCTGAGGAGTGAGAAAAAAGGGCCCCCACATGGCAATGGCAGTGATAACTACCCTCTCCCCTGGTTTTCTCCACGAACCCTGCACACCCTGAGAGGTCATGCTCTCTGCAAGGGAAACTGAGGCCAGTCGTGGTCAGCTTCTGCCCAGTCCTCTCAGGGCTAGCACGTGCTAGGATCACCGAAGGTCCATCCATGTCATTGGGCTGCAGTACCCATGATGCTTCTGCGTCCCTTGTTCATCACCAAGGCCCGCACCTTGGTGGGGTTAACCCTGGTGGCTTACTAAATGGGGGGGGTGGGGTGGGGGGGTGGTGGTGGTGGTGGTGGTGTCCTCAGTGAGCTTGGCTGCCATTGGCTGGCCTGGGGGGTGGGGGTGGGGTCCCAGATACTCCTCCCCGTCTGAGGCCCGCCTTCCCACTCCAGCCTGGGCCCTGCACAAGCAGGCTGGGTGAGTCTCGGAGGTCGGCTGCCTGCCCATGCTATATTTCCTGCTTGTTGGTGTCGCCGACTTTGCCACTCGGGGTCAAGAGTTATCCCACTGCGTCTTTTGTGTTCTAAATTTAATTGTTGTACTCCTTTTCTACCTTAAAAAGATCAGTAAAAACTGTTAATTTGATCAATACTTAATTTTTTCACCCAGAACGCGTTTCTTCTGCTGGCCCGTGATAAGCAGGCGGCGGGGCAGAGGGACAAGTAAATTGTCAGGAGTCCCCCGCTCGCCAGCGGCCACTCCACCACTTAGAGCCCTGTAATTTATACCCCAGCAGTCGCTCTGCAATTACCCTGTCTATTGCTGTCGACAGTATCACACTATCTTTTAAATAGATCCGGCTCGGCTGGTCCAGACGAGCCGACAGGACAAATGACGCCATCCCTCATCCCGCAAGTCCTAAAGAGATAAGTCCCTTAAAGAGGGGACCATTTATCAGCTGATACAAGCTGGATACTTACAAGCCCACTTCTTTGTTTGGGTTCTTTTCAGAATCCAAAGCTATTGATCTGCGGGAGGTGGGGGGGGGTGCATGGGACAGGGTGTCCAGGACAGCTTTGGAGCTGCCCCTGGGGCTTGAGCTTGCCCCCCACCTCGGAGCATCTGAGACTGGCTGTGGAACTCCAGGACTGACCTCTGGCTGGCACTGAGCCTGGCTGCAATGTCTCCCCAGGCCTGGTCACTATCCCTAGGTGGACTTCCCTTCTTGGGTCACACAGAGGCTGCCAGGAAGGGCTGTGGAGGGATGACCTCATCAGGCCTTGGAGGCTTCTGAACCCAGGGAGGAGCAGGAGACAAGCAGAAGGGTCTTGGATGTCACTGACCTCTGATCCAGGGCCTCTCTCTGTTCATGGCCACTGCTCTGTGTGGAAGAGTAACTGTGCCCACTCTTCCTTGAGTACCAGAGCCTCCTGGGGTAGGCACGTGGTGGCCAGTTGGCTGAGGAGGTTAAGACTTTCAAGGTCTGGGGATGGAGCCCTAGGGTGAGTGTTTCTATGGGGGTGAAAATGAGATGGCACACACTTAGGGCTGCTTTTGGGATGGGTGGAGAATGGCTCCAATGCAGAGGATCCAGGCCTATGTCCTCCGGGCCACTGTAGCCACAAGCAAGTGGACAGCTCAAAGACAGAGCCTATGTGTCCGTGGGATGAGCACCCCTTCTCAGCAAACCTGGGAAGATCCCACAGGTTCCCACAGCTTGAAGAATCCCATGGCCTTCACAAAGCAAAGTACAGCGGATCCAGTTGCCTGGGAGACCCAGAGACCCTGAAGCTAGACCCTATGTGAGTCTTTTCAGTATGGCTTCCAACGTGCCCTGTCTGCGTCTGGGTCATCTGGACAGAAGAACACAAGGCCAGCGGTCCTGGAGACAAGCTGGGATGTCAGCCACGGGCAAGGGCACTTGGGTGCTGTCTCAGGGCCCCAGCCCCACAGCCGTCATTCCTCTTGGCGGGCATACAACATGAACGGCAGGGCCTGTGGCAGGTCCCTGGCCCCCTGCACTCGGTTGGTGACTGTGTTCCCTCCTTGAGGCGTGATTCCACCTTGTGCTCCAGAAAACAGGGTATGGGCAGAGCAGGAGGAACCTAGACCCCCGCAGGGGGTGGCAAGCATGGTGTGAGGCAGCAAACACTGGGGTTGGGGACACTGGTGACTTCTAAATGGCCTTCAGAGGATGCATGTCCGGGGTGGGAGGGGACTATGGCAAGTCACCTATGTTTTCCTGTTTGCTTCCTCCAGCCTAGGACTGCTCAGGGCGCTGGGTTAGCACTGCTCATGCTCAGGATGCTGGGTTAGCACTGCTCAGGATGCTGGGTTAGCACTGCTCATGCTCAGGATGCTGGGTTAGCACTGCTCAGGATGCTGGGTTAGCACTGCTCATGCTCAGGATGCTGGGTTAGCACTGCTCAGGATGCTGGGCTAGCACTGCTCAGGATGCTGGGTTAGCACTGCTCATGCTCAGGATGCTGGGCTAGCACTGCTCAGGGCGCTGGGTTAGCACTGCTCATGCTCAGGATGCTGGGCTAGCACTCACTGCTCAGGACGCTGGGTTGGACCCTGTTCCTCTGGGGGGAGCCAGAGCGATCTTCGGAGTCCTTAGAGAGCCACCCCATGGGAAGCTCACAACCACATGGCTGCCACAGGCCGCCTCCTCCTTCTGCTGCCCAGTGACTGTCACTCTGTCTGCAGATGGATGGGAGCACAGAGGCGGGCGCGGCTGATGGGGCGATACACCGCAGGTCATCTGTTTGGTCTTAATTTAGAAAACCTTCACGAGATTATTACGAGGCATTTTTCCCCATGGTGCCTGATGGTATCGGGTGGACTCAGAGCTCAGCTTTCCCAGTTTATCTCCTTCAGAGTGCATTAATACGCAGGCCCAACGGCACTGCTGAACCACAAAAACAAATAGAAATGGTCTTTGTGGCGTCTCTCGTTAAAAATAGTGTCCATTTATCATCCCGCCAATGGTGCTGGGCTGTGCCTGAGGTCTGGGCTGGCTGGTCAGCTGCTTGGGCTCAAGCCTGCCTCTCTGTTACTTTTAGGTCTCTTGCCTCCCTTTCTGTCCTGAGCCTCAGAAGCAGAGGCCATTGGTCTTTTGCTAGCAGCTAGGACACTGGGACCAGGAGCTGGTAGTCAGGGTCCTAGGGTGGGCTCCTGGTCCTCTGGTAGAAACTTCAGCAGGAGCTCTGGTTTCCTTCCATTACTGTGCCCCCTCCCTCTTGGTCACCCCTTACTCTGGGGACTCTTAGGCCTGGAGTGATCCTGAGCCCACACCTGGAAGAAGCAGTAGATGAGTGAGGGACTCAGGCTGAGCCACGTAGTGACAACACACAGTACCCAGTTCTTCATGCCTTCGGGTTCGATAGCCCAGATGAGGTGGGTCCCTTGCATGGGGCTGAAATTGCCATGGCCGAGTATCATCTTGTCCTGTGGAGGTCAGGATAGCATGGTGATGGTCACTGCAAGCATGCTGTGGGGCTTGTGGGTTTCTCTTACCTCCCAACAGGGCAGGAACCTGGCTCCTCTAGGAACATGAAAGATTCTGGGGTGCAGAGCTGCTGAGCAAGTCAGAGCTTGGGAGGCATCGACGCAAGGTGGACTGCTCAGCTGCTCTGAAGTTGGAGAGGGGTGGGATCTTTGTGGCTCTGGTGAAGGAGAAAAGGGGAAGGGGGAGACCGACTGTACAGAAATTAGAAAACAGAGAAGAGGAGGCAGAGACAGTCACCGAGTGCGGTCACATGAACGCTGTGCTGCTGACAGAAGCTGATGCCGCTGTTCCCAGAAGACTAAGGACACCGAGAAACCAGGAGCCAAGAGAGGGAAGCGGGGTGGACCAGGGATGGACCAGGCAACCGAGAGCCAGAGAAACTCAGGGCAGCACTCCTTATGCCAGACCAAATGAACTAAGAACAGAAAGAAGAAAAAAAAAAAAAACCCACAGGGGTCAAAGAAGATGATGAGACCGGGTTCAAAGAAGATCCTGGTTCAAAAGAACCAAAGATCAAGAAACTATAACGAGGCTGGCGAGATGGTTCACCAAGGGGGCTTGCTACCAAGTCTGACAAGCTGGGTTTGCGCCTTAGGATCTACAGCAGAAGGATCTACAGCCAGCACGGAGACACACGCCTTTAATCTCAATACCAACCATAGAAGACCTGGAAGTCTGTACAGACAGGCAGTGATGAGGCAGTCATGTGGTTGGGTTTACAACCAATGAGAAGGCAGAACAGAAAGTCTTTATAAAGACAAACACACAGGAAGTAGGTCTCTCTTTTGCTGAAGAGGCTAGCTGTAGCCGATGGGTAAGGCTCTTAGCTCTGATCTCTTGGCTTTCTTCTTTGCATTGGTTCTATGTTTCTTATTTAATAAGACAGTTGGTTACATCTACAGAGCTGATTCCTGCAAGTTGTCCTCTGACCTCCACATGTGTGCCAGAGCATGCATACGCACGTATGTGTGCTCACACATAGAATAAATGAGTCAATGAAAAATGCACAGTCATATATGTCCCTTAAATAGTACGGTCCTATGCATAATTATAATTAAACTATGTATTTGGAACTTTCCACAGTTTCTTATAAAATGAATAAAAATATAAGACTAGGCAGACAGGCCGGGCAGTAGTGGCACACGCCTTTAATTCCAGCACTCAGGAGGCAGAGGCAGGCAGATCTCTGTGGGTTCAAGGCCAGCCTGGTCTACAGAGTGAGATCCAGGACAGGCACCAAAACTACATAGAGAAACCCTGTCTGTCCAAAAAACAAAACAAACAAACAAACAAACAAACAAGAATATGCAGAGCTACTTGGGTCTGAATGCTATAGTACATTAGTCAAATTACAACCATTATCTATTACCTGGTAAAACCCATAGAAAATTATTATTCACAAAAATGGGCCCCATACCAGGCCACTGTTAAGTCACCTGTTATGGGGAGGTGGGCTGACCCCACAGCCAGTTCAGACATGGGGGCTGATGACATTTTCCTTACACTCATGGAGAAGACTGGGTTAGCTTCATCGAGGTCTGAGAGAAGAGCAGGGCAGATGTGACTGCATTGAAGAGAAGAGGGAGGAATAAAGCTGTCTGCAGCCAAATACTGAAGATGGAAACAGCCACACAGCCACATAGGACAATAGGACACATGTTAAAGAATTAATGTGACAATCGTGCAGTGAAACAAATAACAAAAGATTGTGAAAAATCCAGATGTCAGAGAAGAAAAACTCTACTGAAGAACTCTTGGGTTAGAGGGAAAACCACAAGGAAATTATTATAAAATATTTAATGTACCTTATGCTAGGGATTGTATGGTATACCTAGACCAGCGTCCATGGCAATGTCTGTAACTATAAAGACATTAAAAGCCAGAGAAGAGGGGTCTGCAGAGATGGCTCAGTGGTTAAGAGCACTGGATGCTCTCGCAGTGAGCCTGGGTTTGGGTACCAGCACCCACATGGTAGTTCACAACCATCCATAACTCCAGTGCTCTTCCTGTCCTCTGGGGACACCAGCCATGCATGTGGTGCACATACATACACACAGGGAAAACGTGTGTGTGTGTGTGTGTGTGTGTGTGTGTGTGTGTGTGTGTGTGTAAAATAAATCTTTTTAAGATTTGAAAACTTAGAGATTTATAAAGCTAAATCAGGGATCGGATGGGCTAATGTTAAGGGAGAAAGAGTAACGCAAATAGCAGGGAATTGTGGGAAATCCCAACCAGAACAGAGGAGAGTCTGTGCAGGCTCTGTGTTGCTTTCTTGTTACTGTGACCAGACACCTAACGCGGAGAAACCTAAGGCAGGGAGGGCTTATTTGGCTCACAGCTCCAGGAAATACACACCATGATAGGGAAGACATGACAGCAGGTAGTGCCATGTGGTAAGAGTATGGCAGAGGGCCAGAGGAGGGCCAGGATCTCCTGGGGCTGGAGTTACAGGAGAGTGTGAGTTGCCTGATGTGGGCTCTGGGAGCCAAGCTCTGGTCCTCTGCAAGAGCAGTTCAGGCTTTTGACCACTGGGCCTTCTCTCCAGCTCCACACATATTATTTTCTAAAAGCAGGTCTGTGAAGTGGACAGCTTGTACACATACATAATTCCAGCACTGGAGAGATTGAGACAGGTGAATCGAGAGTTCCAGGCTACCTGTGCTACATCATGAGGGCATGTCACAACAAAAAGTCCCTGTAAACTATTATCTGGCAAGGGGTTAAATATCTAAAGTATATAAAGAATTAAAACCACCCAGTAGAAAGAAAATGAATGATGTGATTTAAAAATGTGTATGGGGGACCACTATGCTAACTTAGTAGGTAAAAACACTTGCCACTGAACTTGATGGCCTGGGTTTGGTCCCCAGAACCCACATGGTATAAGGAGACCACCAACTTTATCAAGTTGTGTGTGACCTCCACACTTGTACCATGGCACATGCATGCCTCCATACACACGTACATTGTATACACACTAGATCAATAAATAAATACTAAAAATATTTTTTAGTGTGTTAAAGGTCTGGACATATATTTCTCAAAATAAGACATATAAATAGCCAGCAGGTGTATGGTAAATCCTCAGAATTCCTGATTATCAGGAAACTGCAGATTGAAACAGCGAGAATGATCATCTACTCTTGAACGATTTGTATGAGAAGAGCTGGTAGTTGATGAAATTGGTACAGCCACTATGAAAACAGTATGGAGCTTCCCTTGTGTCTTAATTACTTTCCTAATGATGTGACAAAGCACCATGACCAAGGCAACTTTTAGAAGAAAGCATTTAATGAGGGCTTACACTTTCAGAGAGTTCATGACTGTCATGTGAGGGAGCGTGGCAGCAGGCAGGCAGGCATGGCCCTGGAGCAGTAGCTGAGAGCTTACGTTCTTGATTCACAAGCAGGAGGCAGAGTGCTAACTGGGAGTGGCCTGGACTTTTGGAAGCTCAAAGTTCATCCCCAGTGACACACCTCCTCCAACAAGGCCACACCTCCTAATCCTTCCCAAACAGTTCCATCAACTGGGGGCCAAGTATTCAAATACGTGAGCCTATGGGAGCCACCTTCAAAACCCACCACACCTTGAAAAATAAAAATATAAACCACATGACACAACCAGCTAATTCTAGGTGTTATGTCTAGAGGAAATGAAGTCAGTTTGACAAAGTGACACTCACACTTCCATACGCATTGCAGCACTATTCACAACATCCAGGATATGGAATCACCCTAAATGTCTTTTGTTTTGTTTTTGTTTTTGTTTTTGTTTTTGAGACAGGGTTTCTCTGTGTAGCTTTGGAGCCTGTCCTGAAACCCACTCTGTAGACCAGACTGGCTTTGAACTCACAAAGATTCTCCTGCCTCTGCCTCCTAAGTGCTGGGATTAAAGGTGTGCACCACCACTGCCCAGCCCTAAAAGTCTATTAATAGATAAATAACAAAAATATAGTACACACACAGTGGAATACTGTGCAGTCTTAAAAAGAAAAATTTTGCATATGCTCTTTGTGACCATGTGGATGATCCTGGGGACATCAGGTTGAAGAGAATGAACCAGATGCATAAAGACAAATGCTTCATGATCTTACACATGAAATCTAAAAAAGCTGAACTCACAGAAACAGAATGTTAGAAGGGATTACAGGGCTGGGGTTGGAGTGAGGGAAAGATGCCGGATAAAAGAAGATTTCAGTTAGGTAGAAGGAAGAAGTTCAAGGTGTCTATGTACACCAGGGCAGCAATAAAAGATAGCAATACAAGATTGAAAAGTGGCAGAGTGTCCAAGTGTGATGGCACATACCTTTAACCCCAGCACTTGGGAGGCAGAGGCGCGCGAATCCTTGTGAGTTTAAGACCAGCCTGGTCTACATAGTGAGTTCCAGAACTCACAGCCAGGGCTTACACGGTGAGACCCTGAATCAAAAACTCACCCTCCCAAAAAAAGGAAAGAAGAAAAGAAGTGTGGCAGAGTGGATTTTAGTTGTCAGTACACGAGAATATGCAGGTTATTTATTAATTAATATATGTTATTTACAATCTATACATGTTTCAAAATATGTTTTGCTTTGTTTTTGAGAGATACCGTCATGTATCCCAGGCTAGCCTCAAATTCATTGTGTAGTTGAAGGTGACCTTGGACTTCCTCCTACCTCCATTTCCTCAGTGTTGGCGTTAAACTTGAACACCACCATGCCCATTTTATGTGAGCTTAAACCCAGGGCTTTGAGCATGCTGGGAAAGCGCTCTTGTCAACCAAGCTCCACCCAACCCCTCAAAACATGTGGTGTGTGATCAATACTCAGTATTTACAGACAGATGAAAATTAACCAATTTAATTTGTGTTACTATTTATGTATTTACTTTTGTGTGTGTAGGCACACATGCCATCAAGTGTGTATGGAGGTCAGAGGATAACATGCTTAGAGTCATCCTCCCCTTACACCATGTGGGTCCTTAGATCGAATTCAGGTCATTAGGCTTAGTAGCAAGTACCTTTACCTGCTGAGCCATTTTGCCAACCATAAAAAGAAAGTAATTTATAAAGTTGAAAGAGTAAATGGGCCCATGTCTGTTTTCCTTGAATGAGGATGGACCTTAGGGACTTGCTGGTTCCTGCCAGGTTGAATGGTGGTAGATGTTATGTAGCACCAGAGATACCACGTATACTTCTACCTGATTTCATCCTGTCTGTGGCTCTGGGGTCAGCTAGGAATGAGGTAAGAAATCTGGAGGACTCAAGACCACCCCATAGGGTGGCCACACATTCAGGGGCTTGTGACACAGTCCAGTTGAGCACCTGAGCAATGGCCATGGTCACATGAGCACCTTACCCCGGTGTTCTACCTGGGGACTCTGAGAGGCTACCTAACCTCAAACTGCTTCCACGGGTGAGTGCTCTCTATCTCTAAAAGAGGAGGAGTTCCTCTCTTGGGCCTCCTGGAAGTCCTGGTGTTCACACACATGAGCAGATGAAGATGTTTGCTTGGGAGCAGAGACAACTTGTTCCACAGTCATGGAAACCACAAGAAACAATACTGAACAATCTGCTCACATCCTGGGAAATAGAAGGCGGAATCTCTACCTCAGGCATATACAAAGGGAAGCCCAAATGTAAGAAGTCGGAGACCTGAATACTGAGTGATGGTGAAACTGTAGGATAGGAGAACAACGTGCTGGGGAAATTCTCTGTGACCTTGGAAGAAAGGATTTCTCGAACAAGACTCAAGAGAACAAATCATAAGGTGAAGAATGGATGGATTTGATGGTATCAAAATGAAGGATTCTGCTCGATAAAGAATTCAATAGACCATGTTAACAAATGGGCAGTGGGCTAACAGATGATATTCACAACATCTGAAATCCACAAGGGATTGATAGAATACACAAGAACCCACCACCAATCACCTTGCAAATGACAAGACTTCCGAAAGAAAAATGGGCAGCGGCTGTGAACTGGTGACTCCCTGGGAGATCCCCCAATAGCCAACTGACATGGAGTCACTTGGCATCTCCAGTGGTCAGTGGAAGGAGATCTACTCTGTGTCAGATCAGCAAAAATTAGATAGCTGTGCATTTCCAAGGTGCAGGGAAGAGATGCTGTCTAGCCCTCGAGGACGCTCTATGCAATGTCACCTGGTGGCAGGTAGTGGGGTTTCAGGTGAAGAGCCAGCAGTAATGGCAGCTGGTGTCCTTCTCGGGGTTCCCCTCTGAGCCAGGCTGTGTGCTGACTCCGTGGGCACTGGTCATTTCATCTCACAGATACAGGGAGGAGGCGGCGTAAGAATGACCAAGGGCAGGGGGCATGCAGGAGCTCGGAAGCAAGTGTTTCCTCGTGAGTACCACTCTGGAGGTGGCTTGGAGAAATATACAAGACCCTAGGCAAGGGTGGTGATGCCAGTGTTTGAGACAGGGACATGGAGTTGACTGGTGGCTGTGGGTGTCAGTGATGTTCCAAACATGTTCAAGAGAAGCACACCTGAGCACCATGAACTCGGAAGGCGAAACCAGGGTGCTGCAGGAGCCCATGCCTGGGTGGGAGATTGTCAGCCCAGGTGGGCTTTATGCAGGGCATAGAGACTGTCACCACCTTCATGAATCTGGGCACACAATAAGCTCTGGCCATGTTGGCCTTGAGGTACATCTTTAGAACCATACAGCATCTAAGCTCTATGCCCTACCTGTCCCTTCCTTCCTTCCTTCCTTCCTTCCTTCCTTCCTTCCTTCCTTCCTTCCTTCCTTCCTTCCTCCCTCCCTCCCTCCCTCCCTCCCTCCCTCCCTCCCTCCCCCTCCCTCCTCCTCCTCCTCCTCCTCCTCCTCCTCCTCCTCCTCCTCCTCCTCCTCCTCCTCCTTCTTCTTCTTCTCTCTCTCTCTCTCTCTCTCTCTCTCTCTCTCTCTCTCTCTCTCTCTTTCTCACCCCCCAAGACAGGGTTTCTCTGTGTAGCTTTGGAGCCTGTCCTAGAATTCGCTCTGTAGACCAGGCTGGGCTTGAACTCACAGAGATACTCTTGTCTCTGCCTCCCAAGTGCTGGGATGAAAGGCGTGCGCCACCACCGCCCGGTCCACCCCACCCCTCCCTTTATGCCCCTGTCTTACAAATGGTCAGGCTTCCTGCTTTCCTCACTTCACCAACTATCCCTTGGCCCCTGAGGGTTTCCTGCAGGCCTTCTTGGGTCTTCCGTGATGCCCAGAGTCCCTGGACCACACAGGGTAGCTCTGACAGCACACAGACTAGAGCTTTGTCTGAGCTCCTAAGTCACCCCAGTAGACCTTGCTCATTGATGGGCTTTTCCCTGACGGTTGAGTCCCAAGGCTGAGAAAGTGTCCCTGTGTCCCAGTGCTCTTGCTTGTGCAGCCGGGTTCTTGGATCAGAAGCCACAAGCTGAGGGCTGGCCCTCTGTCCTGCAGAACCAGCTCCTACCCTTCAATCTCTGCCCCAAGGCTGAGGGACAGTGGAGAAAGAAGAGCTGGGAATAGTACTTTGGAATGTCCACTCTACAATAAGCCCTGTCCGGTCAGAAGGAGCCACACCGCCAAGGCAGTTGCTCATGCTGGATTAATGACTGAGGGTTTGGGCTGAGCCTGATTAGAAGATTAGTGATGAAGTCTAGTAGAACCCAGATGGTGCACACCTCTAATTATAGCACTCAGAAGGCAGAGGCGGGCAGAGTTTTGTGAGTTCAAGGCCAGCCTGGTCTACACAGCAAGTCCCAGATTCGCCAGGGCTACACAGAGAAACTCTGTCTCGAAAAGAAAAGCTGTGTTAAAGAGCTGTGTGCTGGAACCTGCTGGAACTTCCCAGAATGGACACAAACTGTGAAGATATTTGTGTCCCACACGAATGCAAAGCATCTCAGAACTACAGAATGCAAAGCATCTCAGAACTACGGTGGATAAGCCTCGCTCCGTGTGGCAGTCCCTCGGCTTCTCTTGCCATTCTTCTGCTGACTGCATGATCAGAGAGAGAGCAGAGGGGCTTGATGGCAGGTGGGTGGGGCCAGCTATCCAGGCCCTCCCTCAGTGCACACTCACAGTGACTTCTTCACATGACTGAGACAGCAGCCACCTGATGGCAGGTGAGGAGCATGGAAGACCCTGTCACAGACAACACGGGACAGACTAGACAGATGTCCTTGCTCATGAACTGCTCCACTGCCTGTGTCTCCATCCACATGCCTCTCTCTGGATGGCAGCACCCCCAGTGGTGGATCTGGTTCCTGGCATGGGCATGCTCCAGAGGGCCATGCCATAGACCCAGATGGTCCCACTGTGATCTCTGAATCTCTGTCATCACACTGAAGCAGCTGGCCTGGTGGAGAGGCAGCTTGGTCCTGCGCCCACTGGGAGACACTCTGAGAAGATACAGGGGAAGTCTGGGCCTGCCTGTTGCTTTCCCAGTCAAAGCTGTAGCATTTACTGTCAGGGGTCCCAGGTCAGAGCCAGGTCTACAGTGTGCTCTGTGTTGCTCTGACCAGGGGTTGTGCTTCCTTCTTAAAAGAGACATCAGGCCGGGCAGTGGTGGCACACGCCTTTAATCCCAGCACTCAGGAGGCAGAGGCAGGCGGATCTCTGTGAGTTCGAGGCCAACCTGGGCTACAGAGTGAGTTCCAGGAAAGGCGCAAAGCTACACAGTGAAACCCTGTCTCAAAAAAACAAAGAAAGAGAGAGAGACATCAGACATCAGACATGACTTTTTTTTTTTTTTTTTAAGTTCAAGACAGGGTTTCTCTGTGTAGTTTTGCGCCTTTCCTGGAACTCATTTTGTAGACCAGGCTGGCCTCGAACTCAGAGATCCACCTGGCTCTGCCTCCCAAGTGCTGGGATTAAAGGTGTGTGCCACCACCGCCCGGCCCAGGCATGACTTTTGTCCTTTACTTTCGAAGACTATCTTCGCACATCCTAGGCACTGGTCCTTTGGTAAGCGGGCCCTACATCCTACAACACACCTTGGAAGAGCTCCACCATACAGGTCAACTGTTGCTTAGCTGAAGTACCACTGAGACAATGGGGCTAGAGAGCCGTCCATCATCACAGTGCCCTCTGACCCACAAAGGGTGGGAGAATGGTGGAGTCTGGGATGGACCATCTCAATGGGATATTGCCGTTCTCTCTCCTTCCTGTAGGATGCAGGGGATGCTGTGTGCCCTGCACCAAGAGCAAGCTGTCTTGATGGGCAGACATCACACCTGCATGCATGTGGGTGTCAAAGTCACCACATACCAGCACCAAAAAGCTGAGTCCCCAGAGAGATGGATTGCAGATCTATTCTAAGCTAGACCTGTGTACTACCTGGACCTCAGTTGCCCCTGCCCTGCATGTGGTCAGTATCAACCTGGACCTTGTGTCTATTGGTCTTTAAAGTGTTTGCCATCCCCCCAGGGTGTGATTTGCTGAGTGATAGGTGTAGATCCTTTGGTGAAGGAATGGAATCAGGCCATAGAAGTCTCTTTCTCTTGTGATAGTTTGAGTTTGAACCGTCCCCCACAGGCTCATGGGTCTGAACACTCCATCCCCACCTGGTGCTGTGGCTTGAAGGTTGTGGAGCCTTTGTTATAGGGAGTTCAGTTGGAGGAAATGGATCGTTAGGGACAGGCTTTGAAGGTAATATCTGCCTCTAATTCTGGACTGAGCTCTCTGCTTCTTGGTCAGTGTCATGTATGAAGTCATTACTACATATGAAGTCCCACAGCCACAGACAAACCCACTCCAATCACCATGCTGGCCTGAACGGACTATATCCTAGAAATTGCAACCTAGGATGAATCCTTCCTCCCTTGACTTATGTCTATCAGGAACATCCTCATAGTAACTAGAAAAGTAATGAATACACCCTGGGACCTGGCCTTCCTTGCAGCCACAGCCAATGGCCTGCAGCCTGCATTTGATCATGGCCTAGAGCTGGGCAGGAGCCTTGGACTCCAGGCCACCCACTGTTGGCTTGTTCTGGCAGTGCAGATGGAAGACCACTCTTGGCAGCCTGGGGGGATGTCATGTGTATTTGGCCAGTCTATCCATGGTGCCCCCATTGGTGGTAGCGCCCCCCCCAATTCACTCCATTGCAGATTTGCTCCCACATGTGTGATAGAGTACCCTAGCCTCTCTGAAGTATGGGCAGGGTCTCAAAAACTATGCTGCTCCCAGGAAGTCCATCTTTGCCATGGCTTCTCCTGCCACCAGTTTGGACCTTAATGGTTCTAAGAAGTGGACCAAGCCGGTGATGTGCCTTCAGGATGTTGCTCTGAGCTTACAGCTGTCTGGGAGCAAGAGTAGCAGGAGCTGGGCTGTGAGAGGTCTTGCGTGAGGTCTTGTCCTGGATGGCTCCACAGCTGACCTCACCGATCATGGCCTTTCAGTGCTCAGAAACTTGTTATTGGACGTGGCTGGCTGTTACTAAGGGCATAGCCCTGGGCGAGGTTGTTCTCTGAAGCCAACACCAGCCTCCAAAAGGGCTCTCTGCCAGGGCACAGCTTCCGTTCTTTATGGCCAAGCCTCTCAGAAGCCATCTGGGCAGTGCATGGTGTTACCTAACCTGCTTGCCTGTTTGTCTGTGTTGGGGGAGCCTCTTCCTGCTGACTGCTGTTTAAGTTGTGGTGATGTGGTGATGTGCATGGCTGCAGCTTGGCAATGGGATTAGCTCTGCAGATTCTGACTTCTCAGTCCTTCGTGAAGAGTGCCACGTCGCGTGGTTCCGAGGGAGGTGATGGCTTCGAGCCTTGCGTCATGGTGCCTCCTCTTCTGCACCACTGGCTTATGGATCAGGTCACTGCAGTCAACCACTGGGCCATGTAGGCTCACATTCGACACCAAGCAGCTGCTTCCTGGCTCCATTCTCCTTTCCTTGGCCGGCTGAGGAGGGCGAACCGTTCTTCCCTCTGCTGCCTTCTGCCTCTCTTGGATGGTCACAACAACAACAACAACAACAACAACAACAACAACAACAACAACGCATAGGACCAGAACAAAACTTAAACAGTAAACTGGAACAGAAAACGATCATTGGCAAAGTGTTTGGAGAAAATTCAACACTTATCATTTATTTTGGCCATTTCCTTTTGCTTTTCTTGGAGAGGAGCAGGGCTGTCACACTGCTGTGCTGACCCTGCTCCGGGCAGGATGATGCCTTGAGTGACAGCCGGGGGTATAAGGGGTGTTGTCTGCCCCACGGGGATATGCTGCCACCCTGTCACACTGGCTCTGAGCTGCCTTCTCATGTGGTCCCCTCTGGCCCCCGGACGTCTTCGGCTTTAGTTATGCGCATGCGCTCCCTGCTCAGGCCCTTGCCTAAGGCCGCATGGGGCTGGGGTCCTGAGAGCAGGGACAGAACCGATATCTGTGCCCCAGGGTCCTTGCCAGGGTGATTGCTCTCCTGCCTGGTCTGGCATGTGGCCTCCAAGGGTTTGATTTGGCTCCAGCTCCTCAGGAGCAGGCGGCTGGATCCCCATTCACACTCTATCATCGACGGATGACAGCAGGAACAGTGGGAGTTCATTACAGGGGCCATGAATTGTTGGAGGTAATTTAGATTACAATTTAAAGTTTAATTTAAAAATCTATCAACAAATGTGAAAGTACTCGAGGAACATTTTAAAATGCACTTTAATCTCCCCGGCACAAATAGCTTTTCGGGGCTCTAAACATCATCACCTGGAAAAACAGTAAAACTTTACTGCATCTTTAATTAAATTACAAACACAAAGGATAATTAACTTTTTTATTTTTATTTTATTCGTGCCATTGTTTCTCCTCGGAGTCAATATCTTCCAGCTGCAGGAGCGGCTGTTATGAGGAAGTTTACAGCCTCGAGGCCCTGATGTGATGGGCTGCGGGGATGGATTGCCCCACTAGGCAGGGTGGGGGCCAAGCCCTTGCAGGAAGCCTGGCTCTGCCCTGGATGATCTCTCAACCCCCCGCCCCCTGCCCGCCATATTATATCTAATCACAGGTGCCAGTAGAAACATGCTCTGGGGGCACAGTGAGACGCGAGTCACCCCAGCCCTGACCCTGCCCTCCCCTCTCCCCCCCCCCCCCGCCAGCTGAGAACTGCTCTGTATGTCCACGTGGATGCTCATATTCTTGTCTAGGAACACTGTGGCAACAGGCGGCATCCTGGGGCCATGTGGAATCACTCCTGTGTGTTGTACATTTAGTCTATTCCAAAGTGATGTGTTTGGCCCCCTGTGTCACGACGACCCTCACAGCGGCTGAGAGGTGCTGCCCCTTATAAGGTGTGGGAAACTAAGGTGGTCCAAGGTTGGGCAATCAGCAGTGGTCTCATGGCTGGCACATTGCTGGCAAAACTCAGTTTGGATTTTAGTATGAACTGCCTCCTCCGACCCTGGCTTGTTGGGTGCAGAAGAACATTCCTCCATGCTGAGCAGAGTGGATAGCGCCCCACCATGCTGTCTGAAGGGTGTGGACAGTGCTCCTCTGTGCTGGTTGAGGGGACTGTAGCTCAGATCCCTTACCCTGAATGGGCTTGGAGGGTGGTGCTTGGCTCCTGTGGGGGATGCGGTGATGAGGGTCACACAGTGGTCTTTAGGTGCCCTCCTCAAGGGCACAAGTCCGTGGGGTGCTGAGCAGGGCCCAGATTGGCCACCAGGGGGCCCCCTACAAACGTGGCGCTGCGGGAAAAGACAAGCTTTCAGGGCTGCAGACTGTGGGAGGATGCTGAATCTTGGTGGGCATGCAAGGCCGGGCGTCAGGGCGTCCGGGCGGCCGGAAGCTCCTGGTCTAGGATTTCCTCGAGCGGCACCTTGAACCTCACAGTTGCAGCCCTCTCTTCCCCTTTGCTGTCCTTCCTTTCCTGGAGCTATGCCGGGGACTTTGCACATCCCTGCTATATCTGAGCTTTGCAGGCAGCCAGGGCTTTGCAGGTCCGTGGCACCCGGCAACAGGAGGGCCCTGGTCTGCCCCAAAGCACCATCCCTCCCTCCTCCAGGGTTTCCTAGAGCCCCTGGCCACATGTCTCTAGAGCCTATGTGTCCCCAAACATCCCTAGGTCCCAGACATCTCAGGACCCCATCTCCTGCTCTACACACTTCTGTGGGGATTCTCCCTTGTGGGGTTCCCTTCCACACATGTTCACACACACTCAGTCACACTTGTGCAGACACACAGGAGCTGCAATCCTCTCCTCAGCCGATCACCTGCCGCTCTGGCGGTTTCCCACCCCCACCCCCACCCCTGGCTCTGGCATGGGAGACTGAGGGGTGCCGGCCACACGGGGTGTACAGTTTTAGTGTGTTGGCTGCTTAATTATTGGTTAATCTAGCAATTTAGCATGCTTCATTTAATTCTAATTAGGAGAATTAATAGGCAGGCGATGGCGGCTTCAACAGACTGCCACCAAACAAAACCACTGGGGACCCTTTGCGTTGGGGGCGGTGTCCAGGGCCTTGGCAGCTGTCGGAGGGGGAGGGCAGATCTATGGGTGCCTGAAGGTCACGGTGAGGTAGAGTGTCCTGGGTGGGTGGAACTGCTGGGTAGAGGGCCATGATCCTGGGGATAGGGGCAGGAATGCCTAGGTGGCCTCTAGTATCCAAGAGCAGCTGGTGTGTGTGTGTGGGGGGGGTAGCTGTACCCCCTTGGGTAGCCTCCAGCCCCCCCAGTGCCCTGTGCTTCCTTCCCTGTGCGGCCTGGTGTGTTTGTCTCTGCTCATCAGGCCGGCTCCCTGACAAGGCCCCGACATTGGACAAGGCTGTTCCTCTAATTAAGGTGCTAATTGAATTAAATGGCTGCGGTAATGAGCAGATGAGCGGCATAAAAAGTAAAGAGTCAGATAGGCCAATTAACAAGAGCGAGCACAATTATAACACTGGCTACGCGCCCCAGCTCCAGTATTGTTAATTGTTACCGGGGGATTTATGGTAATTGGCCCCACAACAGGCAGCAGCCAAACCTGCCCAGGGCTGGTAATTAAAAAATGATATTCTACACCAATGCCGGATGGGCTAATTAGGCCTTGATTTACATAAAGGCCTGTGAGAAGGCCTGTGCCACCTTACCTGGCTGGCTGTGGGGGTCACTCCGGCCCAGCCTCAAAGGCAGCCAGGCAAGGCAGTGGGAGCCCCCTGCAGGCCACATGGTGGCACAGCCAGAGCTGGCCTCTGGGACATAGAGGCCACTGTCAGCTGTGGGGGGTCTAGGGTCACCTCTGAGCCAGAAGGACTCAGCATAATATGACGACAGACCAGAGCAAACTCATGAGCCCAGTGTCTGCCCCTCAGACCTTATGTTGTGTAACTGTTTCCTCCAAACACCTTCCTGCAGGGAAAAGCTCTTTAAATAGGAAGGTAAACAACTTAAATAGGTTCAGGAAGTCCCTGAAACCGACCAGATTCACTAGGCCCCTCCCTGCCAGAGTAAACAATAAGAGCTATGGGTCCCACTCAGATGGAAGGAAGCTGAGATGCGAAGAAGACCTTTAGACTAGACCAGCTGCCTAGAAGAGGCAGAAACCAGCTGGGTTACCTGGCAGAGGCTTAGGCCAGCTGAGGCACCTGGAAAGGACACTCTCCAACCTGTTGAGCTGGCTGCTGGCTGTGCGGTGTGCTCCAGGTTCCCAGCTTTGTGGTTCCATTCTGAGGCTGGCTTTGGTGATGTAGTCATCCTTGAGTCGTTTCTGCTCCTGTAAGTGACCCCACACCTGTATTCCTATAAGTAACTCCAATAGAACTCATCGATTCACCAAATTGGACTTGAGTCTGTCATGGGTTCCCTGTCTAGGTTGAGTAGACCTGTGTTTGTGTCTCCTCAGCAAAAGTTTTGACATACAACACCCTGTCTGGCAAACGGGGTCCCCCATCCACTGTGTAAGCCCTGCCTACCACCCGGGGAGCAGAGGTTCAGGCATAAAGGCACCTTACCCTGGAACCTTCACACTCTGGGGTCATGGCCTCCTCTAAGGCTAAGGCTGCCCCTCCTCTTTACCTTCTGAGTATCTCCAGGGAGTATGCCTGGACCTGGGTAGATAGATGCCAAGGTCCTAGGGCAAGTGGCCCATTGATCTGAGCCCTGTCCCTGGCCTGACCTGACTTCAGCTCCAGCAGCCACTACACACTGCCCAGACCCAGTTCTGAGAGTGGATGGGTCCCACCAGACTGCCTTAGTCACAGGGACCAGAGAGACACAGATACTGACCATCAGAGTGTTGGAAGGACAGAGACTCAGAAAAAGGCTGGCCGGCCTCCCCTGGAAGGCAGAGGAAAGCATACATTCACCCAGTCTGTCCCACAACCTTCCCACTGCCCAGTCTTGGTTTCTGATAGGACTGGTTCTGTTTTAGCAGACCAGACATGGCCTCTGCTCATGCTGCCACCATGGCAGCATCTCTCTGGAATGGGGTCCCTGTCCCTCCCTTGTCCCCCCCACCCTGGATACCTGCAACAGCATTCCCTCCCCACAGCCTCCCCTCACCGCTGCAGTCCCTTAGCAGTCCAAGGCCTCTGCCACGGACTCCTCCAGCAGATTTACCGTAACATTCACACTCTGAAGAGAAAACTCTGCCTCATTTACAAATGTAATTTCAATTGAGGGTGGCTCTCCAACCTCCTTCCACTTGAGTCCCAATTGAGCCCCTTCGAGTGCTGATGGCATGATTAGACAGTGTGCGCGCCGCGGCAGATTAGTCAAGCGCGGCCCCGTAAATTGGGAAGGATGTTTTATCAGGACACGTCGCCGTGGCGCAGGCAGCTATGGGGTGCTCTGGGCTGTCCCCTCAAATCACGGTTATGGAATAATTTAGCCCTCGATTCTCTGCGATTACTGCCGCCACTGATCATGCTGTCACGTTCCGAGTGAGCACTTCATCCCGCGTTTATTCATGCCAGATCTGTTTTGCTTTCGTAATGAGCACATATTACCCCGGCACAAAGAGGATGAAGGCAGCCGTGTGATAGATAGGCGCGAGATTAAATGGGATCTTTATGACTTCTGAAGCCATCAGTTCTGACTGTGCGATAAGACGAGTCGACTTGGGTCCTGATTTGCTCTTTATTGGAGCCAATATTAGCATGTGCTCACCGGTGCAGTGCTGATCAGACCCATTTAAGGTGGAGCCGAGGGCTGGCTGTGTGGGATGCTGCTGCAGCAGTTACCAGCCCTGGACTGAGCCTGTAGCCACGCCCAGGGGCTCCTGGCCCTTCGGAGAGCAGGGCTGCAGGGGGTCCTGACAGACCAGCTAGCATGCCGGCAGCGGATCTCAGCATCCTCCCAGCATCCTCCCAGACTAAGCCTTTTTCTTGAGTACCTTAGTAGCCATCTTGCTCTAACCCCATCTCTTAATACACCCTAGCCAGAAGGGAGATTGGTCGTTTGGAACCCATCTGGCTGGCTGTGGGACAGGTGACAGACCTAGCTTTGACACAGTTGGAAGCATGAGACACCCTTCTGCTGTGATCATGCATGGGGCCCATCCATCTTCAGTCTCTCTACTCACTCTCTTGGCTTCAGGCAGGACCTCTGGTCCATACAACCCAAGGCCCCAGGACACTGATGGCTGATAGTCCCCATTTCTCACTGCAGAATCCTCCTTTCCCTTTCCATCCACCCTCCTCATTCTCACTCTGCATCTGACCCCTGGACACCTTCTTTTCCTCATGGAAACCCCACAGTTGGGGATATTGGCGGGGGGTGGGGGGGGGAGATGGGGGGTGGGGGGGGAGGGTCTGTCTTGTCTACGCCCTGCCTCTTTCTTTGCAGTCCCTGTCCAGGGCAGGATGAGGTAGATAGAAGAGTCTACAGGCAGTCCTCTGGGCTGGGGATGGAGGTCAGAGAGGCCTGGATATGGCTGGTAGCCAAGCCCACAGCATGATCCCTAGTACCTCCATCTGGACCTTACTGTTTCTTGGGAGCTGGCTGGCATGCAGTGTGTGTGTGTGTGTGTGTGTGTGTGTGTGTGTGTGTGTGTGTGTGTAGACTACACTGTTGCCTTTGTCAGAGTAGGTGGAGCCTGAAGCTACTCTTTTCTTACCTGAGATGCCCCTGGCCTCAGTTTATTGGGCTTTGCAGGCTCTGTAGTACTGTGGTGAAGCCATCGTCACGTGTCTCTATCACTCATTTTTTAATCTCTCGCCAAGAGTATTGGCACAGAGGGAAGTAGAGGTGGTGGTCCTCGGAGCCAAAGGGGTGGGCAGCTTATCCACATTCCATCCAGGTCACCCCTGGCTCCTTGGCAGAGCAACCTAGACTCACCCCATCCCTGGAGTCCGTGTCTGCAGGGCCCTAGGGGAGGCCCTGGGACAGGCTGGGCTGGGGTCCCCGCTAGACAATCAATGCCAGCGCCTGAAGATTCAGAGAGGATGGAGGCAATCGGGTCTAGAGCCCATCTCTGGGTGGAGTCCTCGGGCCTCTTCCTCACAGCAGAAGCTAAGACACAGGGGACTCATGAGGTGGGCTCAGTGCCCTTGGGGTGGGGCTGCACTGGGTAATCATCTGGGCAGAGCACAGAGGTGTGTGTGGCTGCTGCCCACAAAGCCCCTGGCAGATACCGGTTGTGTGCTGTCCTTGATGAGGGGTCGATGAGTCACCTTTCTGGCAGACAAATGCTGGACTAACCCCAGTGGGGGCTACAACATCTCGGAGATATCTCTATAAATCTAAAGTTATTTGAAAGTGAAATATTTGAAAAAAAATTTCCTGACTCATAATATGGCTGCTGAGTAAGAGGAGCCAGTGGGCATGCTGGCGCACCCCTTTAGTCCCAGCATTCAGGAGCCAGAGGCAGGTGGATCTCTGTAAGTTCCAGGTCAGTCAAGGCAGCATAGAGAGACCGGCTCCCCCCTCCCCCCGTCTTGAAAAACTAACCAAACCAAATCAAAGAGGGAGGAGCTGAGGATGGGGGAGGAGCTGAGGATGAAAGAGGAGCTGGCAAGGAGGGGGGAAGGATGGGTTGGAGCTGAGGATGAGGGAGGAGCTGGGGATGAGGGAGAGCTGGGGTGGGGTGGCCTTGGAGTTGTCCTGGCAGACTAGGTGGGGAGTTAGAGGGATGAGCAGCATTTTTGAGGAGCTTCTGGGATTGTTGAGGGGCATGTGAGTGTGTGCATACATGTGTGAATGTGTGAATATTTTTGTTTTCTATGTGTGTAAGGATGTGTCCCTGCCTGTGTGAGAAATGAGTGTGTACAGCTGTGAGTGTGTGAGTGTACACTGAGGACCCCACCTGGGAGGACCCAGTGCCTGACTTCCTGTGACTGGGACCCGGATGCGCTATGCCTTCTGCATTGGGGCCTAAGTCCATTCACAGGTGAGGTTGTGGGCTCTCCCTTATTTGGGCTGCTAAAGTGGCAGCTCATTACTCCCCCACCATCACCCTTAATAGAAGCCGGTAAATATCTCTACCTGCTAATTTAAAAAGGAACTGGCGGTTTATGAACCCCCCCAAGAATGACATTTATGGGCCTGAAGGTAAGTGATTATTGACAGTAGACAAAGGGACAAGGATGGGAGCGTCCATTCCGCAGGACTGGGTGATAAGGACAGCCCCTTTCTCATGCTAATGCAGATCTGCCCCACACTCCAGGAGCTGGAGCGTCCCTTTTCTTCTCCTCTAAATGTCACTGCTGAGCCTAGCGATGATCCTCCTCCTCCTCCTCCTCCTCCTCCTCCTCCTCCTCCTCCTCCTCCTCCTCCTCCGGACAGGCTCAGGGGTGGGAGCTCCAGCTGTCAGAACCCTAGGGTAGAGGGGGTCTCAGCTCTCTCCAGGCAGGTCGGGCAGAGACCCTTTGTTTATCACTTTGGGCATCTGCCCACTGGGAGGGAGCGCTTCGGAAGGAAAACTGTGAGGTTTGGTTCTGAGTTTTTCTTCATTGCGAGTTTATGGAGCACCTACTGTGTGCTGTTCCAGGGTGGGCAGTTCAGGGACACCGGCCAGCTGGTGGCCTGGGCCACCCACCAGGGAAAGATAGGAAGTCTTGTTCCCCACTTCCCACAGACACCAAGGCACAGCCGCTTCCCAAGCTCTGAGACTCGAATGCCTCCCTGGGAGCCCCATTCCCTGTGCTGGGGGATTTGAAATGAAGAGTGGCCACAGCCAAGCATTTTTCTAGATTCAGGGATGTTTTCCGGCTTCTCCAGCCCCGGCCCTTCCCTGCGCCTGAGCCGTTGACTCTGTGTAGGTATAGGTTGTCTCTCCCTTGCTGGGTACTGTTCTTTTAGGCGATGCTGATGAATCTAGCACTCCTCGGAGAACTTCCAAGTGCCCTGGAAGGTGCCGAGGGTGTGCCGCACAAGTAGGCTTCAGGCTCACCCATTGCCAGCGGTTGTGGTCCCGTCTTCTATGGGTTTCCGTTCTCCAGCCTGGATGCACAGGTGCTGGATGGGATATGGTGGGATGGAGGACAGGACCCAAGGGCGGATGGGAAGCCTGCTATGGATGCCAGGGAGCGAAGGAGGAGCAAGTCGAGAGGTGGGAAATCCATGAGGCAGGGCCAGAGCAAGCCAGTGCCTCTGCTGTCCTTCCTGACTGAGGAGGGTCCACCTGGCCGTTGCTGCCCCGTGTATCAGGCAGGGCTGGTGCTCCCTGGTTCTCCACTGGCCTTTGCAGCCTAGTACCAAGCTTCTGGTGGGAAGTCTCACCCTCATCCCTCCCACCTCAGTGGCCTTGGCTCCTTGGTACCTGTGTCTACATGTCTGTGAAATGGCTGAGGGACACCAGGCAGGTGTTTGAGGTCTGACCCCTCTTGCCATCTCACCCTATGCGGAGATGTGTGGTCGCACTCTAGAGGACTAAAGAGTCAAGAGCTCTGCAGTTGCTAGCCTCATCCCAAAGACGCCTTCACTCATTCATCCAGAATTCATCCCAAGAGCCACGGTCCGCAGGAAAAAGGCCCAGGATTACATTTTGTGGCAGGAACCTTCCGGCATGGAGGTAGAGTTCTGAGTGCCAGGGTAGCTAGCTGAGCAGGGACACAGCAGCGTTCCTGCCCTGGAATAAGATCTCACCTCCAAAGTGGCTTCCAGCCAGTGGGCCCCTCAGGCTGGGAGAGGGAGGGAGGCTCCAAGCAGCCAGGGAGGTAAGCAGTCTGGGTGTTGCCGGGCAGTGGGACAGGTGGCCCGCTGCTGTGCCTTTCCTGGGTCCTGGCCTTAATCTCCATCCCCTGATGTCTCCCAGGAATGGTTCAGAAGATGGGAAGCTGGCAGCCATTCACTGTGAAGCAGGGTCCCTGAGGTTCAGGGAGACCCACCGGCTGCATGGCGGCAGCCCAGCCATGGCTTTGTCCACCAGCGGCGCTGCTGTTGTGGAAGCTGGCAGAGCCAGGATGGAGTCAGTCTCAAACACATAAGCGAGTGCCAGACGCTGTTCAGGGAGAGGGCGGTAGGCACTTACGACCTCTATTTCATCTTGATCTGACCTCACCCACCCTCAATTCTATCCCTTTGGCCAGACTGTGGAATCAGACCACCTCTGTGGGCCCCTTACTTCCTGAATACGCCCCATCCTGGTTACCAGGAATTGGTGCTCCTAGCAGGACCTTGAAGTTTTTTAATTGTCTTGCTAATAGTTGCAGATCTCTCTGATTGTCATTTAGATGGCCACTGCTCCACCCCCATGGTTCCCAAGGGCCCACAGCCACAAACTGTGGCTCAGTTTTTCCTATCCAGATCTCCAGCTCTTGCTCCCTTAAGACAGAGAAGAGACCTTCACTGATTTTTCAACTAGTCTGAGTAGAGGCCTCTGAGGTCAGTGGAGGTCATTGACTCAGTCAAACAACTGGAGCCTACTGAGGTCAGAATCCCGCTGTCCGGGGCCCATCACAAGGCCTACATGAGAGCAAGGCTGGACGGGGACCCAGGACTGCTGGTGATGGTGAGTCACCGCTCTGCGAGTGGTGTAGTCCTAGCTGTCGAGGCCTCCAGAGGAAAACCCATTCTGGCGGTCATGAGCGCTTGGCCCCTGGAGGCCCGGGAGTGGCGGAGCAATGCATTTGTTCTAATTCCCATCAGAGCTCCGTGGTGCTGAGGAGCAGAGGAGAGCATGGCGAGCGCAGCGGCAGGCAGCTAGAAAATTGAAAGACTAGCTGTGAAGTGCAGTGGCCTCGCTTTTCGTCCATTTCCTCTCTAGCAACTTCCCGGGAAATGGACGGTGGTTGCCTCCGACACTGGGATGATGGATGGCCGCCACACACGCCTGCCCAGGAAAGCGCCCAGCACCAACGGTGAGGTTGGGAGGTGGCGGGGTGGGGTGGGATGTGGAAAAGCAGGGAGGGCCACAGCTGGGGCCAGGATGATGCCGGGTGGGGTAGAGCCTGCTTGGCTCTCCCAGCCCTTCTCAGCCTCAGCTTCCCTAATCAGCACAATGGGGCTGCACTGACCTGCGCACCGTGCCATGGTGGGCTCCAGCACATGGTGCTGCACAGAGGGGTGTGGGTGCAGATGCCATCTCCTGTCCACCATGGGAGGATAGCTGCACAGCCCGGGGCCTCCCCCAACTGAAATTTCCACCTTAAGGTGCAAGGAGCCCTCTGCGGCCGAGTCCCGCCGCCCCCTCCACCCCAGTGACAAATACTAATGTCTAAATCAGCAGCCCGCCCGGCCGGCCCGCCGCCTGCTCATGTTCTTTGCTGAAATGTCACCTGTTCCTATCTAACGATTTGCATAATGCAAAGCTTCTCACTCGTAAAATACAGATTAAGAGGGGAAGCCAGAGTCATTCCGGAACCAGGGAGCCATTTCAAAGGAACGGGGGAGGCACCCATGCTCTTAACCCTGTCCCCGCCAGCCTGCTGCTTGGGGTGAGCTGGCTCTGCCTACAAGGCACAGTACCAGGGACTGCTCCAATCCCGAGAAAGAGTGGGTAGGTGGGGACTTTGGGGACTTCCAGGGCCCAGCAGATGCCCTGCCACATGCTGCCAGCCTTTTCCCACAGCCTGGCAGGATGGCTTTTTCTGGAGGTCCCCAAAGAGAAGAATGGTAAGGGCAGGTGCCCCCCTCCAACCTGGGCTGCTTCTCTGGCAACCCCCCACCATGGGGGGGGGTGGCGCGGCAGCGGAAATCTCTGGCTGTCACCTAAGGTGGTGTCCACTACCTCCAAAATTTCATTCGGTCTGTGGTCTTAGCATGGATGGAACAAATGCCTCAGGGGGAGGCTGTTGGGAAGATTCAGGCATTCTCAGAATTATCCAGAGCTGGGACAGGATGGGGACAGGGGGTATCCCTGCTGCATTCCCAAAGAACAGCTTGGAGGCTCCTCAGTAGAGGAGGTGAGCCACCCTGTCCTGCTTCCTCCCTTCTGAAACCTGGACTGACATGCCATCCTAGAGATCTGGGCACACCCTCCATGTTGCAGGCTAGGCACCCATCCACAAGCCAGATGGACCCTCCTCAGATCTGCCGATGTCTCTAGGGAGCCCTTCACCATTACCCCTCAGTCCAGGGTCTGTGCCCAAGGGCTGGGCTGGGACAGGAGGTAGGCAAGGGTTACACACAGGCCTGTTCAAGCTTGGGGCTCTTGAAAGTGGGGCCTTTGGAGACACCTAGAGCAAGGTAGTCAGGAGGCTAGCCCCTGCTCTAGTTTATTTTCGGTTGCTGTGATAAAATACTGACCCAGAGCAGCTTGGAAGTGAGGGGGAGTTGCTTGGGAAGAAATGAATGAAAAGCAGATCAAAGCCACCACACTTCACAGTTAGTCTTTCTACCTGCTATGAGAAAGGTTCATTTCGGGAAGCTGAGGCAGAAGTCTGGAGGCAGCAACTGAAGCAGATCATGGAGCAATGCTGCTTATTGGCTTGCTCTCCATGACTTGCTCATTTGCTTTCTTATGTAACCCAGGACCACCTGACCTGAGGTGGCATTGCCCACAGTGGTTTGGGTCCTCTCACATCAATCATTAACCAAGAAAATGCCCCACCAACACACCTTCATCCCCGTCCGATGGAGGCAGGTTCTCGAGCATCCTTCCCAGCTGATTGGAGTTTATGCTGAGTTTACGAAAACTAGCAGCACATCCATCCTTCTACTGGAGACTCTCCCACTGGGACACCTCCTCCAGCCTGGAGACTTCTTCATCTGGAGACCTCCACACCTGGAGAGCCCCCCATCCCCGGAGATTCCCTTATCTGGAGATCCCCTCCTGGGGGCTTCCTTTCCCACTTAAGTCTCCCCATTTAGATGCTCCCCCACATGAAGACTCCTCCCTCCTGAAGACTCCCACACTTGGAGCCCCGCCTCTGGCCTGGCTTCCTATTCTCCAGTTTGCCCGTGCTCCCATCCTTGAGGAGCTGGATGTATCTGTCGATGGTCCGTGCTCCCCTTTCCTCTCACGTCTCTGGAGGGCGGGTAGCCCGGGCGCAGTTCCTCCTCTGGTCATTCTGTGCACAGGTAGCAGGCAGCCCTGGTTGTCCCTGGCCATCCTGCAAGCGTGATGCTGGGCGCTGCATTCCTGTCATCTCCCAGAATCCCACCCAGGTTGGTGTGTGTGCCACCCACATTTTATAGAAAGGCCAACGAGGCAAGGACTAGTTGTACAGGGTATAGACTGGCAGTCTAGGCAGTGGAGGAGGAAGGTGCTCTCTGCCAAACCCTCCTTCTTTGCCTTGCCTGGGGATGGTTGGGAGAACCTGTGGGGACATATAGCCAGTGCCCCTGCACCCAGAGGGTAGCCTGTCTCTCTCTGCAGTTCTGGGCAATTTAAGTGCCTCCTCTTGTTGGAGGATCTACGACAGAAAGCATCTGATGTCCAGACAGCAGTCCAACACACCTTTGCTCTGGACAGACTCTGCCTCTGCGGATGCTCCTCTGCTGCAGGTGTGCCTGTGCCAGCAATCCTGCCCTGCAGTCTAGCTTCCTTAGCAGGTGCTCCTCCTATAGCAGAGTGCTCCTCCCAGGGAAGTTACTCCTCCCCTGAAGATGAATCTTTCTCCATTCATCTAACCCTGGGGGTGGAGGGGATCTAAATTTTTTCTGTTAGGTTGTTCCTACAATTCTCCAGGTGCCTCTGTTATGCTCTGCAGTGGTGAATGGATTGTAATACTTTCTATTCCTTAGGAAGCTCTTGCTCTCTTGGGTTTGGTAGCTCACACCTTTAATCCCATTTGGAAAGCTGAGGCAGGAGGCATATTGTAAGTTTCAGGCCAGCCTGGGCTACAGAATAAGACCCTGTCTCAAAAAGAGAAAAAGGAAAATGTCTCCCCTTTGTCTCCCACCTGTTTCTTTTCCTTCTGGCCTCAGGCAGGGCTTTCCCCATGGAGGACACTTCCAGCCAAGACATTATTAGCTGGGTCATAGACACCCTGGTTGCAGAGGGCTGGTCAGTGGTCAAGACCCTCCAGCCATTGAGCCACAGCCACCGCTGCCCCCTTCCCTGAGCAGTGGCCCACTGTGAGCTGATGCCGCAGACTCTCAGGGGCAGGCAATATTTCCCATGCTGCCCTCCCTCACCCACAGCCAGGGACTAAAGGTCTGGACCCTCGGTACTGCACCCTCCCGGTCATAACTCCTTGTCCTGATCTCCCTGTGACCACTCTGGGGGGGCAATGGATTGCAGAACTCTGTGTGTGTGTGTGTGTGTGTGTGTGTGTGTGTGTGTGTGTGTGTGTGTGTGTGTGTATCAGTGAGGGAGTCAAAGTTAGTTGTCTCAGTATTAGCCATAGATATGATGTTGGTGTCTCACGTTATATCTCAAATGGGTGCAAAGAAATTCCCCTCCCCCTTTTTTGATAAATGAGATTATAGGGTGACTCCAGAACTGCCTTGGTTGTATTGCATTAGGGCTTTAGAACATGCCTTTGCTGTAAATAGGATTTCTGGAAAACTCTAGGCTTACAGCTAGGAAGGGAGAAAGATCTTAAGCAAATATTAGCTGCTGTGTTATTTTTTCTTTTTCCTTTTTGTCTCTCTCTGTGTCTCTGTCTCTCTGTCTCCCCCAGCCCCCAGGGTTTTATTATGTAACCTTGGCTGGCCTGAAACTCACTGTGTAGATCAGACTGGCTGTGAACTCAGTCTCCTGCCTCTGCCTCCCAGGTGCCACCCCGCCTGGCATGTTGGAATTCCTGCTTCTCGGCTGGCTTCAGCTGAACTCTGGAGTTAGGGCTCCTTTACCTTCTCATGTCCCCATAATTTCCCCTGCCTTTCTGTCCTGCTTTAGTCCCTACATGGACTGGGGAGGGGTACTGATGGCCGGGGAAGATAAGCCCAGCCCCCCTGACCAGGGAGGGATTTTGGAAACAAGAAGGACATGGATGGTCTTGAGATGGCCCAACCTTTTAAGAGTACTGGTTTTCTAGAGGACGGGAGATCCAACGCCCCGGCCTTCAAAGGTACACACACACACACACACAAACACACACACACACACACACACACATAATTAAGAATAATAAAATTTTAAAAGGAGATAGGAGGAGTCCCTTATGTGAGCAGGTGGGCGTGCCTGAGGGTATTGGTCCAGTTGTTTCTGCAGTTGCCTGGAACCTGCTCAGCTCCGGGTCTCCAGGTCACCGATTCCTCAGGAGCACTTCTTTTTCCCTCCGTCCCACCCCCCAGCATTTCTGTCCGTGCGGGTTCTCTGACCCTTCCCCACCTCCAAGAGCCTCACTTTGTCCCTCAGCTCTGCCCTCCCCTCCCACAGAGCACCCCATGCCTCTCACCCTTCCGTCATGTTCCTCTGGTGACTGTGGACTTTGCCATGGCTGTCTCGTGCACAGGTCTCAGGTTATTGCGCACCTCTGTCCAAACACCGGAATAAAGTAGGCAGCCATAGCTCTTGCCTCCAACCCCTTCTCTTCCTCACTGCCCCTCGCCCTGCCCCCACCTGTGGTTTGGCCGCCTCACCTTCCTGCACCTGCCTCTCTCTCGAGTGACACTGTCCTGGATCCTCGGAAGTTTTGCATCTTTGCCCCAGTCCCTGTCCTTGGCCATGAACTGACCTCTGGACTGGTGCCCCACACAGTGTGATGGCCTTGATTTATATGGAACTGATATGCAGGAGGCATCTCTCCCTTGGGCTGTTTCCTGAAACCCCAAGTTCGAGGCAGGGGTACCCAGAGCTGGCCCAGAAGGCGCGGGGCTTGTTCGGGACGACTGTGGTCTCCTACTTGGTCTGGTGGTGGCCTCAGGGGTGGTGGTACTCTGGAAGGGCCAAGCCTTCCAGCCATCCCTCCAGCTGCTGATAAAACCAAGCTAATGGCTTTTCGCTAATGAGAAAAGCTGACTGATTATGACAAATCACAAGGAGCAGCGGGCTAAGCGGTGACACGGGTGCCCCTCAGCACCAGGAGGGGCCAGCGCGCCGTCCCCCAGCCTGCGGTGGGGCCTCAGGTGGGTGGGTGCTGCGGGGCCCTATTGCCTGCCTCCCACCCTGCATCTTCTATCCCTCACTGCCCGTGCCCAGTGCTGCTCACCCCCTCCCCGGTGGGCATGGTCCATGTGGCTTGACGGGGGAGGGAGGGTAGAGCCCTCATCTCCAGTGCCCACTTCAGCCTGGAGCAGGGATGGGATGTATAGCTAGCTGACAGCATCCTGGGGCCCTGCTCTCCATGTGAGTGAGACCCTCCTGGGTGGGGCAGAGACAGCTGTCTCTGTGCAGCTCAGGCGTCTGTGTTGAGCCTGTACTGCATACATAAGCCCGTCCTGAGACAGTGGGCTCTGGAGAGTTGGTCCAGATACTGCCCTGGTGATGGCCCTTGCCCCTCAGTGTGATGTAATAGTGTCAGGTCACTATTACATCATGGACTCTTCTCTGCGGGGAAGCCTAGATGTCCTGACAGCTCTCTTCTGGACAAGCCCCAGGCCAGCTTTCTAGAACTTTCCACTCCACTGGCCACTTCCTTGACTCCTGCCCTCCTCTGGCATCTTCCCCTCTTCCTGGGCCAGTCCTAGCCTGGATATTATGAGATCTGCTTTGGGGAGCCCAGGGACGTGGGGTGACATACTCATCACTTAGAGGGCTGAGGGCTGGCCACCTGGAGGGTGAGAAGGCAGGAAGAGTTTGCTGAGAGGAAGGAGCATCTTATCTGGGGCTGCCCTGTCATCCATTACTGCTAATTACACTGAGCTGACGGAGGCCACACCTCATGCCTAAGCCTGGGCCAGGTGGGCCTCTCTGTCCTTATTGTCCTCTCCCAGGGATGTCTGTGGCCACTGGGAAGGGCCTGGGGTCTCCCTATCGTCCCGGAGCAGCAGCCACACGTCGTGGACGCCCCTTGATAGATGGAGCATGGAAATTAGTTCCAGAGTTTAACTGATAACGGGAGCCAGCGACACTCGGTTATGGCAGCCTTAATTGATGAGCTCGTTAAGCCCATTATTAGAGAAATTGATTTCAAATAGGCACTTAGAGCGGGAGGCAGGCAGGGAGGGAGCATCGGAGGCAAAGGAAGTAGCGAAAATACATAATGAGGCAAGTAATTTTATAGGTTTGTTTAATGAAAAGCCGAGACAGCGCACTTGTGGCCGTGTGGGTTTTAAACACTCATTTTATGTACTAATAAAACTCCCGGTGGAGCATCCGTTCCCTAGGCCCAACCCACTGGCCTCTGCACTGCCTTAATTAATTAATTAACCCAGGCAAGGCGATCAATGAGTTAGTCACGCGGAATCGACACTCGAGGATGTGTTCGTGGGGGTCTTGGCGGTGTGTCCTCAGCCACCTCAGGGCCCCAGCCCTGAGTGACCTGGAGCTTCTAACACCAGGATAGACATACAGCAGTCACGGCAATGTCGGTAGCAGCCACAGTGAAGACCTGCACCTGTGAGGACCAGGGTGGAGGCTGTACTGGGAGTTACCCCACCAGGTCATAGAGGGGACACTTATAGCCCCCAGGGAATGTAGAAGCAGTCATGTGACTCCTGATCTATGATTCAACTCCTCTGGTAGTTGAGACAGCCTTGACTCTGACCTGACCACGTGCTCCATCTATCCTTGGGACCATGTGGGGCCAGCTGGAGGATCCTCAGCACAGATACCTGATGAAAGAAAGCAACTGTTTTTTACACATGTGGATACACAGACACAGATGTGTCATCCCATATACGGAATCCCACATGTACACATGGAGTAGATATGCTCAGAGATATTAGCGTGGAAATACACAGACTCCCACATGGATCCATATGAAAACAGCCATGGACCGCCTCATCTTTTCTGAAGCACGCTTGCTGTGGCCTTTAGGTTCAGTGGTTCCAACTCCACTGTGGCTCTTCCTCTCAGTCCTTTCCTCTCCCCGTCTCAGATCTCTGGGCCTCTCTGCCCCCACTCCATTCATCCTTAGATTTCTGTGCACGTGCTGACCATTCCCACTTACCCAGGTATGCTTTCCCGAACCCCAGGAAAGCTGGCTACCCAAAGACCTCTTTACCCTTCCTCGACACCCACAGGCTCCTCATGTCCACCATGGCTGAAGACAGGTGTGACTTCTCACTCCACCCCGCCCCCACAAGGGCTTGATGCCTGTACCAGGACCACTCAGCCCCCTGGGAGATACCCTTTTTCTCTTGCCTCTTCATTCTACAGCCATTCAGTGCCAAGATGTGTCCCAACAGGCCTGTTCCTGGCCTCTCTTGCTGTCCTTCCCAACTACACAGCGGTTAGTCACACTTTTGTGATGATTTCTGGCTGACCATGGTCCATAGCAGGGCCTTTGAGGTCTGACCTTAGGCCAGAGGTCTGACATTGGCCTCAGTGACCCTCCTTACCCATTCCTCCTCTTGGTTTTTGCTTCCCTGCCTTTTCCCAGAATACTGCAGGAGCTCTCTGTGGACACATGGTGTCCTGCACTGCCCTACAGCCCCTCCACAAGGTGCAGCTGTCCTGTGCTAGGCTCTTCCTGTTCCCAGATGCAAGCACCAGAAGGTAGGGACATGTCTGTTTTCTCCAGAGGAGAAGAAACAGGCTCTGGGCAACATTCAGTGGTGGTGGGATCTGTGTGATTTGCTAAATGTATACAGGTCAACTCACATGAGCAATTGTACCTACAGAAATGCCCCCCCCCACAACAACTCAACAGGTCTACATTTTAGTCACTAAGAAAATGAAAACATCATCCTGGATGGAGTTGAGAGGCTGGGAGCAGGCTAGGCTCCCAAGCAGGCGGGCAGGAGGCTGGCGCTAAGCAGGAAAACGTTTGCGGTGGCCAGGTTACCAACTCCACAGAGTGAAAATGGTTTGGAGATATGGCTTTACTTCTGGAGGGACATAGAAAGAGGCAGTGACATGGGATGGGAAGAAGGGCTGAAACTAAGGCTTGGTCCACACCTGGCAACGAGGAGCAGGGCCTAGGTGCTGCCCCTCTGGCCTGCTGTTGGCCTTGCCACTGGCTGAGACCCACTCAGAGGAAGAATTTGGGACACTTGAAAGTTGGACTTGAGACTCAGGTCAACAGAAGTTGAGGGGCACAGACGGAGCCTGGAGAGAGCAGGGTCACAGCGCATCTCTCCTGTGTTGTCATTGCTCTGCTCAGGCTTGACTTCAGGTAACGAACCTTGGGTGGCTCCTGAGCAAGTTGTTTGAGAGACCGTGGCCCCCCCCCCCCCCCCCCCCCGCCGGTCTCCCAGAACAACCCTGCAGAACAGAGCACCACCGTCATGTGCTGCATCTAAGAGCTAAGAACAAAAAGCTAAAGCAGGAACCGCCTTTGTGACGTGGAGTCCAGTGGCTTTCAGATGCACTTATGACCGCACCCATCACGACCCCCAATGGTCTGTGTGCTCTGCCCTTAGGCTGTACTTGTACTTCTTCCTCTGAGGAGGACCAGGGAGCACGTGGCAGCCCCAGCCACTACTGGATCCAAGCAAACTCGGAAAGCCACTCCCAATGGCATGAGTGGGAATCTGAACCCCAGCTTTCTCTTTCTTCTGTGGATGGTACGCTGATTATAATTATGGATCAGACTCAGGGAGTGTGGCCTGTGCTAGGAAGTCTTGCTCGGGAGTTGGCACACGATGGCCGGTCTCCTCTCACAGATGTGTCCTGGATGGCTTGAGGAGACGAGGGGTCCAGGTTTCCCATATTCATCCCATCTACTCCGTGTCTCCATCCCAGTCTCAGGACATGCCACCCTTTGCTTCCCACCCCAAATGAAAGTGCTGGCCAGGCCAAAGATGATTTGGGCAATAATCATAAAACCCAGTGCCTTAGTTCCAATCTGACTGATCTTCAGCCACATCTGCTCCGAGTTTACAGGAGGAGGAGAAGGATGTAAGACCACAGCAAGCCTAGCTTCCGACATGCCCATGCTTTGCATCCTCATTTTGGTCCCCATGGAGATGCTACTGGGATAAAACACATATGTCAACTTAAAAAAAAAAAAATGGGCTGCTGGGGTGGCTCGGTGGGTGAGAGCACTTGCTCTCAAGCGCGAGGACCTGAGGCGGTTTATTAATTAATTAATTGATTGATTTATTAATTAATTTTACGTCCTGGCCATAGCTTGTTCTCCTTCCTTTCCTCTCCCCCCGCCCCCGTTCCCACCTCTGCAATCCACACCTACTCCGTTTCTGTTCAGGAAAGGGCAGATCTCCCATGAGTATCAACAAAATGTGGTATATCAGGTTGCCCTAAGATTAAGCACCTCCTCATGTATTAAGGCTGGGCAAAGTTACCCAGTAACTTTTTAGACAGGAGTAGGGCCCCAAAAGCCAGTAAGAGAGACGGCCCCTGTTCCCACTGTTACAATCCCACAAGAGGATCAAGCTACACCACTGTAATATAGTTGTAGAGTGCCTAGGTCAGTCCCATGCAGGCTCCCTGGTTGTTGGTTCAGTCTCTGTGAGCCCAGGTTAGTTGATTCTGTGAGTTGTCTTCTGGTGTCCTTGACCCCTCCGGCTCCTACAATCCTTCCTCCTCCTCTTCTCCAAACACCTTTTGTTTGGCTGTGGGTTGAATTGTTTCCATCAGTTGCTTGATGAAGTCTCTCTGATGACAATGGGTCAGGCACCAGTCTGGTCACAGGCAATGACCAGTTCAGGCTATATATCCACTATTGCTAGGAGTCTTAGCTGGGGTCATCCTTGTAGATTCCTGGGAGATTCCCTTGTGCCAGGTTTCTACCTGACCCTGAAATGCCCTCTTTTTCCAGTAGTCTCTTTCAGTACTCTTCTCCTCTGTTCCCTGCAACCTGATGGCTCATGTTCCCATCCCTACCTGTCCTCAGTCCACTCACAAAATCCATTTCTCCTTCCCAGGGAGATCTGGGTGTCCCCAATGAACCCTCCTTGTTACTAGTCTCTCTGGGTCTGTGGATTGTAGCATAGTTATCCTTTATTTTATAGCTAATATCCACTTATGAGTGAGTATATACCACATTTGTCTTTCTCGGTCTGGATTACCTCACTCAGGATGATTTTTTTTTTCTAGTTCCATCCATTTGCCTTCAAATTTCCTGGTGTCTTTGTTTTTAATAGCTGAGTAATATTCCATTGTGTAGATGTACACATTTTCTTTATCCCATTCCTTGGTTGAGGGACATCTAGGTTGTTTCTAGGTTCTGGCTATTACAAATAAAACTGCTATGAACATAGTTGAGCAGGTATCCTTGTGGTATGATTGAGCATTCTTTGAGTATATGTCCAAGAGCCGCATAGTTGGGTCTTGTGGTAGATTGATTCCCAGTTTTCTGAGGAACCACCATACTTACACCACTTCCAAAGTGGCTGTACAAGTTCACACTCCTACCAACAATGGAGGAGTGTTCCCCTTGCTCTGCATTCTTTCCAGCATGAGCTGTCCATTGTGTTTTTGATCTTAGCTATTTTGACAGGTGTAAGATAGAATCTCAAAGTCATTTTGATTTGCATTTCCCTGATGGCTAAGGATGTTGAACATCTCCTTAAGTGTTTCTCGGCCATTTGAGATTCTTCTGTTGAGAATTCTCTGTTTAGATCTGTATCGCATTTTTTAATAGGATTATTTGGTTTGTTGAGATCTAGTTTCTTGAGTTCTTTATATATTTTGGAAATCAACTCTCTGTCGGAAGTGGGGTCGGTGAAGACATTTTCCCATTCTGTAGGCTGCTGTTTTGTCCTATTGACGAGGACCTGAGTTTTAATCCCCAGCACCCATGTAGAAAGCCGCACATGGCTGCCTGCACATGTGAGTAACAATGGGCAGAACCTGAGGCCAGCTGACCTAGCTGGAAGGACGAGGTTCTGGCTCAATGAGAGACGCTGTCTCGAGGCAATAAAGTGTTGAGTGATAGTAGAAGTAGCCTGACATCCTGCTTCGGCTTCTGCACTGATGTAACACGTGTCCTCCAGAGGATACCTCTGTAAGGCTCTGCCCTCTTCTCGGACACTTGTGAGACAGAAGACAGTGTATCTCATATCCCTTGCCCAGCCCCCAGCCCTCCATATGCCAGGACTTCCCCCAGCAATGTAGGGAGCTTTCCTGCCCCAGGCTGCCAGGTCCTTCCCTGGTCCACATCCTACAGAGCAATTTGGAGTCAGCACCCCAAAGGCCACACTGCCCTCTACCTCTGCCCCTTGCCCGTTTCTACCCTCAGAACCTCCTTAGCCCACTGAATTGGACATACAACCCCAGATCTTCTAATTAGTCTCCCCATTACTTCTGTTTGAGGTGTTGGTGCCCTAGGCTCCCAGCCACCCTGTTGGTTTCTGTTTCCCAATATGGAGCAAGAGCCACACACAGCCTCTAGTCCCCCATCTCTGTGGAGAGAGGTGAGACAACGTCTCTGACGCTAGGATTCAGATCTTAAGTGATCCCAAAGGTCCGTTGTTAAGGGTTGGTTCCCAGCCTGTGACCCTGCTGGGGCTTGTCAGGAGCCACTTGAGAAGTGGAGCCTCGTGGGAAGAAATTAGGCCATTGCTGGATGCTCTTCAAGGGGCTATTGGGACCCCAGAGCCTTTTCTCTCTCTTTTGCTTCTTGCCTGTGCTGAGGTAAACAGACACTTCTTCCTGGGGTTCCTGCCTTAATGTATTGTACTGGTCACTGCTTCCGCTCAGACCAACAGGGCCAAGCACCCATGGCCTGAAACCTCTTCAACCATGTACGAAAAGAAACCTTTGAAGTAAGGTACCCAAGCTCCTGTCAATCAGCCCACCTCCCTGTGCACCTCCCCCTCCAGTCAGCTCTCTGGCCCATAGCTCAGGTGCTCCACAAACACTCTGTCCCTTGTTATCTATCTGTTCCCATAGTACAGTCCCAGCCAACTGCAGATAATCCCTGCTCACCAACCCCCGGAGAAGCACTTCTTAAATCTTTATGTTCATTTACCCACCTGCCCTCTAAACCACAAACATGCCCACGCTCTGCCGATCCACTTGCCAGTCTTTCCATCCTTCTGTCTACCCACTACCCAAATATCCACTCACCTACTTTCACACTAATTCATCCTCTCCACCTCTCCATCTAACCATTCATCCTTGCATCCATCTAACCATCGAAACATGCACACGTCCATCCGTTATCCATTCATGCATCTAGCCACCTGTGCATCTATGCATGCATCCATCCCTTCAACCATCTAAACAGCTATGCACCCATCCATCTGTATTAACTATCTAACGTCTCTGCATCCATATAATAGCAAATGTATGGCTATACATCTGCTTACTATCCATCCATACACCTAGTTAACCAGTCATGTATCATCCAGCTATGTGCCATCCACCCACCCATCCAGGCATCCATTCATCCATCTAAATATTTAAGCATCTATTCATCTAATCATCCATATACCCAGTCAATCAGCCATGTACCATCCATCTATCCATCCATCCATCTGTCTAAATATCTAAGCATTCATTCACCTAGCCATTCATCCACTAACCCATTCATCGAAATATCCAACAACTCATCTGTGTATTTGGCCATACATTCACTTATCTATCCATACTTTTGCTTATCCCTGTATCGGCTCATCTATCTATCCCTTTATCCATTTACCATATAGCCATCCATCGATTCACTCATTCACAATTCGTTTATCAATCTTTCTGCCTACCCATGAATCCACCTACCCACCAACTTTCCATCCATCCATGTACCATGCTACTTGCCATCTACTGACTCGTCCATCCATCCATCCATCCATCCATCCATCCATCCATCCATCCATCCATCTATCCATCCATCCGTCCCTTGAACCACTTGTGAGTCAGCTTGCAGTCAGTGTGAGTCACTGTAGCAAACACTGGAGATAATCAGCTTATAAAACGAGAGGCATATTTTAACTCACAGTTTTGGAGGTCTTAGTCCCTGATCAGTTAGTGCTGTTGCTTTGGGCCTGCAGTTGCACATTAGGGATGGAGTTGGGGCAAAGCTGCTTACCATATGTTGGTGGAATGAAAAAGAGAAAGGGACCAGGGTCCCATAGTCCCTTCGAAGGAACTCCCTCAGTGAACTGAAGACTCCCCACTAAGTCCCACCACCTAGAGGTTATACCAAACTGGGGGCCAAACCTTTAACATGGGGCCTCTGGGGGAACATTCTAGATCCAAACTCCAGCACTACCCTTCTACCACCTGTCCACCTACCAGCCCCTCGCCTGCAGCTGAACCAGCCGGTCGTCGTTGACTCACCTGCCCTCTTATCTGACCGTGATCACCAACCCTCCATGTCTGCAGCTTCTTCTCCCCAGGCACGGGGTCTGCCCAGGCAAAGCCAGCTGGTCTCCATGTGGTCCCCTAGCCACATGTGGTCCCATCCTTGCTATACTGCAAGCTTGGGATGGGCAAGAGCTGCTGAGACTCCCAGGCAGTGTCCACTGGACACACAGATGGCTTGTTAGTGGAGTGAACTGTCAGGCATAACGAGGGGAGAACTCGATTTGTAAACACTGGTCAATATGAATTAGCGCCATCAGGATGGATTTGGGACTAAATTGGACAATCACACTGCCTGCACCCAGGGCCCAGCAACAATAGGTAAATTAGGTCATCATTAAATTATCATGGAAGAAAACCGCACAATCGGCAGCCACGCTGGTAGAAAGATGACAGTTATTTACAAAAACCCTGCTGTTTGCAAATTTGTACAAAATTATTTGTTCCAAGAGGAGGTTTATGGAGCTATCCACACATTATCTCCGCCCGAGATCCTCAGCCCTGCATATTAACTAATGTCTGTGGTTTAATTGGAAATAGAACAGGCCAAATTGTAAATCGCTCTTCTGCCATCTGTCTCTGTCTCCACGCTTGTCCTCAGGAGAGGAGGACACAGAATAAGCAGATGGATGGCTGGACTGGCTTGTCTCTCTCAGCAGAGCCTCGACCTACCCTCGCTTACCACATCCCCTCATCCTGTCCAGAGCCACACAGTGCTGGATCCCAGCAGCTTGTGTTGGTACTGTCACAAGTGCCACAAAGTGAATTGGCTGTAAGTGGGCAATGGGCAGTAGGCACTCGCAGAGTGCCAGGCTGTTTTACAAATGAGGAAGCTTAATAGAGCCTCTTCAATAGGCCTGACCACGAGAGTGGTCAGAGAGTGAATAGGAAGAAATGGTGACCACAGGACTGTGCAGGTCACTCCTGGGAAATATTAGGTAACCCTGGGCCCTGCATTAGCTGCTCTGGGAGTGAGCAGAGAGTCCTGCAAGTGCCCAGGGGACATCAACAGCCACAGATGTCCAGGGAGCGCCAGGTAGGGTGCAGTCTTTGGTTCTGGTTTGCTGTTCTGAGTGGGTGCACTTCACACTCCCCTTGGCCAGCTCTCCTTGGCACAGGTTTGTGATTGTGGACTCAGGTCAGAGCAGATCTTTGAGTAGCCAATACCTAAGCTGGGGTGAGGGTGTGCTCTTTCACTGGGCACAAGTTTTAAAAACTTGATTTAATTTGTGTGTGTGTGTGTGTGTGTGTGTGTGTGTGTGTGTGTGTGTGTGTTAGGGTGTTAGGTATTGTGTGTGTGGTGCGTGAGAGTGTAGGTGCAGCTACAGCTCTTGTACGGGGCAGCTGGGGCTCAAGGGACAGTTGTATCACTCCCGCTCCTGACAGATGCCACCACCACCATACTGCCTTCCGGCCTTGCAGGGGAATTACAGACCACACTCCCACTTGCCATCCTCTGGTGTCAGGGCTTCTCGAGGAGCCTAAAGATGCATGCTTCCCATTGGCCGGGCCTTCCCCTCAGTCAGGAACTAGGATAGGGCTGTTCCTTTCTGCCCAGCAGCTCGGATGACTCAGAGAACAGCCTCATTTAAAAATAACTATGGGCCTGTGGTGTCTGCTGAGTCCCCTGGGTAGGCTAGACTGCTCAGGACCACAGCTGGCCCTGCTTGCAACCTGGGGGGCAGCTGTGAGATCCTTTGAGGAGAATCCCATCATGAGACCCGTTAAAGCGTTGGTGGTCACGGTGACAGTGTTTACATGTGCCTGTGACTCTATATCCCTGAAAGCCTCGTCTCTGGCCTAAGCCCTTAGCCTCCTGTACCAGAAGCTGTGCCTAACACCTGTTCTGTGAGCAGAGGCCTGTTCCTGGGCCCCCACCCCACAAACCACTTCCTCTTGCTAAAAAGCGAGATTTCTCCTACTATTTGTGCGCCTTTTAATCCATAGGAAGTCAATTTTCCACTCATATATTAGTTTATTTTATATTTTCAAATTGATTCGACTATACATTGATTTCCTGTTGTGGGCATTGTGTCCTGAGCGCGGATTACGCGTTTAGAAGAAGCGGATACTCACGGCTCATAAAGGTTCTTCCATGCTGGAGAGCTCTTATCTTGAAAAGGGAGAGTCCAATTTTATTGAAACAGCTAAAATCCCACTTAATTGAATTTTTTCCCTCTAAGATGTACAAGCTCAGAGACTTTGGCTTTCCAATTCAACTCAGGCTCTGCGGTGTTTAAATTTCCGAACCTATAAAGACCTTTATGAAAAAGACCGTAGGAATATTGTGTTTCTGAGCCAGCTCGGACGGCTGGCGGAGGGGGAGTGTCAGCCCACTGTGGAACATCTTGTGACCGCGCGCGCGCGCGCCTTTCATGCCTATTTTCCGCACCCTGCTTAATGCCCTGCCTAGCTCATGACAATGCTGCACCCCGAGAGGCTGGGCATAAGCAGAGGGACCCCGTCTTCCTCATCTCCCCCATCAAGCCAGCAAGAAGCCTTCTGACCTTCACTCTGTTGGCTCTAGGGGACACTTGGCTCCATTCGCCCTCTGTAAGGGAGCTCAGCAAGCCTCACGCTCCCCATCCCTTTGGGGGTAGCTTGGACTGCTGCGACTGCTGAGCTGGGCTTTGATTATGGTCTCGGGCTTCCAGTCTCGACCTTGCCCCAACCCCAGCCTCCTACTGGGAGGACAAGGCCAGTGGTCGCTGTGTTCAAGACTCCAGAGTTGCAGACCGAGCCCTTTTGGAGGGCCGTCTGAACCCTGTCCTGCTGCAGGCCATGTTGTGCCTGGGGTGGGATGGCTGTGGGTGTGTTTAGGTCTCAGTTCTAGGTGGGACCTTCACTGCACCTGCTGGACTTGGGCCTCTCAGCTGCCAGCCACAGGTCAGCATGTGGGAGACCCTCTGATAGGGCACCTAGATCTAGGGACCCTTTGGATTCAGATGTGCTATTGAACTGCCAGGTCCCCCTAATATAGACACCCTTTGCTGGGGGGCACCTAAAGGTATCGGGACCCTGTGCCAGGGGCACCTGTAAGGAAAGAGCCTTCTGCTGGGGTGAGTCTGGGGACTGTCTGGCATTGTCTTTAGGTCATACTTTCCAGTTGGCTACCTCCTGGGTCCTGCAACTGTGCCCAGCTTGGCCACCTGTGGTCCCATATGCCACTCAGGATTTATGCTTCCCCATTCTGTCCCCTGCACACCTGGCCTCACACACCTTCCTCTAAGGCCTAATTCCCGTCCTGGGTCATGACTTCCCTTCCCACCCTCTTCTGACCTCCCAGACTCTGCTGAGTCCATCCAACCTGGGGCCTAAACACCTTGGCCTGGGCATGGCTGGTAGCGCCTGGACTAAGGGAAGGGTTCCCTGGCTTTGAAGTGCATTTTAACTTGCATCCTGAGGTTTCCTGTCACATCCCACACTCCAATCCCAAACACACTGGGCAGGCAGTGGCTTTAAGGATGGTCCCATTATTTAGGACAGGTGGGAGTTCAGACCTGCCCCACCTCTGGAGCTACACTGCCCTTCTGCCCACCAGTTTGGTGGTGGTCCTAAGACAGGGGTCTAGCCTGGATCTGGGGGCAGCGATGGCCATGGTACTGTGTGTAGGTAGCCCCCAGACAAGAGGCCTGACGTGGCCTGGCCCTCCTCCTGTCCCTCTTCAAAGCCCATCTGGTGGTCAGCTGTGTCCTGGATGTGGTGGGCAATGGTGCTCTGTGACCAAGGGGCCATCTCTGTGTGGGAGCTTAAGGCAAGTGCCTGTCCCCAGCTGGCCTGATGGGCTGTCTGATGCCTCTTGACACACAGTTGCCCAGACGCAGCTTAATGTGCTCTGTAACTGGAGATGCTCTGTCTGTGTCTGCGGAGTGGCTAATAGAGAGAAGCCAAGGGCAAGCCAGGAGTCCAAGGCCCTGTGTCTCTCCCACTCCTTAGCGCTCACAGTCACTTTCTCAGCTCGCGGGAGCTTCCAGAGAGCTAAGAAATTCCGCAGGGCTTGTGGCAGCAGGAAGTAGGGGGGGATAGCCTTGAGTGGTGGTTTGTCCCTATGGGGAGTCCGGCTGCCTCTGTTCCTGGGATGGTCAGGGATGTGGAGGGGGCGTTCCTCTTTGAGCCACATTCTGCAGAGTCCTTTCTGCAGTAGGATTCTATTGTCTGCTCATCTCTTCATTCAGCAGCTACTCCCAAAATAACTGTTGTGGTTTCATTCAAAATGTCCCAATGTTGTAAGGTCTCGGGGACAGAGAGTGACTCCTTCCAGGGTTGGGGGAACTAGAGGAGAGGTAGTCAGCTCAGCCATTGATGGACAGGTTGGGGCCTCCTGAGGGAGGCAGTATTGGTGTCGTCTGGGTTTGGCTTGCATTGCCCTCCTCATCCACCTCAAGGCTCTAAGTCTAGAGAGTGAGGGGCAGAGAGGCCCCTGAAGAACAGGCTTTTCCATCCTGTTGGGGGACTCCATAGGGAAAAGGCCTGCAGAGGAGTGTCCTGCTGAATGGCCAGCCTCTGTCTAACCCCATGCCTGGTAAGCTCTCAGAGAGTGCCAGGTGGGCAGGGTTGAGAATCAGGCAGGATCTCTGAAGATCTTGGGACAGTGCATGGGTCCTGGATCAACTCCTCCTGCCTTCTACCACTGCCCAGAATCTCTAGAACATGGAGAGAGGGAGAGTATGTGGGGAGCCCAGCTTTGCCTGTAGCCTGGTGCATGACCTGGCAGACCCAAGCACCCATTGAGGTTTTGGTGATGAACCTACCAGTGGCCGACACCTGGGACACGTCCCAGCCTGACTGAAAGCGCCATTCTGGTGTGTCCCACCAACCTCTGACTCCTTCTGGGTCTTTGGGGGTACCTCACTAGGCTGTGCCAACCTGGGCTCATGAGGCCCCTGTGCTGAGGACCTTGTGTCTGGCTTGGGTACAAGAATGGGTGCTCCCTCAAAAGGAGTAAGTTGCCACAGAAGTTGGAGCTTGGCCTCCCAGGGGCGCCAAGGTGTTCTGTCAGGGTGAGAAGTGTGTGGTGTATCCAGCAGATGACAAGAGCCATGGAACCTCTGCCTCACCTTCACCCCTCTGCCTGGGTCCTCTCCCTTCCTGTGTCCGACAAGCGAGCACTACCCACGGTCACAGCACATTTTAATAGTGGAATGTAATTCCTGGGCAGCAGAAAAATGAAAGGGAGAAGTCTATGAATTATTACAAGTGCACTCAATCTCCCAGCCGCGCAGCGGCCTGGGCTGGAAAGCCTTTTTTTCTTGTGTTTAAGTTAGCGTGGAAGATGAAATAGTCACAGAAACGCACTGGCCACTCGAACCTGTTATTGCTGGCTCTGTGTCTCCTATAAATACTCTTCTGATTTATAAGCTCGCTCTGCTTTAGAAATGGAAAAAACCAGAAATGCCTTCAGGAGCAACTTTTTGGAGCCCAAGATGATCCTGTAATTCCACTTGTGACCATGAATTCCAAACCTCGTGGGGAGGGAATCATGGAGTTCCTTTTGTGGGTCAGGGGCTGAAGTTTAGATTTGGGGATAAGACCACCTGTCTTATGCGTATGTCTGGACCTGATGGGGCTCACAGGACACAGAGCATTGTGCAGTACCTGTGAGCTAGGAATGCTCATGACAGTGAGTTCCTGCAAGCTGGGCAAGCTCCCGGAAATGACAGTATTCGCCTGTGTGGCCTGATGGTAGTTGAGACTCCCCACCCCAGCTTAAAATTTTTATTTTTAAAAAGTGTGTGTGTGTGTGTGTGTGTGTGTGTGTGTGTGTGTGTGCGCGTGCGCGCGCGCGCGCCCTCAGAGGCCAGAGTCATCAGATCTCCTGGAGCTGGAGTTGTGACCTTCCTGATGCAGGTTCTAGGAACCGAACTCAGGCCCTCTGTAAGAGCAGTACATGAGTCATCGCGACACCTCCTTCCCAGCTTAAGTCCCAACCTCCCTCAAGTGGCCATGGGGTCGGTCCTGAGAAGAGGGTAGAGCATTACAGCCCCCAGATCTGTTCAGACATAGGAGATGACTCTGGTGGCATTGGGCAATGCTCAGTATGGTTGGGATATTCTCCTGAGTGAGCTGGGCTGCACTCCAAAGCCAGCAGGGCTCAGAGTATGCAAACACCACCAGGAGCAGTGGATTCTGAGTTGGCATTGTGGCCACCCAGGTTCGTAACTGGTGACTGGAATGTCTGGGGCCATAAGCCCCTCCTGAACGCTTTTTCGGGACATTAAGGGCTCACGGGAAAACATGTTTGGGGTTAAAGGGAAAATGGACTGGGAAGAAAGCCCTCTCATCTGATTTACTTCGTGTTCTCTGAGTCATTCAGGGAACCAGGGCTCCTTAATGAAAGTCAGTTCTGGGTGATGAACCAGAAAGTCACCAGCCATCAGGCCAGGCCAGCTAGACACCACCGTTTCCAGGAAATGTGACAGAGCATTTGTACATTGTTCAGAGGCCTGTAGAGCCATATCCAGTCAGCACGGGCTAGCGGCATGGCTCTGGAGACAACTTGACCTCTGCTCAGGATGCCTTGGGTGGGAGTCTACAGCTGCCCTAACAGAAGGGGCCGGCTCTACCCTACTATAAACCCGACTCCCTCAGGGCTGCTATCATGCTTATTAAACAGAAAACATTCGCACAGCAATAGGTTTGGCCTCAAGGCTGGTCTGGGAACAAGGTTTCTTGCATTGGGAAGGGGACTAAGGACCATCAGAGCCAGGTTACCACCAACAACTGTGTAGGCAGTGAGCACCGCACAGCTCCATGGGGCGTCAGGGCCACAGCCCAGGCAAGAATGACAGGCAGGCGAGCCCTTCTCCCCAATATGAAGACAAAACACATGGTGAGAGACTGCCCACTGAGGCACTTTCCACACACAGAGCCAGCCTGAGGAACTCTGGAGGTCAAGTTCACGGAACTCTGACCCTGGCCTCCCTCCAGCTCATGGAGGGAGCTGACAGTCCCTGGTTTGTAGAAACATCACCCTGACCCTTGCCTCCGTGTATTCATGTATACCCATGTCCAGACTTTCTCTTTCTGTGAACATACCACTTAGATCTTACGAGGGCCCACTTGAAAGACCTTATTTTAACTTCATCTACAAGTTAAAGTTAACTCGATCATCCACATCGGAGCTTATTTCCAAACAAGATCCCATTCATAGGTACTTGGGGTTAATAACAGGTGACATTTTAATTTTTGTTCTTCAAGATAGGGTCTTACTATGTAGCCTCTAACTCAGGGCCTTCCTGCCTCTGCGGCTGGAATGCTGGGATTAGAGGTGTGCACCCATGCAATAACTTTTATTTTCAAAAGTTTAAAAAACTTTTTCACTCTCAACTAGCTACAAAATATTTTCAGAGTGTGTAAAGCCTTCCTGCATATTCCCTGCCCACTTCCTTCATTTTGAGACATCAGCACTGTTAACAGCACGGGTCATGTTTCTTTCTGATGTCCTTCCTCTTTGATTCCCATGCTGCGTGCGTAGTTGCCTCCAGGCTGGAATAGTCCTGCTCTCTCGACTGTAATGACTTTGACCAATGCGGAGGGTCCAGAAGGTTCCTTAACAACAGGTGGGGTGTGAGTTGGAGGCAGGACTCCCACAGGATCGAGGCTTATCCTCTGGTAGCATATCATGGGCAGGGGTGTGATGTCTGTGACTTCGGCTCTGTCTTCGCCCACAATGACACTGTCCTAGGTGGCCAAGCCTTAGAAGCTCAGCGGCGTCCCAGGGTGCGGAGGGTTAGCCTTGGCACTGAGGACGGTGGGTCTGGGTTCAGTGTGTCAGGACTGCCTATGAAGAATGTGGCTCCTCTGGGGGAGTCTTTGGGCTTTTCTGGCAGCCATTCTTGGCAGCTTCTAGTCTCTCCTATCCCAGCCCAAAGTGGGCATCAGGAATGGGAGAATGACCAGTTGGTCCAACTGGTCAGGATGTAGAGAGGTGAGAGAGTGGACAGGTGGGGAGGCAGAGAGGTAAGGATGCCTTGGCCTCCTGTCCCACCACCCTCGGGGCCTGCCTCAGGTTGGACCTGGCATGCCTTGTGGCAGCTCTTGAAGACTGTCCGCCTCTCTGGCTCCTCTTCTAAAACTGCAGGAGCAATATTTCCATGTCAAGCACAGCCCTAAGTCTTCAGGGAACCTGTCCTAAGATTTATACTGCTGCAATCAAATACCATGACCAGGAACAAGTTGGGAAGGAAAGGGTTTATTTAAGCTTATAACTCTGAGGTCACACTCCATCACCGAGGGAAGTCAGGGCAGGAACTCATGGCAGGAACCTGTAACTAAAGCAGAGGCTGTGGAGGAATGCTGCTTACTGGCTTACTCTCCACAGCTTGCTCAGCCTGCTTTCTGATAGCATCCAGGACCACTTACCTACGAGTGGCACCCCAGTCCATGGCCTGGGACCACCTACATCAATCATCAATCAAGAAAATGCCCCACAGGCCAATCTGTTAGAGACATTTTCTCATCTGAAGTTCCCTCTTCCCAAATGACTCTAGCTTGTGTCAAATTGACATAAAACTAGCCAGCACAGAGCCCATCTGGCCAAAGCTTACCTTCCCTAGCCCAACCAGGATCCAAGGTCTGGACCTGTCTGGGCTGAACACCAGGGCCTGGCATGACTTTGCGCCTGGGTTCATGACCCTCAGCCCTCAGCCTATGGTTAGACCTACCTACGGCAGAACTTACACTCTGGAAGTCAGTGTGTCCTGCTGGTCAGAGATGGGCCTTGCTTGTCTTAGGAGACTTTGAACATTGGAGCCTTCCCCCTGAGGGTCTGACAGACTTCCACTGTCTTAGTTAGGTTGTTGTTTTTTTTTTTCTGTGAAGAGACACCATGGCCATTGCAACTTTTATAAAGAAAACATTTAATTGGGGTGGCTCACTTACAGTTTCAGAGGTTCAGTCCATTATCATCACGACGGAGAGCATGGCGGTGTGCAGGCAGACATGGTGCTGGAGCCAAGAGTGCTACATCTTGCAGGCAACAGGAAGTCAACTGAATGCCACACTGAGGAAAGCTTGAGCAAAAGAGACCTCAAAGCCTCCCTGCTCCCCCCAGTGACACACTTCCTCCAGCAAGGCCACACCTCCTAATAGTACTACTTCCTTTGGGGGCCATTTTCTCTCAAGCCACCACACCCACGGTATGACTAAATGCCACATGAAGCATCTCTCTTCACTTTGACAATTTTCCTAGGCCGCTGGTTTGCACATGAGTAGGATGAGACAAGTCTGAAGTCCAGGGTCAAGCTGTTTGGCAGATACTCCCTGCTGGTGACTGGCTGGAGAGTTCCAGGGCTACCTTGGTCACTCCAGAGCCCCAGTTGACACTGCAGCTCTGGGGTTAGCCAGGGAATGGGTCTGAGCTGCACTTGACCTCCCAGTGCCCTGTGATGAGCTGTCGTGATGTTGGACCCTGGTAAGCCCTGGGCAATGGGGAGGGGTGGCTGTCATCCTTCCCACTCATCTGCAGCCTCTTGTATTCACAGAAAGCTGTCGAGGAGAGACAGGATGGCCTACAAAAGCCAGAGAGAAATTGCAGTGGGAAACTGGTGACCATACAACTGCATGTGTGTGTTCCCTGACCTTTCTCTCACAACATCCACATAGACTGCAGATACATGGGTATATAACAAAATGTCTGTCTATTCAATGAAATAGTACACAGCCCTCACCAGAAAAGACCTCTGTCACCACATGGGTAATCCTAGAGGATATCACTTGGAAATAAGCCAGGCCCAGAGAGCCATGTATAATATGGCTTTATTGATATGTGAAAAGGGGTTGTGGATGGGGGCGGTGAGGGGTGGGAGTGTGGCTACAGGTCGGCTGTGTGCAGGGTAGGGGAGGAGGCGTAATTAGATTTGACAGTGGTTGACAAGAATGGTGTGTGCTCAATGCCACAGGAAGTTAAAGTTAAAATGGTTAATTTTAGGTTGCATGAATTCAAAAGCTAGAAAACTGAAATAAAATAAATCCAGCCATTGATAGTAGGAAGTGAGGGGACCCAGGGAAGAGGGGACATACAGAGGTTGTTTGTAGTTGCTGTCCTGTCTGGTCCCGTGGATTTGCAGTGAGGTGCAGGTCAGAGAAGTGGATCTTTGAAGGGCTGTTCTGGTCTCAGGGTCTCAGACGAAGGCCAGGCTGCCTGGCAGAGCAGGGTAACGTGCTGGTGGGTACAAGGGCAGAGACGAGGGTGGCGAGCGGCTGTAGCAAAGCTCACAGAGCGGCAGTGCCTGGGCCAGGTTCCCAGCTGTGGAAGCAGGTCACTGTCTTTGTCCATGCTTGCAAGATGTCCCATGTGGCACAGCAGCCAGTTAATGACAAAGGACTCTCAGGCCTTCTAAGTGTGAGCAGGGATCCCACAGCAGTGCAAAGAATCCTGGGATTCGCCAGGGCTGCTGGCGGCCATTCTCTTCCAGCACTGGGGAGGGTGGGAATCTGTGAATCTGTGAATGAATGAATGGGCAGAGGGCAGGCCTGGCCCTCCATGGCCCTGGTGGCAAGGGGCAGCACAGGTGGATGGGTCAGCAGGTGGCTGCGTAAGGCGCCATGGCTTTCCAGAGCTCTGAGCCCCGCCTGATGCCCGCCCTCTTTGGGGAACAGCCTGTTAGGATAATGGCCCTGCACTGAAGCCTTCCTGGGCCCCTCGCGGCATGGCCCTCCCCAGGGCCCGCCACCAGCCGACACCAAGTAATGGAGCTCTGACGGGGAATAACTCCAGGCTGAGCTAATCGAAGCTGAAAAGGTGGAATCAGCGTGCGTCCCACCCTTTCGCCAGCTTCATCAATCCAGCTAACTGGGTTTGAGCTCCCGCCCGAGCTATGTTCTGCAAAGGGAAATTAATGTGTAGGACATCTGAGGCCTGGCGGCTGGGCAGCGGTGAGCGCTTAGGCAGGGTGGCCTCTGAGGCCGCTGCGCCTGCTGCCCCGTGGTCTGGGGAGGGTAGTCGGTTCCCCTCCCCACTGCCAATTCAATTACCAGCAGAGCCGATGCATATTCAGCCGGACACCAGGGTGGAAGGGAGGGCCCCAGACAAAGGAATCTGTATTTACCCAATAATAAGTTCCATTTGGAGGAGGTTTGAAAACAATTCCCCGTCACATTTGTCCCTGTCAGATCACATTATTCACAAATGAAGTTCACAAAGTATCAATTCAATTTCAATGAGGCCCGGCTTGCAGGGCTCGGCTGAATTTAGCCCATCCCGGCTGGGGGGGCTGCGGGTACCCGGCAGTCAGAGGTAATCAAAGGCAGGCGCTACGGTAACACTTTCTATTTCACCCGCTTTGTGCACATCTGTTCCTGGATAATCCCATTTTCTACACTTCCAAATCATTGAAGATGGCGGGAGGCCGGCTAGCCTCCGGGGTGCAGTGCCCACCCCCGGGCGGAGGCAGGGCCCTCAAGGCGGTGTCCCAGTTCCAACCTCCTGCTGCTGCAATCCAGGCCCAGCTCTGAGCAGGGCTCCTCTGCCAGCCCCCCACAGTAGCTTCCTGGGCACTTGGGAGACTCCAAGAAGGACATTCCTGATCACCAGTGTCATCCCAGTACCCCACCCCTCCACTGTCACCAGGTCTGCTTGTCCCCTTCAGGGTTCCTTCCTTTCTAGACAAAGCGGGGAAGGGGGAGATGTTCCTCAGACTTACGGGTCAGCCCAGGCCCTAGGCCCCAAAACCCAGTAACTCCATCTTGAGCCTCTAAGCCATGTCCAGAGACTTGGAAGAGGGCCTAGAAGGGGCACACGGGGCAGGGTTGGAGTGACTCTCTGAGGCCAGGCCCAGTGGTCAGTCCCTGGCAAGCACGCCTTGGCCCTTTCTCATGCAGAATAGTCTTTTGCCTCCCACCCCCGCCCCACCAAGTCCTCCACCCCACACCTCCTGGACCTCATCCCAGCTGCCCGCAGCCTCTGGGTTTGTATGTTCCCACACAGGGCCTGTCTCCCCAAAACACCCTCACCAGCCAAGGTCACACAGTGCCACCTGTGACTGGGCACACAGCTGTGAGTAGGTAGTGATCTGGCCAGCCCAAGCTCAAAGGATTCAAAGGTCAGGTCAGAGATGGCCTGCCTTAGCCCTCTGGGTGCCTCAGTGTGTCAGGACCAACTGGTCCTGTGAGGCAGCCACCCACCCTAATGTGATCTGGCCACTCACCACACCATGCTGGGCCTCAGTTTCCCCGTTGGTAAAGAGAAGGTATGAATTCTCCTAGTGTGTTTGGGCTCTTCTGAGTTGTTGTGGCAGAAACAGCTGAATTTACCAGACTAGGCTGGGCATGGTGGAGCACACCTTTAATCCTAGTACTCAGGAGGCGGAGGCAGGAAGATCTCTTGAGTTCAAGGGCACCCTGACCTACAGAGCAGGTTTCAGGCCAGCCAGCTTTATAGTGAGACCCTGTCTTATTTTTTTTTTTTAACCAGATCAGAATTGATATAAAAGCTTTAATAAAGCAGACCAGTAAGGTGGCTCAGTGTCTCACGCTGACAAGCTGAGTTTGACCCCCAGAACCCACACGCTAGAAGGAGAATAACAATGCCCAGTTGTCTTGTGATGTACACGAAAACACACACAGTCACATATATGCACACAGACAGAGACAAACTCACACAAATGTAAATAAAATGTAATTTTTAAAAGTTTTAATAAAATAGACACTACAGACAGAAACACGACGGGAAGTCTCAGAGACAGAGAATTATGTCCCTGAGAGGTGACGAGGCCCCATTTACGGAGAAGTTACCTGGCTGTTCTTCCTGAGCCATTTAAGTGAATGCTGTTCAAGAATGTAGTCCCTCATGGTGGCGCACGCCTTTTATCCCTGCACTTGGGATGGTGAGGCAGGCAGATTTCTATGAGTTCAAGGCCAGCCTGGTCTACAGAGTGAGTTTCAGGCCAGCCTCAAACACATGCACACACACATACACACCACATACACCAAAAACAAAAACAAAGCAAAACAAACAAACAAAACCCCAAGGACAAAAACAAACGAACAATAAGCAAGGCTGCCCCCTATATTAAAGTAGTACATAATGCCCTGAAAATGGGCCATTTGAGGTGGGGCACCAGGGCTGTTAGGAGACAGTCAGGCTCTAAGCTGACTGGGCGTGGGGGATTTGCGTTTTACTCTGGGTCCTTTGTTTTTTGCTCTGTTGCTTTATATGAACCTCACAAAAGACTCTGGACTTTTCAGCAAGCCTCTAGAGCAGTGGTTCTGAACCTGCGAGTCACGGACCGCACAGGGGTCACACATCAGATATCCTCCATATCAGATATTTACATTACGGTTCATAACATTCGCATCGTTACAGTTATCTAGTAGCAACGAAAATAATTTTATGGTTGTGGGTCATTAGGAAGGCTGAGAACAGCTGGTCTAGAGGGTATGCAGAAGTCTGGCGGATATAGATCTGTAGGTGGGGTTGGGAGGGACTTGATCCTTCTCCTCAGCAGCCTCTGTTAAGGCAGGCAATGCAGAGCCTGTGGCATGCAGTGTAGACCAGCGGCATCACACCCTTAGACGAACATGTTTCAGGAAAAGAGGGGGTTGTGTATACCAGATTTGTCAGCACACACTTTGAGGTGCCTGGAGGAGGGGTCTGACACTCTGTGCAGATGCACAGACACTTGGCTGTCCTTATCTGCTTCACCACTAGTCCAGGTACAGCTGTACCTTTGGGGTTAACTGGAGTGTGCACACACATGTACAAGTGTACATGTGCATGTGTTAAAACATACATATAAAGGGTGTGCATATGTGTGTGAGGGCATGCGTGCAGGCAGATAAGACCTAGCAGTGTGCAGGCCTGCCTGATGCACACAAGTGTACACATGTCCTGTGACTATACATGTGTGTGGGGTGGCTTTCATGTCATCCTTCTCAAGCAACTATATGCAGAAATGTCTGTGAAGACTTCCCTTGGAGTTTGGGAGCTCAAGGACCTGTGGGTGGTGTGTCTTGCCCTTTGTTCCTTGCAGCCAGCAGAATTGACTACCCGCTGGGTAGAGAATGGCCTCACATTCCTGGAAATTGCAGCTGAGGGCTGTTGCTGATTGATCTGCCCTCTGTCCAGGGGGCCTAAGGTTCCTGCTGGGGCTGAGACAAGCCCCCTACCTGTGTGATACAAAGCTTAGAAGGTCTGCCAGTGCCCGGCCATTGAGAAGGCCTGGCCGTTGAAATGGGAGAGCTGTATTTTGTAACATTTTTCCAGTAAAAACTAAACTGTCTCTGTAGTGTACATTTGGTCGTATCTCACCATGAGCCGCTAAGGAGGGTCCTGAGCCAGAGAGGAGTCCTTAGTGGAGTTGTGATATTGTCCTATCTCTCGGCACCTGTGGCCTGCACTGGGTTGCCGTGTGCTCTTGGGCCATTTTTCTCCTTTGTAAAGGATGCCAGGCAAGTCTGGCTGGTTCAATAGACATGTGGTGCTTCACCTGGAAATATGCAGGAAGCTGGGGTCCTACCGTTGGAGGTTCCTGAGAGCCTTGTCACTTGTAGGGAATGAGAGAAACGGACTTCTACAAGCCTTGGTCTGTGCCAGTGGCACAAACCAAGTTCCCACTGTAGCCCATCTTTAAAATGTGTCCGAGAGCCAGGTGGTGGTGGCCCACCGCTTTACCCCCAGCACTCGGGAAGCAGAGCCAGGTGGATCTCTGTCAGTTCGAGGCCAGCCTGGTCTATAGAGTGGGATCCAGGACAGGCGCCAAAACTACACAGAGAAACCCTGTCTCCAAAAACCAAACAACCAACCAAACAAAATGTTGTTGAATGAGGTGCTCAAAATGGGATTTAAAGTTATGAGGGGTGAAGCCACCATAAAGGAGTGAAGTCTTAGCAATTTCATTTGCCACCAGGAAATCACAAGTCTCAGCTAGGCAAACCCCGTAGAAGAGCCTTGGCAGACCTCCTTTCATCTGAGAGCTGAGTGGGAATCACTTATGATCTTTTGCAATTCCTTTTTCTAGTAATTAAAAGGTGTTTTTTTCAACCCCCCCCCCACCATGAGCTCAAAGCCCATGAAATTAGTCATCCAGGCCATTTAAGCACTTCTGGGCTCTCTATGGGCCTCTGACACATGTAGGAGCCTTCATGCACACACCTAACCCTGTTCTTACACAAGCACATACAGCCTATGCCTGTCTGTCTCTCATAAAAAAAAAACCATGGGCCAGGCAGGGCTGTTGTCGTGGCCAGCTCCACCTCTGCCTTGGTGTCTGGGCAGGTCCCTTGCATTTCCAGAGACAAGAAGCATGCTCTGTCTGACCGGTGCTGTGGACCACTAACTTCTGGGCCCAGCATGGCTGTTACCATGGTACTCAGCAGCTGTGATCATCCACGAAAGACTGGGTCTTCCCCTGGAGGAGAGGGTGGGGAGGGCCCTTAGACCCTTACCTGAGAGACCATCCCCTTCCTGCTCTTAGGAGGTGCTAGCCTAGCCTGTGTAGGATGTAGAGGTTAACTGGGGGCGAGGTGGGGGGGGGGACTCCATCTATAAGTTTTGGCGAGATTGTCACTCACACTAGGGTAGAACTTCTCAGTGATAGTTATTGGGGTCACCCATGTTTCTATAAGTGGCCTCTCCATGTTCCTATAAGCAAGTCCAATAGATTCATTTGTTCACCAAACTGGGCTTGAATGGAATTGTTCCCTTTGTCTGTCATTGGTGCCCTGTCAGGCTTGAAGGGACGCTTGTTCATGTCCACTCCAAGGAAATTTAATGCAGTATTGAGGAAGGCAGTGGGCCTGTCTCCTCCCCTTTTAAAGAGAGAGCAGTTCCCAGGCTGCCTGGAGAGGTCCCAGAGGCCCCAAGTGTCATCACACGAGCACTCGGCTCCGAGCACTCGGAAGACAGCAAACAATCATTTCTTGGTCCAAGATCTCCTCTTATACTCTGGTACACCCTTGGGTAACCAGAGCCTGGCTCTGGGCCTGGGAGATGGGAGACGGCCTCAGCATCTACTCTGGAGTAGCAAGGAGACAAGTGTGGTTGTACTGGACCTTTCCTCAGTGTGGGTGGGGCAGCTTTGAAAACTTCTGTATTGGGCCAAGAGACACGAATGATGTCAAAGGCCTGTTCAGCCTCCTGAAAGGATAACCTGTGGGCAGCACAGAGGTCTCCTGCCCAGGGCCGTGGTGATTCCTCAGGAGGGCTGGTGAAGGGCAGGTCAGGAGGCTTTGTGGTGTGGCCTTGTTGGAGGAGGTGTGTCACTAGGGGGCGGGCTTTGGGGTCTCAGGTGCTCCAGCCAGAGGCCCAGTGTGGCTGGCTTCCTGTTGCCTGCGGATCCCAACATAAAACTCGCAGCTCCTTCTCCAGCACCATGTCTGCCATGATTCCCGCCATGCCTCCTGCCATGATGATGATGGACCAAATCTCTGAACTGTAAGCCACCCAATAAAACGTTTTCCTTTATAAGAGTTGCCATGGTGTTTCTTCACAGAAACAGAAACCCTAAGGAAGACAGGCTTCTTGGGGGAGGTAGCCCGGAGCTCAGAGTGTTGGGCTCTTTGCCCCCCCCCCCCCAGCCCCGTATAGAAGCAGAGCTGCTCTTGAGGTCAGGGCTGGAAGCCTACCAGATCAGGATCCTCTGGTGGATAAGCAGCATCGCTACTCTGCTCACCTTACTGGCTCATGATCCAGGAGACGCAGACAAGTGTAGATTTTTGTGGGGCTCCAGTGCCCAAGGGCGTCAAAATGTTACTGGAGAAGTGGGGCCCTCAGTGCCTGCAGGTTGAGGAACACCCAGAACCCCAGAGCCGACTGGGTGCCAGCCAGGTGTGTGGCGAGCCATGTGGCTTGTTGTGGGGCTGCTGGACACTGCTACATAGAGATGTATCGAATTCAGCTTAGCAACCTAGGCATGAATGCCCCGGCCTTTAAAGGGAAACTTATCTGTAATTAAAATCATGCACAAGTTTTAGAAAGAGGCTGTTTACAACTGGAAAGAAAGCTGATTGTGAAAACGAATAGGCTTCCTCTGGGGCTGGTCGTGTTTAATTCAGAAATAAATCCCCCCGAGGGGGGCTCTTCACCGGGCTCTTCCCCCCCAGTGCTTTTGGGGGGCTGGTGTGGTACTGCACAGATGCAGGGGATGACGACCTTATCAAGCTCCCATCGCAGACACGAGGCCTGGCTCTGGGCTCCCGAGTGGCTGGAGAAATTTGCCACGATCCCTGCTCCTCCGCTGGTGAACCATAAATTAGCCCAGTTAAAATCAGCAGAACGTGTGTGTATTCAAAGTTTATGTTTCTCGTAAGCAGATGGTGGCTTCAGCACGTGCGAAGCAGGTGGCATCAATCACCAGGTCCTGAATTAGGGGATGGTAGTGCTGATCTGAGGGGAAGAGCCGCCTCCCGGGCTCTGTCGCAGTAGGAAAGTGATTTACGCTGGTCAGGGGCTGGCTGCCCCCAGCTGCTGTGATTTAGCGGGCAGTTGTGGCTGCCACAGCCTGTTAATTGGGAGAGTGTCCAATGGGTAGCTCAGGGCCACCTCTCCAGAGCTGGGTTGTCACTCTATCTGCATAATCCTCTGGTTATTCCCACTGTGGATGACATGCACTTGGAGTCGAATAGCTTTTCTGGGTATTGATTGTAATTAAGAACCAACTTGAGCTGAGATAAAGGTTTTTCTGGGTGGCACACTGGCAGCATAGTAGGCCAAGGAGGTCAGCGTCATATCTGACTCTGACCTGGAATGGTCCACTGTTGCAACAGCTATGACAGTACATCAGCGGAGACCCCACCCTGACTTCAGCAACCCAGCACCCTGCGCACACCTGAATGAGACTCCTATCTGTGAGTGCTCACGCTGCCCACAGATTCCTGCCACCTCTCCATACTGTGGTCTACCACAGGCCAATGCCCCGGGGTAAAGATCCCTCCAGACTGCAGGGGCACTCACCGTGGAGTAGGTGGTCAAGGCTCTGCTCTCCAGGTTACTTAGTCACTGCCATAGGGGCTCCGCTAACAGAGTTCCTGTGGGTGACAGACCTCTGTCTTGGTTCTTCAGAAACTTGCCCTTCCCCGGGAGACACAGTGGGCTTGTCCTGTTGACCCCTAATATCATGTGACCAGGGAGCTGGGATCTCAGGAACCAAGGTGACAGGATTACATATAAGATGTCCTAGAGGACATGTCCCTTATCCGTGTAGGATAAGACCTCAAAGAAAAAAAGTGGAGCCCTCCTGGTGTCCCAGGACTAGTGTGGGCCTTGATGAAAATAAAGATCACAGTGATTGGCATAGGGGGAGCTCCACAATGAAGGTCTGGTAGGGTCTCAGGAGATGAGCCCTGCCACCTTGTAAGGTGGGTCAGGTGGGGTATGTGTGTGGGATGGGTTGCCAGGCTCCTTAAGAAACAAGGATTCTTCTGGGTGGGTGTTGGGGGTCCCTTGTCCCTGATACATTGCCTACTTGTATTATTCTTGGCTCCCTCTGTATCAGTGTGGTTAATCCAGGTTGCCCCAGGTTGCCCAAGCTAGCCCTGAGCATCTGCATTCCTCTGTCACCTGCCCCAGACCAGCCACTCCCGTGGGGCTGGGGTTTTACTGCCAGGATCTGGCTACAATTGGTAGATATAGGTAGGGTAGATTGTGGAGGCTCTGCTTACCTTGGGAGGTGTCCTTCCAAACATGGTGGAATCTTCTGGAACTCCTGACTGGCCACGCCTGGGTGTGAGGAAAGCACTGTGGGTGTTGAAGGATCCAGGGTTTTAAGACAGAGGCTAGAGGAGAGGCTTCATGAGACCTCGGTGCGGGGGGGGGGGGGGGGGGGGGGGGGGGGGGATATGCACCCATAGCCTGAGCTCTAAGTAACCATAGGGAGGACCTGGTATTTCGCATGTCCGGCTTGTAGCTGTGTGCCAGAACACCACTGCAGTGCTGAAGCCTGCAGTCACCCACCCAGGGCCTCTGCTGACCCCATCTTCCTCTCCCCATCCCTTGGTCTTTGTAGTTCTCGGGTTCACGAGGAAAGGCCCCTGGCATCCCATGCGCAAGGCTGACTTCCCCTTCAGGAGAACCATGGTTCAGCCAAGACTGCTTTGAGCATGTAAAACAGACAAGATGGTAGGCCATGCCCTCACCTCAGGGATCCTACCAGGCAGAGATCTGCTAATCTTCATCACACAGTAGGTCCTGGTCTCAGACTGCCTGAGAAGGGACAGGGATATTGGGACAGTGGAGTAAGGGTTGGCCTGAAGAGAAACCCTGTCAGGACGAACATGCCCCAAGGACTTGGGACAGCCCTGGCTGTCCTAGGGCTACACATTCCCTCTGTAGACCAGGCTGGCCTCGAACTCACAGAGCTCTGCCTCTCTCTGCCTCCTGAGTGCCGGCGTTAAAGGTGTACGCCACCGCCGCCTTCTGTATCCACTCTTGCCTCACCACTTATATACACGTAAACAGTAAAGCAAAACTTGACCCTGTAAGAAAAGATGTCCTCGCGGCTGTGTGAAGACAGTTGTAAATTGCACAGTGAAGGTTTGCACAAAGTTAGCAGTCCAGAGCGTTCATTCACTGGAGTCACCATGACAACATCTGAGAGGCAGCCTGTGTGAGAGACAATGCTGTAAGAGACCATGTGGAGAGGCATCCGTGTTCGCAGACTGCCGTGTGCTGAGTGAGAAACGTGCCCCAAAGGCTCGTGTGTCTGAACCTTTGTCCCAGATGGCGGTGCTGTTGTGGGAAGTGGAGATTGTGGCACCTTTAGAAGGTGGAGCCTTGCTGGAGGTGAGTCACAGGTGGTGGTGGTGGGGGGCTCATGCGTTATCCCTCCCATTGCCGTGGAACTGCTAGCTGAAATAAACCCCCCTTTCTACTAAATATTCTATTGTCAGACATTTGATCACCATATGAGGAAAGTTGATAGGGGTTTGTTTTCTCACATTTACTTCTTTATTTTGGGGGGTGGGCAATCTTAGCGTTTCTATTGCTGTGATAAAGCACCATGACCAAATGTAACTTGGGTTTGTTCCATTTCACAGCTTAAAAATCCATCACTGAGGGAAGCCAGAGCAGGAACCTGGAGGCAAGAACAGGAACAGAGGCCATGGAAGAACACTGCTTACCTGGCGTTTTGGGGAAGACAGGGCTGCCTCTCAGGCAAGCCTTAGCTCCCGTTCTGGGCACCCAGGCTGGCTACATAGACAGCAGCCCTGGGACACATCCATGGAAGGACAGAGCAACCTCTGCTCTTGGCTTCAGTGACCAGAGAGCTCTGTGTGGAAGTGTCAGCTGAAAGTCAGAATGCCCATCCATGGCAGGAGATGGTGTGTGTGTGTGTGTGTGTGTGTGTGTGTGTGTGTGTGTGTGTGTTTGTGTCGGGGATAGAGATGCATAAACAGGGAATACAAAAGTCACAGTAGAGAACAGGGCAGCAGGCCAGCCTGAGGCAGGGACCCGAGGGTGCCTCGAGGAACACCCTGTGGAAGAGGTTGGGCAGAGCATTTTGTGCCAGGGGCCCTGCCTGAGCTGAGAGCTTCTGGACCCAGAAGCCACCTACCCCTTTAAGAAGAGGAGCCCCTCCCCAGGAAGACAGAAGCGAGCTCCTGGGCAGGTGAAGGAGTGGGACTGGCAAGAGGGGGTGTCTCTGGGTGGGCATGTGAGGTGGGAGGGCAGATGGTAGGACTCTGCCTTGGAAAGTAGGTACCCAACTCTACTGAAGGTCATATGTGGAAAGGAGTGAATTTGACCCAGTCACAGGTAGCACATGCCAAGTCTACATTCTTTGATGCTTCTCCATCAAAAAATAGTATCACGTGGCTTTAGTGACAAGCTTCAAACTAGAGAAGGCCAAGAGGGAGGGGGCCCTGAGGAGGGGAAGAGGGCAACATTAGCTTGTTGAGCTTCTGCAGTTATCCAGCCTGAGAATGAGCCCCACCTCTTTCCAGGCCCCACCTCTCTCCTGGCCCCACCTCTCCTGGCCCCGCCTCTCTCCAGGCCCCACTTCTCTCCAGGCCCCGCCTCTCTCCAGGCCCCACCTCTATCGTGGTTCCACCTCTCTCCTGGCCCCACTTCTCTCCAGGCCCCGCCTCTCTCCAGGCCCCACCTCTCTCCTGGCCCCACTTCTCTCCAGGCCCCGCCTCTCTCCAGGCCCCACCTCTATCGTGGTCCCACCTCTATCGTGGTCCCACCTCTCTCCTGGCCCCGCCTCTCTCCAGGCCCCACCTCTCTCCTGGCCCCGCCTCTCTCCAGGCCCCGCCTCTCTCCAGGCCCCGCCTCTATCGTGGCCCCACCTCTATCGTGGCCCCACCTCCCTTGTGGTTCTGGCTCTAGCTCTCTGGGGACCTGTCTCCCATGTTGAAGAAAGCTCAGCTCAAACAGATCTCACTGAGGTCTCACCAGTCCCTCCCCCACCCCCCTATCAAGCTATTAAGCCAGCCCTGTGATGCCAAGAAGAGGCAGCCATTTTATGGAGCCCTGCCCGAGGTGCAGACTACGGGGTAGCGCTGTCACTCATCCTGGTTTGAAGTTGGTAAGTATACAGTGGTTGCTATGTAGCAGCAGATAACAGATGGACAGTCTCCCCTTTTAAACTCTGGGAACCCCGAGGAAGACACAGCTAGCTTTCCCAACTGGCTTCTTGGCGCGCGCGCGCGAGCGTGTGTGTGTGTGTGTGTGTGTGTGTGTGTGTGTGTGTGTGTGTGTGTGCGCGCGCGCACACGCGCGCTGGCCACCTGCTCCCAGAGAAGGCCTGTCACCTCAGCTATTCATCGCTGATTCACTGCCAGATCCCACTACCCTCCAGGCCATCCTCACACCTTCATCTCCAGGAATCTCCACTGCTGCACCCCACATCACCACGTCTGTGTGCCTCGCTGCTGTGGCCTCAAACCCTCAGCACTGATTTCACTGAAGAAGGACCAGCAAGCACCCTGGGGCAGCTGAAATATTCAGCTTTGGTCTAGGCCACATGGGGGCAGAGCTCAGAGCCTGACCTTGCCAGAAATACTTGAATGTACCCAAGCTAGTAGGCTTGCTCCAAGGGTGTCTGTGTGAGGGAAGATTCCATTGAACTAGAGCCTTGGCCAGCCCCTGGGGCCAGGTGACATCCTCCAGAGAATGTTTTCCACCCGGTCACCTATGAGGATGGCACACTACTTCCCTCTCACCTGGGGGACATAGAGGACAGCACCCTGTGCAAGCCAGAACACTTGTTGGGACGCTAACATGAGGCCATAGGTCTGGATGATGGCTCTTCCTCATGTGCCCGCAGACACCTAGTACCATGCTGCCTTGTGGCAGTCCAGAGCCAGGGTCTGGTCTTGGAATGCTTCCTGCTGGGTTTCCTTGGGGATATTAGGTCCAGCATCTGGAAACGGGCAGCCCACAGTAGGGGCTCCGGGTGGCCTCAGTCCTCATAAAAACATGTCCCGGGACTGGTGCTCAACCTGGGTTAACTTCTAATCTAAACTCTAACCAAAGCCTGATGGACTTTTGACATACAAATATTAAAAATTAAATTTCCCGAGTTCATTATCTGATAATTAGAACTAAATAACATCTTAACTGAGAGGCCGGCCCCACGCAGGTCCAGTCAGTTCCACTTAAGATTCCATTAGGCCAGTGTCGGTGCAGTAAGTAATGGACCATAAAATTTAATTTGGAAATGATCTCGCGCTGTGATGGAGCGATAGCACTCACAAAGGAGGCGGGCGGCCGTGGCTGCGGGCTCTGCGGCAAGACGGCAAATTCAAAAGGAGCTGAAGCGATTGCCCCAGAGAACATGTGTTCCCGCTTTCTTCTCCTTTCTCGGGCCCTACAGTATTTAAAAGTCAGAATTGACCAGTGTAGCTCCGTGTAATTACAAAGATCCCCTTATCAGAGTCTCTTTGCTGGTGCCTGGAAGAAAAGGCCTGGTCCGCGGGCTGTCTCGGCCTCATTTACATGCACGGTAACCTGGTGGCCTCTGATAATCACTTAGGACTTCTGCACTTGGGCGGTTTTTCAGTCCGGTCTCAAGCCACTAACCTGTGGTAGCCACTGGTGGGGTGGGGTGGGGGTGGGGGTGTACAATCTGGGATGCCTGCAGCAGCTTCCGAGGCAGGTGGATGGTAAGGTATCCCCCAGGCTGCCTTGTCCTGAGGTCTGCTAGGTGCCCCCCACCCCCAACCTCCTTAATGCAGGAGAATGATTCTGAGGATGTGTGGGAGCCTCTGAGGACAGGTAGCAATGTGGCCCTTGCTTCTGGCCACGGCTCTCTGTGCTGCCAAAACCGGTTAGGAGCTGGTCATCTGCCCTGTGGCAAAGGGTCCCAGCCTTACCAGGGGTCCCTGCTCCAATTATGGGGGAAGACTTTCTCACTAGAGACCCAGCAGGATCTCTGGGGACCATATGGAGTAGGCTGGTCCTACTAGTCCTGGTCCCAGCCCAGGGTCCCTTAGGCCATCAAGTGACCAAGCTTCAAGTCTTCTTGGCACAAAGAGGAGGAACCAGCTTACTGGGTGACATGCTACTATTTGCCAAAGCCCCTCCGGGGGTAGGGGCATCCATCCTGATTCAGCTATGGGTGCTGCCCTGACCCTTGCTAGGTCTGCCTGGAGGTGTTGGGAGCTCTGCCCTCTCTAGGGAACCAGCACACAGCCTGTTTCCTTTCAGTCACTCTGGTTGTCCGCTGGGTCCCTTCTGGGCTTGGCAGACGGGACTCTGCTGCAACCCCCCACCTAGACGCAATCCCCATGGGTGGTGGCCCCCTCTAAACCTGGGAAGAGCTCCACGCTGGCTCTGGAGGCCTACTCCTGCTCCACACTTCCAGTGGCCAGATCATCTGGGCTCCTCTGATCCAGAGTGGGACTGGATTGAAGACATGCCCCCCCTGCACCTGCACCAATCGCTGAGACCAGCAATGCCCACCATGCAGGTAGAGGGAAGGGCTGATCTGCTAGAGCATATGCAGTACAGAGGGCTTGGAGCCCGAGATCACCAGAAGAGGGTGGTTGAGTGAGGGGGTCTTCTCTCTGCTCTCACCAGCCCTCCCACCTCTAGGCACGGCAGAAGCCCCCACTCTCCCACCCTCTGGGCTCCAGGAAGCGTCTAAAATTAATTCTTGTTCCCCGGCGCCAGTGACCCCCAATGTACTCGGCCTCCACGGTGCTCGTGAGCAGCCGGCGCTGCGTCTTATCTCCAGAGCGGCCTCATTTGTTACTTCTCGCTGAATACACCCACTCCCATTATTTCTGTAATTCTTGGCAATAACAGCCCTTCCCCTAATGAAACCTGCATTATTGGAAGGTTGCTGTTCTGACCCGGCGGGGATTAGCCGTGTACTCTGTTATTGCTACATATGTAATTGTATAATTGATTTTAAAATTTACTTTTGTGTCCCCACATCATAAAGTAAGCAGCCCATTAGTGGAGAGAAATATAATTAATATATCTCTGTACAGGCTCCCACCCCAGGAGAGGCCAGTGGGGTGTGGGCACAGGACTGTGGAGCAAGAATGCATACCTTGGCCACCTGGAGCTGTGCATACCCTGTCTGCCGTGTCCCCTTCCCCCCACCCCCTCCACCCCCCGCGCCAAGCAGGGTGGCAACCTTAAGCCCATTGAGGAGCTTGGAGCTGGCTGTAGGAAGGTAAGACTGGGTTGGAAGGTGAGAGTTCCTTAGTCACCTCGGAGGCCTCCTGCTGCCACAGATACCCTGCACCTAGGAGGGTACACCTCCCTGCAGCATTGGTCCGCCCTCCCCTGCCTTTATGTCTTCAGGGGTGCCCAGACACTCTGGCTGCTTGTTTGTTCCCTGCCCTACCCGGCCCAAATTTCTGTGGAGAAGACACACGTGACTCTGCAGCAGCAGTCAGATTCTGTCAGTAAGGTGGACCCCTGCCCTTCACAGAGGATCTCCACCCAGGCAGTGCCTTTGGGGTGCCCCTGGCCACCATGCTGCAGGTAGGTAGCATTGGCACAGAGTCTGATACACAGGAACCTGCAGAAGAAGCAGGCAGTGGGAGGCATTTCCCGCCCCCAAACACCTGTGGCTCCCAAGTTAATTTCCCTTCTTTTTATTCCGGCTCCCTGGCATCAGCTCACACTCGTTTACACTCAGTGCGTTCTCGTGTTCGGCCGCACAACCACAGCCGTAGCCCATTTCTGAGATGCGTATCATTGGAAGTGCCGTACCTGACCCCTTTTTATCTATCCTGTTTCCTAGAAAATATACCTGTGTTGAGTGTGAACGGCCATGGGGGCCACACCCTTTTGTAACGGATGCTCTCAGACCAACACCCTCAGCATCCACCTGCCTAGGCCATAGTGCATAGCAGGAGTCCCTTTTAAATTAGGCTGAGTACTCTTCTACTGTGTGGATGATCCATGGTGTGTTTCTCAGTTAACCCATCCATGGATGCTTAGTGGCTTCACCTGTGGCTGTCATGGCCGTTCTTCGCTGTCCACTGGCACCTGTGATAGGCATGTAGGTGTACGCAGACACATACAGATGGGCGGGGTCACCGGTTATGACAAGAACAGAGGTGGAGGGAAACTGCCCACTGGCTCTGGGGCTGCCCAAGCGTTGGACCGCCTCTCTCTTAGCCCCAGGATGGGCCCCTGGCCAGTGGACTCAGTTGGGAAGGTGATGGGCACTGCTTTGAGTATTGCCCTTGCTGTACCTAGATCACAGGTAGGCAGGTGGAGCTGACAGCCAGTACAGTGGCCTGAGCAAGGTTGGAGCCTTACCTGCTCAGTGTACCCAGAACAGCTTCATGGGTAATAGGCATGGAAAAGTAGATAGTTCAGGCCAAATGTGGTGGCACAAATCCAAAACTGGGGAAGCAGAGGCAGAGCAGGCAACTCTGTGAGTTCAAGGCTAGCCTGGTCCACACAGTGAGGTCCAGATGGGCCAGGGCTACATAATGAGACCCTGTCTCAAAAAAAGAAAAGTGGAAAAAAAAAAAAAAAAAAGAAAAGTGGACAGTACAGTTTCATTTAGTTCTGTGTGGCAACCGTGGTCTTTTGCCCTGATCACCTGAGTGTGCCCACCTGGCTGTTCTAACACCACGCAAGTCCAAGGCCACTATGCTGATGTGACAGGAAATGGGGATTGGGCTCAACATCATCTCTTTGGTCTGGAGATCCCATTGTCCTGACCTTCCAGCACATACGGCTCTAGGGAGCAAAGCTAAGGTATGGGGCATGGGGCTCCTGTTTGGGGACAGTTTCACCCCATGGAGCAGAAAGGACAGGCTCAACATTACTAGAACAGAGTGGGGAAGTGGAGTTCCATTAAGACTGGCTGACATGTCATGTTCACAAAGGCGGTAAGGCTGTATAATGAGATTTCAGGTAACAGGCGTCCTGAGACCCTAGGTGAGCTCTGGGGAACCAGATGTGGAGCCAACACTGTGCCATCTCTATCATCTGAGGCCTGTGGAAACTTACACCCTGCCAGCTGACCCCCCACCCTCAAATCCCATAGGCTATGGCTAAGTTTGTGCTGGGGCTGGGGGATAGAGTGACTAGACACTGGAAGCAATGGTCCCATTGTGTTATCCGTAGCCTCAGATTACCCAGATGCCATTCTTCGCTGGGCCAGCCTGGCACTCTGCCCTTACCTGATATGCAGGATGCACCCATCACCCTGCCGGAAGTGGACTGTTTAAAGAGCCATAAGTCACACGTTGCGGTGCTTTTGAGGGCTACTGAAGAGTGCACTTCCCCTGCACCAGTGACGCTGTGACAAAATCCATGTGCAGGAGCCGGCTACTTCATCACAGAGACGGAGAGCCACACTGGAGATTGTTCTGCTTAAAAAATGTGGCAACTTGCAAATATGTTTTTAGAAGCAATTTTATTACAAACTGTCCCATCGGGAGAATTATGGGACTCTGTGTTCATCCCTCAGGGACTGCGGCACAGGGTTGTTAGGGGGATTTATTTCAGGGAGCCAGGGAGGGGCGGCTGTCGCTAAGGGCTCCCAGCCTGGGTCTCTTCAAAGGCCAGCCTCAGCCTTCTACCAGCCTGTCCATCCGATGCCCCTTGGATCCCTGGTTCCTCTTCCTTCCTCCTAGCTGGTGCCCCAGTTGGGGGCCCTGAAAACAGTCTGTGGGATCAGGTGGGAGGCTTGGGCTCTGGATATGATATCTACAAGTTGGCTCAGAGGAACAGAGGTGTCTCCCACAGCACACAGAGCACTGCAGATGGCGCAGGCCCTGGGGTGAGGCCCAAGCTTTGTCTTCCTTTCCTAGGGAGCTGGAACCTGGCTGCACAGGTTCTGACGCTTCTCTGACAGGTAAGTTGAGGCTGGATGCCCCTCACTGCTCCTTGTTCTTGACAGCCCACTGTAGCAGCTATCAAGATGGCCCCAGCAGCAGGCCACTGCGTTGTCCATTGTCCGGTGGTCTCAGGGCTGTGTGTCAGAGCAGGAAAGTGCTATATCACACTCCTAAAATGGGCTATGAGACAGATTGTGCCCTCTGTAATGGACATGGTTTCATGGTTCCGGGTCTCTCCCTCTCTTCCCTCCCATGTTGGCAGGAAACAGCTGCTGAGCCATGCTCATACAGCCCACACTGAAAGTCAGTGTGGTAAACTAATGTCCTGGCCGAGAGGCATTGAACACCATGGCTTCCTGGCAGCTGGGAAGGGAATCTGCCACAGCCCAGCTTGAGATGCCTAACCACGACTTGTAGTTTTCAGCCATGTGAGTTTTGTTTTCAGTCACTATGGTTTCAGGTGATTTGTTGTAGACAATTAAAACCACTGTTACCATCACCAGCACACTACATCACCACTGTTACCACCAGCACCACCGTCATCATCACTAATCACCATCACAGTCATCCTTGTTACTATAAGTATCTCCACACCACCGTCACCTTCATTAACACAAGTGCCACCATGGTCATCATCACCATTACCATCATCATCTCCCTCATCAGCACCATCCCAATCATCACCATCACCTCTGTCATCATGACCACCATTACCACTGTATCATCATCACCAGCCCCACCACTACCATCATGTCTGCCATCAGAACCATTACTGATCAGCACTAACACCATCACTGTCACCATTATCACCATCATCACCATTGCTATCATCACCATTATCATCATCATCATCTCCACTATCAGTACTATCTACATCATCATCGTCATCATCATCTTCATCACCACCGTTATCAACATGTTCATTGTCTTTGTCACTGTTATCACTTTGGCCCTCCTGCCTGACATCACTAATGCCATCATAACTTTACTATCACTACTTCTATTCCTTTCTGGTCTGCAGGACTTTACACACTTGCTCTGTAATCATCGGAAAAGCAGTACAAGACGCCTCAGTTCTCATGGGGCCACCAGGCTGACAGTGATAAAGGCCAGGCTTGGGGCAAAGTTGCTTCAGCTTCAGCTGCAAACTGACTCTCTCTCCACAGCTTAGGACAGTTGTTCGATGTCCATCTTCCCTGGGAGACACCCTCCCATACAGGGAGCACCCTCCACGCATGGACCAGCAGAGAACAGAGAGGCAGCCTCCTCCTCCTCCTGAACACCGTGGCCGCTTCTCTGAGACTTGGCTAAAGCTGACCCCACTGCTCCACCTCTTTCCTGTTCTGGTCTCCTACAAGGCACTTGGGAATTTTCTCCTGACGCATAAATGTCCATGGGCAGCCTTGGCATAGGGAGCCAGACTGGATGTTACAGGATCCCAGTCAAATAAGATGCAGTGTCCAGACTCCACCGTGGGCACAGAGGTGTGAGTGGGGTGTTAGAGGAACTGGGACTATCTTGAAAAGCCACGTACAGCTAGAGCAGGTGCCCACACTGGCTCCTCCTCAGCTCTGCTCCTTGGAGAGCCTTGTCTCTGGTGCTAGGGAAACAACCACCACCAGGTGGCGCTCACCTTGCTCAGTGAAGAGCCTGTGCCTGTTCTTACTTATTTGGGGACCAGATCAGCACACAGTGGCTCAGGCCCATCCACAGCAAAGACGTGCTTGCCCCCTGAGGTACCCAAAGCCAGGTCAGAAACCATGGCTCCATGAGCAGGCCTTGTTTCTTGTCCAGTATGTCTGTCCATGACAGTTAGACCAGGGTGGACTTCTGGGCTGCCAGCATATGCTCTCCTGTGCTCCCCTCTGCCCTGTCCGCCTGCACTGGGCTCCGAGGTCCCTGGAAGGCTCACAGGTGATAGCTGGAGAGTGCCTGGTGCGGTGCAAGGACGTGGATGGCTGAGTCTGAGGTCCCATTATCATCCCCTCTCATTACCCGCAGAAACCATGCTGCTTTCCGTCAGGCCCGCAGGCCCAACATTGCCTATGAAAGTGGCTAACATGTGTCCCCTTTAACCAGGGCCATTAATTGATAACACTTAATTAATCTGCCCAGGAGAGAGATCAAACGAAGATTGTGTCCCTTGGCGGCCACACGTATTGACTTTGTTATTCCAATTAACCGCCGGGCCAGAAGGGTCTCAGGAGAGAGACTTAACCTTTGCATCACCCTGAGCTGGCTGGGCTGGACTGGCCTCAGACCCGCTCACCAGGCTGGCTTTTCCCGTGGTGCCCACCTGGACCTCCCCAGGCAGTGGCTACTCTCCCACTCAGGATTCCGTGTGTGTGACCACCTCCAGGCCAGTGTGGCTACCCGTTTGAGGATCTGCTCACTTGCAATTAACTGCCTTATTTGGGGCTTTTTTTTTTTTTTTTCCTTCTTCTTCAAAGAGCAATTAGATTTCTGCAGCCTTTGGAGAAAGCAAATGACCCAGAACGAGACACCTTATAAATCAAGCCTTGAGGGTGGGTGAATCCCTGCTGTGGCATGTGCCTGGCTAGGATGTTGCCCTGAATGAAGCCTGTGCCCCCAGAGGTGCTGTCTGTCCTAACAGAAGCCCTCTGCCCCAGAGGGAGGAGTCCTGCCCTAGGCAGCCAGGTCCTGTTCTGCTGTAGGGCTTGGGGCGTAGGTGAGACAGGAAGCCAAGAAGTCCCTCTTCCCGCTCTTAGCCTCTTTCCCGTCTCCTCTCTCACAACCATCCCCGCGCACACTTGGACGCTATTGCTTGTGGACAGCCTCTGTTCCTGTATGGTACTCCTGGAAGGATGGTCTTTCCTGCAGTGCCAAGGAGGTCATGGGCACCGAGGAGGACAACCAGCTGCTCCACAGGGTCACACGGAGTCTGGCCCACTGTGGCCACAGGCTTCTCGAACATTCCAGGAGTGTCTGGAAGATTTGCCAGATGACCTTCAGTTGCCTACCCTTGGGCCCCAAAAGACTTGGTCTACATGCTCACTCTTAGCCAGATCCAGTCTGTTGCAGACCTGTCACTTCAGACACTGTCACTGAGGAGGTCAGGGGGATTAGCTACTGACATGAAGCACATGGCCTGCCCAGGCTGCTTTCATGTTGGGAAACTTCTGGGTGTCTGAGCAGAGCCCGTGTCTGGAGAGAAGTCCAGCATGGAAGGCCTGGAGCTGGCCAGGTTGGTCAAGCCCACCCTTAGGAGAAGTATTATTTCCCCCAATATGGAAAAATTTTATCCACTAACTGGTGGATGATAAAATAAAAGGCAGTCTACCCATGGAATATTATTCAGCAATGAAGAGGAATGTAGGAACTTAGGATGAGCATTCTTGAAAATACACTGAGTGAAGGATCTAGCTGGAAATCCACACACTGCCTGGTTTACACAGGAGTTCTGAATAGAAGTTCCCAGAGACCGAAGCAGAGGCAGGGTTAGTGAGGAGTAGAGGGAGGAAGGAGGTGGGGGTGGCTGTAGGACTTTGTGAATATACTTAAATGTCTTAATTACACTTGTTTGTTTTGTGTGCGTGTCTGTGTGTGAGTGTGTACGTCCCATGGTATGAATCTCAGAGGACGACTTAGGTAGCTGCTCTTCTAACGTGTCCACCCCAGGGACTGATGCCAGGGCCACTGTCGGGTGGTAGCAAGGTTCCTTACCTGCTGAGCCATGGCATCAGGGACAGTCAGAGAATCACACAAGTTCCAGTGGTTAACTCTATGTTTTCTTCACTCTAACTCATGTTTTCCTGTTTTGGCTTCTTAAGACATAGTCTCTCTGTGCAGCCCTGGCTGTTCTGCAACTTACTACATAGACCAGGCTGGCCTCGAACTCACAGAGATCTGCCTGCCTCTGCCTCCTGAATGCTGGGATTAATAGTGTGCACCAAAATGCCCAGCCTTTAACTCAAATTTGCATTTTTTTGTTTGTTTTTTGAAACAGGGTTTCTCTGTGCAGTTTTGGTGCCTGTCCTGGATCTCACTCTGTAGACCAGGCTGGCCTCAAACTCACAGAGATCGTCTGCCTCTGCCTCCTGAGTGCTGCGATTAAAGGTGTGTGCCACCGCCACCTGGCTTAACTCAAATTTAAAAGGCAGTTAAAAGAGAAGAAAGAGAAAAAAGAAACAGACAAAGATTTGAGCAGAACTTGTGTGTGTGTGTGTGTGTGTGTGTGTGTGTGTGTGTGTGTGCTCGCGAGGCTGGGATGACAACCAAGGCCTCACACCTGGGGTACAGAACTCGCCTCTGAGCCTCAACTTGTACCTTTGAGCAGATAATTTTGCCACAGATTGTCCATGAGTAGCAATGAGCAGGTTTGAAATCACAGATCATCAGGGACATTTAAATTTGCATCAATTAGATGCCAACTACATCCATTAGAACGGCAGGAAGACCCAGGCTCTCACCTGCACCCCGGTGGGCAGTTTGGGGGGCACAGCAGTTTACTAAATGGCTGGGCTGCTCTTTTTTTTTTAATTTACTTATTTTTATGTGTATGAGTGTTTTGTCTGCATATATGTCTGTGTACCCTACTTGTGCAGTGCCCATGGAGGCCAGAAGAGGGCGTAAGATCCCCCCAGAACCTGAGCTACACAACTCAGCTGTCATGTGGGTGCTGGGACTCAAACCTAGATCCTCTGCAAAAGCAAGTACTCTTAACTACTGAGCCATCTCTCTAGCCCCAGGGGCTGTTTCTTAAAAAGTTATGCATACAGCGGCTGGAGAGATAGCTCAGTGGTTGAGAGCATTTGGCTGCCCTTCCAGAGGTCCAGAGCTTGGTCCCCAGCATCCACATCAGGCATCTCACAAACACCTGTGACTCCAGCTCCAGGGGACATTTTCTGGCCTCTGTAGGCACCTGCACTCATGTGACATATTTACACAGCACACATACATATAAAAAAAACATAAAATACGTTTTTTTTTTTTTTTAAAGTTACACATTCATCTACCACAGTCAGCGTTCCCTGGCATCGAAGGCACACACCATCACAAAGACCTGGTTCAGAAGTTCACTCAGTTTGACTTGTAAGATCCCCAGCCTCGAAGGTCCCATATGTCTGTCAGCAGAAGACATGACTTCCAGACCATGCTGCTCTGGAATGCTTCAAGGGGCCAAGACCAAAACCAAAGATGCTAGATAGAGGGCAGAGTCTGTATAAAAATCCTTGACAGAGAACCTCCTGGAACACAGGGTCCTGTGGTCCCTGGGGTGGGGCAGGATGCAGCTGAAGACTTCCGGCTGGTGGACCGCCTGTCGGGATGTGCTGTTCTTCCTGTAGATCGTATCAAAACCATATGCTTCGAAGATGGGAATTTGTTGTGTGTCAGTTATATGTTCATAAAACTAGGCTTTTCTCTTTTTTGAGACGGAGTCTTACTGTATAATCCAGGCTGATCTGGAACCTCAGATCCTCTGGTCTCAGCCCCGTCACATGTGGGGCTGACAGGCCAGGCCATTCCTCCTATCTGGCTAATTCTTTAAAAGCAGAGGTTGTCCTGGGACTCTTCATCACCGTCTGTGATCCTTGTGTATGTATGTGCATGTGTGGATGCAGGAAGCGGCCTGGGCCCTGCCCTTTCTCTGTCTAGTAAACACCTCCGGCCTTCTGAAGGCCTTAGCCCTGCTTGTTCCTCCTGGTTCTCAGAAGCCATGGGATGACCAGGCACCAAGCTAGGAGAGTCTTGGCCTGGTGTGGACAGTCAGTACGCCGGGACAGATGGGTAGGAAGAAATCTAGGCACGAGGGGAGTGTCCTCATATGACAGCCTGCCCAGGGTAGAATGGGTAGAAGGAAGGTCAGGCCCTCTGGGTAGACACTGGGACAGCGGCCCAGGCTCTGAGTGTGGCCACACCCTGCCACTGTCTCCTCCAGGGCAGAAGCTGCTGTTCTCTCCCCCTACACACCAGGCAGGGGTCCTGTCCCATGCTGGCTTGGAGCCCTAACTCTGCTGCGAGCTCTGGCGTGCAGGTCCCGCCCTCCTTTGCTGCGGTTTGACTGTGAAGCAAGGCCCTAAAACAGATCCTGACCACTGCTCCCCAGGACTCCTTCCACGCCACCTCTGAGGTCCCGCGCTCCCTGAGGTGGGGGTGGCTGAGAGGAGAGAAGGCCTGGGTTGCCCAACTGCTCTACTCAGTCCAGCCCCAGGAGAGGTCTCCAGATAGGAGCTGCCCTTCCCTTTGTCCTTTCCCTGTCACGTGACTGTCCACCCTTGACCATGCTGGACTGCTGTCTGTTGTCCCGTCCAGTCTGCACAGTCTAGGGAGACAGACCTGCCCCAGACAGAGAACAGACACCAAGTGTGAAAAATTGCAGTGACAGGCTCGCTCTGATAGCTTGTTGAATGAGCGAGCAAGCGAGGGGGCTGGGAGAGACATTTACATTTATATAGTGCCTTTTGCTGGACTGGGCCGGGCCACCAGCCGCCGTGAGCCTGGTGCAGCCTAGGCTGGTTCTTTGGCCTCGAAGGCAGCCATAGGGCAGAGCCTGGCCAGGGTGGGGTGACCCACATGGTTCTCCCTAGGCCTCCTGTAACCACCTAGCCTGGCCCCCATGTCACTCTAAGTGATGTGAAGTTGTAGGCCAGCTGCAGGGTGCGACCACCTGAAGGGCCTGGGCTGCTCATACGGGTTCCTCGAAGCTGCTACGCACAGTGGAGTGTGGCTGGCAGTCAAACTGTGTCCCCCAGACTGGAGTGTGACGTAGCTGGAGATACAGTCTCTCAAGAGGTGATTAAGGGGGAGGGCCCTGGTCCCATATGACAGGTGCCCCATGAGAGAGGCACCAGACACATTGGCATCCACCAAAACATAGTCTACTGCGCCCCAGGAGAGAGGCCGGGGGAGCCCAGCTCTGTGTGAGCTGCAAGGAAGTCAGGTCCTGATGCCTAAGCCAGGCGTGATGTGAGTTCTGTTCTGGTGTCAACCCCGTGGGAGAAGAAAGAGGACTTTTAAAAACATTTTATTGTATAGATGTGGCTGCACTCCATGAAATACCTTTGACAGTGGCATTTGAGCAATGAGTCTGAGGATGGCGTGAGAAAGCCTCAGTCAATGACACCCAGAAACAAAGCAAAACAAAGCAAAACAAAACAAAACACGGAAGACAAAACACTTGAGAATGAATGAACTTGGCAGGAGCAATGTGAGGGGGCAGATGACTCCATGTCTAAGAGGGGCCTGGATTCAGTTCCCAGCACGCACATGGTGGGTTATAACCATCTATAACTCCAGGTCCAGGGGGCGTGGCACTCCCTTCCGACCCCCACAGGCACCAGGTACACACTGCACGTATGCACGTGCAAGCCAAGCACTCGTACACAGAAAATGGAATGAACCTAAAGAGAAAACAAAATGATATGAGACACCCCCCCGCCCCCGTGCAAAGCCAGCTCCGCTGTGAGGGTCCACAGGGGGGTGAACAATGGGGAGGTGACCTCACAGCACAGAGGAGGTGTGGCCCTTTAGAGCCAGACTCACAGAAGCACCTGAGTCGTTTAGGAATGGACATTCCTATGGAGGCTAAATGCTCAGGAAGGAGAGCCAGGAGAAAGCAGCAGGGATTTGGGGTACCCTCATGTAAACCCCCAAACCAGCCGGCCTTCTCGAGAACACAGAGCAGGAAGCTGAGCACACACTTGAGAGTGAGAACGTGCTGCAGATGGCCTTTCAGAGTAGGCCGGAGTGGGTGACTTAGGTCAAAGGCTAGCTGCCTGGTACTGCCCTATCTATGCCTGCCCCTCTTACTTCAGAACTAGGCAGTAGACAACACCCTCCTTATGAGGGGACCAAGCTCCCAAGAAATAGTCAGGCACAGTGAGAGTCTGGCAGTGCAGGAGTCAAGATTTCTCTCTTCCTCTTTAGATGTGTGTGTATGTTTGTACACACATGTATGAAGGTAACCATAGAGGCTGTAAGAGGATGTCTAATTCCCTGGGCCTGGAGTTGAAGGCTGCTGTGAGCTCCCTGATGTGGGTGCTGGGAACTGAACTCCAGTCTCCCGAAAGAGCAGCAAGTGCTCTTAACCACTGAACCATCTCTCCAGCACCACCTACCCCACCCCATCCCCGCCACTGCTGCCCAGATTAGCTAGGGTCTCACTATGACACCTAGGCTGGCCTCAAATGTGATCCTCCTGCCTCAGTCTCTAGAGTGCTGGAATTATAGGTGTGTGCCATCATGGCTTTATACAAAGCCAAAGTGTGTCTTGGTGTGGTCCCGTCCTTCTTGAAGGGCAAGAATAAGTCTCCAAGGCTGGTAGAGAGTTATCTGGTGTCAGTGACCCAGTAGGCTGGTCTAACACCCTGACCTCCAGCTAAGGACACAGTGTGGGAGATGGCTAGACTGGGTGGTTGGGAGTCGGGGTTGGGCACAGCCTACTAACATCAACTCTCTGGGTCTTGCATCAGAGCCTCTGAGCAAGAGGCCAGGCCAGGCCACCTTTGGAAGGGGTATGTCAGGACTCAACCACTACAAGTCTGTATCTCTCATAAAACCAGGGGGTTCCTATAGCGGCCCAGGTAAAAAGCCCCACTTCCTTGGGGTCCCTTCCTTGGGGCAGTGCACCTCACACACATCGAGGTTCTGTCTCTGGAGGGAAGCCACTCTTAAGATACCTGGTGAGCTTCAAGGCAGGCTGTTTTAGGCCAAGTCCTCTAGTCTACCAAGGTACCAGCCTTGAACACTGCAGGACCTGGACTACTGGAAGCTGTCAGAGCTTTGGGGTCTGAGAGCAGGGTCCTGGCCAAAGAAGAGGCTGAGTCGGGGACCTCAGGGTCCAGCACTGCCTCAGGAGCTGCCATGTGGGCTCCATCCTCGGCCTTAGAAGGGCTGACTTCTAACTGGACTGTCTTTGCTCAGGACGGGAAGAGTCAGAGGCCCCTGGCGGCAATCCCCCGCCGCCTCTTCCATCGTGTCTGTTCGACCTTTAGGATACTCCTTGCTGAATCGGGTTGATGAAGTGGGGAGACTCCCCAGCTGGGCCGCCAGGGGCACCCCCAGCTCAATGCCTCTGAGTGGCTTCTGGCAGGCACTGCGGTTGCGAGGCGTCTCTGCCCCCTGGGAGCTGGCTGGGGCCGGGGGGCGCGGCAGGCGGGCCGGGGCTCCGCAGCCCAGAGAAGGCTATTTAAATGCTCCATTGGAGAGGGATTAAAGTTTACGCAAGGTCACCGAGGGTGTGATAATTATAATCACAGGTTTTTGGCTCCACAATGACAGCCATTTGTTATTTCCACTCGGGCAGCTCCTGCGGCCCAGAGCTGGTGACAGGCATGGACTGATTTAGTAACCCAAGCCTGTGCCCCTCCCCTCCCACCACAGTCCCCACAGCCCCCACTGCTGGGGGCTGCCACAGGGCCTGTACCCCCAGGGGATGGACGGGCTTATTATGGGATGTGAGGGTGAATGGTTGGTGGCTACTGAGAGATGGAGGGGAAGCAGGAGGGGTGAGGACGGGGCCAAGGCTGGGTAAACGGGGTCCACGAGTTGGGGGTGGGGCTGCTGAAGTACGAGGCTTCTAGCTTCAGTATGAGCCTGCCAGCCCCTGGGCCTCAGTTTTCCCATCTCTAGAGGAGGATGAATTAATTGGCTCTGCTGTGGCCACATTCCGCCTAATTTTTAGCAGTCACATTAATAAGCCCAGGACCAATGGACAGAAATGGAGGGTTCTGGTTACTATGTTGATTTCAACATCACCCTGGGATTGAGTTCACTTCCCCTAGTGGACATCTGCCCTGGGTCCACCCAGCTCCATTGTGGTTGTGCCTCAGTCTCCTCAAAACTGATGTGGAGGTCATGGGCCTGGATCTCAGGGATGGAGAACCAGGGTACAGCCTCTTCTTGCCAGGCTGTGCCCTGAAGGCATCAGGTGGATTCCTGCACTATAGTCCCTGAATCCCAGCCAGGGTCTCAGTAGGCACATCAGAAGGGCCACAGAGCTGGGTTCCGGAGTCTCAGCCAGCATCTCTGCAGGTGTGCCAGGAGGGCTCACATCTGGACAGGCATGTGCCAGGGGACCAGAGTCTCCCTGGACCCGGTGCTTCAGTGTCCTCCTCTAAACTAGGCATGCATCTGTGATGGACAGGCTAAGGAGGTGGCAGCCCAGTGCCCCGGGAGGTTCTGGCCAAGATCCTCAGGCCTCCGAGAAGAGGGGAACCCCCGACGCCCCACCTGGGCCCTGCCTGACTTCTGCCTGTTGCAGCCTGTGATTGATGCGACATTTTTGTTTGTTTTCTCAGTCAGAGGTAAGAACGCTTTAATATATATTAAATGGTGATAAATGGGGGTCCCAGCAGCTGGCCTGACGTGGCATTTGTCTTAGAGGGAGCGGCATAAAAAATGGAGGCAAAGCCTGATTGGGGAGCCTGCCATTCCAGAACATTCCTGTCTGGGCATATCCGTGGGGATGAGCCATCCTGCTCCATACCCATCATTCGGGCATTGCAGTGGTCGGCAAGCCTTCCAACTGGCCCAGGACTTGAGCCGGCCAGACAGGAGCACTGCCTGTGGTCCTGGAGCAGTAGCTGTGGCCTTGGCTCACTTGCCAACACCTCTTCCCTAGTCTATGTGCCCAGACTGATCACCACCCTCCTCCCGTACACACACACACACACACACACACTGGTGGGTGTCTCAGTTGCTCCCCGTTTACAGCACAGGGGAACCTGCCAGTCCTCCTTAGATCAGACGTCCCTCGAAGGGTAGGACACCCCGGGACTGACTCTAGTACTACATTCTTGCCAGTCTCCCTCAGGGACTCTCCAAATCTCTCCATCTGACCTCCTCACCCTGACCCTTTCAGACGCTGTCCCAGAAGGCCTAAGCAGCAGTGGAATGACGGGGACACAGAGTCTGATGGGGGACAGATAGCCTCTCTGAACTTAGGGCTGTGGGCTGGCACAGATGCCACCAGCTTCCACACTGGGCGATTGAATGGGTGAGGTCACAGTGCCCTGCTGATCCCCACAGCTGGGGCTGTGTTGTGCCCTGATTTGGATGTCCGCGTGGGCTGGGCAGGGTTAGCTTAATTTCACAGGAGCAACAGGAACCGAGCTTGAAGGTGAAGATGTGGTGGGGGCCAAGCTGTGCCCATGAGAACGGCAAAAGGGGACCAGGCTTGTACAGTGCAGATAAGGGGACCACAGGATGGGCCACTGCCCTTCATAAGAGGCCAAGTGGTGGAGAGTATATCCAGAGGTGGGGTCCCAGCTGTGCTGAGGCCTCCCTAAAACATGCTCAGGATGCTGCTTTGGGCTCAGATCCCCAAAGCCTGTCTGCTACGCTCTCCAGAGCTTTGTGTGTGCCCTCAGGTGCCATTTTGAGGAGGAAGCCATGCCGTACACACTCTTCCTTTTAGCCAGGCCTCGGCTTTTATTCTAAGTCCTACTTGAAGGAGGAACTGAGAGTCTCATAATAGGAGCCGTCTCTGGGGCCCGTGGAATGCAGCAGGCCAGGATGATGACAGCGGCTGAGATGCTGGGACCTCAATTATCGCTTGTGGACTGGGAAATGTCAGCAGCGTCTCCTGCATGCCCCCAGCACCAGGCGAGGGCCTGAGGCAGCAGCAGCCCCAGCCTAGAATGATTCGCTGGGAAATTACATAATTGCCCACTGCCATGCGGTCACCCTTGACCGTCATGGGGACAGCCGTCAAAGTAGTGCCAAATGCAGCATTCGGGAGCTCAGAGCACCCCCTGCCCCAGGTGACATGTAGCTGTTGGACTCTCCGCCTGCCTGTGCGGCATCATGGGGGTGGTACAGGGCAGGGCCCATCCTCTTAGGCCGCAGTATACTGGGCTCAGTCAATGTTTCCCTAGAGACAATGTTTCCTCCAAGACTTCCCCAGAGAAACCACGGGTGGAGGTGACAGGAGCCAGACCCACAGAGGGATGCTGTTCGTGTCTCCCACAAAGTGGGAGCAGCTCCCCGATCCTGTCCTTGTGGGGTAGGTTCCTCCACTGCCTGATCAAGTGTGGTGATGAGACCAGGCCTGCTCATGGTCTAGCTCCTGGCAGGCTTTCCTTAACTGCTGGTTTGTCTCAGTCTCAGGCACCAGTGTGGAGACTCCATCTTTCAGGAGGAGGCTGCATTAGTCTGGGGACCATTCAGGACCACTCTGCCCCCTGTGACTTGTGGCAACCCTGACCCAGCAGAGGCAGGGTTGCCTGTCATCTAGGTCATCACATTCTGTCCCGACTTACGGTCACACTGAGCTCCAACACCGCTTCTCCAGTCCCTCAGGCTCAGAGTCTCTGACCTTGAAATGCAGGAGAAGCCCTGAGAGACAGGGAGAGGATGTGCTCTGTATAAATTTCATGCTCTTCAAAGTGACATTTGTCTGCTTGGGGCTCTCTCGGATGCTCCGTTAGCCTCCTAGACACGTCCGCCTCACCCCCGCCCAGCCACCGAAAACCAGAAAAACTCTCATCCCTCGCGCTTGCTTAGAAACTTTTAACATCTCCATCTTATCACACTCGTTATTTATGTGTTTCTGTTCAGGGACAGAGGAAACAAGACAGAAAATCCCGGGCTGAGCTCCTACAGCAGAGGCAGAGAGATCTGGAGGAGAGGCTACGGGGCATCTGGGAGGGAGGTACTGGGACACCATGGACGTCCACTGCCTGGGAATGGGGACCTGAGGACATTCCCTTAGCTTTCAGTCTGCCACACCACAAGCACAGCCCTGTGCGTGTCCTGGCTGACAGCTGAGACCCTGAGGTGTCCTTAAGAGAGAGCATAAGAGCAGGAAGCAGGCTAGAGGTCAGATGAGCTGGCCTGCTGGCCCTTGACTGGTAGGGTGGCCTTGGCAGTGGGCAGAGACGTCGTCATCTCCCTAGTTTTGGCATGCCTACATAGCTGTGACAGATGCTCTTCAGGCCCCAGACTCCCATGTGAATGTGAACTGTTTGTCCCCAGACTCAATGCCTGGGGTCACATACTAAGGGTCCTTGAGGGTGTGTGAGGGAACTCAGGGGACCTCTCCATGAATAAGGCTGAACTGAAAGGTCCAGGAATGGCCCCCAGGAAGGAAAGCCCTGAGCTGTGTGGGGATCATAGTATGCCATGTGCACGGGAGGGCAAGTCCCCTGATTTGCAGACCTCTAGGTAATCTGAAGACAGGAGTTATAGATAAGCAAAATTCCTCGGTCATCAAGATACCAAACCAAATGTCACTTCACGCTTACCAGACCAGTGGAAATGAAGAGTCTAGATTATGCCAAGAGTTGCCGAGGACAAGAAAAGGGGAGCGTTGTGCCTATGGGGACCCGGGCAGCTCCAGTGAGCCCTACATGATCAGTAAGTAGTTCTTCACCAAGGCGAATTTGCAGCTCAAACCTAGTCGGTATTTTCACAGTGCTGTGGCGAAACAAGCACCCCAGGCCTGCCAGACAAGTGCCACTGAGCCACATTCCAAACCCAGTCACTGCCCTCTTGGTTTTTGCTTGTTTGGTTGGTTGATTGGTTTTTGTTTGTTTGTTTTTGAGATAGGGTCTATCTACAAACAGAGCCCTGGTTATCCTGTAACTCCCTATGTAGGTCAGATCCGCCTAAAGGTGTGTGCCACCACATCAGACCTTCCCTTCTTGTTTCATGAGACATCATTGTAACTCAGGCTGGCATGGAATTTTCTATACAGGCCAGGCTGGCCTCATCCTTTTAATCATTATGCATAAATGTTTCAAATGCTGGCGTTCCACATGCACACCACTATGCCTGGTTCTACTCTCTTGATGGACAATTAGCAAAAACTGGGGTGACCAAGGGCACACAGGATATAGCCCCCCCACTTTTTGAAGGGAACAATTACTAAAGAAGCCTTACGTGGGCCACAGGGTAGTATCAAATGCCCCCTGTAGTAGTTCCAGCTCTGTTCATGGAATTCCCAGGAGACAGGACAGTAAAATGTGTGATGGCCACAGTATCTGACACCATATGGTCTGGGTCAGATGGCGGCTGTACCCTCCCTGGAGACTTGACCTTCAGCTGATCTAATTCCACGCCACCCCCCATAGAACTGTGCTGTGTTCCATCAACTCATATACTGAGTTCATACTGCACCCCTGCTCAGGGTGGGCCACTGGGAGTCAGGGCTGACCAAGGAAACATGAGTTGCCAGGGTGGGTCCCCCTCAGTCTGATGGTGTCCTTATTGCCAGAATGGGCAGAGACAGCAGTCACCTATAGGTTATTGCCACTGGGTACCAGAGACTCTATAGGTGTGTCCTTAGACCCCAGCACCTCAGGGATGTGCTCTCTAAGCAGGTCACCTGTCCCGGACACAGCTCTTGGTCCCTCTAACATGCTGAGTGCAAGCAGCCAGTCACTGTAGAGGCAAGTGATTGAGACTGAGGGACTCTCTTAGCACCGACCCCAAGGGACCCATCAGGTCCTTGGCTGGGGGTCCTCTAGTGCTATTTCCATCATGGGGGTCTCAAGGGCACCCTAGAATTTTATTATCTCTCCCATGTCTGGATGGGATGCCAAGCAATGCACAATGGAGTTGGAGGTTCCTGTTGCCGGAAGCTGAGGTAGGATGTCCCTCAGTTTACCAGCCCTTTTCATGTCTGCTCCCATGGGGATCCTCCGCCTTATCCCACAGCTACAGACAAGAGACACCTGACCACTTTCCAGGCAGCTCAGCACCACGGATAATGACTTCAGTTCTGGGTAATCAGCACATAGAAAGGCCTCCCCCATGTCCCGGGGGGAATAGGCATCAAGCCAGAGGGTGGCCATGCACCCCTCCATAGGCTACCACAGAGCCTCACCTTTACATGGTCCCAGCCTTCTGGGGAGTCTCGCAGACATGTCCCATCTTGCCAGGAGGGATAGACCTGTCCTATTGGGAGGGAAGGCCCTTGTGCACCTCCAGGGCAAGGTGGCCTTCCCACTAATCTATAGGATGGAGGGGGTCAGGGTTCACAGGTTGTGGTTCCTGCAAGGTCCCTGGGTAGCTCTTAGTGATGTCCAACCCCCAAGGCTCCAGAGGTTCCCACAGGCCTGACATGGGGGCAGTGGAGGGAACCCTAGGTGTAAGTCTCTTGGGGAGGGGCCAGAGTGGTTCTCTGGTGGCAGAAGGTTGCTCTTGCCACGGATGAACTGCCAGTGGGAAGCAGTGTGAGGCCATACTGGAGCATGCAGCCTAGGACACACATCGCCTATAAAGTTACCACCTCCAGCACGACACCTTCTGGCATAGATAATAGGGCCCTTCATGGTAATCCAGGGTCCATGCAGGGCAGCCAGGCCCACTGAGTACCAAGCTTTGTTCTGTGGAACATGGCCATCGTCAGCCATGACTTATGAACCAAAGAAATCTGCCCCAAGGCAAATGCTATCAGTGATGCAGGGGAAGGTCCGTCTGTGTGTCCATTGGCCGTGAACAGGTGACTAAGCACGGAGAGGGCTGGGCAGTGATGGTACAAGGGAGGATTCAGAGGCGGCAGAGGGAGAAAGGCAAGAGGTGAGCTTGGAGGCTGGCTCTGACGGGGCCCTCCTGTGACCACATCCGAGGCCATCTCTTGGCTCAAATCATCCAGCGGAGAAAGGTACTGACCGGCCCTGCAGAAAGCGGCAGAAACCACTTGACAGGTGGGCATCTCTGGAGCTGAGGCAGGCAGGCTCAGGGCCTTGAGCAGGGAACCAGTGTGAGCAGAAGAGTAAGCGGCATCAGCAAGAAGGACTCCTGACCCAGACGGACGCAGGGTGCTGCCAGCAGGTCTCGCTGATAAGGTCACAGGGCCCCAACTCACAAAGCTGTGAGGGCGACTTCTTATTTAGTCAGCCAAGCGGGCCAACGAAACTTGCTTCAGGCAAGGCTTGATCTAGCATGGGCCAGAGGTTGCAAGGCAAGTTTTAGGAGCTGGAATGGGCCCAGAGGGAAGAAGCGCTCAGGGAGAGAGCTTAGCAGGGTCATGTTGAATGCTGGAGCAGATGGCAGCTGAGATGGACTGTCCTCTAGGAAGGCACCCCAACAGTGATATGGCTGAACCCCATATCTGGCATGTATGAGAACAGGCCCCACCTTAGATGGGAAAGGAAGTGTGGCCACTAGCTCCCAGAAAGCCCTGGGAGAATGCCTATAAAGGGATAGGTTGGTATGGCTGTGCCCCGCTTGAGTCCGGCCCTTCAGCTTCTGTGAGGCCGGTTTTCTGTGTGGGAAGTGGGCTGTGTCCAGACTGAGAAGGTAACTCCCATGCAGGGGTTCTGAAGGAGCAGGTGGGGTTAGGGTGACTGGTCATGTGCCACCATAGATCCTCAGATGGCCTGTGGCAGCCTTGGGTAGGAGAAAACATTCCGTACCCCTCAGCATGTCCTGTGAAGTCCAGGCCTTGGCCCCTTGTGCCTGTGGCTTTCTCTCCTTAGCCAGGAGCAAGCCTCCCTGTAGCCAAGATGGCTTACCTTGGCCTCGCTCAGCCAGCCCTGTGGATGGTGCCCTGCCATTTAAGGGGAGGGCTCTGCTCCCTGGTGGTCTGGTAGCAGGGAGCCCCCAGGCGGCCTCCCCACACTGCCGAGGGCCCTTTGAGGGGAGCCGCGCCACCAGACTGCTCTAAGTTCATTACCTCCTCCAATGTGATAAGCCCTCTGGTTGCTGCTGCATTAGGGCCAGAACTGCAAGGTTATAAATTACCGGACAAGCTCAAGAGCCTGTCTCTCCAGGGCCAGTGGGAGAAGTTAATTATTTTTATGGGCCCAGATAGGGCATGGGTAATCCAAATGCCCCTGCCCAGGTCCTAGCCACATAGGCAGCACCCCCTGCTCCCCGTTCCAGGGGAATCTGGCCCAGGCTTCCCAAGGTGGCCCCGCAGCAGTAGGCCAGCCCCTCACTCCTGCTGAAGTGTCGGTTAATGGGAACTTGGGCTTGCTATTATCCCTGCCCCGGGAGGAGTGGGTTGAGCTCCGTGCTGAGTGGCCGGTGGGGCCATCAGTAACCCTGAAGGATATTCAGCAATCTTTTTCTCCCCCAATTGCCCACCGCAGCCTATATTACAAATACATAAATCATAATGTTTCAACAAAAGCAAAATTTAATTTTCTCCTTTCAGCCGTTATCTGGGCCGGGTGGTATATGGCAGGCTGCGCCCGGCTCATTTATTACACGCGCTGAATGGGTAATGGCAGGCCCGTCGATTGCAGCTAGCTTTGTTAGGCCTCTGAATGTGCCGCGCAGCCGTGGAGGCCCAATCTCCCCGCATCTGTAATAGATACACAGGGTTCTATTATTCCTTGCCAGAGCAAAATTAAATAGTTGTGTGTGTGTGCTGGGGTGGGGGCCAGGGCGGGGAAGGCAGAGGGCCATCCCAGGGGGAGGCTCAGCGGCCTTGGCCGCGCCCCCTCATGAGTGCCACAACCGCAGGGGGCCCTTGCCCACCACCAACAGCACAGGGTGGGTGCAGCCAACTTCTCCAGGCACAGCTACAATCAGAGGTGCTCTTAGATGGGTGCCAGGGACCCTACCTCCTTGGCCACTTGGCTTTCCCACGTGGACAAGCTGTGACAGGCTCACTTTAGAGACCCAGAAACTGAGGCCTGTGAGATTGGAGCTGCCCATACCAGCCTAGGACCCCAGAGCTGAGCTCCTGACTGAGGCATTCTGCAGTTTCTGCCCATTTCTAGCTAACTCAGGCCAGTGTGATTGAGACAGGAGTTCCTGCCGCGCTTGCAAAGAGGGGTATGGCCTCCCCTTATTTCTGCCGTTAGCCCAGCATGGAGAGTGGTTCAACTGTGTCCCGCTAAGGTGTACCCTGCCCAAGGGCCCTGGAGGATTCTGTCCATGGTGCCGAGTGTCTGACCTCTTCACCTTCCCAGGTGTGCAGAACTGTGGACGCTGGATTGCTACCTCACAGAGCCACCCCAGCTCTGGAGTGGGGGCACAGGCAGTGGCTCACCAAGCAGGATCAGCTGTTCCAACACAGCAAGGTCATTCCTTTGTTCTGATTCTTTGGGCATGCCTCAGACATACTGGGACAAAATGGACATGGGACACAGTGACAGAGTGGGCTGTCTTCAGCTGACCTCTTACCAGGAATGCTTCTTCAGATGCTCTTCAGTCTGCCTGGCACTGTCCCATGGAGGCACCCAACTCAGCTCCTAACTTGGGCACTGTGACCAGCAAGGTTCTATGGACTCTGTATCCCCACACCCTGGGGGCGTAGCTATTCATGCCATACCTGGAGCCCACAGTCCTTAACAGCACAGACAGTGTTCCATTCTCTAGCCCGTGGCTGTCTGTTCATCCAGTTGAGTTTGTTGATGGGGACCCAGTCCCTCAGGCTCCACAGGACCTCTCTGTCCTCACAGGAAACAGTTGACCTGCTGGTGCCCAGGACTCAGCCTCCTGAGGGAGGAGCTGATGAAATGCTGCAGCTCCGTGTCCCATGTGGCTTGCATCCTGGAACCCTGGCTAGGTGCAAGGAGTGAAGAAAAGACAGACATACAGACACATGTACAGGGAAACCGGGGTCAGGTGGTGTGGTAGTGTGAATGTAATTGGCCCCCATAAGCTCATAGGAAATGGCACTATTAGGAGGTGTGGCTTTGTTGGAGTAGGTGTGGTCTTGTTGGAGAAAGTGTGCCATTATGGAGGCAGGCTTCAAGGTCTCATACATGCTCAAGCCATGCTCAATATCTCAGTTTGCTTCCTGTTGCCTGTGGGATCAACATATAGCTCCTCCACTCTCAGCTCCTCCAGCACCATGTCTGCCTGCACGCCGCCATCTCCCACCATGATGATAATGGACTAAACCTCTGAACTGTAGGCCACCCAACTAAATGTTTCCTTTATAAGAGTTGCCATGAACATGGCGTCTCTTCACAGCAATGGAAACCCTAACTAAGACATGTGGGTTTCTCAAATGTTACCATGAAGGGCTTAACCTGGTCCCTTAGAGTGTTTAAGTGCATCGCTGGCCGAGGGGTTAGCTGGTTTTGGTTGGGTCTCTGTGGGCAAGTAGTCTCAGGCTATGAGCATCCAGAAGAGAAAGCCACAGTTGTTAGTCTTTGCACACACAGATCAACCATCCACAAACCCTCATACTTGGACTCCAAGGGCAAAGTCATTTCTCTTGGGCCTAGCTCATACAAATAATGACTTCGCCGATTTCCCATGGGCCAGTTGGTCTTGGAGTCCTCAGCAGGCCATGCCTATGTCAAAACACACACTCACTCGGGGTCTCCTCTGCTTCCTACACTGCAGGGTACAGTGATCTCCATGCTAGCTGCGGGCTTCAAGGTTAGCACATCAGAGGACACCATAGACTCTAACCATCTTGGGGACAACCTCAGCCCAGAGTGCCAAATAGAGACTGACCATGACCATGCTTCTGCTCTTCCCCAGTTTTCCTCCTTCATTTTGAGTGATTCATGGGCATAGCCGAGTTTCTGGCTATGCTTGACTGTGGAAAGACATCTGTGTCAAATTGAGTCAGGAACCCACTTCTGGCAGGTCTTCCATCCACTCCCCCCATGGCAGACGTGGGCAGTGACAGTGTGGTCAGCCAAGTTATCCACCTCCCCCAACCTCATGCCCAAGTCCTTCAGCAAAAATTTCCCAAGCATGATTGGATTCTATGGGGAGACTAGGGGGGAATGAGGCCTGGATCATGTGATGGGGTGGAACCAGGCTCAGGACCTGCTTTAAAGGAGAGCCTATGGGTTTGTCAGCAGCCTGGGTATGCAGCATGAGCAGAAGAGACAGTTCAAAGATGAGTTCCTAGTTCCTACCTGTGCCTTGGAAGGCAGGAGCCTCCCTTCGGAAAGAGGAGACCAGAGCTTGACTTGAACTTGGCAATCACATAGAGATGGCAATCACATGGAGTGGCCACTGGATTTGTGATACACATCTGGGAAGAATGCTGGGTGGGAGACAGAAGAAGGGCATGGCCATGCATGGATGGTGTCCAGGGCCTCACATCCAATGAGTGGCGTAGAAGCAGGAGGGGCTGAGGCTTCACCCTAAGGGTTCCACTGTCAAGGAGTTGTGGGGACAAGGAGACTCAGCCTAGGAATCGGATGTGGTCAAGTGGAAGTCATGGGGCAAGTCATTGGGTACCAGAGAAAGTGTGTCAGGAGCGGGAGGGGCTTCCAGGTCTGAGACCTGGACCATTGGATTGTCAACTTCCAGGGCTGAGACCTGGACCATTGGATTGTGAACTTCCAGGGCTGAGACCTGGACCATTGGATTGTGGACTTCCAGGGCTGAGACCTGGGCCATTGGATTGTGAACTTCCAGGGCTGAGACTTGAACCACTGGATTGTGAACTTCCAGGGCTGAGACCTGGACCATTGGATTGTGAACTTCCAGGGCTGAGACCTGGACCATTGGATTGTGAATTTCCAGGGTTGAGACCTGGACCATTGGACTGTGAACTCAGGAGGCCTGTGACTCCTGAGCAGTGGTGACGCCAGTGGAACAGTAGGGAAGAAGCTACAGGAGCAACTTCAGCAGAAGGGGGCATCCTCTCATAGCCATGGGACCCAAGGCTAGACTGTCATCCTACTGATGCCCACACCATGAAGACAGGGAGCATCTGGCAAGGAAGGTCTTGAGACACAAACTCAAAACTCATCCAAGAGGAAATGAAAACAGTGAATCATCCTAGAGTTATTAGATCAAATTCCAAACTAAAACCTTTCTCAAAATATCACTCCAAGACTAAATAGTTTTTCATTACATTTATTTATCATGTATGTGTACACATGTGTAAAAGAAAGGATCAGGCCAAAGCAAAGTGGGACAAACATTAAATCCTGCAGATCCCTGGCTGTCACCTGAGACATGTTAGGTATGGTGTGAGCAGTATTGGCCTAGGCAGTCCCCATCTTAGGATCTTTTTTAAAAAAGATTTATTTATTTATTACACATAAAGTGTTCTGTCTACGTGCCAGAAGAGGGCACCAGATCTCATTATAGATGGTTGGGAGCCACCATGTGGTTGCTGAGGATTGAACTCGGGACCTCTGGAAGTACAGCCAGTGCTCTTAACCTCTGAGCCACCTCTCCAGCCCCCATCTTATGATCTTGCCATTCCACCCCATATGACTTCTCTCCTGGGCTGGCCCATCTCTATGTTAGTGGCTTTACTCAACAGTCGCCCCATGTTCCTGGCATCTACAGCTTCCTAGGATCTACTGCACCTTGAGCTTCTCCCTCATGATGTCAGGGGCTAATGACAGTAGAACTTGTTCCAGAGTAGGGAGCTTCCACTGGGGAGGAAGGTCTCCAGCATGGGAAGAGGGGCTTACCAGAAGGAGGAAGGCTGGTGTGCTCACAGCTTTTGTCTCACCGGGACACCTCCCCCATTTAGGGCGGCTCACCCCTCTCTAAAGGACTCACTGACACACCTAGAAGTGTGCCCCTAGGTGATTCCAAATCCAGTCAAGTTGGCAACTAAGATTAACCATCCCAGTGACCTAAAGACCTTGCATCAGCCCCTACTCTTAAAGGCTCCATCACTCATAATAGCACTATCTGCCAGGGACTCAGCCTCCAGCGCATGGGACCTGGAGAGACACCTGAAAATACTGCACCAAGCAAAGAGAAGTTCATGGTCCCAGACACCAATCAGGCATGTGCAGATGTACCCAAGCCCAAGAAGGACATTGAGGGGAGCCTTTCATGTGATTCTGTTCTCTTCCAGGCTACTGCCAGCCAGGCAAGCCCTGGCTTTGAGGAAAGCAGCCCCTGAAGATCACCTGCAGAGTTCTCTACAGGAAAGGGGGGTCCCTCTGTGGCCTTAGGGCTCCATGGGAGAGAGGGTCTCCACTCACCCAGCTCTCTGAGGCAAATATAGCATGGTAGAGGTTCTGCAGTCAGCCTTCTGCGTTGTGCCACCTGCCTGGACCTCAGGAATGTGTTCCAGGAACCCTGGTTTATTTAGCTTTGAAAAGGTCTGGCAGCTATCAGGATGTCACTTGCGGTTCTGCTGCTTCTGTGGGGCTGCAGATGTTCAGCACTGATCCTCTTGGGACAGCCAGCCATCTCGGCCAAGGTGAGTTCTCCAGGGGTGGGCAGCCCGGGGAAACAAAGGCTGCCCCCGGCAGGAATGGCCATCAAGCACTAAGAAAAGGCATACTGCTGCCCAAGCTTCTAATTTGTGACTAATTTGTTGCACAATGAGGTTGCAATTTTCTAATTGTGATTGCCATTTTAATTTTACTCATGGCTGTGCACCCAACAATGTATAGTCTAGTAATTAAAATTAATTGTACCTTCACCTGCATATTTCTATTAGGCTGTTAAATTTAGTCTGTAAGCTCAATGATTTTGCTCCCTGAAAGATGCTGAATTCATTTCCCTAAGTCCGCTCTGCCACACTTGCTGACCCTGGCTCTGCAGCAGCCTTGTCCTCTGATGAGGGGCAGTCATCTCTGGCCCAGCACTGCAGCCCTGGAGACTAGGGAGCTGAGGCCCCAGGGCTCTCACTGAGCCCAAAGTCTCATTCATTTAACCACTAACAAGTTATTAGGTCCCCAAGTCATAAGCAGGGAATCTCATGAATGACCTTGGAACAAACAAATGGACTTTTTCACCAAATTAAGCCCATGGATTACTCCTATGGTTCTTGTTGGAAACCTTTTCCCCAACATGGTGTCCTGGTGACCTTCTGTGGAAAGACGGAGGTTGAGCAATAGGCTCTCTTGGTCCTTACTCAAGTCCACGTGTCAGGACCTGAGACTCAGGCACAGTCATCGGCTTGAGAGCATCTTGGATGCCATTGTGTTCTTTAAGTACCTGGATCAAGGGAATTGCCTCTGCTATGGAGGTGACCACAGGATTCCATGATCTTTACAGTGGCTGCAGGAATTAGATAGATTCTGTGACCCCATCTTGTCTGTGATGGGAGCAGACATGGTGATTCTCCTCATGAGGGGAATCACCAGACAGCAGAGGCTCATGGGACCCAGGACCACGAAAGCTTGCCTCAGACAGCATAAGGTATTTAGGGATAAGGATAAGGACTCTTCAGACCAGGGTTGGGGTCTAGAGCAGTGGCAAAGGGCGTCCTCCTCGGCAAGTGAGGGGACAATGGGTTTTTGACCAACCTGGAGAAGGCAGAAGATATAGACCTAAGTTTTTTAAACTTCTTGCCCAAGGAGCATCACATGGCAAAAAGAGGGAAACCTGGAAGGCACATCAGGCAGAACCCCCCACCCCCACCTCCCTGAATCCTACCTAAACCTTAGAGGACCCTAGTGGAACTAACATTCCTGTGACCAGATGTGGGATAGGCTCCCCCGAGCAATCCAGGTCCTGCCCAGAGGCCAGAGAGTCAGCCGAGGAGGGGTGTGTTGGAGAGTGTCCTGAGCTGTGTTGATCTTGATGAGTCTTTCAAGCATTTCTAGGTCCCCACACCACCTTGGAGTCTTAAATGTCCCTCTGGTGGACAGAATGTGGTGTGGAATACCTGAGAGTAAAGGGTGGCAACTCTGCAGAGTCCACCAGGGTCTCTAGGCTGTCCTCCCATAGCCCACACAGCCCATACAAATAGCCCCTGGACTGGGCTTCACAGCCCCTCAAGAGAGCTTGGAGAGGCTGGGCTCAAAGCCCAAAGAAATGCTGGTCCACAGGGGACAGGACAGGTGCTCTGTGCCACCTGACAAGGGTGTCATGAACTTTATCCCCTCCAGGAGCCCAGAGAAGAAACAAAGACAAGTGGTGGAAGAGACTGGACAAGCATCAGAAGTGGTACCCTTAGGACCTTAGGACCTGGTCATGCTCAAAGTGAGAGTCTGTCCCCCACAGGGTCAGGATAAACATCTGGAGCAGAAGAGCAAGGTGGTGAGGCATGAAACAAGTCGTAAAAGGACCCTTTGTCCCCTTCTCTGGGCTGAAAGTTTCCAATGTGGCTGAGCCAAAAATATCCATTCAGTCCTTTCTTGAACTAGGCCATAACAGGACCAGGAGAAGACAGCTGTAACTTTTCCATAGGGAAAAGGTGGCTTCTTATGGCACAGAAAGTACTGGTCTTCTGTACTTTCTTAGGAAACTTGGAAACATGCGCTTTCCCATGTACTCACCCATACATCCCTCCATCACCCTATTTAAACATCCATCCATTCCTCATCCATCCTTTCACTCACTTATCAGTCCACCTATATACTTACCCATCTATTCACATGCCCATCATCTAACCATCTATCATTCATTTACCCATTTATCAATTCTTCCATCCCTTCTTTAGTCATTATCCTCCAACACATCCACTCATCCACCATGGGAGCCATCAATCCATTTACCCACCCTCAATCTATCCCCTATCCACCTGTTCATCTATCAGTCATCCATCTAGCCATCCATGAATCTATATATCCTCTATATACCCTTCTCTCTATTCATCCATTCATCCATCCATTATCCAAAATCTATCCATCTATCTCTATCTACCCTCTATCCATCCAACCACCCATCCATTCATCCATCATCCTTCTACCCATCCATTCATCCACCCATCTATCATTCATCTACCTATTCATCCATGTAGCCATCATCCATCAATCATCCATTCATCCTTCTACCAATCTGCCATCAATAAATCATTCTTCTACCCATACTTTCATCCATCGAACATGCCATCCATCTATCCATTCATTCACATATTCATTATCCATCCATCATCTATCTATCCTTCTACCCATTCACTCATAACCCATACTGACTCAGCAAGTGTACATGCAACAGATAGATGGATGATGGATATATAGGTGGATAGATGAATGGATGGATGATGTATATATGAATGGATGCATCTATCCTTCTATTCATCTACCTATATATCGTCATCCCTCTACCTATCCATCAATCTGTTCACCATCCATCCTTTCTCTTACCCATCTACCCATCCATCCATCTGTTCATTCATTCACACATCCATTATCCACCCATCATGGCTCAGTGGTTAAGAGTGCACATTGCGCTTGCAAAGGACCCAAGTTCAGTTCCTAGCACCCATTTCAGGCAGCTAAAAAATGACCTGTAACTGCAGCTCCAAAGGAATCTGATATCTCTGGCTTCTGCAGGCATCTGTACTCATGTGCACATACTCATACACAGGCATATAAATAAATTAAAATTAATAAAAAATAACTAATTAAAAATAACAAAAATAGATCTTTTACAATTCCTAAGACACATAGTTTTTTGGCCAGTGGACACCGTGGGAGCCCTGGTACAGAGAGCAAGAACTCCAGAGGAGTGGCATCCTAGTAGGGGTATGGGGTAGGGGCTGACACAGAGCATACACTGGAGTGTCGGGGAAGCAGCCTGGAGGCCAGGTGACCAGAGGTTGCTATGGTGTGATGTGTCACACCCTGTCCTACACCTCTAGCTGGTTTGTGGCCACAGTAGTAATGATGGAGGGGCCTTCAGCAGGGAGCTCACAGAGGGCCTGCCCCGACATCAGGATTAGCAGGGTGAGGCTAGTCAGTGGAACAGGGCAGTCAGGGTTGTCCAGAGCCTGGAGTTCCAGTGCAGACTGCTCACGGTCCATATTTTACCCTCTCCCCCATGAGAGCTCTTCCAGGGTGGGCCCAGAATCTCCTGAGGTCAGGGAGCCTGGAACAAATCAAAGGTATCCTCACTGGCCTTTCCCCCAGCCTCGCTTCAACCCTATCCAGCCACCAAGGTGGCTACTCACCAGACCCCTCACCTCTGGCCTGGCAGCCAGCCCCCGAACACCAACCTCCTCCAAGATCAGCCACTCCGGGGTGGGGCAGAGGCCTCAGCATCCAGCAGGTACTGGATCTGGTAAGTATTTGTCTGCCCTGTGCCTATTAGCCTAGCATTGGACCAGGAGGGGCTAAGACAGAGGGACCCTCTCTGTCTAGAGGGTCTAGCAGGTGCAAAATGGTGAACGCTTTAGGAGGTGCCTATGGCTCCAGTGTATAGGTGCAGTCCAAGGATAGGGTGGTAAGGAAATACAGGGTCATAAGCTTAAATAGAGAGACCAGGAGAGGCCTCCTCAGCTAGACCAGGTGGAAGAAGGGCCCAGGAGAAAGGGATTCCTGGGAAGTGCACCCTGGGTCAGGACCTGTGGGACCTAGACATTCACCAGATGTGCCATCAGGGGGAGCTGGGGAGCACAGCAGGGAAACCGGCCTGAGATGGTGACTGCTGATGGGGGCTATGAAGACACGGGGGGGGGGGGGGGGGGGCGCGGGGGGTATGGCGGCGGCGGCGGGGGGGCGGGGGGAGCATAGCTGGTCAGGCCTGGGCTTCTGTGCTGAGAGGGGTGTGGGATGAAGGGTAAAATGAGGGTGGGTTTGGAGCAGGCCTCTGTCCCCTCCCTGGGGACATGGTAGGTAATATGGAGAAGGCGGCTCTGCAGAGACATAGGAGAGGAGCAGGGGCCCACAGGGGGAGGGTCCCAGGATTCCCAGTTGAGGGAAGTTTGTAGGGTAAGCCTTAGGGTCCATCGAGAGCAAGTTGCTGTTAGAGCCCCCTTAACGTGGGGTGCAGCAGGGCCGCATTGTACTGAGCATCTGGGGCTGTTGGCCATTCTGACTCGTACAGGGCCAGCACCTCAGGATGGGGAAGGGTTTTGAGCAGTGGACAGGAAAGCCACGAGTCTCACCCCGGTGCTCATCCCCATCCCCGACAGATGCAGAACCATGAGCACAGGGTGTGGTGGGATGCTGACGCCCATCGGGGTGATAACAGGAGGTGGGATGCTGGCAGCGCGTTAATCTTCCCCAAATTAAAATCTGCAGCGCAGCGGTTAAGATTGAGGCCACCGCGGTTCAGCGCAGCGTGACCGCCAATTTTGATAAAAGCGTTTTAAGAGCAGTGAGACGGAGATAAATTGCCTGCGGCTGCAGCGCACCATCGGGTGAGAGTCTCACAGGCAGCCGTGGACACCAGGTCGCCCCCGCTGGCCAGTGTTCTCTCCGATGATGTCTGGTGGCATTTGGTCAGCCTGGACAGGGAGTGAGCCCCTACCCAGAGGCTCTCAGTCAGCATAGAGTAAGTGGTAAGCCTGTCCTGGGGGCTCTGGAGAGCCTACCCAGCCTGCTAGCAAGATGCTGAGACCTTATAGTTCCAGTGCAGGCTGATCCCACCATGACCACAGTGTCCACAGTGTTTCCGGTTACTATGAGTGAACGAATGCTTACCCTTGTGGACATGTGGACACCTGTAGGTCCCAAAGCTTCATGGTTTCCTTCACTCAGCAGCCTGAGCATTCTTTGATAGTGGCCAAGGTCTCAGCCTTGGAGGTAGCAGACAGGCCCACAGTGAAGTTATGCTCAGCCTTCCAGGTTCAGGCAGCAAAGTCCAGGATCCTCCTCTGCATCATCCCAGGCCTGCTCAGCCCCATGGCAGGACAGGTGGGAGGGGACATCCATCACGTGGAGTCAGAGACCCTGTGAGTAGCTCTGCTAGGAACCTTGGCATCCTTCCTGGCCCCTGCTCGTGGAGACCCAGCGAGGCTGTCCCTCCCCACTGTACCATTTGGCCCTTATTTTAAGGCTGGAATCAAAGCCCCTCCTCTGTGGTACTCATCACACAGGCCTTCCCCTCTTCCCCTGACACCTACGCAACCCTCACTGCCTCATACCCCTGCCCTGTCTTTTGGATCCTCTCCATCCTCGACCCTTCCAGAAGCAGGGGGGTCTGATGAGGACCAGGGAGGGTGGACAAAGGTGTGGGAGGGGTTCACCAGCACTGGGGTCAGGAGGAAGGAACAGGGGAGGTGGGGGGTCTTGGAAATCGGGGCAGTCCTAGCAGACTATGGAAGAGGCAAGCCATGGGCTGTCTGCTTGGCTAGTGCCATTGCCTGCGTTCTTGCTTCCTTTTACAGAGTTGAAGCTGGTAGGAGACACCCAACTTTGCAGCAGGCGATGCCTGTCTGGTCCTCCCCTCCCCTGAGCAGCCGTGAAATTGATATTTAAAACTAATTGTATGGCACCCTGGAGGCAGCCAGGCCAAGTGGCAGTCGGCTTGTGGCCACGCTCATTCCATCTTGCCTTGGGCTCTCTGTTCGTGACCCTGGTGGGAGATTAGGGCCGAGGATGAGGGCCTTATCTCTGGTGGCAGCCCCACCTCCACCTGCCGGCAGAGCCCCACCCCCGCTGCCTGCGGTCACTGAACTACCCCCTTCTCGGAGAGTGGCACTCCGATCTCATAACATCCAATTACTGTCCCTAGTGCTGTCTGGAGCGCAGATCAAATCACTCCGCTGCAGAGAGGAGCCCCAAACAGGTCAATCTTGGTCGGTTAGACACGGTGTCCAGCTTGAGGCCGCATGCAGCCCACTCCAGGAGCCAAAGCAGCCACCAAGAGGGTCGTAACAGCCCACATACTCCCCCCCCCCCCCCCCCCGCGATGCTGGGCTCTGGCTGCCTTCAGGCCAGAAAAGAGGACACCGGCTGGAAGCGCAAAGCACAAAAGGGCGGTGACCTCTGGGAAGGTAACCAGCAATGACCTCTACCGGCCACCCACAGCACTAGCAGTTAGCACTGTGGTCTTTCTGGGCGTCAGTCCAGGCCTGTCTACCTCAGAGGGCTAAGTGGAAGGAAGGGTGTTCCTCCGGAATCCACGTCCCCTGGAACCTGTGGGAACAGGGTCCGTCCAGACCTCATCAATTAAGATGGAGCAGGGCAGCCTTAGCCACTGGCCGCTTCCCCTGGGAGAAAAGACAGCAGAGACATGTGGGAGGGAGGGGTGACAAGTAGACTGTGGTGATGTCACTACAAGCAAGGGTGACATCAACCTGTCTCTTTGATCTTCACCCTCCCCATCACCTGCCACCCTCCCCATCATCATCATCAGTCACTACCATCACTGTAATCACCGTCACTCTCCTCAGCACCACCATCAGTACCACCACTGTCACTGTGGTCACCATTATCTTTACTATCACCATCACCCACCATCATTACTTCATCATCATCATCATCATCATCGTCACCGACACCGCTGTCGTGATCACCATCACTATCACCACTGAGACCGTTATCACTAGTAATCCCTCAGTGAGCTCCTTCATCATCGCTGCTGTGGACATCACGGTGGCCAACATCACCGTCATCCTCCAAAACCAATTTCTAGCTGTGACTGTCAAAGGCCAGAGTCACTAAGTGGCTGGCCCCAGGCCTCCCCGCTGATTGTGGAGGATCCAGGGCTCACCACTCAGTGTCTGTTGACCTGACTTCCAGTCCCCCAAAATGTCGCCTACACAGCTCCTCCGCCATCCTGCTGCAGACCTGATTTTCTAGCCGGTGCCCATAATATTTGGCTGGCAGCTCCTGATCTCCTCTCACTCAGCAGTCATGCCCCATCTCTATAAGGCCAGAGAATCCTTTTTCATAATACCCAATAAATAACCTGGATTTAATTGAATTAATATCGACAGCATGTAATTGCTCCTTGTTGCTCAAGCCTGCTGAGGAGGGGCGTGAGGGGGTGGAGCGGGGAGGTTATTGCTTTAAAAAATGCCCTCGGCCCCGAGCAGCATTTTGGCCTTATTATTATAGTAATAATGAGGCAGCTGATTTGATCTCTCCTTGCACAATAGCGCAGCACAGCCCCGCTAAATAAACAGCCAAAGTCCTTTGTCCCTGTGGGCTGTTTCTGGGTAATTAAAATCAATAGGGTCTTCCTCCAAGCCCTCTGTGGCCTCATCAAGGCTCCGAGCTTGGGGCTGCCAGGTGAAAGGCAGGCAAATGAACTATCCAGGCGGATAGAAGAGCTGCTCACGGCAGGGTTTTTCCGACTGGTGGCAGCCTCTTAGAGGCCTTCCCTGGCCCAGGGACTTTTCTGCCACAGTCCCTAATTTAAGGGGTGGGTGTGGATTCTAGACAGCTGGGCCCTAAAGTCATGTCTCAGGCCATTCCCCCCGTCATCTGGGAAACATGCTTCCTCCACCTTGCCTGCCGTCCCCATGGAAGCTCCCAGGCCTCTTTACAGCCTTGGCTCTGGTTCAGGGATGGCTGGTAGGAATCACACGTTGAATGTCTTAGCAGATAAGCGTCCAGTGGTCCCCAAATGCCAGGCTCTGCCCTAAGTCCCAAGGGGTCCTCCTCTTGGGAGCTCACGTGGAGGAAGGGAGGCCGGTCTGGCACACTTGAAGCAGATGCAGGTTACTGGCTCCACACAAAGCAAGAGCTGGTGTGAGGAACTGGGAGGCTGCAGTCCAGGGCGGGTGACTGAGAGGGCATGGAGGTAGAGGGCTGGGATTCTAGAAACACATGGAAGGCGGCAACAGTGTAAATGTGTGAGCAAGGAAGTAGCTTAGAGTTCACGGACAGAGGGTAGCTGCCCACTGAGTGGCAGCAGGTGAGGCAGCGTGGGATATGCCAGGTGCTGGACATTCCAGGAGTCAGTGCAGCTTTGCTCAGGAGAGTGGGTTTTGCACTGGCCCAGGATCACACAGTACACACACACTGTGCACATAGACTCACACCTTCCTCCTAGCCTTGCTGAATTGTGTTTCCGCTTCTGACTCCAGCCGTGGGTCCTTCCTGCTGTGAGTCAGGGAGTCCAGCCTCCTGCTCCCCGACCTTCCTCCTATTACTGGAGGGACAAGTGCTGTCTCCTGGCCCAGGCATCACAGAATTCCCTGCCTCTGTTTCCTGCGTCTGCATTTAGCATGTCAGTGGACATGACTCCCTGGTCTAACCTGGGAGCAATTAGGTTCCTCCAAGTAGGAAATGAGACATTCACTGTGCCAGTGGGCATGACCAGTTCTTTTGCCACCAGCTGGTCTTGCAGACCTCAGTCTCTCTGGAGGTGCAGTCTCCTCCATGACCCCTAGGCTAGGAGTGGATTCAGATTGCTTGTGGCTTGATTGGCAGCTGATTCTGCTATCTCTAGGCTCCCCCTGGCCCCGGGAAGCCTTCAGGTCTGGCTGGCTCTAGGGCCCCATCTTCTGAGTTTGCTGTGATGAGATTCTGAGAGCTCAGTGCAGAACTCTGCCCCTTCTGAGGGGAAGAGGGTCAGGCAGACAGAAGACCCCAGGTGTAAACTCTGAAGGGCGGTCAACCTCAACAGCCATAGTAACTGTTCTGGAGGGTGGTCGCTGAGGGACTACCCTGAAGGGACGCTAGCCTGGCCCAGAGCTTTCACCCAGCTCATGTCAGCCTTTTCTGGTGTGCCTCCCTCCTGCAGGGTGACCCACAGTGACCCATAGAAGGACCTGTTCTCTCTGCCCTCAGCAGCAGCCATAGCACCTTGAAGCCAAGAGAGAAGAGCTATGAAGGATCATCTTTGGGAAGGCAGTCTGCCAACCAGTCTTCTTGTCTACACTCGCCACAGTCCTGTCTACACACCACAGAGTGCTGAGTGCCTGTAGCTTGGCTGAGGCTGTGGCCTGGGGCCACTCAGCATGAGTGCAGGGCAGGATGACCACCCCCATGGCCTGCAGCCATAGGCAGCTCTGTACCTGTAGATGGAAGATGCCCAGGAAGTTCTATCCACCCAGGGTCCTGGGGGCACTGCAGAGGTGGCGGCTGGGTAACTAATCCAGGCCCTCTCTTACTGGGGAGTGGGTCCCCTCCATTGGGGTGCTCTCTGCAGGTCTTGGGGCAAAAGGGAAACAGGACAGGAGATTTGTAGAGCCCAGCACATCAGGTATCCAATGCTGGGTGAGGGTGACATGCCCATGCTGAGGCCCCACTGGAGACTGTCCCACACACCAAAGGGCAAGGGGTGACCATGCGCACCGGAGTCTACTGCTGGGCCACCCTCCTCTCTTTTCTGGTCTGCTCAAGAGCAAATTCTCCACGGAGATCTGGGTTCAGCCCTTGGCCTTCTAGCCACACAGCCTAAGGCTCCCTCCGAGTCCTCAGGATACTCACAGCCTATGTGGCTTAATGGAAACCAGGAGAGAGTCTAATTCTCTTCTGAGTCTGCACTCTGCTTCGTGATCTTTTCTTAATTAAATACAACCTGAATTAAATTGCTTTCTGGGCGGGGGCAGGCACAGCGCTGGCCTGCCACAGGGATACCCTCTCCCCATCTGGGCTGGGCAGGCAGGCGGCCCTCGAAGGACAGTGATCCATGGACCAATATCCCCAGAGTCCTGGAGGCTGACCTCCCAGCAGCCATTAGCTGTGTTTTAATTAACTGTCCGCTCACCCTGTCCTGGCAGACACCAAGGAGGGAACGGGTGGAACTGTGGTGTCCACAGCCTCAAATCCTTCCAAAGCTCAGGCTGCAGGTGCCCACTGGGCCAGCCTCTGGGGCTGCTGCTTGCACCCCAAACCTGTATCTCCTCCAACCACCTTGAGCTGGAAATCTCATATCTGTACCCTGTTTCTTGGGTTTTCTGGGACACAGCAACATCCAGGCTCGAGTCATCTCAGAGAACACCCAGGCTAGACGAACACTCAGTCTCCCTGAAACAGTGGTTCTCAACCACTTCCTGATGCTGCGACCTTTAATACAGGTGCTCATGTTGTGGTGACCCCCAACTGTAATTTTGCTACTGTTATGAATCGTAATGTAAATATCTGATATGCAGGATATCTGATATGGGACCCCTCTGGGTGTCGCGACCCACTGGTTGAGAACTGCTGCTCTGTGGTCGAATCAGGAGTGAGGAGGCCTCAGGGAGGGAGAACAGGGGGGTTGGTAAGTGGTGCCTGGGGTGGGACTGGGGATTTGGGCGTGAGTGAAGGAGAAGGAGGGAGTGACCTCAGGCTAGCCCACAGTACACAGAGGGCACTAACTTCTTTGGGGATTATAAGGATGGTGAGCACTGTCCAGCCATCCTTCACCAGGGCCATACCTGCTGTGATACTGTGACAGAGTCCAGAGGTCAACAGGTCAATCAATCACACCTTAACTGTCCCTTATGGTTCCAGAAACTTCCTTCATCAAAGAGCATCCAGATTTGAGATGCAGCCAGAGACCTCAGTCCTGTCCCTTCATTCCCTGTGCAGAAGAACTTCATGGGCTCTGTGCTGGGCCTCATCCGTACCCCTCTGGCATCAGAAGGGGAAAAGGCCCAAAAGGCCTGGGAAGGAGAAAGAGAAGTTTTTAGCTCCTATGGAACTGGGGCCAGGGTGGCGTTCCTGTGGTGCTGACACTAAGCAGCTTACTCGGGTTTATGCAAAGGCCTTGGGTAAGTAATGGGGAAGGCAAGGTGGGGCTGAGACCCAGGAAAGTCCCACTTGGAATAATCCAATGGACTGGTCTTCAGGAGGCTGTGGGAACCTCTATTCCCTCTAAGGTCAGGGAGCACAGGTAGCTCAGACCCGCATGACCCAGTGAGATCTGCACCAGAACTTCTCAGGACCCCATTTACCACTTCGGTACTCAGGTGCTTCCTAGAGAGCAAGCATGGACCCTGTGTTTGGAGATTCCCAGGCATCAGCCTGCCTTTCTCACATACCGGGTCTTTCTCAGCACCATACATGGGTGAGCGTGCGAGAGCGCGCTCACACACACACACACACACACACACACACACACACACACACCAGCTCACACTAACCATGCACATCGTCTGGGTGCACAAGCCCTACTGCACATGTGTACTCTTGCACTGGCCTGCCCAAGTGGAGGATCATCAAATGACAAGGCGAGCCTCTGATGGGCAGGAACACTCTGGAAATTCCTCCCTGGACAACAGGCTTTCTGGAAAGGTTTCAGGTGGCAACTGAGTTAGCGGTCCATCTCCCCAACCCTCCAGGCTATTCAGTCACAGAGGAAGAGCCAAACCGTGGCTCACTGGGGAGGGACAAGGTAATTCTCCCATTTCATCAAAATGTCACCTCAGCCCTGGGTTGGAAACTGGTTGAGTCCTTCTCTGGCTTTTCTCCCGTGCTCGGAACCCCAGCTACAAGCAGGTGTAGACCCCACACAGGGGCTTCCTTGGCTGCCTTGCTCAGGACTAAAACAATGCCCCCTTTGACACTGGCTGCTTGGTCCTGAGGTCAGCCTGGGTATGTCTGAGGGGTCTGGATAGGACTTGTAAGCCCAATGGAGCTGGGCTTTGAGTGGTTCCCCAGGCAAGGATGGGTCTTGATCCCCTAGAAGAACTAGACTTTGGGGACGATGGAACCAGCCTAGGCCACAGGCATGAACTAACGCTCCTGTCCCAGCTTGGGCCCAGGGTTGCAATGGGACTAGAAGACAGTGTGGGTGACTTGTCCCTGCAGGGCCCAGTGAGAGCTTCTGCTACTATCCACTATGTGCACCAGGATTCTTATGGCCACTGCTTCCCCTGGAGACTCGGGCGATACCTGAAAGAGGCATCCTGAGAGAGCAGATATCAATATGGTCCCAACTGCAGCAGGCAGCGCCTGGAGTCCTAAACAGTAACTTCTCCCCCGGGTAGGAGCCAGGGACTGGGTATTCCAAAGATGTGCCCCCTCTCCACAGAACCTCCTGGACACAAACCAAAACTAAACTACCCAATGTGTGCCCCAACAGAGCAGGGCCTAGAGATGGCTGGGAAGGGAAGAGCATCCCAGCGTGGAGATGTACAAGCAGGAGGGAGGCGGGGGATGTGAGGCCGGCCTTCGGAGAAGCTGACCCGTGCTGTGAACACGTCGGCGTGACTTCCCGAGTCGAGTCCTCTGGTGAGCAATCAGAGCCCCTGCCAAGGTTCAGGAGCGGGCGCAGCAGCGGCCAGAGAGGGAGGCCTCCGCCTTCATGCTTTATTCTCTGACAGTATCCATCTTTCCAAATTGATTTTTGATATCCATAGTGACCTGGAAGGGAGACACGGCGATAACTCTCAGAAAGTGGAAAACAATATTATCGCCACAAATATGAATTACTGGCCGCCAGGTTAAATCTACTGTGCGATGAATTATGTGACCCTGCACTCCTATAACTCTCAGGGATTTTATAGAGTCGTGAGAGGCCTGGGGACGCTGACAAGCACTTAACAGCCAGAACCGGTCCCCAACAACTCCTGGGGCCATTTGATTTAGCCATTGGGCACTACAGGCCACTGTCTGCCTCGGAAGCAGAGCTCATGATTGGATGTTCTTGCCCATCTGGGACTGGGGACACTCAGAGGTGCTCCCAAGTAGTAGGAACAGGACTGGTTCTGGATCTTCCAGAGTGTTGGCCTCCAGGGGGGTCCCAGGGCCCTCACTGGTACTAGCCTTTGAAGGAAAAAGTACCTGCTGTTTATCCCTTGGGGACATCCAGAGAGGCCACTTAGTTAGCTAGAGGGAAAACAGCCCAGAATCATAGCAGAGACCAAAAGCCAAGCTGTCGGGTGAGATCAGCCAGGCCTAGTTTGGGGTGGCTACCATATGGTGCTGGGTGGGAGTTTGGCAAGCAGCACCTTGAACAGCCATGCAGGTGGGTCCCCAGGATGTGTAGGACCAAGAAGGGAGCCTGGAGGCCTCCAGGGAGGTCAGCGCTGAGTCCTGTATCCAAGGCTGCCCACTACATGCCCAAAGAACAAAGACAGAGAGAGGAACCAGGGAAGGAACAAATGAATTAATGAAGGAAGATGGATGAGCAAGAATGCCCATGCCAGCAGCAGGAGCCTGGCAGCCTCTGTACCAGGGCTGGTGAGAGAAGGTGAATAGACCCGAGTTCCAGTTCTGAGGTGCCCTCCCCGCCCCCAGTGTGTGCTGTAGCACTTCTGGGACTCAGACAGTAGACATCAGGGGCAGAGCAGAGGGGCAGTAAGTAGTTTGAAGGCTGAATTGAGTTGAAGATATGGAGGTCTAAGAGAAGTGACCACATCCTGAGTGACTCTGTGTCCAATACTGACTGAGCAGTGGGCCATCCTCCCTCTAAGAACAGCCAAGATCCCTAAGACCGAGTGACCTGATGCTGTGCAGAGGCCAGGGCAAAGGGTGGCAGCCAGGTCAGGGGGTGGGGGAGGCACTGCTGGGAGCCAGGGCTGGGATAGCTCTGCCTGGTCATCAAGGTCTGTGCTGACCAGGCTCCCAGGAAGGCAGCAGTGACCTCTAGCAGGTTCCCATGTGTGACAGTCACTTGGCATTTCTGGAGGCCACTCCCGAGCCTGCTCTGAGCTCCAAGTCCCTGCCAAGAGAGTGAGCTAAGTCCCATTCCAAAGACAGGAAAGATCCGACCAGTTGGGGACACTCATTGAGGGGCAGTGGAGCAGGTCCAGGGGGAAGACAGGGTGGGGGGAGCTCCTGTTAGTGCTGCCCTTGCCAGCCAGGTCCCCAGGCCCCTGAAGGACAATCATCTGCCTGGGCATCAGGAGAGGCCCCTTCCTGATGCAGACAAGGCCAAGCCTCCACACAATCTGCAAGGTGAGCAGTCCCGGCTGGCAGGGCACTCCTCAGTGCCAGAGCCTGGGTGTGCGTCCCTGTGCCATGAAGACCAGCTTTGCGCAGGAGGACTTGGGTTTGGGCTCACACTCACCCATGGCATCTGCAGCCCTCTTGAAACTGAGATGCGGATGCTTCTCCAGGCTTCACTTCCTTCTTCTCAGGACACCCAGTGGTCTCCCCATGCCTCTGGGCTTGGTGCCAACACTACCAATTGGATTGGTACCGTAAGGCCCAGAGGTTAGGGTGGACTAACTCTCTCCCCTGCCCCTCACGCCTGAAGGAGGGATTTCTAGCCTGACGGTAGTGAAAGGAGGCCGTGGGGCTGGTGGTTGACTATCTCCCACAGTGTGGGACAGTAACAACACAAATGTCATTTAATTTACATGACAAAGTGCCGCCATTATTGCAAGCTGACAGAATAAAGCTCGGGGCAATTTCTGAAAATTATTTAAACAATGTAATGAGTTAAATGTCAGTGCTGGCTAATTATGTTTATGCTAATTGTTAATTAGCCCTATAATGGAGACAGTCTTAATTAACAATAGTTAGGAGAGTGGGAGGTGGGCTCCCTGGGGTGGGACCAGGCCCATTCCTTCTGACAGCTCAGAGAGCCAGGATGTCCTGGAATTGGGGGGGTCCCACCAGGCAGGTGTGGGGCAGCGCCCACTACACCCACTTTCCCCAGCAGGAGGTCCCCCATAGTACACTGAGATTTCCCTAACTACCCTGCCTGCCACTTCACCCCTCCCCCACCACCACAGGATGGGGAACACCCAGCAGCCCCAGGGCTGGCCAGGCTCTGCAGGAGCTCCTCTGGACACTAGAGTGAGGACCCTCCTCGAAGGATCGCTTTGGGGAGGAGGGCACACATTATTCCCTACACCAAGAAAGCATGCTTAGTCCCACGCCAAAGACAGGAAAGAGCTGGCCGGCCAGGAGCAATCATCCAGGGCAGGGGCAGGGGGCAGGACCCTTTCTCTCCTCATAGTACCCTCCACATTCCTCTGCCATCTCCCTTTCTGGAAGCCCTGCTATTCCTGGGGCTGGGCCTGTAACAACTGCTGCAGGCCTGTCCGTTTCGAATGCCCTCACACCCAGGGCAGTCTCAGGAAAGAAGGGGCCCCAGGGCTGCCTGAGGTGCTGGCCTGGGCTGCAGTGGCCAGGCCTTTGATATAGACAGGAACAGAGAGCACGCAGGTGACCCTGCAGCCTGGGGCCAAGGGGTCAGGAGAGCATCTGGAGGACTGGGCATGCTCAGAAGGCAATATAGGGAAGTGCTCAGCTGAGCAGGAAGACTAGTCGCATTGAAAGGAGGCCCAGGGCCTTAGCCTGCTGCCCACCACTGTCCTGTTTCAGCACCTTCCCCATCACACAGAAAGGTGTATCCAAGCAGCTCAGAAGTGGCAGCGAGCAGGGAGGCCTGGGGGGTGGGTGCCACACATAGGTTAGAGGGTATGCGTACTAGGCCCTACTTCTGAGAGCCACATGAGGCTCCATTCCAATCTAGCCCTGAAGTGGGTCAGATTCTGCAGGTCACTGAGAGGCAGGATGAGTGTCCAGCTAAAGCCTGGCCACACCTTTCTGTTACTGTCCTTGGGCTCCAAGGCCATCGAAGGCTCCCCAGTGGTAGGGCATCCTTCTCTGTTCGTGACACTGTTGCCCATTTGCGTGTTACCCTGTTGATGCCCTCTGGGCTTGGTTCAAGGCACAGGGACCCTTCTCAGACTATAACCCCCCAACTCCCAGCCTCTGCCATGACATCTGCATGGGGACGTGATGGGACAGAAGAAGTCTCTTCAGGTCCCTGCCCTAATCCGAGTTCTCACCTTCTCTCACCTCTACAGATGACATTGTCCCCATGTCCTCAGGCCTCCACTATGCCAATGGATTCCTGAGAGTATGAGTATAGATAGAGTCCTTCACAGACCAACAAGATGATGGCCAGGAGCTGGGCAAACATGAGGTTTCTCTCTTTCTTTCTCTCTTTCTCTCTTTCTCTCTTTCTCTCTTTCTCTCTTTCTCTCTTTCTCTCTTTCTCTCTTTCTCTCTTTCTCTCTTTCTCTCTTTCTCTCTTTCTCTCTTTCTCTCTTTCTCTCTTTCTTTCTTTCTTTCTTTCTTTCTTTCTTTCTTTCTTCCTTCCTTCCTTCCTTCCTTCCTTCCTTCCTTCTTTCCTTCCTTTCTCTCTCTCTCTTTCTTTTTCCTTCCTTCCTTCTTTTCTCTCTTTCTTTTTGTGTGTGTATGTGTGGTTCAAGACAGGGTTTCTCTGTGCATCCCTGGCTGTCTCGGAACTCCCTCTCTCCCTCTACAGAGGGAGACCAGGCTGGCCTTGAACTCACAGAGATCCGCCTGCCTCTGCCTCCTCCCGAGTGCTGGGATTAAAGGCGTGCGCCACCACCGCCCGGCTCAAACATGAGATCTTAAGTAAAGTTTACAGAACAGTGGGAACTCTACACACACCTAGCAGCGCTGTTTCCCAGGGAGTGTGAGGGTCTCATTTTCTTATTAGAGGTGTTTCCTCAGCAGCCAGAGACCCAGAAATATCTGCTTCTGCGCAGCAAAGCAGTCGGGGAGCCTCTCCTCCATGCCTCTGTCAGCCGAGCCCCAGCACTGCAGACCATGTGCATAAAACACACAGCCATAGGCCCCATTCAGGCCCCCCACGTGCACCCACACATACCCCGCATCAAGTACATCCAGTCACACACTCTGTACCCCACAGAAACTAAATCTCACTCACCTTGCATACCATAGCCCCACCAGGGCCAGGGCTCTCTAGTCTCCTGGGTCACAGCCATGTTCTACAAGGTGCTCCTTGGCACCGTGCAATTGGAAGGGTACCCCTGAGCTTCCAAGCGTCCAACCCCAAGCTCAGCCCAGGCTCACTGCCTCCACACACTTCAGGATGAGTGACAAGGACAGGGAGGTGCATCGGGAAAGGGGGTGCCAAAGACAGATCACTGGAGCGATTTCACCACAGGAAAGATAAAACCTCTGCCAGACAGTTTTCTATAGAAATCTGAAGAGGTAGAGGCTATGACGATGGAGGCAGAGGTCACTGCTGGCTTTGGAGAGAACAGAAAGGCTGCAAACAAGGGTATTTGGGCAGCATGTAAGGGCTAGAAATGGCAAGGAAGTTTCTCTCCTACAGGGCCCAGAATACAGGCTGCCTGGCCCCTTTTGACATTTTGTGTCTAAAATCTCAAGATCACTGTGAACAAGACCCAGTTTTTCTCTTCCTCCCTGAGATCTAGAAACTTTCCACCAGGCTGTGGTATGCATAGAGAGGGATGCCACAGTGCACATAGACGAAGAGCCGTTAATGCCATGAGGTGACATGCCCAGACTTGCTCAGGCCGATCCACAGACCACTTTGTACCATACATGAACGTGGCTGCTCCTTGTAATTCAGTGGATGCCACAAGGTCCAGTCCATAGGCAACTGGGTCAAAGGCCGAGGTCCATGCTGGAAGAGAGTGGCCCCTGTCCCAAGGAGCTCTGCTAGACCAGGGAACCCAGAGGTGAGTCCTTGCTGCCTGGCTGTGATGTTGTGCAGCAGTAAGGACATGGAAGAAATCAGGAAAGAAAGACTTCCACACACCCCAGGGAGAGGAAGCGGGGAGGAGCCGAGCTGGGTCTGGCGACGAGGCCCAGAGGCTAATGAAGAGCCACAGAATTGGGCTGAGTTAGGGAGATGAATTCCGGGACAGGAAAAAGTAGCTCCAGGTAAGTCCCAGTGTATCCTAACGCCACAGGCCTGGAGCAGACTCGTTTCTCCCAGACAGCGGGTTGAACTCCTTACTGAACTTGGTCTTACGAGGTGACATCATTATCAGGTTTCCTGAAACAGGACTGGTAAGGAACTTGGAAGGTTTTATCAGATGCCTCAAAACTACAAGCCTCTTCCCTGTTGACCAGATTGTTGATACGAATGCAAGTTGATTGGCAGACTTGGGGTACAATAATTATGGGGATAGATTGCCAGTGTGGTTGGTTACATGGAGAGACCTGTCTGCTCAGCACCAGACAGGTTTGTCACTTTTTTAGGTGCCAAGTTTCTTTTGCAATTGAGAAGTACAAATTGTGCATTGTTAAAAGTGGGTGATGCCTGGGATTGAAGAGGTTCATATTTGTGTTTCATTAGTTCAAACTGCAAAAAAATTATGTAAAACAGCTACCGTTTTATGTATGTATTCTTGTGTGGGAGGTGCACATGCATAGGGTATACATGCCTGTGTATGCACATATGTGTAAAGACTGGAGAACAGTCACAGATGTTATTCTCAGGAACACCATCCACCTCTGTTGTCTCTCACTGTCCTGGAACTTGACAGCTAGGCTAGGCTGGGTGGCTAGTGAGCCCAAGGATTTGCCTGTCTCCGCCTTCCCAGGGCTGGGATCACAAACATGCACACCATGATGGCATTTTTACATCAGAGGCTGGGGAGTCGAACTCAGGTCCTCAGGCTTGCAAGGCTTTATCAACTGAACCATCTCCCCAGCCCAAGTAACTACTTTAAAAATAAAACATAAATGCTCAGAGAGACAAATCTATGTCACACATTTTAAATACACGTATCAAACTTCTGTCACTTGAAAACAGGTTATTTTGGGTGCTTTATGGAATTCAGTAACTTTTAATGATAATGCAGTTGTCATGAAAATTAATGGATTTATAGATAAAATGGCCTCCATGAATCAAGAATTCAAAAGAGAAAACAAAAACTCAGAAAAGAGAGAAAACAACAAGGTAAGGGGGCTGACAGATCAGAGGGACAAGCAGGTGGCTCTGTGCCTCCCACAAGGGCCACACTGGGGGGCAGCGTGAGTAGTGCCTGCCCAGTGCAGGCCAGCATGCAGCGTAGGCATCACCTGACTCTGAGAAACTACATCCTGAAGTAGGAGGGAACAGAGACGGGGGAACAACAGGCAGAGAGGACCACTAACACACTCCTGGCACTGATGGTGGGATAAAAATGACAACACACAGGCTGGAGAAACAACTCAGTGGTTAAGAGCATTGGCTGCTCTTCCAGAGGACCCAGGTTCAACCCCAGCACCCACCCGGTGGCTCACAGTTGTCTAGAACTCCATTTCTAGGGGATCTGATGCCATCTTCTGGCCTCTGGGTACTGTGTGCCGGCGGTACATAGACATGCATGGAGATAAAACACTCAAACACATAAAATAAACAAATCTTTCTTAAATTAAAATAATTACTTTATGAATCTGTGTTTCGGGGGGGTGGGGCGTAATGTGTACATGAATGCAGGTATCCTCAAAAGCCAGAGAGAGTGTCAGGAACCCCAAAGCTGGAGTTAACGGGCAGTGGTGAGCTGCCCAAAGTAGCTGCTGGGATCTACAAAAGCAGTGCTCACTTTTTTTTTTTTTCTAGACATTGTTTCTCTGTGTAACAGCCCTGGCTGTCCTGGAACTCACTCTGCAGACCAAGCTGGCCTTGAACTCACAGAGAACCACCTGCCTCTGCCTCTGTCTCCCGAGTGCTGAGATTAAAGGCATGCACCCCCCGCCCCTGCATCACTTTCTAGGCCTCAGAGAATTTTTTTTTTTTAGATATTTAAACAACAATAAAGGTTTCAAAAACACAGCACCAGCACCAGGGGCTGGGAGACAGTTCGTTCCATAGGTATTGTACTTGTGAAAGCATGGGGACCTGAATTCAGACCTGTAGCACCCACATAAAAGATGGGCATGGAGGCACACACCTGTAGCCCCAGGATTGGCCATCCAGTCTAGCCAAATTGGTTAGCTCCAGACACAGCAAGAGATCCTATCTTCAGAAGTAATGTGGCAAGCAATTGAGGAAGACACCCAACATTGTGTACATAAGCATATTTGCATATACACATATGCACATACAAATCTGAAAAAGAAATTTTTATAGAGGCCAATTAGTGCTGACAACCTAAACTTGAAGAATCAGGCCCTAGGGACATCCTGGCCAAAAAGAGAGAGAAAGAAAGGAAGAGGGAGAGAGACAGAGGGAGGAAGAAAGAAGAGAGAGAGAGAGAGAGAGAGAGAGAGAGAGAGAGAGAGAGAGAGAGAAGGAAAAAAAGAAGCATTGAGTCACCCACACAAAGGAAAGCCAGGCTTCCTCAGTGATGTCAGTGAAACAGGACAGATGGTTTAAGTGACCTTCAGAAAACTGTGTCCAGACAATACCTTCTAAAGTGTCCAGCAGATGCTTCCAAGTTCCCCGCCACAGCCAGCCTTGGCAGACCACGAATGTGACAGGAAGATGCTGGCTCCATCTGAGAGTGGGAAAGCCCAGGGCAACCTTGAGAAGGTGGCCAGAGAACAGAGTTCAGAGTCTGTGGAGTGCGCCTGCTAACCAGGGCCCGAGACAGATGCGGGGAGACTAGCAGAATGGCGGACTCCCTATCCCTGCAGAAGGGAGGGCAAGGAGCAAGGGCAGCCAGGGCGGGTGGTAGAGAGGAGAGAGGGCTGAGACCAACTGAAGGTGACTACAGAGGGGGTGGTCAGCAGCCCTGACACAGGCTGAGGAGACAGCGCTCGGCATCCGTGTGCCCCACTGCCGGGCAGTACCCATGGGCATGTTACAGCTCACACCTGACCTGCCAGATCATCCAGACCAGAGGTGACAGGCCACTTGCCTTGGCTGTCTCCAGGAGGTTATTTTCCTCCATTGGAACACACAGAGATCCCCCTTATTTTCTGCTCCCCAACCCAAGTTGCCCCCCCCCCCCCGCCCCCGCCACTCTAAATTCTACATAGTCTAGTGAGTGTGACCTGGGTGGGCCACACGCTGATGGCTATGGAAAGGCGGGAAGTCAGGACTCCAAATACTTACCAGGGTGGACTGCAGAGCCAGAAAGGCTGTGCCTTTGGTCAAGGACAGTGGCTCTGGCATCCACGATCCTTCATGAGAAAAAGCCTGTGACTGGGGCTGGAGACACGACTCAGCAGTTTAGAGAACGTTTGCTCTTCCAGAGGACCCAGGTTCAATCCCCAACACCCACACAAGGCTCACAACCACCCATAACTCCAGTTCCAGAGAATCCAGTGCCCTCTTCTGGCTTTCTCTCTCCGCATCTGACTTCCAAGGATGCTAGACACACACGTGGTGCACATAAATATGCAGGCAAAACACTCATACATATAAACAAAATAAATACATCTAAAGTGTTTTCAAAAGGAAAAGCACGCTACCTTCTACAATTTTCTTCATCTTTCTGAGTTGTGAGATGGGGGTCAGTGCACAGTTTTGCCTGGCTTTGAATTCAGTTTTGATCGTATGAATTCAGAAACCTTTTACTGTTGCCAAATTTCTCATGGCCATCCACGTTTAGTTTCACAGTCCTGTTTAAGAAGCCATGGTCTGGACCTCTTCAAAAGCTCTGTTATGTGTAAACACAGGTGGTCAGGCCTGCATCCAGCAACTGGGTGGGTTCTGCCCACGGGAAGTCGGGGTTGACAAAACCTACTCCGCTGGGACCTGGGACCGGAACAAGACCGGACCCTGTAGCCTGGGTTATGGAGTTAGCACCTCTGCCAGCATGCTGTGATTCGGTCCCGGCACACCCAGGCCTCCACCCCCTACAGATGGTATCCTCCAGTCCTGGCAACAGGCTCAGCAGTAAGCTCCACGGCCAGGAGTTCCTGGGGGCCTAGGCACTCGGCCATACATACCAAGCAGAACAGCAGGGACAGGGGGCGGGGCTGTCCCCCCCCCACAGAGTTAGGACCCCCCCCTTCCCCAGATCTCATCATTCCAGAGCCAGACAAAACAAGGGGTGAGAGCTCTCTCAACCCAGACTGGAAAGCAGAAGGGCCCAGCACCACACTCGTTAGTCTGCGTGCTGTGGAGAAGGCGCTGGCCCTCATCTCATGCCGGGGTGCCAGCTCCAACCAGACTCACCTCCCCAGCCAAGCCAGCCCACATGGGGGGTGCTGGGAGATGAACCTGGGGGAGTAGAAGTCAGAACATCTGGGGGTGACAGAGAAGTATGGCTGGTGCAGTGTATGATTTGACTACACGAGGCTGTCTCGGTGTGCGCCTGGTCTGGCGGGTTTACCTGAGTGTACAGGCTCAGCTGAGTGCGTGCGAAAGGATGGAGGTCAGCAGAAGAGTCACGGCCCTGGTGACCAGAGTTAGAATGGGCTTCGTTAGAAAGAAGAGGCGACAGAGGGAGAAGCCAGGCCTGCTGGAGGGAACAGAGAGAGGAAACCCAGGAAGAGAAGGGCAGAGAGAGAGCATGGGGGTCTGTGTCGGCTTTTTAAGGCAGCACATAGTCGCCCGCTGATGACATAAGGCGCCAGACAAGACCCCGAGCTGCGCATGTACAGAATCCTAAGAGCATGTGCTTACCCAAGTGTACACACACCCCCATGTGTATCTGGGAAAACTCGTTTAAGTGCATTTCTGAGTATGCAAGCCTCCCTGAGTGTGTTTCTGAGTGTTCGAGCTCACCTGGGTGTGTGCCTGGGCACGCCTACCTGACTACACTCCAATCTGCTTGTGTGCATGGGGCCTAGCCTGTCCTCTTTCAAGGCTTGACCTTGGCTTTGATACTGAGCCTTCTCTTTGCTACAAAAGGCAATAACCCCCAGTGCCTATGGGCTGCAGGCCTCTTGCTACAGGGGATTGATGGATCCGAATTGACTCCTGGAAGCATATCCATCAATTAGAGCCATTGCCCTGCTTCTCCGGTCCCTCTTATCGTCCTTTCTGTAACTGCAAAATCAAAATAACTGTGTTCAGCATCGATGTGTACTCAGGACCCTTGTTGCTGCTCCTCTTCTATTGGACATCCTTCGGAAGGACCCCCGACCCCCACTTCCCGCACAACTCTGGGAAACACTAACAAGACTGACTTGAAGCTGGAAGGTGGCAGGCCCCTTGGCAACTGCCAAGCAGCAGACTCTTGGGCTATCATAGAGAAGCCCAGTGGGGTCTTCTGGGCGCTGACAGTGTCCCCTCTGCTGAGAACGCAGGGCTCAGGGTAAATACTATGAACTCATGTCTGAGGGCTTCCAAGTGACAGGGGCCTGCACCCTTTGGGGTGATCTCCAGTCCTTCGCTGTGTTTCCCAGTCCCTTCACCCCACTTCTGTCTGGCTTGTCTGAGTGCACTCTCTCAGGAGGTTGAGCACATGGAATGAAATCCTCCAAGCCGCTCCTGCTGTGTTCAGTGCCCTACAAGGGTTTATCACCTGATTGCATGATGCTGGCACAACGAGCCTTGCACTCCACCACTGACTGGGAGCAGGGGAATGGATGAAGTCCTGTGTTGAGGGAGCCCACCCCAGGCATTGTGGAATGATCCACTGGTCGGTCTCTCACAGAGCATCCTCCTTTGGGCTTCAACCAAGCTCGGCCTCCACATGTTCTCCTGGACCACAGGGAGCCAGAAAAGGCTCCATCTGGCCCCATAAGGATCTCCCTTCCCACAGAAGAGAGGCAGGGGATGAGCCCAACCACTTGGACAAAAAAGAAATCCATCCACAAAATTGCACTGCAAACTGGAACTAATGGGCTGAGCTGTACAGAAAAAAATAATTATGTCTAGTTATTTGGTGTGTGTGTGTGTGTGTGTGTGTGTGTGTGTGTGTGTGTGTGTGCACGTGCGTGTGTGCATGTGCACCAAACAGGGCATTATAAGGACAAACTGCACACAGAAATCCTGTACTTGCTGATGCTATGGATAATGGAAGCATTGGCGCTGTTATTTGAAATTACTGCAGGTACGCTGCAGGATGAAGCATACAAGTAATTATGCTGGTATCATTAGGAACCAAGAATTTTAGCAGAAGAGAAAAAAAAGATAAAATTGTAAATCAAAGAAATGAAGTTTAAACTCCGTAAGTTAATAAAGCATCTGAAAAATAAAATTGGGGAAATAATTCTATTTACAGCAGCATCAAAAGGAATAAAAATACGTTAGGAATAAACTCTCCTGTGGATATGTAAGACTCTCGGGCTGAAAACCACAAAATGTTTCTGAGAGAGTCAGAAGAAGGCCTTAAGGGGGTGGACACCCTGAGTTTGCCAATGGAAAGATGCCACCCAGTGTAAGGACGGCAGCCGTCATCACGGATCTCAAATTCAGTGATCCCTTCAGGATTCTAGCAGACAATGTGGTCCAGTCAGGACCCAGAATGTCCAAACCAAAGTAAAAGAGGAAGAATAAAGCAAGTGAACTCTTCCTTCTCAGACTCCAGGCTCGATACAGAGTCATAGAACCAGGACAGCGTAGTCCTGGGCCTGGGGAGCTGACTCGGAAGTTAAGGGCACACTAACTGCTGCTCTTGCAGAGGACCTGAGTTTGGTTTCCAGCACCCATGTCGGGGCTCACAACCACCTGTAACTAACACTAGGGCCTCTGGTGCCCTCTGGTCTCTGGGCACCTGCGTTCACACGTGCACACACCTTCACTGATGGTTTCCTGTTGGCTTAGTGGCTGCACATGAATCTACTGATATTTTAATTATTATCTGTGGCCTTATGGCCCGGCAGTCAACCCCCCAACGGCCACTCAGTCCACGGCCTGGAGGACCTTCAGATCCTAAGGCCCTGGCTCTGCCATGGCCATGATATGCAGATTTAAACTAAGTCTCTGTTGTTCTATTTACCAACAAAGACTTGGTAGTCAGATGTGGGGGTGAAAACCTGCTAGATCAGAGAAGCAGAGAAGCAACCAGCTGACCTTGCTTTTTAGCCAGAGACCAGCAAGAGACATGTCACTTCACTCAGGTTTTCTGCAAGTGAGACAGGTATTCTACCACTAAGCCATGCCCCAGCCACCCTTCATTTTCATTTAAAAATACTTTTTTTTTCATTTTTATGTTATGTGTTTG